>NC_053394.1:393081392-393681392 GCF_905171765.1 Bufo bufo | reverse complement strand
AGCTAAACGACCGCTGGGCGTTTTAAACTAATCTGTCAATTTTTCTCATGCCCCTAGTTGCAGCTGCAGTTATTTCTGAGCGATCCTTAGAGACTTGTTCAGACTAAAACTGTATTTGACGCTGTTTGCTGCGCGAGGTGCACCTTGTATGCTTGTAGCTGAAAAACACTGAGATCAGTGACCGCCATAACCCACGAAGGTGCAGAGCGGTTTCTTATACAGTGCCTAGTGCAATGCAGTGGTGGTGGAGGGTAGTCATAAATACTTACTGTACTTTCACTCAATGGTGTAAATAACAAATTTATTTATCATTTCATTTTTTTTTAAATCTGCCTTCATCCACCTGAAGAAAGCTGTCCACTGCCTGTTGTCAGACAAAATACATCCCTAGTAACATATACTCACAAGAGCTAGCTGAGATCCTGATCCAGAGAACTTGCTTCTACGCTTTTGAAGATTGTAAGAGACCCCTACCTTTCTATGATTGTGATTTTTCTCCTCCTTATCTTTTTCTGTGAGCTCCGAAGCTGAAAACAAACATAGTGTGGAGTAAGGAAAAGTACAGTGATGGGAGGTTTTACAGACTTGAAACGCCCCCTGCTTCTGAGTGAATTGCATCTAGGTGTGCAGCTGAAACAGGGAATATGTCTGAAAAAAACATTAGGGAAGCCCCAAAAAGACCTGTTCCTTCACAGTTATGATTGTACAAAGAAGCACAGCCATTATACAAACTTTTCTATGATAACTCGGGTACATTTTACAGGTGTTGTCCCATTAAAAATATTCTACATTTTTTAAACCAGAACCTGGATCTGAATAATTTCATATTGGCATGTAATGAAACATTTACAGTATTTGTATAAGCGCCACCTGCTGTTTGTTTAAGATTGTTGGTACGGCCAGCGTCCTTCACATACTGCGCCTGCGCCGAATTCTGAACGGGAAAGCGCAGGCGTGAGATTTCTACAGGAGACAGGGCCGGCAAGTGGAGACTAATGCTGCCTGGCCCTGTCAATCAAGTGTAGCAGGGCGTGGCCAGAGTGGGAGAATGGAGCCTCTAGAAGCAGGAGCAACACCCCCCCTGCTCCTAGAGGCTCATTTGCATATTATAAAAGTTTTTTTTTCTCAATAAAAGCGGCACGCAGTGAGATGGCACTAATATAGTTATGTTCAGCTGACATTAGTGCATCACTAATGTCAGCCAGGTTAATTACCATTTTCCTGCTGACAGAAACCCTTTAAAGATAAATCTATTAAACTGCAACATCTGTGTGGTCGTGAGGAGCTCTAAAAAACCAAATTTGCCAACTCAACGTCTGTCTAGATAACATATTCCACAGCGTTTTACAATTACCCGGACAACATAGAACCTGTAGAATCCTCCACTGCTCCAGCACTGAGGCTCCTGTGGTCTCCTTCAGTCTGTTTACATCACTGCAACGACAACATTGGTCGGAGCTCCTATGGCAGTATGTATATCACCTGACCATTGAGGTCTATGAAGGTCTATAGCGGTGTCATGCTGTTCATACTGGCATCACTAATGACATCTTCTATTGGCTGTAGGGTCATGTGAAGATGTGACATACCATGAAACTGCCTTGACCTTACACATGTTTCAATCCATATAAAAAGAGAGAACACAACATCTACACTTTATTATCTCCTCCCATGTCTCCTCTTATTTCCAGTAATTGTATTTTACTTGGGATTTTGTAGTATTTTCCATTGTCTAATCATCTTTCCATTCAGGTTCCTACAATATAGGACCCGCTCAGTGGAGATCTTCTATATAGGATCCTTCTCCTGATTGACCGAACAAGAATGGACAGGGACAAGATGGCAGAGAGTATAATAAAGCTCACCCTAGAGATCCTCTTCTGGCTTACTGGAGAGGTGAGAGATGCTGATGATGTCACATTACTTAATCTTATCTATGTTACTAACAGATGACCATGACTGGAGAGGTGAGGGGCCTGGGACATGTATGGAGTGATATTTATTACTGTGTCTCTCCATAACCAGGACTACACAGTAGTGAAAAAGACCTCTAGTGAGCGCTGTCAGGCCCCTATGTCTGAAGGATGGGGAAGAACCCTGAGCCTAATGACGGGGCCTCCACCTCACACCCTGATACATGAAGAAATCAATAGAGAGAAGATCCTAGAACTCACCAGCAAGATGATTGAGCTGCTGACTGGAGAGGTGACACTGCTGGGAATGCTGGAACATTATATAAGAACACTATGCAGGTATCTAGGTGATGACTGTATTATTGTGTTGTCAGGTTCCTATAAGGTGTCAGGATGTCACCGTCTATTTCTCCATGGAGGAGTGGGAGTATGTAAAAGGACACAAAGATCTGTACAAGGACATCATGATGGTGGAAAACCGGCCTCTCATATCACCAGGTAATAGACATGACTAAATAAACATGTCCTCTCATTATCTGTATGTGAGCAATTCATTCAGTCACTGGATGGGTTTCCTACTGTTGGAAATTGGCAACATAAACCTTTTGAAGCAACTTCTTCCTCAGAAGATTCTTTTGTTTAAGCCTCATTCACACGTCAGTGATTTCCATCAGTGATTGTGAGCCAAAACCAGGATTTGAGCCTCCACATACATAAGGTATGTAACATCGGCTGCCATCAGCCAATGTTCCCTTGCTTATCGCCGCAAGCTCCATGTTCAGCGCTGATTTGCTGCCGGTGTTTGCCCATTCATTACTGCAGTCCTGGGCTCTTTCCTTACAGGCATTGTCTGTCCTGGGATCCGCTCTGCAGTTTCCTTCCAGCCCTGAGCACAGCATGGTTACAGCTTGTCGTCTGTAGCACTTCCTTTAGCGCACGTCACTTCCTGTGATTTATGGGTTAGCTCATGTGACCTTGCTGACCAATCCTAGCCCTCCTGCACATATATAAGTGGCTCAGCACCCTTCGCAGGTGCCTGAGCGTCAAGGTCCTTGTGTCCTTCAAAGGATGCTGATATCTCTGCTCGTCTTCCTGTGTATCTGACCCGCGCTTGTGTTTCTGGACTCCGCTACCTGTTTGATCCCTGTCAGCTTGCCATGATTCTCCTGTTGCCAATCCGGATTGCCTGACCTATACCTGTGCCACCTGCCCAGACCTATTGCTTGTTTGACTTTGCCTCTGCCTCATCCTTTGGTCTTTCACTGTTGCTCATGGTTACGGCTTGGCCTGCTGACTACGTCTGTACCTCTGGTACCTTGATCAGGTATCTCTTGGTCTGTCTGGACCAGCTGCCTCGTGTGTCAATCCTTCTCAAGAGGTCGCGACTTGGTGTTCCTCTCGGAAAAGTCTATCCCCACCATTAGGGGTACTGTAAAGAACGAGGGGCTCACTTAGAGGAGGTAGGACACGTGGCACAGTGGGTTCATGACAAGTTTTAGGGGAAAGATCTGTACCTGTTCTGTGTTTAGAGCCTCACTTGGTTTTGGCTCAAAATCTCGGCTGGAAATCACTGACCGAACACTGACGTGTGAATGAGGCCTTATTCAGAGACAAGAGCAGCAAGACAGCATTGAAGTCAATGTAAAATTTAGGCAGATTATGGCATAAGACGTAAATGGAAGTAAATTAAAGCCATGGTAAAAGGCAGTGCTTTGTTATAAGTCCTGGAGACCGTCCTTTATACCTCAGAGAACAAAGGAATAATTCATATTTTAATTAAAGTTTTCCGCAGTGTGTCGCTGTACGTAGACTTCAATGTTTTACACACAGATTACCTCATTCCCTCATCATTTCTATGTAACCATAGATCTACACAAGTTACACTGACAACAACTTCTAATTGGATAACATTTCCTTATCACAATCTCTTCTTGCATAAAAAATTTGTTCCTGGGGCCTTTAATCCTCTCCAATTCAAGTACCAATCTCCATTTTTCTTTCCAAAGAGCCCCATGGTCCATAAAACCAAGATAGGCTCTTTGATCTATCACCTGTCCAACAGCAAGGATCGATCATGATCATAAACATGCAAATGGTTAGTTTTAATCAGTGGCGTACACACAATCCATGGGGCCCCGGTGCAAAACTGATCCATGGGCCCCCCCCCGGTCTCGGGAGGGGCATTTCCCCGGGCAATAGGAGATTATGGGGCCCCTGTGTCAACCACACACACACAGCCCCATCCATAAATCTCACCCGTACCTCTTACATCCAGTGACGTCTCCTTCGATGTACAGTGGGATGCGAAAGTTTGGGCAACCTTGTTAATCGTCATGATTTTCCTGTATAAATCGTTGGTTGTTACGATAAAAAATGTCAGTTAAATATATCATATAGGAGACACACACAGTGATATTTGAGAAGTGAAATGAAGTTTATTGGATTTACAGAAAGTGTGCTATAATTGTTTAAACAAAATTAGGCAGGTGCATAAATTTGGGCACTGTTGTCATTTTATTGATTCCAAAACCTTTAGAACTAATTATTGGAACTCAAATTGGCTTGGTAAGCTCAGTGACCCCTGACCTACATACACAGGTGAATCCAATTATGAGAAAGAGTATTTAAGGGGGTTAATTGTAAGTTTCTCTCCTCTTTTAATTTTCTCTGAAGAGTAGCAACATGGGGGTCTCAAAACAACTCTCAAATGACCTGAAGACAAAGATTGTTCACCATCATGGTTTAGGGGACGGATACAGAAAGCTGTCTCAGAGATTTCAGCTGTCTGTTTCCACAGTTAGGAACATATTGAGGAAATGGAAGACCACAGGCTCAGTTCAAGTTAAGGCTCGAAGTGGCAGACCAAGAAAAATCTCGGATAGACAGAAGCGACGAATGGTGAGAACAGTCAGAGTCAACCCACAGACCAGCACCAAAGACCTACAACATCATCTTGCTGCAGATGGAGTCACTTTACACAAGGAGATGCTGTATGCGAGAGTGATGCAGAGGAAGCCTTTTCTCCGCCCACAGCACAAAAAGTGCCGCTTGAGGTGGGCTAAAGCACATTTGGAGAAGCCAGCTTGATTTTGGAATAAGGTGCTGTGGACTGATGAAACTAAAATGGAGTTATTTGGCCATAACAAGGGGCGTTATGCATGGAGGAAAAAGAACACAGCATTCCAAGAAAAACACCTGCTACCTACAGTAAAATATGGTGGTGGTTCCATCATGCTGTGGGGCTGTGTGGCCAGTGCAGGGACTGGGAATCTTGTCAAAGTTGAGGGACGCATGGATTCCACTCAGTATCAGCAGATTCTGGAGACCAATGTCCAGGAATCAGTGACAAAGCTGAAGCTGCGCCGGGGCTGGATCTTTCAACAAGACAACGACCCTAAACACTGCTCAAAATCCACTAAGGTATTTATGCAGAGGAACAAGTACAACGTTCTGGAATGGCCATCTCAGTCCCCAGACCTGAATATAATTGAAAATCCATGGTGTGACTTAAAGAGAGCTGTCCATGCTCGGAAGCCATCAAACTTGAATGAACTAAAGATGTTTTGTAAAGAGGAATGGTCCAAAATACCTTCAACCAGAATCCAGACTCTCATTGGGACCTACAGGAAGCGTTTAGAGGCTGTAATTTCTGCAAAAGGAGGATCTACTAAATATTGATTTCATTTCTTTTTTGTGGTGCCCAAATTTATGCACCTGCCTAATTTTGTTTAAACAATTATAGCACACTTTCTGTAAATCCAATAAACTTCATTTCACTTCTCAAATATCGCTGTGTGTGTCTCCTATATGATATATTTAACTGACATTTTTTATCGTAACAACCAACGATTTATACAAGGTTGCCCAAACTTTCGCATCCCACTGTAGATGTTCTCTGTGTCTCGTCTTCTCCTTTCAGACCAGACCACCATTTTACGCCGTTTTTAATCTCTGCAGTTTGACAAAAAATAAATAAATCTTAGTTTACTACTTTTCCATCATCCTACCATCTTCTGGACAAAACATCCTACTACCCCAATACTGTGCCCTGTGGTCCCCAATAGTGCCCCCAATATTGTGCCAGTATCAAGTGCCACCCGCCCCGTGTGCCAGTATCAAGTGCCAACCCCCCCTCATTTTCCAGTATCGAGGGCCAACTCCCCCCCTCATTTTCCAGTATCAAGTGCCAACCTCCCCCCCCCCATTTTCCAGTATCAAGTGCCAACCTTCCCCCCCATTTTTTTCCAGTATCAAGTACCAACCTTCCTTCCCCCCCCATTTTCCAGTATCAAGTGCCAACCTTTACCCCCCATTTTCCAGTATCAAGTGCCAACCTTCCCCCCATCTTTTTCCAGTATCAAGTGCCAACCTTCCCCCCCACATTTTCCAGTATCAAGTGCCAACCTTCCTTACCTTCCTTCCCTCCCCCCTCCCCATTTTCCAGTATCAAGTGCCAACCTTCCTTCCCCCCCCCCCCCCATTTTCCAGTATCAAGTGCCAACCTTGCTTCCCTCCATTTTCCAGTAGTGCCAACCTTCCTTCCCCCCCCCATTTTCCAGTATCAAGTGCCAACCTTCCTTACCTTCCTTCCCTCCCCATTTTACAGTATCAAGTGCCAACCTTCCTTCCCCCCATTTTCCAGTAGTGCCAACCTTCCTTCCCCCCCCATTTTCCAGTAGTGCCAACCTTCCTTCCCCCCCCATTTTCCAGTATCAAGTGCCAACCTTCCTTCCCTCCTCCCCCCCCCCCATTTTCCAGTATCAAGTGCCAACCTTCCTTTCCTCCCCCCCCCCCCATTTTCTAGTATCAAGTGTCTCCTCATGTCCCAAGTAAAGTCCGGTATTAAAAAAATAATAATAAACCCTTATACTTACCTCCTTAGCAGCGATGCAGGCCTCTTCTGGCCTGTGTCCCGCTCTGTACTGCTCAAGCGGCGCGATGACATCATCGCGCCGCCTGCACCGCTCCGATAGGCTGCCGGCACAAGGCCCGCAGCCCATCAGAGGAACAGGGAAGGGAGACGCCTCCCTCCCCTGCCCGGCCGCAGCACAGCAATCTGTATCGCTGTCCTGAGGACGGCGATACAGATCACTATGGAGATGAACGCTTCCACAATGGAAGCGTTGATCTCCCTGTCACCTGCGGCTGCCGCCGACGCTGCCGCGGGCCCACCTGAATCGCACACGCACTACTGCAGGGGCCAGGGGTCCACAGGCGGCCGGGCCCCCTGGAGTGCCGGGCCCGGTCGCAACTGCGACCCCTGTATGTTTTTCCACTGGTTTTAATAGACAAATACATTTATCTTGGCCAAGGCTTCAACTTCTAGTGCAAATATTATCTGCTTTCTAAAGGTAACCATTCTATCATAAAAAAAATTATTACTTAAAGGCCTCTTTTTTTCTCAGCAGAAGTAGTTAGTATTAAAAGTACTCCGTATTCACTTCAAAATGGTGATTAACTCTTTAGCTAAGCTCCTTTTTGAGGTGTAAACACAAGGGGGGTCCTTTACTATTCTGAAATAAGCCTAAATTAAGTGTATTTCAAGGGGCAGATGTCAATGCAACAGTTAGTAGTGCCGCTAGCTGCAACTTTGCCATCGTGCCAGGTCTACAATTGTGGGTGTGGCGTCGACGGCGAAGGGAACGGGCCTGTGCCTCTTCATAACTTCGGCGGAACCCCCGCCAACTTAGGGCTTTAGGACCAGCATTTAAAACACTGGTCTTAATAAATGTGCCCCAAGATGTATACCTAAGACAAGATGGCTGACCATCCAATCTAATCCTGATTCTGAAACACCTACAGTTAAGGAAGAGAGAACAACACCCGAGAGATGTCCCAGTCCTCTTCTTCCACAGGATAATTCAGAAGAACATCACTATGTCCCACAGGATGATCAGGTAGATGGATATAAGGACATCATGATGGAGGATCACCGGCCCCTCATATTACCAGGTAGTAGACATGACTAAATGCACACCTCTCATTATCTGTATGTAAGGAATAAATTCAGTCACTGGATGTGTTTCCTACAGTTAAGGAAGAGATAAGAACACCAGAGAGATGTCCCAGTCCTCTTCTTCTACAGGATGGTTCAGAAGAACATCACAATGTCCCAAAGGATGATCAGGTAGATAGAGATAAGGTCTCATGAAATGTCCCCTCTGATCTGTAGAAGACTGTGATGATCTTGTGTTCAGTCTTGTTTTATCCTTCAGTATTATATGATTTATCCTTGTATATTATACTCCATGCAAGAAGGATGACTTGCATCTACATGTGCTAGAATATAATCCGTGGTATGATCTTGGTACTGGCAGGATTACAGCTGACCATAGACATTACATGTTGAAGACCATAGACATCCAGTGAAGAAGATCAGGGAAGGTGAGTTCAGCTAGCAATGCGCTGTTCTCACCTTCCTGTGCCTCCCGCATGCTAATGACCGCTTCTATGATGGAAGCGGTCATTATCATTTTCACAATATGTTTTAGGTTCCCCACCCCTGTCTTACAGCTACGCCCCTGATAATATTGGAAGTTGATTATTGGAAAAGCTATATAGAATTATTTTCATCAGCACATATAATTCTAACTCGCCAACATTTTTCTAGCTGCGCAGATGCATTCATACATGTTGAACCTTTGATTATGGATACCTGGTCATGTGATCTCTAGTCTGACCTCCAGTCTGAGGCTTGCTGTCTCTCTCCTGTGTGGCCGACATCCTGTGAACTACAAAATGACAGCATCATTTATCAGATCCCACTTGAGAGCTCCCTCCCATCAGCTACTTTTCTTTTTTTCTGTCTGTCCCTAAACATACAGTCCTGATCAAAAGTTTAAGACCACTTGAAAAATGGCAAAAAATCATATTTTACATTGTTGGATCTTAACAAGGTTTCAAGTAGAGTTTCAACATGCAACAGGAAGAAATGAGAGTGAGACAAAACATTTTTTGAGCATTCAATTAATTGAAAATAACGATTAAACTGAAACAGGCTGTTTTTCAGCTGATCCAAATTTTAGGATCACATGCCTTTAAAAGGCCAAATCTGTGCAAAGATGTGGACTCATTGTCATTTTCTGTCATGTAGTCACACGTTGTGATGGCAAAGGCAAAAACTCTCCCTTTTTGAACGTCGTCGGGTTGTTTAACTGCATAAGCAGGGTCTCTCACAGCGCGCCATCACTGCTTAGGTGGAACGCAGTATTTGGAATTTCTTAAATGATCCTGAGGGTTATAGGACAAAAAAGTCAAGTGGAAGACCCCAAAAAATTTCATCAGCACTGAGCCGGAGGATCCAATTGGCTGTCCGTCAAGACACTAAACGACCCTCGACCCAAATTAAGGCCCTTACTGGTGCTGACTTCAGCCCCATGACCATCAGACGGCATCTGTGACTGAAGGGCTTCAAAAACAAAAAACAGTCTTCAAAGACCTCGTCTCCTTGAACGCCACAGAACTGCTCGTTTGGACTTTGCAAGAGAGCACCAAACATGGGGCATTCAAAGGTGGAAGAAAGTTATATTTTCTGATGAGAATTTTTTTTACCTTGATGGTCCTGATGGTTTCCAACGTTACTGGCATGACAAGCAGATCCCACCTGAGATGTTTTCTACGCGCCACAGTGGAGGGGGCGCCATAATGGTCTGGGGTGCTTTTTCCTTCAGTGGAACAATAGAGCTTCAGGAAGTGCAGGGGCGTCAAATGACCGCTGGCTATGTCCAGATGTTGCAGAGAGCATTCCTCATGACTTAGGGACCTCGTATGTGTGGTAACGACTGGGTTTTTCAACAGGACAACGCTACAGTACACAATGCCCGCAGGACAAGGGACTTCTTCTGGGAGAATAGCATCACTCTTTTGGCCCATCCCCTGATCTAAATCCAATTGAGAACCTTTGGGGATGGATGGCAAGGGAAGTTTACAAAAATGGACAACAGTTCCAGATAGTAGATGGCCTTCATGCGGCCGTCTTCACCACTTGGAGAAATGTTCCCACTCACCTCATGGAAACGCTTGCATCAAGCATGCCAAAACTAATTTTTGAAGTGATAAACAATAACGGCGGAGCGACTCATTTCTGAGTTCATGTTTGGAAGTTGGATTTTTGTTTTGGGTGGGTTTAGGAGGTTTTTGGAGGTGTGGTCCTAAACTTTTGATCAGCTGAAAAACAGCCTGTTTCAGTTTATTCGTTGTTTTCATTAAATTGAATGCTCAAAAAATGTTTTGTCTCCCATTTCTTCTTGTTGCATGTTGAAGCTCTACTTGGAACCTTGTTAAGATCCAGCCATGCTAAATATGATTTTTTTGCCATTTTTCAAGTGGTCTTAAACTTTTGATCAGGACTGTATCATGCTGCTGAAGATATCATCTCTACATTATCCATTACACTAGAAGAGCAAAGGTTTAGACTCTAAGGGCCCTTTCACACGGGCGAGAATTCCGTGCGGGTGCATAGCGTGAGGTGAACGCATTGCTCCCGCACTGAATCCGGACCCATTCACTTCAATGGGGCTGTTCAGATGAGCAGTGATTTTCACGCATCACTTGTGCGTTGCGTGAAAATTGCAGCATGTTCTATATTCTGCGTTTTTCACGCAATGCAGGCCCCATAGAAATGAATGGGTCTGTGTGAAAATCGAAAGCATCCGCAAACTATTGCGGATCCGGTGTGATTTTTCACGCATGGTTGCTAGGAGATGATGTAAGTAAATTGTTTAAATTCAATTTACTGTATTATTTTCCCTTATAACATGGTTATAAGGGAAAATAATAGCATTCTTAATACAGAATGCATACTAAAATGTGGCTTTAGGGGTTAAAAAATAAAATAGAAATTAACTCACCTCATCCTGTTGTTAGCGCAGCCTTCATCATCTTCTTTCTTCTTCTTTCTTCTTCTTTCAGGACCTGCAAAAGGACCTTTGATGACGTAATCGTACTCACTACGTGGTGAGCGCTGTTGAATGAAGATAGAAATCTTCTATCTTCATTCAGCAGAACCTGTGCTGACGTCACCACGCTTACCATGTAGTGAGCGCGATTACGTCATCATAGGTCTTTTGGCAGGTCCTGAAAGAAGAAGATGCCGGCTGCGCTAACAACAGGATAAGGTGAGTTAATTTTTTTATTTTTTAACCCCTAAAGCCACATTTTAGTAAGCATTCTGTATTAAGAATGCTATTATTTTCCCTTATAACCATGTTATAAGGGAAAATGATAAAATATACAGAACACCTAAACCAAACCCGAACTTCAGTCAAGAAGTCCGGGTTCGGGTCTGGGTACCACAGTCAGTTTTTTATCACGCGCGGGTCAAAACGCATTGCACCCGCGTGATAAAAACTGATAAAAACTGAACATCGGAACACAATCGCAGTCAAAACTGACTGCAATTGCGTACCTACTCGCACGATTTACCCTGATCGCAGACGCAACGCATCCAGACCTAATCCGGACACGCTTGTCTGCAAGGGGCCAAAGAAATTATATCTTCTGCAGCATGATATGTTTAGGGACATACAGACAAGACATTTTTGTTTTTGTATGGCAGACCAATTTTTGCAACATTCTTACTGAATCCATTTAGTTTAGAGTCAATTTGCTCATCTTTACTCTGAAGGTATTAATTTCAGGGACTCATTGTCTAAACTTTAGATAACGAGTCCCTGAAACTAATACGTAATTGGTCTACCATACAAAAACAAAGCTTATGCGATTCATTTCAGATCAATCACTTGAAAACAGTGCCCAGTGTGTTTATTGTTAGTATCTGGCAGCCTGCTCTCAGTTTCATTTTCTGATTTCCTGCCTCCAAGGCTGGACCCCCACCACGCCTTTTCGTGACATCACATCTGCTCTTCAGCCATGTATGCTCTCTTCCGATGATTGTCTGATTAGGGGGGCGGGGAGGGCTATCATTCAGACAGCCTGAGCCCACCCAGCCTTAGAGTTGGTAAACCAGGTGTCACGGCTGAGGATGGGGGAAATCCTCAGCCGTGCAATGCCACGTGATGTTATGGCTGCTCGGCCAGGACAACAGGATTAGGGAGCAGGTCACCTCCTAAAGCGTCCCTAACCTGATCCTGTCTCCTACCTGCATGGGCCGACCTTGATGGTAGGAGGACCCATGCGCAGGAACCTCGGATCCCTAACTCACCCTCCGACCGGTCCCTGGACTAGGAGTCAAGGTAAGACGGCCTGTTCCTACTGGACACGGAGGAACAGGGGTCTCACTGGCCAAGCTGCAGGGAGAAGGGGAACACAAACAGACTTACGGATATGGCAGGTGAACTATCCGAGTTCCACCTACCTGCCACAGCCTTGCTGACTGGATCCCTGTGCAAACAGGAATCCAGATCCATAAGCTGCACTAAACAACATAGGAAAATCCCAACAGACCATCACATAAACATCACACATAAAGATGAACATAAACTTAATGTGACATAATATTTATGACCCACAAGGTTGGCTCTCACTGGCAGTTGGTAAATACGGGAGGCTTCTCCAGCAAAGCATGGCTGAAGCAACCCCCAGACATATGCTAACAGTGAGGCTTTATAGGCCTAAGAGGCCACACCCAACGGTCAGACACACCCAGTGACATCACACACACTGGGAAGGGAGTTAACCCTTCCAGCACCACAGGAAAGGGAAAACACCAACTTAAACAGACAGTGTCCAACTGAAGAACACACTGTGGCTGTTGCCGCAGGCAACGACATGCGTGGCAAGCATGTCCTGGGAGTCAGCCCGAAGGCCGGGACACTGCCACCACATGTACACACTACAACCACAGTGAAGGGAAGATGTAAGTGCACACCACACATAAGACAGAGTGCACACAGACATACATATCACACACACAAACTCCAAAGGGACCGCACACATACCTGTTGTCCGCGGCAACCGCACTTGAGGCAAACTACATCAAGCCTCAAGCTGCGGTTGAAACAACAACCCAAACCGCGGGCAACTGTATGCGGCTCCCAAGGAGTCACGGCCAAAACCGTGGCCGTGACACCAGGTTTATTTGGTCTCCTTGATAAGAATGTGTGGTGGCTCAATTGGTAGAGTGCTTCAGCTTCCCACTACAGTCGTGGCCAAAAGTTTTGAGAATGACACAAATATTACCATATTTTTCGCCCCATAAGACACACTTTTTCCCCCCAAAAAATGGGGGGGAGATGCCCCTGCGTCTTATGGGGCGAATGCTGACAGTTTAACATCGCTGGATGCGATGTACGAGCGGGCGGGGGCGGGACTGGGAGGAGGATCTGGGGGCCGGCAATTGCAGCGGGGCGGTGCAGTCACTGTACTATAGCCCCGCCCCGCCACTCCGGTATACTAATATAAAATGTCTTATTCAATTAATACGGTAGTTATTACACATGCCCCCTCACTCCTAATAGTACCTTACATCCTAATAGCTTCTGTACAATGACGGCAGGCAGGCCGGGCGGGCGGCAGCGTAACTCCCTAATGTCACGTGCCTGCGCCGCCTACTTTATGAATGAAGCAGGCGGCGCAGGCAAGTGACGTCAGTGAGTGACGCGCCGCCCGCCCGGCCTGCCTGCCGGCATTGTACAGAAGCTATTAGAATGCAAGGTAATAATGTAATAATTTTTAATTGAATAAGACATTTTATATTTGGATACTGGGGAGGGCGGAGGCGGGGGATCTGTGGATAACATCCGTGGATGGTACAGTTAAGGGGTGGGGGTCTGTGGATGGCACAGTTAAGGGGTGGGGGTCTGTGGATGGCACTGTTATGGGCTGGGGGGTCTGTGGATGGCACTGTTATGGGGTGGGGGGTCTGTGGATGGCACATATATAACAGTGCCATCCACAGATCCCCCCTGTAACAGTGCCATCCACAGATCCCCCCTGTAACAGTGCCAGCCACAGATCCCCCCTGTAACAGTGCCAGCCACAGATCCCCCCTGTAACAGTGTCCGTCATCCACAGATCCCCCATAACAGTGTCCGTCATCCACAGATCCCCCCCATAACAGTGTCCGTCATCCACAGATCCCCCCCATAACAGTGTCCGTCATCCACAGATCCCCCCCATAACAGTGTCCGTCATCCACAGATCCCCCATAACAGTGTCCGTCATCCACAGATCCCCCATAACAGTGTCCGTCATCCACAGATCCCCCATAACAGTGTCCGTCATCCACAGATCCCCCCATAACAGTGTCCGTCATCCACAGATCCCCCCATAACAGTGTCCGTCATCCACAGATCCCCCCATAACAGTGTCCGTCATCCACAGATCCCCCCATAACAGTGTCCGTCATCCACAGATCCCCAGTAATAGTACCATCCACAGACCACCATTAGTTCCAAACCCACCAAAAGCACACCTTTTGGTTAAAAATATATTTTTTCTTATTTTCCTCCCCAAAAACCTAGGTGCGTCTTATGGGCCGCACCGGCCCATAAGACGCACCGTCTTATAGGGCGAAAAATACGGTAGTTTTCACAAAGTTTGCTGCTAAACTGCTTTTAGATCTTTGTTTCAGTTGTTTCTGTGATGTAGTGAAATATAATTACACGCACTTCATACGTTTCAAAGGCTTTTATCGACAATTACATGACATTTATGCAAAGAGTCAGTATTTGCAGTCTTGGCCCTTCTTTTTCAGGACCTCTGCAATTCGACTGGGCATGCTCTCAATCAACTTCTGGGCCAATTCCTGACTGACAGCAACCCATTCTTTCATAATCATTTCTTGGAGTTTGTCAGAATTAGTGGGTTTTTGTTTGTCCACCCGCCTCTTGAGGATTGACCACAAGTTCTCAATGAGATTAAGATCTGGGGAGTTTCCAGTCCATGGACCCAAAATGTCAACGTTTTGGTCCCCGATCCACTTAGTTATCACTTTTGCCTTATGGCACGGTGCTCCATTGTGCTGGAAAATGCATTGTTCTTCACCAAACTGTTGTTGGATTGTTGGAAGAAGTTGCTGTTGGAGGGTGTTTTGGTACCATTCTTTATTCATGGCTGTGTTTTTGGGCAAAATTGTGAGTGAGCCCACTCCCTTGGATGAGAAGCAACCCCACACATGAATGGTCTCAGGATGCTTTACTGTTGGCATGACACAGGACTGATGGTAGCGCTCACCTTTTCTTCTCCGGACAAGCCTTTTTCCAGATGCCCCAAACAATCGGAAAGAGGCTTCATCGGAGAATATGACTTTGCCCCAGTCCTCAGCAGTCCATTCACCATACTTTCTGCAGAAGATCAATCTGTCCCTGATGTTTTTTTTGGAGAGAAGTGGCTTCTTTGCTGCCCTTCTTGACATCAGGCCATCTTCCAAAAGTCTTCGCCTCACTGTGTGTGCAGATGCGCTCACACCTGCCTGCTGCCATTCCTGAGCAAGCTCTGCACTGGTGGCACTCCAATCCCGCAGCTGAATCCTCTTTAGGAGATGATCCTGGCGCTTGCTGGACTTTCTTGGATGCCCTGAAGCCTTCTTAACAAGAATTGAACCTCTTTCCTTGAAGTTCTTGATGATCCTATAAATTGTTGATTGAGGTGCAATCTTAGTAGTCACAATATCCTTGCCTGTGAAGCCATTTTTATGCAACGCAATGAAGGCTTCACGCGTTTCTTTGCAGGTCACCATGGTTAACAGAGGACGAACAATGATTTCAAGCATCACCCTCCTTTTAACATGTCAAGTCTGCCATTTTAACCCAATCAGCCTGACATAATGATCTCCAGCCTTGTGCTTGTCAACATTCTCACCTGAGTTAACAAGACGATTACTGAAATGATCTCAGCAGGTCCTTTAATGACAGCAATGAAATGCAGTGGAAAGTTTTTTTTTGGGATCAAGTAAATTTTCATGGCAAAGAAGGACTATGCAATTCATCTGATCACTCTTCATAACATTCTGGAGTATAAGCAAATTGCTATTATAAAAACTTAAGCAGCAACTTTTCCAATTTCCAATATTTATCTAATTCTCAAAACTTTTGGCCATGACTGTACATTGTGTGCAATTTTAAATGGTGGAATTGGAAAGCAAAACTTTTCCTACAAAAACAAGCCCTCTTAAGGCTATGTGAATGGAAAAATAAAAAAGTTATTGCCCTAGGAAGGCAGGGAATGAAAAATGAAAGCAGAAAAACTGAAAATCACAAGGTCCTCAAAGGGTTAAACATGTTGCATTATAGCACAGTATACACAGAGGTGCATTATAGCACAAACATGTTACAGCAACAACACCAATTTTATATCCATATTATTAAACACATAGTTCAAAGACAGTTTACAACAAACACTGCATTGTTATATTGTGTTAGTGGACATATTAGTACATCAGACTTTGTGTTTCAAAGACATTTTAGTACACAGCATTCATTGTTTTACCACTGATATTAAAAGCATAGTTTCAAGACCTTTCACTGCATTTTTCCCAAAGTAAATTATCAATACCAGTGTGGAGTGTGTTTGTAGAAGTGGAGAGACATTTAATTGTGCCACGGTCTTTAAATTACAAAAAACACACTTGCCATTTTGCTTGTACTGTTAAATAATGTGTCTGTACCAAACCCCTGACTTTTCATTCATAGGTCTCATAATAAAATGTCTGAGAAATGGAAGAGTGCAATCGGGGAGAGGAGAGAAAAAAATATAATAGAGAGGGTTAATCGCAGGCCCAAGAGAGGCTCCGAGAGTAACTGGCAGGGTGCCAAAAGGTGGACCAGTATCAGAATGGCTTGGTGATCATAAGTATTTTGGTCAATGTTTTTTTTTGTGCGTTAAATGGAGGTATTGAGGCTGCCAAGGGCATAACACCCCTCAGAGTGTCCTCTGTGGGGTTATAGATAATTGAAACGAAAAAAGGAGGGAAGGGTCCACTAGGGATCCAAAACAATGTGAAGCCCTTTCAGTGGCGCCAGAGGATACCTCTATGTAGGAACGTCTTAATGCTAGCCAGTGAACTGGAAAGGTTCAGAGGAAGTGATAATAATGAATATAAAATTGGATATGCAAAATAGATGTACATACAACATATATAAAATAGAAAACCATAAAATCAAATCCAATGTAAGTGACTCACTTCACCCAGGAGGAGCAGGGTGGGATAAAGCTCAAGAAACCCACTGTGCTTCCTCCTGTGCCTGGGTCGCTTTGCAAAGGTCTTAGGATTGACGGCAGTCCAAACGCGGTACTTCTTGTCAAAAATCCTTTATTCCAAAACAGGGTGAGGGTAAAGAGTGGCTCAACGCGTTTCGGGGTTTGATATATCCCCTTCATCAGGAGCATAAGGAATACAGTGTGGTGTGCAGTATTTAAGGCTGAAAAGAGCGCAAAAAAACATGCATAAAGTCACTTCCGGTTTGCGGTCCAGAGTGGAACGCATCGGGAGTACCTCTAAAAACAAGAGAAACATATGTGAATGTACAAATAAAGAAGAAAAGGGATATTGCTGATAAGCCTATAAAGTATTTTTAGATATTTGAAATAGTGTGAGACATTTATAATTCAGAAGTCTCTGGGATAACTACTTCCGGTTTGCGTTCCACCATGGAGCGCACCGGAAGTGACGTATATCGGCGAACATGAATAGCTGTAGTCAAATCATAGGGGAAAAACAGGGGGGAGGTGCGGTTAGTAGGCATAAGAAATGTATTACATACATACATAAAACGACATAGATCGAGATGTATTATAATTCAGATGACTCTCACCGGAAATTACATCACTTCCGGTTCCGAAAAGCTACTAATTGGGATATAATTTAAATAAAAATTTTAACCTTTTGTAAACTCATTCAGCATGGGCAGGGCGTTTACATAAGTAGAGGGAACGCTCCTTTTTTCTAGCGCTCCGGTAACAAATCGGGCGCACCAACCTCCGGTCACGTGAAGCGCCGGAGGCTAGTACTTCCGGCTTCAATGGAGCGCACCTCTGATTACGGAGCTCTTCTGGTTTCAAATGGAACGCAGGAACAAAGCGCAAGAGCGCATGTACGGCATCCTTGTGTAGTTATAAGGATGCTGACCCTGAGCACATTATGTGCCCTTTATCATAGCATAAATAGACAGTAAATTCAATTGGTATCCCATTAGTAGAATATATAGATGTATAAATATCTGATATAAAAAATGGTAAAATTTGTAATTTTTTAAATAAAATCTACATATATATATCTAGATATACAAAAAAAAAAAAAAAACATATCTCTATAAATATAGTAATAGAGCCATATCCAAAGTAATGTATGGTTGTATCGTCCACAGTAGAAAAGAGATAAATATACTTGGTGGAAACAGTAACTGTATATAAACAGTAGCTGTATATCTGTACATGAACAGCCGTACAACCTCTAAAAAAAGGAATTTTATGTATAAAGGTATATATGGACTTGTGTATATTTTGCCTCGTCGAATGTTTGAGCGATGCTCATTCATTCTTTCCCTAACTGTCTGCGTAGTTCTGCCTACGTATTTCAAATCACAGGGACAAGTGAGGAGATACATCAGTTCCCTCGAGTATTCCAATTACTAGATCTCCTCTCCCTTCCATGTAGCCGCGAGTCTGATCATAATACCCATTCCCGGCACGCCGATGCTATTAAACATATATTTGTCCCTTGAAGACTAATATTCACGGATACATTTTTTTTTTGTTTTAGGCCGAACTACTATCTTTTAGATGATCCCTCATACTTTAACCTATATATTTTACTAATTTTTTATGTATATTTTATATATAGTCTATATATTTTTCTATATATTAATATACATATATACCTTGTATACAATAGAGGTCTGTGCACCAAGATCCTAACATATATATACACAGGTGACCCTTCCCCTGCTTCTCGCCTAGAAACTGGTTTGTTGGTTTATCTGTGTATCTGAGATCCCGTCCGCCGTGACAACTGGATGGCTCAGCATTTAGACTACCATGAGGAGAAGATTCGGGGGAGGAGGGGCACCCTTGCATAGCTGTGGTGGTAGAAGTAGTGTCACCTGTAGCTGCACTGGTGGTGGTAGGGAAAGTGGTAGTGTCACAGCCTCGGTGTTGTGTGCCGTGACATATTCCCGTGCATGCTGGTTGCCACGGGCAACTCCTTGTTGTCGCAGCATGTATGTGCTTTGCTCCCCTTCTCCTAGTTCCTCCCCTGTCTGGTGCTGGAGTGGTTAACTTCCTAGCTGGGTGTGGCCACTTATTTTTTATCACCTGTGGCTTCCAGGCTGGAGTCAGTTGTACTCCAGCTTTTGTTGGTGCTGGAGCTTGCTCCTGTCCCCTGGGTGTTTTATCTGCCCAGTCCTTGAGGGCCACCTAGTGGGACATCGATTTCTCCCCGATGTTTTCCCATTGTCTTCCTGCCTCTCACTACCATTGCATATGTTTGGTGATGTTTATGTATGGGTGGTTGTTGTCTTGTCTAGTTGTTCTTGTTATATGTCTGGTCTGTTGGTGTCTGGAGCCCAGCATGTTTGCTAGACATGTCACCTGTGTTGTGTACCTCCGGAAGGGGGTCTCAGGGTTCCTCGGAGGGGGAGCTACAAGTCAGTGTGCAGCTCTGCCGGGGGCCGCCATGCATCCTGTTTACATGGGGGTCCGGTTGCCGTTGTTGTCGCGGCAGGTAAGTGCATGTTGTCTGTTGGCTCTTGCCTGCCGATTTAGTAGCGGTGCACTGTCTGTCCCTTCTCTGGCAGCTAGGCCAGTGAGACTCCTGTTCATCCGTGTCTGGGATGAACAGGTTGTCTCAGACCCTTTCTCTATTTGAGGGATTATCAGGGCGACTCAGGGTCCTAGGTTTCCTGGGTATGAGCCATCCTACCATCCAGGTCAGCTCATACAGTTAGGAGTTAGGGCGAGGATTAGGGACGCTATAAGAGGTGACCTGATCCTGGCATCCAGGCCTAGTTGCTATCCTGCCTGCTCCCCATTGTACGGTGGGCAGTTTCCCTCACTCCCCACCGTGACAGGTAGCAGCAGTGAAACTCAAGGCAAGTATAAAGCAGGTAATCTGAAGGGGGTTAGGAAGCCTATGATGACATATCACAGATTTCATGGCAGAGAGGTTGAGAACTATTAGGCCTCTTGCACACGATCATATGACTTTTTCAGTATCTTGCGGTCCGCAAAAAACGGATCCACAAAAAATACAGATGACGTCCGTGTTCATTCCATTTTTTTGCGGAACGGTACAGCTGGCCCCTGAAAGAACAGTACTATCCTTGTCCGTTATGCGGGCCATAATAGGACATGTTCTATCTTCGAACGGAAATACGGACACGGAAGGCATACGGAGTACCTTCCCTTTTTTTTTGTGGATCCATTGAAATGAATGGTTCCGTAAACGGTTTGTAAAAAACGGAACGTAAACAGAAAAAAAAATGTTTGTGTGCAAGAGGCCTTACAATGATTGTGTGTTGGACAGGATTTGGGAGCTAGATCAGGGGGCTGAGAAGAAGATAACATCAGAGGAAGAGGATGGTGGCAGTGGCAGCAATACAGAGTGAAGGCAACATACAGTTAGAACCTTCCAAAACCTGCCAGGGCCAGATCTGCTTCTAGTATTGTCAGCTTGGGAACTGGTGATGCTGATGATACTGTGGTCGCAGGCTGAAAACGTGCCAGACCTAAAACAAGCTCTATGTGGAGTGTGCAAGTATCTCCTGTCTGGCAGTTTTTCTCCACGGTGCTGGAAAACAAAAGCAATGCCCTGTGCAAGATCTGCCAGATTACAATAAGCCATGGGAGTGACAGAGGTGTCTACCAGCTACCACAACAAAAGATTCCTCCTTCTCCCGGTCTCCTTTGTGGCAGCCAGGCGGCATCCACGTGCAGTACTGTGTCCAAGTCATCATCAGTTACTGCTTCTACTGCTCAGACTATGCCTCCTCCTATTCTGTCCCACCATCAGCCATCGATAATAGAATGTGTGGCCAAAAAAACACTCTGCTTGCACAAGTTACTGGTGGTGCAGTGTCTGTGGTATCACTTTGTGGATTCTGTTGCCTTTAGGGGGCTAATGGCATGTGCTCAGCCTCAATAGAAGTTATCTAGCTAGCATTTAAAAAAAAAAAAAAAAGCCATCCCTGCTTTGTACTCTCAAGTGGCGGTGAATGTAGGCCACTCCTTGCAATTCTAGCTGTGCAGCAAGGTGCACACAATGGACACCTGGAGCAACGGTTACGGACTGGAACAGTTCATGCCTTTCATAGCCCATTAGATCATTACATTAGCACTGTAGCAAGAAGGCCAGGTCCTATTGACACCTCCACGTTTTTTCCGACACCAGGCACTTATCAGCATCCTCCATGGATATCCTCCTGTCCTAAACAGAAGCAGGGCAGAACATCGCTCCCTCTCCCCCTTCTTCCTATCATGTAAAGCAGGGATGCCTGACCTGCGGCCCTCCAGCTGTGTCAAAACTACAACTCCCAGCATGCCCAGACAGCCTACTGCTGTCAGCCTACAGCAAGGCATGGTGAGAGTTGTAGTTTTACAACAGCTGGAGGGCCGTAGGTTGGGCATCCCTGATGTGAAGCATTGCCATGCCGTTTTAGAGCTGATCTCCCTGGGTGATAGTAGCCACATAGCCAAATACTTTTTAAAGTGCATCAAGCAGCAAACAACCGCGCTGGCTGTCTCCTCACCTAACTCCAACTGGGCAAGGTGGTCAGAGACAATTGCAAGAACATTGTGGCTGCTTTGTGTTAGGGAGAAATAACACATGCTCCCTGAATGATGCATGCGATAAATCTAGTCGTGCAGCGTTTGTTAAAAAAAAGTACAGTGGGTTTTGGAAGGTACTAATGATGGTAATAATAATCATATAATATAATCGTAATCAGTTCTCACCTCTCCTGTCCTTTTACTATAAACAGTGATAGCAGGATGATCTAGTGGTGATAGATTATCAGTTCTCACCTCTCCTGTGTTCTCCCCTGTCCTTATACGAGGTACAGTATCTTCATGCCTGCAGTAATCCTAAAACTTCTAGACAGAACAGGAAGACAGCATTAAAGGGTTTGTTCAGGAATAAGTAACTTTTTACATGTGCCTGCAGCGTCCATGCTGGATGTTGAATGAGGCATTGGTGTACATTTTGGCCAAAGCGTAATAAGCCACTCACCACGTCAAGGTCGCCTCTATGAGTGGTCCCTAACACTAGTTCCTACCTGTTTATGGGCCATGACAGCCACACAAAGTCCAGGGAGCGCAGGCACAGCATGAACGCCAGGCACACTCTGCTTTTAACCCCGTCCACGTTCAACATCCAGCATGGAGGCAGGGCGGAGTGCTGGTTGCAGAGTGCTATTGCATTTGTGTTCTTTTCTTTGTATATGTATTTCGCCATAGCGATGTGCACCTGCTTATAGGGTTGTGCTGACTGAATCCCCCACATTTTTTCTTTGTAGTATATATTGGAGGCGTGGCGATCTCCATGCAGTCATGCACACCTGACCAGTTAATCTGCCCTGGAGGCTGGTTTTAAAGTCGCAAAAAAATATTGTCCAGCTTCACCTCGCAGTGCGTGTTTTATTAGGAAACGTGCTTAAAAACCAAACATCAGGCTCATATCATCAACATGTTTCGGATCAACATATATTACAGATCCTTCCTCATGATACAGAGAATAAGACTGACAAATCTTATATACAGAGTAAAAGCAGTGATTCAGCTGTGGATTATTGATTGGCAATTGGACTGCTTTCACCCCACCCACAGCATATACCACTGAGACACAGGAACAGAACTGCATGAGAAGAAGAGAGGGGAAAAAAAAAATAAAAAAATTTATTTTCACCCCTCTCTTCCTCCCACGCAAGAACCGCCCCTAAAGGACAAGAGAAGAAGATACATCTAATAATGCAATATTAAATCTTGTCTTTGATTAAGGCCCAAAGGCATACAGGACTGAAATCTAAAAATCCAATAGGCTTCTCTATTAAGAAGAGCTTTCCTATGGTCTCCGCCCCGTTTAGGAAAATTAACTCGTTCAATGCCCTGAACTTTCATGCCAGCAATATTGCCCTGGTGGCAAGAGGCAAAATGCTGGCTGACTGCTGACACATTTTTTACAAAAGCATGAGATATATCTGAGATATGTCTGCATCTGACAGTTTTGCGCACAGATGCCGCCTGGAAACCGATTGTGGACAAGGGAATAAAATGTGTTGCCCGCAAGGTGCCAACACTTTCTCAAAAACTCAGTCCGAGTCGGTTTTCAGATGGTACGGTACCACAACAATGTTGGCTTAGGTCTAAAGGGATGTTCAAATGCGGGCACCGCATTTGTACGTGTTGCAGTGTCGTACAAACAGGACGGAATGTGGCCTCTGTTGCAGCCCAGCAGTCATTTGAGATACAACAATACATTAACTGCAATACCACACATGTGGTGTATTGTGTGTCTTGTTCTACATGTCAATTGCAATATGTGGGATGCACGTCCAATGCCCTCAAAGTTCGGATATGCAGACATATCTCAGATATATCTCATGCTTTTGTAAAAAATGTGTCAGCAGTCAGCCAGCATTTTGCCTCCTGCCACCAGGGCAATATTGCTGGCATGAAAGTTCAGGGCATTGAACGAGTTAATTTTCCTAAACGGGGCGGAGACCATAGGAAAGCTCTTCTCAATAGAGAAGCCTATTGGATTTTTAGATTTCAGTCCTGTATGCCTTTGGGCCTTAATCAAAGACAAGATTTAATATTGCATTATTAGATGTATCTTCTTCTCTTGTCCTTTAGGGGCGGTTCTTGCGTGGGAGGAAGAGAGGGGTGAAGATAAATTTTTTTATTTTTTTTTCCCCTCTCTTCTTCTCATGCAGTTCTGTTCCTGTGTCTCAGTGGTATATGCTGTGGGTGGGGTGAAAGCAGTCCAATTGCCAATCAATAATCCACAGCTGAATCACTGCTTTTACTCTGTATATAAGATTTGTCAGTCTTATTCTCTGTATCATGAGGAAGGATCTGTAATATATGTTGATCCGAAACATGTTGATGATATGAGCCTGATGTTTGGTTTTTAAGCACGTTTCCTAATAAAACACGCACTGCGAGGTGAAGCTGGACAATATTTTTTTGCTACTTCTCATCCTTGGTTCCGGTTCTGTGTCCGTGCTCCTCGGTGGTGTATGGTGAGGTGAGCTCCAACTTGGTGTTTTTACGTTTATGTACTAAGGAACCTGTTGGTGTGCTCCCACACCTTTGGATTATATTGTGCTGTTTAAACATGAACCAAACTCCTGCTCCATATACCTCTCTACGAGGCATTGAGGATTGTGAAGAAAGGCTCAAAAAAATTGACTTTATTTTTAATGATGATGATATAGATTCACAACATACGTTGGATCTGAAAATCCAAATGAGCTCTCTTGAATTGCTGCTGGTTCGCGAAATGCGCACATGGTGGGACTCGACCTCTTTGAAAAAATATGTGGATAAAAAAATGATTCCACGCGGCTTGAGGTTGAAAAAATATCCAACAACTATTTATTCAGATGATTTTCTTTCTGAGTGGCAATCAATTCTATCAGAATGTTCTTTCAAACTTATGCAACTAATCATCACTCAGGAAGAATGTTTACTCTCCAATTTACGGGAAGAAATAAAAGCTACACAGGAGCTTATAACACCGATGGTCGACAATGACCTGTTCCAGGATCTGGACAATAAGTTACAAAAAAACCTGTTCAAATTGGAAGAGACTTTGATTTCAGTAAAACAGGAGAAGTTCAACCGCGACCTGCAGGATTATAAAACCAATGTGGTGTATAAAACAGAAAATAAATCAAACACACCGCGTTCAATCATGAGGAAATCACAGCGCAATAGAAAATTCAAAGCGCCGAAAGTGGGCTTCAGTTCAACGGAACCAGATTCATCTGATTCCGCACCTGAGGGTGCCACAAGTGATAATTCAGCCACAGCTCGGTTCACATCGATCGCCCAGAATGATTCGACAGCAAGACCTACAAAAAACGGCGAGCTGGCCGCAAACACCCGAAAAAGTATGCGGTATCCGTCGCGACACAAAAAGATGTAGAAACTTTGCAAGTTGTGAATATCTCTGCTAAAATTTTGTCTCAGCAGCAACTGGATTTACTTTCCAGGGGTCTGTCATTTTCTCCCACAGTTCATTTTGACATTTATAAAACCATTCTTGACGTAAATAAATTTGCCAGAGATTTGACAGTCAAAAAACATTTTTTGAATTTGGAATGTGATGACACTGTAACTGTGAATAATCAGCTCTCATCCAGGGGGGGTTTATTACCCGAAGGTCCCTCACGGGGAAACAATAGTTTACTCCACACCATGTTCAGTTTTCAGGAACTCAGTGTCACATCCCAACTTCAAGAGTGTCGCTCAAGGTGCAATGATACTGATACTCTTGTTAATTGTTCTGATGAGTTTTTGACACATAATCCTGACTTTTATCCGATTCAGTCGCGCTCACCTGCATTGGATAATTTCCAAGAGTTGGTGGAGCGCGATTTGTTCCGGTTAAAGGATAATGTCAGCAACAATACAGGCAGGCACAGAAATAATTTAACTGTTGAGGAAAGACTAGCTCTATCTAAATTGGAGTCTATGCCAGATATTTCTATTAGACAGGCAGATAAAGGGGGTGCGGTGGTGGTCTTGGATCGCTCCGTGTATAGGTCCCAGAATCTCCTTATGTTGGGGGTTCCGGACACATACACGGAGCTATCCAGTGACCCCACCCCCCGCTTTCAGGAGGAACTTCTGGAGTTGTTAAGTGTTGGAGTGAGTGGAGGGTTCATTAATCAGAGACAAGCAGACTATATTTATGTTCCCTTTCCTATCACTCCGATATTTCACTCACTCCCGAAAATACATAAGCCAGTGTTTCCTCCTTCGATGCGACCAATTGTTGCAGGCATAGGCTCATACTCTGAAAAAATGTCAGAATGGGTAGATAGTCTGTTACAACCATTAGTGCAAACCTTGCCTGGTTTCTTGCTGGACACTAGGTCAGTGTTACAATCCTTTTATGACTTCAAATGGAACCCGGATTTTGTTTGGGTAACAGCCGATGTCACATCACTTTATACAGTCATCCCGCATGATCAGGCTATTGCTGCAACCAAATGGTTTTTAAATGCATACTCAGATTATAGCCTGGATTTCATTGCTTATATTTGTGATGTGATTCGGTTCTTGCTCAAACACAATGTGTTTATGTTCGACCAGAAGCTATACTTACAATGTACTGGAGTTTCGATGGGCGCAAAATTTTCGCCCTCACTGGCGAACATATACATGTCTTGGTGGGAGTCTCGTTTTTTGTTTTCCTGTGATAACCCGTGGTCTTCCTCCCTGCAGTGGTATGGCCGTTACATAGATGACCTGTTGTTCATCTGGTCGTCGGATGTGACGGCCATACCACTGTTTGAGAGATATCTCAATGATAATCAAATGAATCTGAGCTTTACGGTTGATTTTCATGTGCACACTATTTCATTTTTGGATCTTACTCTCCATGGTGATGTGGAAAAATCTGAGATAACCACTTGTACTTATAGAAAAGAGACAGCTGGCAATACCACTTTATTAGCCCTGTCCTGTCATCCGAAACACGTGGTTAAAAACATCCCTAGGGGTGAATTTATCAGATTAAGGAGGAACTGCTCAGATGATTCCACCTTCCTCAGAGAGGCAGAAAAGTTGACTGCTCGACTGCAAATCAGAGGTTACGGCCAGTCTTTAATAGACACAGCTAAAAAAACAGCTCTTGCATTACCCAGGCGAGACCTGGTTTTTCCTAAATATAAAAAAAACAAAGGTTTAAAACAAGGAGGCCAGACTGCAATGCCATTCTTTATAACTAACTATAGTCTTGAATATCTGGATGTCTGCAAGATTGTCAGAAAGAATCTGACAGTTTTGCGCACAGATGCCGCCTGGAAACCGATTGTGGACAAGGGAATAAAATGTGTTGCCCGCAAGGCGCCAACACTTTCTCAAAAACTCAGTCCGAGTCGGTTTTCAGATGGTACGGTACCACAACAATGTTGGCTTAGGTCTAAAGGGATGTTCAAATGCGGGCACCGCATTTGTACGTGTTGCAGTGTCGTACAAACAGGACGGAATGTGGCCTCTGTTGCAGCCCAGCAGTCATTTGAGATACAACAATACATTAACTGCAATACCACACATGTGGTGTATTGTGTGTCTTGTTCTACATGTCAATTGCAATATGTGGGATGCACGTCCAATGCCCTCAAAGTTCGGATATGCAGACATATCTCAGATATATCTCATGCTTTTGTAAAAAATGTGTCAGCAGTCAGCCAGCATTTTGCCTCTTGCCACCAGGGCAATATTGCTGGCATGAAAGTTCAGGGCATTGAACGAGTTAATTTTCCTAAACGGGGCGGAGACCATAGGAAAGCTCTTCTCAATAGAGAAGCCTATTGGATTTTTAGATTTCAGTCCTGTATGCCTTTGGGCCTTAATCAAAGACAAGATTTAATATTGCATTATTAGATGTATCTTCTTCTCTTGTCCTTTAGGGGCGGTTCTTGCGTGGGAGGAAGAGAGGGGTGAAAATAAATTTTTTTATTTTTTTTTCCCCTCTCTTCTTCTCATGCAGTTCTGTTCCTGTGTCTCAGTGGTATATGCTGTGGGTGGGGTGAAAGCAGTCCAATTGCCAATCAATAATCCACAGCTGAATCACTGCTTTTACTCTGTATATAAGATTTGTCAGTCTTATTCTCTGTATCATGAGGAAGGATCTGTAATATATGTTGATCCGAAACATGTTGATGATATGAGCCTGATGTTTGGTTTTTAAGCACGTTTCCTAATAAAACACGCACTGCGAGGTGAAGCTGGACAATATTTTTTTGCTACTTCTCATCCTTGGTTCCGGTTCTGTGTCCGTGCTCCTCGGTGGTGTATGGTGAGGTGAGCTCCAACTTGGTGTTTTTCTGGTTTTAAAGTCAGTATAAAACTGAGTCTACTTCTACAGGGCCTACCAGTAGCCATTTGGCTCCAGGAGAAGTATATAGTGGGCTCAGCATGAATGTTGGTACTTGCATCCCTGGATCCGATGAAAGCTGTCACGGCACCGGGCGGGGTTAAAAGCAGAGTGTGCCTGGCGTTCATGCTGTACCTGCGCTCCCTGGACTTTGTGTGGCTGTCATGGCCCATAAACAGGTAGAAACTAGTGTTAGGGACCACTCATAGAGGCGACCTTGACATGGTGAGTGGCTTATTACGCTTTGGCCAAAATGTACACCAATGCCTCATTCAACATCCAGCATGGAGGCAGGGCGGAGTGCTGGTTGCAGAGTGCTATTGCATTTGTGTTCTTTTCTTTGTATATTTATTTCGCCATAGCGATGCGCACCTGCATATAGGGTTGTGCTGACTGAATCCCCCGCAAATAATGTAATGTTATATACAAACAATGTAATGTTAGGGATGGAATATAAGGGCTACTCTCCCTGCATTGCAAACTGGTTGGAATAATGAAGCAATCAGATTGGATTTATACAGGAGACCTGCAGATATTTGGGTCAGATAACTCCTGCTGTCCGGTCACTTTTGTCATCATTCTAATTACTGATCTTTTCAGGTCATATAAAACCTCCCACATGACTTCTCCAACCGTCTGATGACTTCTACAATATTTCTTTCACAGCTTGTGAATCCGGGTGAAGATCTGAACAATATTAATCCTACAGAGACATATGTGAGGGGTGATGAGCAGAGTACAGAGGACATTCCTACAGATAACCGCCCAGGTGAGTAGTGACCACCAAGTAAAGCAGAGAGGTCTCTAAGATTCTGCTGATACAAATAAAAGAAATAGATATATTGTGCAATGTGGGAATAATGATATTACAATTATTATTATTATTGATGAGTATATATGAGAGTATAAAGGAACAAAAATAAATATCACATACGGAGAGACTTGTACACAATAACAATTACTAATAATTACTACTAATAATAAAGTTACTCCCAAGACCATTTGGTAACTAAACCACAAATTCCTATCCCTCTATAGTACAGTGTAGTTACTATACAGAGGTCTTCTCATGTCTCTCCAGTCCCGGTCTTTGCTCTGGCCCCTCCAGGTTTCTTCTTCTGTAGCACTTTTCTTTTCTCTTCTCCTTCTCTCTTCTGCCTCTTCACTTCTTCCTTCCTTCCTTCCTTCCTTCCTAACAGCCAGTCCTAGCATTGTCTAGAATTTGGCTTGGACACATCATTTTGGTTGTTCCTTATGGTTTTCTAGCAATTTCCAGTGAACTCTTGAAGACTGATAGAAGCAGCTGCAATGTTGGGATTTTCCAGCATTTTCCTGCCCCACTCGCCATGTACCACCTACTGGACAATTGTCAGCCATTCTTTAGATAATTGACAACTACAGTACCTTTGATGCTAATGGCCCGTTGTCCAGACAGACAGTACTCGCCCACACTGGCTTTGAGAGGACAAGTATAGGCACTAATTACTAGGAAGTTGCTGAGAACAGGATACCAATACAATATATGGCTTACATCATTTTCCTAAACATTCTTAATAATCTGTACTAATCTGTGTTTCTTACACGTGCATAAATAAATTCACCTACACGCCTTGACATGCTATCAATGGGGTTATTAAACCCTTAGTGGCCACCCATACACCTTTTTACAGCGGTCACTAAGGGGCCTTAGGCTAAGCCGCCGTTTTTTTTACGGCTGCCCAGTCTAAGCGCTGCACGGGTCCCCCGTTCAGAGGGGAGTGGGATCCCTGCTCTCACAAGAGAGCCGCGGCCCTGCTCTAACAGCCCGGACTGGCAGTAGTGCCAATCCAGGCTGTTTAACACTTTACATGCTGTGGGCAGTGGCGCCTGCCGGATGTAAAGTGCTGACAGAGGGAGCGGACTCGCTCTGTCTCCCATGCTGAGGAGTGTGAAGGCTGGCTGGGGTCTCGTGTAGGCCCCAGACTAGGCTAGAGTAATTTCCAGCAGGATGCTCCTCTCTGGCGCAGCTTGCTGGTCAATGTCAGAATAGCGCTGACATTAAAATGCAATTCACTATAGGGATAATGCATTGCATTTTAAAATAAATCAAAAAGCTGTCCGTTATAGTCGTCTTGTGGGACTATTAAATGGTAAAAAAAATAAAAATCATTTTTTCAATAAAAAAAATCCCATAAAAAAATTACGCTTTGTTTTCATAGAAAATACGCTTTTCAATGAAAAAAATTGCAAAAAATAAATAAAATCTCCTCCATATGTTTGGTATTTCCGTGTCCATAACGACCCATACTACATAAATATGACATAAATTATCCCCTACGGTGAACGCCGTAAAAAAAAAACAAAAAAAAAAAAACACCAAATTGCTAATTATTCTTAGTTGCCACGGAAAAAACGTTATAACAAGCGATCATAAAAGCCATTTGCTCCAAAATAATACCAATAAAACATACAAGTCGTCCCGCAAAAATCAAGCTCACACACAACTCTATAGACTGAAAAATAAAAAAATAATAGCTCTTGGACCGCGACAATTAAAAAAGGAAGAAAAACGCTTGGTCACTAAGGCCCAAAACAGGCTGGTCACTAAGGGGTTAATGATTGTCTGAGGAATGTTCTGACATGCTGAATGCATTTGGGCGAGCAAGCCATCAAGATCTGCTGTTTATATCTAAAGGTGCATTTACACCAACAGATCATCTGACAGATTTTATGACCAATCATTGGTCAGATGGCCGTTGGTATCTGGTGGGACCTTCCATCGCCCTTTTGTATCAGTATAAATGGTGTCAGTGTGCAGTATAATAAATCTTCTACATTAAATACCAAGTAATACTGGATCACATATTATTTAACATTCCCTAATTGACTCTTCTGATTGATTCATCAGAATTACACCTGAAATTAATTTCAAGAAATGGTTCATGTGTAGTGAAAGAATTTTCATTATCATTAGATAGTGTTTATATATGAATCACAGGCAATAAATATTAATCCACGAAAAAAAGGAAGATTTAAAGAGAGCGTGCCATCCAGTTTGTTTACTTGAGAGTGACAGGACTGTGCTTCCTACTCTCCATTCTCCTCCCTTCCTCCGAGTCCAGCTGCTGTATCTGTCATCCATTATAGCCCAGATCTCATTCCCCGGCCTGCACTCTCCCCAGCAGCAGGTGTGATACAGTGATGTCATTGTACCTGCTGGGCTGAGAGGGAGAGCGCACAGACCTGAGATAATGCCCCGGCCTGTGCGCTCTCCTCAGCTCAGCAGGAGAGATGACGTCATCACATCACGTCTGCTGCTGGGAAGAGCATGATGTGCTCGGTATTACTTTTTAACTTTTTTCAAAGTACAGGAACCTCACTGATGTAAAGGGTACACTAAGGTACAGTACTACTGCAGGAGGTGCCCAAAGGGGGCATAGTTGTCGGGCCACAAAGGAAAAGCATTATTGTAAGGGGCATAACTATTGTGTGGGGGCAGTAAGGGGGCATAAGTACTGTTTGGAGACATAAAGGGGGCATTCTTCTGAGTACACTAAACGGGAATTCTACTGTGAAAGGGACTCTTAGGGTAGATAACTATGGTGTGGGGAACTAAGGGGACATTCAGCGCCTCTTGTCCAACGCTAGGAAATGTTTTTTTTATATGTATTTAAAATGACTGATATTGGTATTGCTCAAGGTGGGGGCCAATCTGGCCTAGTTATGCCCCTCAGTCTACTATTAGATTGTGATCTTTTTGGCCACCACTGTTTTAGTCAGTTCATTCTTGTATTTTGTGCCATACCTTTCTGTGGATTTTTTATACTGAAATGTAATAAAATTTAAATAGAATTATTCAATAATAAAATGTCTTTTGTTCTTGGCAGATGACTGTACCAGGAACTTAGAGAAACATCTGGTATCTTTGGATTTTGAAGTAGATGATTGTGGTATCACACGAGATACATTTGAAAGATGCCAATATGCCAATATGAAAGATATATCTTCATCCAATCACAGCAACAATGCATCATTTGATTCTTTTAAACAGGTCCGATCCTCTGATTCATCACAGACTGTAACACAGAATGAAAGTCACAGAAGAGGTGCTAAACATCCAACAGCACACGTAAATGAGAAGCCATTTTCATGTTCAGAATGTGGTAAAAGTTTCAACCATAAATCACCTCTTGTTATACACGAGAGAACTCACACAGGGGAGAAGCCATTTTCATGTTCAGAATGTGGGAAATGTTTTACCAATAATTCAGCTCTTGTTACACATCAGAGAATTCACAGAGGAGAGAAGCCATTTTCATGCTCAGAATGTAGTAAGCGTTTTACTCAGAAATCATATCTTGTTGTACATCAGAGAGTTCACACCGGGGAAAAGCCATTTTCATGTTCAGAATGTAGGAAATGTTTTAACCAGAAATCAGCTCTTGTTACACATCAAAAAACTCACAGAGAAGAGAGGCCATTTTCATGTTCAGAATGTGGAAAATGTTTTAAGCATAAAGCAATTCTTGATAAACATCAAGAAACTCACAGAGAAGAGAGGCCATATTCATGTTCAGAATGTGAAAAATGTTTTAAGCAGAAATTGGCTCTTGTTGTACATCAGAGAAATCACACAGGGGAGAGGCCATTTTCATGTTCAGAATGTGGAAAATGTTTTAAGCAGAAATCAACTCTCTTTTCACATAAAAAAACTCACAGAGAAGAGAGGCCATTTTCATGTTCAGAATGTGGAAAATGTTTTAAGCAGAAATCGGCTCTTGTTGTACATCAGAGAAATCACACCGGGAAGAAGCCATTTTCATGTTCAGAATGTGGGAAATGTTTTAACAATAATTCACATCTTGTTGTACATCAAAGAAATCACACAGGAGAGAAGCCATTTTCATGTTCAGAATGTGGGAAATGTTTTAAGAAGAAATTGGCTCTTGTTGTACATCAGAGAAATCACATCGGGGAGAAGCCATATTCATGTCTAGAATGTGGGAAATGTTTTAACAATAATTCACATCTTGTTGTACATCAGAGAACTCACACAGAAGAGAAGCCATTTTCATGCTCAGAATGTGGCAAATGTTTTAAGTATAAACAAGCTCTTGTTACGCATCAGAGAATTCACACAGGAGAGAAGCCATATTCATGTTCAGAATGCGGTGAATGTTTTAAGCAGCAATCAGCACTTGTTTTCCATCATAGAGTTCACACAGGGGAGAAGCCATTTTCATGCTCAGAATGTGGAAAATGTTTTAAGCAGAAATCAGCTCTTGTTATACATCAGAGAAATCACACCGGGGAGAAGCCATTTTCATGCTCAGAATGTGGAAAATGTTTTAAGCAGAAATCAACTCTTGTTACACATCAAAAAACTCACAGAGAAGACATGCCATTTTCATGCTCAGAATGTGGAAAATGTTTTAAGCAGAAATCAGCTCTTGTTACACATCAAAAAACTCACAGAGAAAATCCATCTCCATGCTTAGCCCTTTAGTGACCTCTCTTATGTATTTAGTTTTTTTATTCTTTTTATTGATACATTTTAAATTTTGAAAACAGGGACAGAAATGAAAAAAGGGGACGGAAATATACCAAGATTTCTGGAATTATACATTGTTTGAAATAGTCCATCTATATCATGAAGCAACTGATAAAGATGGGTTTCCAGCAATCAGCATATTAGAAAATATAATAATAGTATGATAAAGAAAAAACATAAAAAGGTGAGGGAAAGGGAAGGTTAAGTTTGAAGAGCGCCCAAAGTACCTTTTTAAAGAGAAGATAATGTACTAGGAGGTATGCTGGAATGGTTTGACTATCTCTGAGATTTCAGAGGGGATGAAATGTGTGGTCAGAAAAGTCTTCCATTTTCGAAGAATTTAGTAGCAGAGCTCTCTTTGTGCCTTTTTGCCTCTATCTGATCATACCTGAACAGTGTCTTCAGTTATCAAATCACTGTTGATACGTCTGGCATTAAGATGGAGAGCCAGTGGTGTAATACTACTATTTTGGCCACCAGCAATATCTAGTGGAGGAAGAGAGGAACATTTTGAGGGCGAGTAGCTTGGTGTGTTGGAAGGCGAATATAGTGAAACAACAATGTTTGCGGTTTGAGGGGGAGGTTGACTTTCCCAAAATTTTGAGACCCGAGGGCATGACCAAATGCCATGCCAAAAATCTGAGGCCGACTTTTTACATTTGGAGAAAGAGTAAAGAGCAAGGGTAAATCAGATCCTAGGGAATAATTTATCTGAAAGAAAAGAAGAACTTGAGGTGCTAGTGGAGTAGAAGTGTTAGTTATAGATATACCACTTGGTACATAGTTACATAGTATATAAGGCTGGAAAAAATACATTTGTCCATCCAGTTCGGCCTGTTATCCTGCAAGTTGATCCAGAGAAAGGCAAAAAAAAAAAAAAAAAAAACCCTTGTGAGGTAGAAGCAAATTTCCCCCACTTAAGAGGAAAAGAAAATTCCTTCCCGACTCCAATCAGAATAACTCCCGATCAACGACCCATCTTTAGTAGCTCTAGCCTGTAATATTATTACACTCCAGAAATACATCCAGGCCCCTCTTGAACTCTTTTAGTGAACTCACCATCACCACCTTCTCAGGCAGAGAGTTCCATAGTCTCACTGCTCTTACCATAAAGAATCCTCTTCTATGTTTTTGTACAAACCTTCTTTCCTCCAGACACAGAGGATGTTTCCTCATCACAGTCACAGTCCTGGGGATAAATAGATGATGGGAGAGATCTCTGTACTGACCCCTGATATATTTATACATAGTTATTAGATCTCCCCTCAGTCGTCTTTTTTCAAACGTAAATAACCCTAATTTTGATAATCTTTCAGGGTACTGTAGTTGCCCCATTCCTGTTACTACTTTAGATGCCCTCCTCTGAACCCTCTCCAGCTCTGCTATGTCTGCCTTGTTCACAGGAGCTCAGAACTGTACACAGTACTCCATGTGTGGTCTGATTTGTAAAGTGGTAGAACTATGCTCTCATCACTGGCATTTATGCCCCTTTTTGATGCAACCCATTATCATATTGGCCTTGGCAGCAGCTGCCTGACACTAGTTTTAACAGCTTAGTTTGCTGTTCACTAAAATTCCTAGATCCTTTTAGCCACAATAATAGGTGAAATTTGGGACAATGAATGATGTGATCTGGGAACCTAGAAGAGGCTGGAAAGTTAAAGCCATTTATGGCATTATGCATCATTTTGAAGTAAGATTCCCGCCATCTCTCATTTATGACACAGGAGCGAACTTTTGCGCACCCTTCCAGGATTTTGTTGCTGATCTTATTTGTTCCCATTTGTAGAAAATCTTGGATGGTAAAACTTTTGTGAAGTTGCCGGACTTGGCTCTGTAAAGTTCCAAAAGTGATACTTTTCGCGGAGAGCTTCCCACAATATTATCAAAGATGTTTGTGAGTGCTTCTTTGGAGAAGTCACGAACTTTGTGCCTGCAAAATCCTAGCACTTGCATTATATGAAGAAAGTGAAAGTCTGGTAGTTGGTATTTTGCCTTCAGTTCCCGTGGAAAAAAACTTTGTTTCTCCTAAGTGCATCAGATGTACCGCCCTAACTATCCCTCTGGATTTCCAGTCCTCAGATAATCTTACATGTTTTCCCTGAGGAAACTCAGGATGATTCCAAAGCGGCATTTTTTTTTTTGACTGAGTGGGGAAGTCTGAATGCTTTCCTGATGACTTTCCATGCTACCACTGTATCTCTTATCAGTTCTGAGTTCTTGACCTCTGGGGGAGAGCAGCCAAGTTGGAATGTGGGCAAGACACCAGGCCCCAAGGAGCCACTAGGTTTTGTTCCAGATCTTTGTTGGCGATGTGATCTGTGTCATGAAACCAGTCCATAATCTGTCTCATGAGGCAAGCGATGTATCCCTGTACATTTGGAAACTTCACTCCTTCCTCAGGCTTCCATAGCATCAGTTTTTGTAGGAATATCTGTAGACGCTTCCCCGACCATATGAATTTAGTGAATGCTTTATTGAGGGCGTTTACATCTGTATGTTTTAATAATATTGGGAGAGTTTGCGGAGGATATAGCAATTTGGAGAAACTCATCATTTTGATCAAATGGCATCGTCCTAGAAATGACAAAGGAAGTGTGTGCCATTTCTTTAGTTCTGCCACTATTTTCCCTATGAGTGGTGGATAGTTTAAATTGTACAATGAGCTAGGAAGTTTGCCTATTTTCAGTCTCAGGTATGTTATATGTTGTTTGACTGATATGGGGGTAATCCCGTTCATCTGCCACAAATGGAGGGGGAGTTTTGGATGGTAATTCAAGAATTTCGCTTTTGGCAGAGTTGATGTTATAATCCGAGATAGAGCCAAAATGTTGGAGCAAATCCATCAAGGGGCGCAGATGTTGAGAATTGGACATAAATATTAATAGGTCATTAGCGTATAATGCCAATTTGACCTCTTCTTGCCAACCCTGATGCCTGAATACAGATCCGAGTCCTCCAAAAGTCTGGCTGAAGACTTGATATACAATATTTTTATTGGATATATTGAATTTTTGATAATTTTGTTTCCTATGACTATTTTCATTCCTATTAGGCCTCATGCACACGACCGTTGTGTGCATCCGTGGCCGTTGTCCCGTTTTCCGTGATTTTCTGCGGACCCATTGACTTTCAATGGGTCAGTTGAAAACTCGGAAAATGCACCGTTGTTCATCCGCGGCCGTGATCAGTGTTTCCTGTCCGTCCAAAAAAATGACCTGTCCTATTTTTTGGACGGACAACGGTTCACGGACCCATTCAAGTCAATGGGTCCGTGAAAAAACACGGATGCACACAAGATTGGCATCCGCGTCCGTGATCCGTGGCCGTAGGCTACTTTCACACAGATGGATCACAGATCCGTCTGCATAAAAGCTTTTTCAGAGCTGAGTTTTCACTTTGTGAAAACTCAGATCCGACAGTATATTCTAACACAGAGGCGTTCCCATAGTGATGGGGACGCTTCAAGTTAGAATATCCTACGAACTGTGTACATGACTGCCCCCTGCTGCCTGGCAGCACCCGATCTCTTAACAGGGGGCTGTGATCCGCACAATTAATTGTGCGTATCATAGCCCCCTGTAAGAGATCAGGTGCTGCCAGGCAGGGGGGGGCACACCCCCCTCCCTCCCCAGTTTTAAATTCATTGGTGGCCAGTGGGCCCCCCTCCCTCCCCTGTATTACTGTATATTTATTGGTGGCCAGTGGGCCCCCCTCCCTCCCCTGTATTACTGTACATTCATTGGTGGCCAGTGGCCCCCCCCCCTCCCTCCCCTGTATTACTGTACATTCATTGGTGGCCAATGCGGTCCCCCCTCCCTCCCCCTCCTAATTAAAATCCCCCCCCCCCCATCATTGGTGGCAGTGGAGAGTTCCGATCGGAGTCCCAGTTTAATCGCTGGGGCTCCGATCGGTAACCATGGCAACTAGGATGCTACTGCAGTCCTGGTTGCCATGGTTACTTAGCAATTTTTAGAAGCATTATACTTACCTGCGATGTCTGTGACCGGCCGGGTGCTCCTCCTACTGGTAAGTGACAGGTCTGTGCTATAAGCAATGCGCCGCACAGACCTTTCACTTACCAGTAGGAGGAGCGCCCGGCCGGTCACAGACAGCGAAGGTAAGTATAATGCTTCTAAAATTGCTAAGTAACCATTGCAACCAGGACTGCAGTAGCGTCCTGGTTGCCATGGTTAGCGATCGGAGTCCCAGCGATTAAACTGGGACTCCGATCGGAACTCCCTGCTGCCACCAATGATAGGGGGGATGGGGGGAATTTTAATTAGGAGAGGGAGGGGGGCCTACTGGCAACCAAAGAATGTACAGTAATACAGGGGAGAGAGGGGGAACCGCACTGGCCACCAATGAATGTACAGTAATACAGGGGCAGGAGGGGGGCCGCACTGGCAACCAATGAATGTATAGTAATACAGGGGAGGGAGGGGCAGTCGCACTGGTCACCAATGAATTTAAAACTGGGGAGAGAGGAGGGTGTGCCCCCTCCTGCCTGGCAGCACCTGATCTCTTACAGGGGGGTATGATACGCACAATTAACCCCTCAGGTGCGGCACCCGAGGGGTTAATAGTGCGGATCACAGCCCCCTGTAAGAGATCGGGTGCTGCCAGGCAGCAGGGAGCAGTCATGTACACAGTTCGTAGGATATTCTAACTTGAAGTGTCCCCATCACTATGGGAATGCCTCTGTGTTAGAATATACTGTCGGATCTGAGTTTCAAGATCTAACTCAAATCCGATGGTATATTCTAACATAGAGGCGTTCCCATGGTGATGGGGACGCTTCAAGTTAAAATATACCATCGGATTGGAGAAAACTCTGATCCGATGGTATAATAGGGACTTCTGACTTTACATTGAAAGTCAATGGGGGGACGGATCCGTTTGCAATTGCACCATATTGTGTCAACGTCAAACGGATCCGTCCCCATTGACTTGCATTGTAAATCAGGACGGATCCGTTTGGCTCCGCTCGGCCAGGCGGACACCAAAACAACTTTTTTCTTCATGTCCGTGGATCCTCCAAAAATCAAGGAAGACCCACGGAAGAAAAAACGGATCACGGACCTACGGACCTCGTTTTTGCGGACCGCAAAGAAAAACGGTTGTGTGCATGAGGCCTTATTGTATGGTTATACGGAGATGATATGTTTTACTTTGAGGATCTCTAATATTCAGACTGTTCCATGAGCTCCATGGGCGCAGTTACAGTACTACATATACTTCTAAAAGTAATGACGATACCTCGGATGGAGAGGGGGGGTAGTTATCCTTTACTGTTTCTATGGATGGTTTTGGACGCTGCCCCTTAATATATTCTGTCAGTGATTGCTTGTTTTGTGCACCTAGTGGTTATTACCTTGCCAGGCAGGGCTGTTATGGTGCAGAAGGGTGACTTGTCACATTTGGATGCCCCAGTTACAGTGATGTGTAACTGTCCCACCTGCCAAAATATATTTTTAAAATATCAAAATATATTTTAAAAAAATACAACAGAGAATAAAATAGAAAAAAATGTCTGCGCAGTTTCTCTTTTCGCATGAAACAAAACAAAAAAAAAAACCTCTATAAATATGACCAAAACAGGAACCAATTTTAACCATTTACTGTATTTTGGTGTCAATCTGCATATTTAAAGAATAAGGAGCTTGAGTTTGAATTAAAAAAGAAAATAAATCTCTGAAGAACATAATAATAAAAAAAAACATGCGTCATGTAAGAAAAAGTTGCAAAAATTAGGTAGGCAGCACAATAAGTAAAAATTAAAGGGGTTGTCCGGGGTCAGAGCTGAATCCGAGCATATCCCCTTTTTCACCCAGGCAGCCCCTCTGAGATGAGCATCAGAGCATTTCATGTTTTTTATTTACATTTTTACACTGCTAGGCGGAGGCTTCTCAGTTGTTTTACAGGCTAGGGCAGCGCTAAAGCCTGCCCATTAGTGCCAGTGATGTCACCTGCAAAGCTGCTAGGCAGAAGCCTCCGCTTAGCAGAAACCCTGCAGCGTCACCAGATCTGCAGAAAAAACCCTTGTCCTGTGCGATAAATGTCAGATGCTCCCCTCAGAGGGGCTGCCTGGATGAAGAAGGGGATATATCTGTTCAGCTCTGAACCCAGACAACCTCTTTAAGATTGGTCCATTAAATCACCATATGCTCTAAATAAATGCATATGTCATTAAAGGGGTTTTCTTGATAGCCTATTATCAGGATAGGCCATAACTATCAGATTGGATGAGATTGAGGGGTCTGATACCTGGCACTGCAGTAGCGCTGCAACTCGGTGTCCCCCAGACTCCGTCGAAGTGTCGCCTTGTGTTGCTGCTCTCCAGAAGGGATGGTAAGATGTACCCGAATGGGAATTAAGTCCATAGAGTCAGGGTCTGCAGTAAACCAGAGTACTTCTTTACTGGAGAAATTCAGGTGCAATAAAATATAGGCAAGGAATAGGGCTGTCTTCTCCAGTCTCCTCCCTGACAGAAGGGTTTGATGGTTTGCTAAGGAAAGACCTGAGCTAGCTGTCCATCTCTCTCAGAAGGCAGGTACCCTGGCTAAAGGCTGGAGTCCCAGGGTCTGTGGCCGAGTATCCAGTCGCAGCGTCTTTTTCTGGTCACTCATGTAGTCTGGCAGAGTATCCCATCTCATCGTCTTCCCTAACTGCAGAATACTAGGGGCTCTGATTGCTGTCCTCAATACCCACATAATTGATCCGTTCCGGAGTATCGCTTTGCACAGAACTGCTATTTTTGGACATAGTCAGGTGAACATGTAAATGATGAGAAAGTTTTGATAGTGGTTTTACTTTATTTTATTTATGAGTGTTTTACATACAGTATATGCATATGAGTATTTATTCTAATTTTTCGAGTTTCACCTGCTCATTCTTTTTCTATTGAAATACAACATCTCAAGTAAATTGCAACTGAATGCATTATTGTATAAATCGAAGTGAACAGTGCCCTCTCATTACCGCCTTATGGGCCTCCCACAAGGAACACACATCCCCACCGACCCTTCGTTAAGTTCAAAGTAAGATTTAAGATGGTCACGCAGCTCTTCTCGTAGCAGTGGTCTCTTAAGGAGGGTTTCATTAAGACGCCAATGGCATTGGCAGGTATATCCCGAACCAGAATTAATTCCAACCATTACTGGGGCATGATCAGACCAGGTGATTTGACCCATAGTGTCTCCTTTCAGCACACGTATGGTGGAAATTGTTCCAAAAAAGAAATCAATGCGGGTGTAGGTACCATGTGGAGCAGAGTAGAAGGAGAATGACCTATCAGTGGGGTGGTTAAGTCGCCAAAGGTCGTTTAAGGAATATCGCCTAATTATTTTGCGGAAGTCCCAAGTTAATCGCTGCTGGGATGAGTTTAAGGGTCTGCCTGGTAGGGCCAACCTGTCCATAGGGTCTGAAAAAATAATGTTAAATCTCCTCCCAACAGGATTAATGGGTCTGGATGTTCAAAAGTCTTATGGAACACTCTGTTAAGGAAGTGGATTTGAGATGTGTTCGGGGCATATAGATTACAAAGTGTGATTGACTGACCTGCGAGTGTAACTCTCAGAATAATGTAGCTCCCCTGTGAATCTACTATGGTAGAATCTATTACAATAGGACAATGGGCTGAAATGAAGATTGCGACTCCCGCCTTACTACAAGAGTGGGTGACCGAGTATGCAGTGGGATATAAGTGAGTAGCAAAACAAAATGAGGAATTTTCATCAAAATGGGTTTCCTGAAAAAACACTACGTCTGCCTTAAGGGATTTCAACTCCAAAAGCAGGTGGGATACCCTCCAGGGAGGCAGGCCTGGGATCTCCAGAAGGGTCCACATATGGTCTTCCAGGGGAGCATGAAGAGGCTGGGGTCTGTAGTATGGGTGAGGGAACAGTACAGTACCTTCCCTTGCTGCAGGGGAGAGCTCTAAGCCGGTTCTCTGTTATGCAGGGTCCCTAAGCGGCTGGGCCACCTCAGTGATGGTGGCTGGTTGATTTGTTCCATCCCCTGTGATCTCCTGTGCTCCCGCACGAGCGATATGGAAGGAGGGAGCAATGGCGGGAGGCTCCCTGTTGCGCAGCACATCTTGCAGGGAAGGCCGTCCTGGGAGCCCTTGTCAACCACTCTTCCAGTGTCCGGGGCGGTGAGAAGGATCGGGTTTGAGGAGAGGACCTGCGACGTGCGGAACAATTCCCCATATGTCCGTTCGTGCGGGTGTCGCTAGCCAAGTAGCGGAGGTGCAGGCAGGAGCCGAGCGCTTAGGCAGCCATCTCAGTTGGCGTCCGGACACGCCCCTCCACCTATACATTCTAATACTGTATGGAGATTAATCTCCATACAGTATTATTCCGAAGTTTTGAACAAAGCGACTTTGGTTAAAGCATCTGAAATTCGCTTCGCTCAATAGTAATTTCTTCATTTAGAAGCCAATGGCTCCTAGGTAATTTATTTTTTACCTGGAGCACTTTTTGTACAAAGTACACACAGTTTTCAAAATGAATCATTTGTGAAATAAATTAAATTTTCACCTGTTGTAAGAAACTTACATGTCCGGCCTCCAGCGGTGTGACAGCATCCTTAGTAAAAGGATGCAATGCTCTGTTTCTCCCGCAGCAGGCGTGTGCTGGGGGAGATTAACGGTAGGCTGATTGCTCAGCTGCTCTATTACTGAGTACTAATGAAGCGCTAAGTCAATGGACCTATTAGGTTCTGATCCTGGGACTCAGTGCTCTATTTAAATCCCTTCTTGGCCATATATCAGTGCCAGTGATAGTCTTTGACTCACTAGCTGTGTTCCTGGTTCTTGTTCCTGTGCTTATTTGGATTGTTTATGCTTCTCACCTCTGCTTGTCTTCTGACCTCTCTCTTTTACTTGTTTGGTACTGTTTAGTCCATCTGGTTGTGATCTCGGGTTATCTTCTGATTACTCTTTGCTTCTCGTTTGGTACTGCATAGACTGACTAGTACTGACCCATTTACGTACTACCCTGTATTGTGTTTGTCAGTCTGTCTCTGCACTTATATAGCATAGGGACTGTCAACCAGTTGCCGTCTAGCTATCTAGGGCTTGTACTGCAAGTAGGTAGGGAAAGCAGGCTGCTTACTAGACTTATCTTGGGGATAGGCAATCAATATCAAAATCCCAGAGAACCCGTTTATTCCTGTAAAAAAACATTGGATCAAAATACTCATGACATGTTTGTACATAGTATCCCTTTACATCGCAATAGAGAGTTGTAAGCCATTGGAATGCCTATGGAAACGCTTCATTTCAGGCTATTTGAGTTTATCCACGTGCATGAGTACTGGTGCTGGTGAAGAAGGAGGAATCGGAGGTTTCTGAAAAGAAGGTGCCAAATGAAGAAGTCTTCTCTGATGGGCTTCTTCCTTCTCACTTTCCTGGAACTCAAGATCAATACAGGTAACGAGAGAAAGTGAACCCTCTGTCACTGCAATTTAGGAAATGTCCCAAACTAGGGGTGCAAACCTGTCTTGTCTGTGCCATTCAAATTGGTTAATTGTCCTCCCCTGTGACAACGAAAGTCGGCCAGCCTAAGAATCAAAGACTGGATTCTCTGCCACGCATAGCCTGTGGAATTTTTTTTATTAACTGTAGCCTGGGTGCTCTACTCCCCCTCCCCCTACACACTAATTTCAATAGGTGCCCTAGCAGAAAGCCTTTCTGTGCTGGGCTTTGAATAAGGTACTTAAGCTGTACTGTGTCTGCCAGAAATATCTTAGGGAGTCAGGGAGAATCAGAAATCAATCAAGCTTGTATTCTATTGCCAGGGATAGTGAAGGGAAAGGCTAAATTTACAAAGAAAGAAATGTTTGTGTTGTGTTTTGTAGAATAGAGAGAAGCAGGGAAGCTGGCAGACAGGGATAGAGAAGACCTGTGGGTGACTGTGCCTGCTATCAGAAGTCCAGGTGCTGCAGTGCAGACCTCAAAAGCAGTTACCTGCAAGCAAATATTTTCATTTCCCCCTCATTTTCACAAAAGCTCTTTTTTTTGGCAGGGTTCAATTTAATTAAGCAGCATATATACTGTACATGATTACTGCAGCTATACCCAAGGTATAGCAGCAATCTACCTGTTTGCATTACAGTGAAATTTAATGGTAAACCACAATCGTCTGTTTACATAGATAACTCACAAAAACGTAGGGATATTTGGCTTGTGGGTGAAATTTCAAGATGAACCTAAAATGCACTCTATCCTTTATAGGTGAACTTAATGTGACCTTCTCTAAACTTTTAAATGCATATGCAACTGTTCATTGTTTCAGTATTTTTGCACAACTTGCTGTTCTGTAACAGACAGAAGTGGCCACTGAGCTTAGAGTGTCACAAAGTGTCATCAGCAGGTTGCAGCAGAGATAGAGAGAGAATGGAAGAGTCACAGAAAGGCAGAGAAGTGGACGTCCTTTTGCTACATCTCACACTAATGACCACTTCATTGTGAGCAATTCCCTGCGGAACCAGATGATGAATGACACACAACTCCAGGCACATTTAAGGGAGGTGAGAGGCACTCAAGTGTCACGTCAGACCATTTAAAACCATTTACATCAGTGTGGTTTGCGTTCTAAATGACCTGCAAGGGTACCTGACCAGAGGCGTCATCATCTTGCTTGGACCAGGGAGCATCTTCGCTGGACGAGGGACCAGTGGGCCTCAGTGCTGTTCACTGATGAAAGTCGATTCATGCTGAGCAGAAATTATGGCCGCCAACTATGTTGGAGAGCACTATGAATCAGCCAATCTTTGCATTTGGTGGTGGTGGTGTTACAGTGAGGTCAGGTGTGTTTAACCAATACAGAACTGCCCTACACTTTGTGAATAGTACAGTGACAAGCCAATACTACTTGAATAACATCATTAATCCAGTCATCGTACCTCTGCATGAACAGCACAGGCCTAATGTCATCTTCATGGATGACAATTTACTTGCTCATCAAGATCGCATTATTAGGGAACATCTGCTGGGGACTGGGGGACCTCAAATGGAGTGGTCTGCACTTTTTCCTGACATGAATCCCGTTGAAAACCTATTGGATCAGTTGAGTCGCCATGTAGAGTCTCGTAACTCTGTACTCCAGAACCTCAATGACCTGAGGGCTGCCCTTCAAGAAGAGTGGGATGCCATGCCTCAGCAGTAGTGTTGATCGAGCACCAAAGTGCTCGCGTGCTCTGGCCGACGAACACATCGGTATGCTCGTGTGCTCTACCGAGCACAATGGAAGTGAGTTAATGGGAGAACCCCAGGCACCCCCTGCTCGGAAGAGAAGAGCGTGTCCGGTTCACAAAAAAAGGTTAGAAATTGATGGAAACCCCATCAAAATGGTTTGGAAACATCATTAAGAGGATAGCTTGATGCGTTTTGGACTCAATGTTCTACAATGGAAGCGCTCATCTCCCTGTGGCCCGCTGCCACCGCGACCCCCACTCCTATTATCTACGACATACAATAGACAACCACACAAAGGCTATATGCCAAAAGTCACGTATGTGCAAGCCATCAATCTATCCATGAGACAGATAACAGGCTTAGTCAGCATACCTTACAATGGCAGCCTTGTGCACTATGAGACATTCCAAACCAGCTCTCATCTGACTGAAAGCCAGTAAGCCTCAAAGTTACTTCAGATCTGCTGGATGGCTTGGGTGGACCTGCGCACCTAGATCAATATCATTAGGGAGACAAAAACTCATTTACATAAACATGGGCATATGGGAAAGACATGCAAATGAGCAGAATCTGCCTTGTTTTTCCGCTGAAAAACCATTTGCATGGAAAATTTGCGATCTACACTACTTAAGAACAGTGCCATCTATTGGTTTCATAGTCTTATGACAAGAGTAATAGTCTTTTCCATATGCCCATGCCATAGTTTTGTCATAAGACTATAAAACCAATAGATGGCGCTGTTCATGAGTCATTACAAGCAGGGCAATAGTCCTCAGATCCTTATATTACCGCAGATAAAGTGCTAGAACATGTGTGAATGATAGCAGCAATCCGATATACACCTCAGTGTTAGCACAGGCTATTATAGGCTGAGTGCTCCACGGTGTGTGGACTCTATTGAGCAGTGTGCCCCACTTACTAGCACCCCAACAACATGAACAACGCCATCTATTGGTTTCATAGTCTTATGACAAGAGTAATAGTCTTGTCTTAAGACTATGAAACCAATAGATGGCTCTGTTCAGTAGTGTAGATCGTGAATTTTCCATGCAAATGTTTTTTCAGCTGAAAAACAAGGCAGATTCTGCTCATTTGCATGTATTTCTTATATACGTGTCACAGAAGGTGAGGGAGCGGAACCAAACCAAACACAACAAAATTAAACAAAACAGCAGGCTAGGCCTCACAGCTAGGGAACAGGGAAAGGTCACCTCCTGACAATCCCTGAGCCTTTCCATGACTGCTACCAACATGAACAAATCTCGATTGTAGAAGTGTTCATGCACTCGAACCTAAGCCCTGCTGCAACTGATACAAACCCTCAGCTAGGGAGCAGGCAGCAAACAGAGAGATGAGTGCTTCCATTGTGGAAGCGCTCATCTCCATAGTGATCTATATCACCGTCCTCAGGACAGCGATACAGATGCCTGTGCTGTGGGGAAGGGGATGGAGAGGAGTGTCCCTTCCTCTGACAGCTGCAGGCACTAGGCCGGCAACCTATCAGAGGCTGGCGCATCGCTGCCAAGTAGGTAAGTATAAGTGTTGTTTTTTTTTTTTATACGTACAATAGTTTTACTGGCACATTAGGGGGCTCTTGTTACTGGCACATGATGGGGGGGTGCTTATTACTGGCACATGATGGGGGGTGCTTATTACTGGCACATGATGGGGGGCTCTTATTATTGGCACATGATGGGGGGGTGCTTATTACTGGCACATGATGGGGGCTCTTATTACTGGTAAATGATGGGGAGGATCTTATTACTGGCAAATGATGGGGGGGCTCTTATTAATGGCACATGATGGGGGGCTCTTATTACTGGCACATGATGGGGGGGGCTCTTATTACTGGCACATGATGGGGGGCTCTTATTACTGGCACATGATTGGGGGCATCTATGGAGGTACATTTTACTGGCACATTATTGGGGGCACTTCTTACTGGCTCATTATTGGTGGGCACTATAGGGGCTTCTACTGAGGCCACAAAGAAGGGGTATTTTATGTGGGGGCTCTGTAGAGTAGCATTTTATACTAGAACACATAGTAGGTACTATGGGGAAGGGGGAGAGGAGTACTATGGGGTCCTCTACGGGGGGCACTAGGAAGGGGTATTTTATACTCGCAAATTATGGGGGACACTGAGGGCATCTACTGGGGCACTATATAGGGGCCTTTTATACTGGTACATTATGGGGGCACTAGGAGGAAGGTGGAGAGGAGCACTATGGGGGAATTTACTGGGGCACTATATAGGGGTATTTTATACTGGCACATTATGGGGGCACTATGAACACATTAGCTCAACAGGGGGCATTGCAAGGGGATATTTTTTGCACATTATAAGCAGAATTTGCTGTCCTATTTTTTGGACGGACAACGGTTCACGGACCCATTCAAGTCAATGGGTCCGTGAAAAAACACGGATGCACACAAGATTGGCATCCGCGTCCGTGATCCGTGGCCGTAGGCTACTTTCACACAGATGGATCACAGATCCGTCTGCATAAAAGCTTTTTCAGAGCTGAGTTTTCACTTCGTGAAAACTCAGATCCGACAGTATATTCTAACACAGAGGCGTTCCCATAGTGATGGGGACGCTTCAAGTTAGAATATCCTACGAACTGTGTACATGACTGCCCCCTGCTGCCTGGCAGCACCCGATCTCTTAACAGGGGGCTGTGATCCGCACAATTAATTGTGCGTATCATAGCCCCCTGTAAGAGATCAGGTGCTGCCAGGCAGGGGGGGGCACACCCCCCTCCCTCCCCAGTTTTAAATTCATTGGTGGCCAGTGGGCCCCCCTCCCTCCCCTGTATTACTGTATATTTATTGGTGGCCAGTGGGCCCCCCTCCCTCCCCTGTATTACTGTACATTCATTGGTGGCCAGTGGCCCCCCCCCTCCCTCCCCTGTATTACTGTACATTCATTGGTGGCCAATGCGGTCCCCCCTCCCTCCCCCTCCTAATTAAAATCCCCCCCCCCATCATTGGTGGCAGTGGAGAGTTCCGATCGGAGTCCCAGTTTAATCGCTGGGGCTCCGATCGGTAACCATGGCAACTAGGATGCTACTGCAGTCCTGGTTGCCATGGTTACTTAGCAATTTTTAGAAGCATTATACTTACCTGCGATGTCTGTGACCGGCCGGGTGCTCCTCCTACTGGTAAGTGACAGGTCTGTGCTATAAGCAATGCGCCGCACAGACCTTTCACTTACCAGTAGGAGGAGCGCCCGGCCGGTCACAGACAGCGAAGGTAAGTATAATGCTTCTAAAATTGCTAAGTAACCATTGCAACCAGGACTGCAGTAGCGTCCTGGTTGCCATGGTTAGCGATCGGAGTCCCAGCGATTAAACTGGGACTCCGATCGGAACTCCCTGCTGCCACCAATGATAGGGGGGATGGGGGGAATTTTAATTAGGAGAGGGAGGGGGGCCTACTGGCAACCAAAGAATGTACAGTAATACAGGGGAGGGAGGGGGAACCGCACTGGCCACCAATGAATGTACAGTAATACAGGGGCAGGAGGGGGGCCGCACTGGCAACCAATGAATGTATAGTAATACAGGGGAGGGAGGGGCAGTCGCACTGGTCACCAATGAATTTAAAACTGGGGAGAGAGGAGGGTGTGCCCCCTCCTGCCTGGCAGCACCTGATCTCTTACAGGGGGGTATGATACGCACAATTAACCCCTCAGGTGCGGCACCCGAGGGGTTAATAGTGCGGATCACAGCCCCCTGTAAGAGATCGGGTGCTGCCAGGCAGCAGGGAGCAGTCATGTACACAGTTCGTAGGATATTCTAACTTGAAGTGTCCCCATCACTATGGGAATGCCTCTGTGTTAGAATATACTGTCGGATCTGAGTTTCAAGATCTAACTCAAATCCGATGGTATATTCTAACATAGAGGCGTTCCCATGGTGATGGGGACGCTTCAAGTTAAAATATACCATCGGATTGGAGAAAACTCTGATCCGATGGTATAATAGGGACTTCTGACTTTACATTGAAAGTCAATGGGGGGACGGATCCGTTTGCAATTGCACCATATTGTGTCAACGTCAAACGGATCCGTCCCCATTGACTTGCATTGTAAATCAGGACGGATCCGTTTGGCTCCGCTCGGCCAGGCGGACACCAAAACAACTTTTTTCTTCATGTCCGTGGATCCTCCAAAAATCAAGGAAGACCCACGGAAGAAAAAACGGATCACGGACCTACGGACCTCGTTTTTGCGGACCGCAAAGAAAAACGGTTGTGTGCATGAGGCCTTATTGTATGGTTATACGGAGATGATATGTTTTACTTTGAGGATCTCTAATATTCAGACTGTTCCATGAGCTCCATGGGCGCAGTTACAGTACTACATATACTTCTAAAAGTAATGACGATACCTCGGATGGAGAGGGGGGGTAGTTATCCTTTACTGTTTCTATGGATGGTTTTGGACGCTGCCCCTTAATATATTCTGTCAGTGATTGCTTGTTTTGTGCACCTAGTGGTTATTACCTTGCCAGGCAGGGCTGTTATGGTGCAGAAGGGTGACTTGTCACATTTGGATGCCCCAGTTACAGTGATGTGTAACTGTCCCACCTGCCAAAATATATTTTTAAAATATCAAAATATATTTTAAAAAAATACAACAGAGAATAAAATAGAAAAAAATGTCTGCGCAGTTTCTCTTTTCGCATGAAACAAAACAAAAAAAAAAACCTCTATAAATATGACCAAAACAGGAACCAATTTTAACCATTTACTGTATTTTGGTGTCAATCTGCATATTTAAAGAATAAGGAGCTTGAGTTTGAATTAAAAAAGAAAATAAATCTCTGAAGAACATAATAATAAAAAAAAACATGCGTCATGTAAGAAAAAGTTGCAAAAATTAGGTAGGCAGCACAATAAGTAAAAATTAAAGGGGTTGTCCGGGGTCAGAGCTGAATCCGAGCATATCCCCTTTTTCACCCAGGCAGCCCCTCTGAGATGAGCATCAGAGCATTTCATGTTTTTTATTTACATTTTTACACTGCTAGGCGGAGGCTTCTCAGTTGTTTTACAGGCTAGGGCAGCGCTAAAGCCTGCCCATTAGTGCCAGTGATGTCACCTGCAAAGCTGCTAGGCAGAAGCCTCCGCTTAGCAGAAACCCTGCAGCGTCACCAGATCTGCAGAAAAAACCCTTGTCCTGTGCGATAAATGTCAGATGCTCCCCTCAGAGGGGCTGCCTGGATGAAGAAGGGGATATATCTGTTCAGCTCTGAACCCAGACAACCTCTTTAAGATTGGTCCATTAAATCACCATATGCTCTAAATAAATGCATATGTCATTAAAGGGGTTTTCTTGATAGCCTATTATCAGGATAGGCCATAACTATCAGATTGGATGAGATTGAGGGGTCTGATACCTGGCACTGCAGTAGCGCTGCAACTCGGTGTCCCCCAGACTCCGTCGAAGTGTCGCCTTGTGTTGCTGCTCTCCAGAAGGGATGGTAAGATGTACCCGAATGGGAATTAAGTCCATAGAGTCAGGGTCTGCAGTAAACCAGAGTACTTCTTTACTGGAGAAATTCAGGTGCAATAAAATATAGGCAAGGAATAGGGCTGTCTTCTCCAGTCTCCTCCCTGACAGAAGGGTTTGATGGTTTGCTAAGGAAAGACCTGAGCTAGCTGTCCATCTCTCTCAGAAGGCAGGTACCCTGGCTAAAGGCTGGAGTCCCAGGGTCTGTGGCCGAGTATCCAGTCGCAGCGTCTTTTTCTGGTCACTCATGTAGTCTGGCAGAGTATCCCATCTCATCGTCTTCCCTAACTGCAGAATACTAGGGGCTCTGATTGCTGTCCTCAATACCCACATAATTGATCCGTTCCGGAGTATCGCTTTGCACAGAACTGCTATTTTTGGACATAGTCAGGTGAACATGTAAATGATGAGAAAGTTTTGATAGTGGTTTTACTTTATTTTATTTATGAGTGTTTTACATACAGTATATGCATATGAGTATTTATTCTAATTTTTCGAGTTTCACCTGCTCATTCTTTTTCTATTGAAATACAACATCTCAAGTAAATTGCAACTGAATGCATTATTGTATAAATCGAAGTGAACAGTGCCCTCTCATTACCGCCTTATGGGCCTCCCACAAGGAACACACATCCCCACCGACCCTTCGTTAAGTTCAAAGTAAGATTTAAGATGGTCACGCAGCTCTTCTCGTAGCAGTGGTCTCTTAAGGAGGGTTTCATTAAGACGCCAATGGCATTGGCAGGTATATCCCGAACCAGAATTAATTCCAACCATTACTGGGGCATGATCAGACCAGGTGATTTGACCCATAGTGTCTCCTTTCAGCACACGTATGGTGGAAATTGTTCCAAAAAAGAAATCAATGCGGGTGTAGGTACCATGTGGAGCAGAGTAGAAGGAGAATGACCTATCAGTGGGGTGGTTAAGTCGCCAAAGGTCGTTTAAGGAATATCGCCTAATTATTTTGCGGAAGTCCCAAGTTAATCGCTGCTGGGATGAGTTTAAGGGTCTGCCTGGTAGGGCCAACCTGTCCATAGGGTCTGAAAAAATAATGTTAAATCTCCTCCCAACAGGATTAATGGGTCTGGATGTTCAAAAGTCTTATGGAACACTCTGTTAAGGAAGTGGATTTGAGATGTGTTCGGGGCATATAGATTACAAAGTGTGATTGACTGACCTGCGAGTGTAACTCTCAGAATAATGTAGCTCCCCTGTGAATCTACTATGGTAGAATCTATTACAATAGGACAATGGGCTGAAATGAAGATTGCGACTCCCGCCTTACTACAAGAGTGGGTGACCGAGTATGCAGTGGGATATAAGTGAGTAGCAAAACAAAATGAGGAATTTTCATCAAAATGGGTTTCCTGAAAAAACACTACGTCTGCCTTAAGGGATTTCAACTCCAAAAGCAGGTGGGATACCCTCCAGGGAGGCAGGCCTGGGATCTCCAGAAGGGTCCACATATGGTCTTCCAGGGGAGCATGAAGAGGCTGGGGTCTGTAGTATGGGTGAGGGAACAGTACAGTACCTTCCCTTGCTGCAGGGGAGAGCTCTAAGCCGGTTCTCTGTTATGCAGGGTCCCTAAGCGGCTGGGCCACCTCAGTGATGGTGGCTGGTTGATTTGTTCCATCCCCTGTGATCTCCTGTGCTCCCGCACGAGCGATATGGAAGGAGGGAGCAATGGCGGGAGGCTCCCTGTTGCGCAGCACATCTTGCAGGGAAGGCCGTCCTGGGAGCCCTTGTCAACCACTCTTCCAGTGTCCGGGGCGGTGAGAAGGATCGGGTTTGAGGAGAGGACCTGCGACGTGCGGAACAATTCCCCATATGTCCGTTCGTGCGGGTGTCGCTAGCCAAGTAGCGGAGGTGCAGGCAGGAGCCGAGCGCTTAGGCAGCCATCTCAGTTGGCGTCCGGACACGCCCCTCCACCTATACATTCTAATACTGTATGGAGATTAATCTCCATACAGTATTATTCCGAAGTTTTGAACAAAGCGACTTTGGTTAAAGCATCTGAAATTCGCTTCGCTCAATAGTAATTTCTTCATTTAGAAGCCAATGGCTCCTAGGTAATTTATTTTTTACCTGGAGCACTTTTTGTACAAAGTACACACAGTTTTCAAAATGAATCATTTGTGAAATAAATTAAATTTTCACCTGTTGTAAGAAACTTACATGTCCGGCCTCCAGCGGTGTGACAGCATCCTTAGTAAAAGGATGCAATGCTCTGTTTCTCCCGCAGCAGGCGTGTGCTGGGGGAGATTAACGGTAGGCTGATTGCTCAGCTGCTCTATTACTGAGTACTAATGAAGCGCTAAGTCAATGGACCTATTAGGTTCTGATCCTGGGACTCAGTGCTCTATTTAAATCCCTTCTTGGCCATATATCAGTGCCAGTGATAGTCTTTGACTCACTAGCTGTGTTCCTGGTTCTTGTTCCTGTGCTTATTTGGATTGTTTATGCTTCTCACCTCTGCTTGTCTTCTGACCTCTCTCTTTTACTTGTTTGGTACTGTTTAGTCCATCTGGTTGTGATCTCGGGTTATCTTCTGATTACTCTTTGCTTCTCGTTTGGTACTGCATAGACTGACTAGTACTGACCCATTTACGTACTACCCTGTATTGTGTTTGTCAGTCTGTCTCTGCACTTATATAGCATAGGGACTGTCAACCAGTTGCCGTCTAGCTATCTAGGGCTTGTACTGCAAGTAGGTAGGGAAAGCAGGCTGCTTACTAGACTTATCTTGGGGATAGGCAATCAATATCAAAATCCCAGAGAACCCGTTTATTCCTGTAAAAAAACATTGGATCAAAATACTCATGACATGTTTGTACATAGTATCCCTTTACATCGCAATAGAGAGTTGTAAGCCATTGGAATGCCTATGGAAACGCTTCATTTCAGGCTATTTGAGTTTATCCACGTGCATGAGTACTGGTGCTGGTGAAGAAGGAGGAATCGGAGGTTTCTGAAAAGAAGGTGCCAAATGAAGAAGTCTTCTCTGATGGGCTTCTTCCTTCTCACTTTCCTGGAACTCAAGATCAATACAGGTAACGAGAGAAAGTGAACCCTCTGTCACTGCAATTTAGGAAATGTCCCAAACTAGGGGTGCAAACCTGTCTTGTCTGTGCCATTCAAATTGGTTAATTGTCCTCCCCTGTGACAACGAAAGTCGGCCAGCCTAAGAATCAAAGACTGGATTCTCTGCCACGCATAGCCTGTGGAATTTTTTTTATTAACTGTAGCCTGGGTGCTCTACTCCCCCTCCCCCTACACACTAATTTCAATAGGTGCCCTAGCAGAAAGCCTTTCTGTGCTGGGCTTTGAATAAGGTACTTAAGCTGTACTGTGTCTGCCAGAAATATCTTAGGGAGTCAGGGAGAATCAGAAATCAATCAAGCTTGTATTCTATTGCCAGGGATAGTGAAGGGAAAGGCTAAATTTACAAAGAAAGAAATGTTTGTGTTGTGTTTTGTAGAATAGAGAGAAGCAGGGAAGCTGGCAGACAGGGATAGAGAAGACCTGTGGGTGACTGTGCCTGCTATCAGAAGTCCAGGTGCTGCAGTGCAGACCTCAAAAGCAGTTACCTGCAAGCAAATATTTTCATTTCCCCCTCATTTTCACAAAAGCTCTTTTTTTTGGCAGGGTTCAATTTAATTAAGCAGCATATATACTGTACATGATTACTGCAGCTATACCCAAGGTATAGCAGCAATCTACCTGTTTGCATTACAGTGAAATTTAGTGGTAAACCACAATCGTCTGTTTACATAGATAACTCACAAAAACGTAGGGATATTTGGCTTGTGGGTGAAATTTCAAGATGAACCTAAAATGCACTCTATCCTTTATAGGTGAACTTAATGTGACCTTCTCTAAACTTTTAAATGCATATGCAACTGTTCATTGTTTCAGTATTTTTGCACAACTTGCTGTTCTGTAACAGACAGAAGTGGCCACTGAGCTTAGAGTGTCACAAAGTGTCATCAGCAGGTTGCAGCAGAGATAGAGAGAGAATGGAAGAGTCACAGAAAGGCAGAGAAGTGGACGTCCTTTTGCTACATCTCACACTAATGACCACTTCATTGTGAGCAATTCCCTGCGGAACCAGATGATGAATGACACACAACTCCAGGCACATTTAAGGGAGGTGAGAGGCACTCAAGTGTCACGTCAGACCATTTAAAACCATTTACATCAGTGTGGTTTGCGTTCTAAATGACCTGCAAGGGTACCTGACCAGAGGCGTCATCATCTTGCTTGGACCAGGGAGCATCTTCGCTGGACGAGGGACCAGTGGGCCTCAGTGCTGTTCACTGATGAAAGTCGATTCATGCTGAGCAGAAATTATGGCCGCCAACTATGTTGGAGAGCACTATGAATCAGCCAATCTTTGCATTTGGTGGTGGTGGTGTTACAGTGAGGTCAGGTGTGTTTAACCAATACAGAACTGCCCTACACTTTGTGAATAGTACAGTGACAAGCCAATACTACTTGAATAACATCATTAATCCAGTCATCGTACCTCTGCATGAACAGCACAGGCCTAATGTCATCTTCATGGATGACAATTTACTTGCTCATCAAGATCGCATTATTAGGGAACATCTGCTGGGGACTGGGGGACCTCAAATGGAGTGGTCTGCACTTTTTCCTGACATGAATCCCGTTGAAAACCTATTGGATCAGTTGAGTCGCCATGTAGAGTCTCGTAACTCTGTACTCCAGAACCTCAATGACCTGAGGGCTGCCCTTCAAGAAGAGTGGGATGCCATGCCTCAGCAGTAGTGTTGATCGAGCACCAAAGTGCTCGCGTGCTCTGGCCGACGAACACATCGGTATGCTCGTGTGCTCTACCGAGCACAATGGAAGTGAGTTAATGGGAGAACCCCAGGCACCCCCTGCTCGGAAGAGAAGAGCGTGTCCGGTTCACAAAAAAAGGTTAGAAATTGATGGAAACCCCATCAAAATGGTTTGGAAACATCATTAAGAGGATAGCTTGATGCGTTTTGGACTCAATGTTCCACAATGGAAGCGCTCATCTCCCTGTGGCCCGCTGCCACCGCGACCCCCACTCCTATTATCTACGACATACAATAGACAACCACACAAAGGCTATATGCCAAAAGTCACGTATGTGCAAGCCATCAATCTATCCATGAGACAGATAACAGGCTTAGTCAGCATACCTTACAATGGCAGCCTTGTGCACTATGAGACATTCCAAACCAGCTCTCATCTGACTGAAAGCCAGTAAGCCTCAAAGTTACTTCAGATCTGCTGGATGGCTTGGGTGGACCTGCGCACCTAGATCAATATCATTAGGGAGACAAAAACTCATTTACATAAACATGGGCATATGGGAAAGACATGCAAATGAGCAGAATCTGCCTTGTTTTTCCGCTGAAAAACCATTTGCATGGAAAATTTGCGATCTACACTACTTAAGAACAGTGCCATCTATTGGTTTCATAGTCTTATGACAAGAGTAATAGTCTTTTCCATATGCCCATGCCATAGTTTTGTCATAAGACTATAAAACCAATAGATGGCGCTGTTCATGAGTCATTACAAGCAGGGCAATAGTCCTCAGATCCTTATATTACCGCAGATAAAGTGCTAGAACATGTGTGAATGATAGCAGCAATCCGATATACACCTCAGTGTTAGCACAGGCTATTATAGGCTGAGTGCTCCACGGTGTGTGGACTCTATTGAGCAGTGTGCCCCACTTACTAGCACCCCAACAACATGAACAACGCCATCTATTGGTTTCATAGTCTTATGACAAGAGTAATAGTCTTGTCTTAAGACTATGAAACCAATAGATGGCTCTGTTCAGTAGTGTAGATCGTGAATTTTCCATGCAAATGTTTTTTCAGCTGAAAAACAAGGCAGATTCTGCTCATTTGCATGTATTTCTTATATACGTGTCACAGAAGGTGAGGGAGCGGAACCAAACCAAACACAACAAAATTAAACAAAACAGCAGGCTAGGCCTCACAGCTAGGGAACAGGGAAAGGTCACCTCCTGACAATCCCTGAGCCTTTCCATGACTGCTACCAACATGAACAAATCTCGATTGTAGAAGTGTTCATGCACTCGAACCTAAGCCCTGCTGCAACTGATACAAACCCTCAGCTAGGGAGCAGGCAGCAAACAGAGAGATGAGTGCTTCCATTGTGGAAGCGCTCATCTCCATAGTGATCTATATCACCGTCCTCAGGACAGCGATACAGATGCCTGTGCTGTGGGGAAGGGGATGGAGAGGAGTGTCCCTTCCTCTGACAGCTGCAGGCACTAGGCCGGCAACCTATCAGAGGCTGGCGCATCGCTGCCAAGTAGGTAAGTATAAGTGTTGTTTTTTTTTTTTATACGTACAATAGTTTTACTGGCACATTAGGTGGGGGGCCTCTTGTTACTGGCACATGATGGGGGGGTGCTTATTACTGGCACATGATGGGGGGTGCTTATTACTGGCACATGATGGGGGGCTCTTATTATTGGCACATGATGGGGGGGTGCTTATTACTGGCACATGATGGGGGCTCTTATTACTGGTAAATGATGGGGAGGATCTTATTACTGGCAAATGATGGGGGGGCTCTTATTAATGGCACATGATGGGGGGCTCTTATTACTGGCACATGATGGGGGGGGCTCTTATTACTGGCACATGATGGGGGGCTCTTATTACTGGCACATGATTGGGGGCATCTATGGAGGTACATTTTACTGGCACATTATTGGGGGCACTTCTTACTGGCTCATTATTGGTGGGCACTATAGGGGCTTCTACTGAGGCCACAAAGAAGGGGTATTTTATGTGGGGGCTCTGTAGAGTAGCATTTTATACTAGAACACATAGTAGGTACTATGGGGAAGGGGGAGAGGAGTACTATGGGGTCCTCTACGGGGGGCACTAGGAAGGGGTATTTTATACTCGCAAATTATGGGGGACACTGAGGGCATCTACTGGGGCACTATATAGGGGCCTTTTATACTGGTACATTATGGGGGCACTAGGAGGAAGGTGGAGAGGAGCACTATGGGGGAATTTACTGGGGCACTATATAGGGGTATTTTATACTGGCACATTATGGGGGCACTATGAACACATTAGCTCAACAGGGGGCATTGCAAGGGGATATTTTTTGCACATTATAAGCAGAATTTTTTCTAGTGGGGGGGCATTATGGTGGGCTTTATTACTCCCCCATGGTATGAGCTCCCTAGTAGCAGCACCAGCCTGTCTCTGCTCTGCCCTTCTCAAAATCCTTATTATGAAATCTTTCTCATTAGGATAAAACACATCAGCTCTACCGAGCCCCCCAGCCAAAGTGTTGAAGTGGTGTCCGAGATCCCCAAGGGCCAAGCCAAGTAATTGTAAGTTTTTATGTGAAATATTTTTATTATAAACATATAGCATACACTGTGCCTCACAATATACAGTATACCTCTACACTGTGTAGTCTGTTCTATAAGCACTATTGTTTTGTGGCGGCGGACAGAAAATTATCTGGAAGTGCCCCTCCCGAGACCAGGCTCTGGATCCGCCACTGAGTCCAAGACGCATCCAGCCATCCTCTTAATGCTGTTTCCAAACCATTTTGATGGGGTTTCCATCAATTTCTAACCTTTTTTTGTGAACCAGACACCCTCTCTTCTTCAGAGCAGGGTGTGCCTGGTTTGATGCTCGGGTCTCCCATTGACTTTCATTGTATTAAATTGTACTCGAGCACCCGCAGTATTCGGCCGAGCACTCAGATGTGCCGAGCGTAGCGATGCTCGAGCTAAACAGCCGTTCAGCCAAGCATGCTCGCTCAACACTACTCAGCAGACAATAAGTCGACTTGTGAACAGCATGAAAGGTCCTTGTCAAGCTTTAATTGATGCTCAAGGCCACACGACAAGTTATTGAGACATTGACATTTTTTGTGGGGGTGTGCACAGCGCTGGTGTTGGCTTTTGTTGCAATAAATTGTTTAAGATTAGAAAATCCCCATTGCTGCTTCTACTTAAATGTCATACTTTCATGATATAATATCACTGTACTGTGAACTTTTTACATTTCCCCTAAATTTCACCTGAAATATCCGTAACTTTTTGTGAGTAGTGTATATTCAGTTTTTCACATGGTTGCAATATAATATTTTTTTTTAGGGGGTTCAATTTTATTAAGCAGCATACAGTTGTGTTCAAAATTATTCAACCCCCAATGCTGTAAAGGGTTTTAGGGAATTTAGTGTACATTTGTAATTGTGTTCAGAATGAAATCTTACAAGGACTTTTTAAAGAACCAAATGCAACTAAAATGACATCAATTGTTTTTGTAATACAGTATTAAATGTTTTTTTTGTGATTTCTTCATTGACCCAATTATTCAACCCCTTAAAGACTACCACTCTAAAGAACAGAGGTTCATTCAAGTGTTTTCGATCAGGTATTGAAAACACCTGTGGATGTCAAGGAGCAGCAATCAAGCATAATAAGCACCAATTAGGCAGATTTAAAAGGACTGTGATACTCAGCTCCTTCTAGACATTTACTGGTGTGTTTACAAACATGGTGAAGTCAAGAGAATGGTCCAGGAAGACAAGAGAAGAGGCGATTTCTCTTCACAGGAAGGGCAATGGCTATAAGAAGATTGCAAAGATGTTAAACATACCAAGAGACACCACAGGAAGCATCATTCGCAAATTCAAGGTAAAGGGCACTGTTGAAATGCTACCTGGTCGTGGCAGAAAGAAGATGCTGACTTCGACTGCTGTGCGCTACCTGAAGCACAAAGTGGAGAAAAGTCCCCGTGTGACTGCTGAGGAACTGAAAAAAGATTTGTCAGATGTGGGTACTGAAGTTTCAGCTCAGACAATAAGGCGCACACTGCGTAATGAAGACCTTCATGCCAGAACTCCCAGGCGCACCCTCTTTCTGTCTCCAAAGAATAAGAAGAGTCGACTGCAGTATGCCAAAAGTCATGTGGACAAACCACAAAAGTTTTGGGATAGTGTTCTGTGGACTGATGAAACAAAATTAGAACTGTTTGGGCCCATGGATCAACGCTTTGTTTGGAGGAGGAAGAACAAGGCCTATGAAGAAAAGAACACCTTGCCTACTGTGAAGCATGGCGGGGGGTCAATCATGATTTGGGGCTGTTTTGCTTCTACAGGTACAGGGAAGCTTCAGCGTGTGCAAGGTACCATGAATTCTCTTCAGAACCAGGAGATATTGGATGAAAATGTGATGCAGTCCGTCACAAACCTGAGGCTTGGGAGACGTTGAACCTTTCAACAGGACAATGATCCCAAGCATACCTCCAAGTCCACTAGAGCATGGTTGCAGATTAAAGGCTGGAACATTTTGAAGTGGCCATCGCAGTCACCAGACTTAAATCCGATTGAGAACCTCTGGTGGGACTTAAAGAAAGCAGTTGCAGCGCGCAAGCCTAAGAATGTGACTGAACTGGAGGCTCATGCCCAAGAAGAATGGGCGAAGATACCCGTAGATCGCTGCAAGACACTTGTGTCAAGCTATGCTTCACGTTTAAAAGCTGTTATAACTGGAAAAGGATGTTGTACTAAGTACTAAGATTGAATGTCACTTGGGGGTTGAATGAAACTGATAATGATGTGAGCACAGAAAAGACATTTGTGGTTATTTCATTATAAATGTTATGTTATATTTGTCTGACTTACAAGTGCCTCTTTGATTTAATTATAAACAAGATGACTGAAATGATCAAAATCAATGTCAAACTGGCCAAAACACTCAATTTCAGTGGGGGTTGAATAATTTTGAACACAACTGTATATATACATAATTATTACAGCAATACCCATCCGCTTGTGTATATTAAGGTAAAATTGAGCATGAGGCCTGGCCCTTAATCATCCATTGAAGTTTATTTGTTGAATTTAATTAAACCAGCATATAGGTGATAAACACCAATACACAGACCAGCACACAAAAGTATTTTTTTGGAAGCTGTTGATTACGTATATTCAAACTAGCAGGAAATATACGTGATTACTACACCAATAGACAACATAGCACACACAAAGTTCTGGGAGTGATAACAAATTTAGGTCTAAATTTGTTTCCGTTTATTTCAGTCTTAATACGTTCTCAATCAACTTTTTATTTATTTTGTGGGGGGAGTCGTTGATTATATTCAAAATAGAAGCATATTTACATAATTACTATACCAATAGACAGGAGTAGTACAAAACATTATCTGAGAGGCCCAAAAATGTCCATCTGTGTATGGGTTCCAAACGAAAGACCCAATGCCACAGCACCAACTATCTGGCCAGAATTAGTAGTAGTAGGCTGCATTGTCCCTGCTGGATTCAGAAAGGCGCAACATTATAGTTAGGGATGTGCGAATCGACTTCGGATGAGACATGCAGTTCTGTCTGTTCGCCCATTGACTAAGTCGCCATGGGAAACAGGCATCTGCTAGTCACATTCTATGCCTTTGTGGAGAGGGCTCCTGGGTTCTCCAGAGGGAGGACATCTAGTCTATGTATGCAGCTCTGCCTGTGACCGCCATGCATCTGTCCCGCATGGGGTTCAGGCACCTGATTGTCTGTGCAGCTCTACCTGTGACCGCCATGCATCCGTTCTGTATGAGGTCCAGGCATCTGTCTTGTTTTCTGGTTCCCATTATGTCCTATCTGAACAGTGTCATGTGATATGTTTGGGTTCCTGTTTGTGTACCTGGGTTCCAGTCTGTCTCGTGTTTCTGGACCGCTGGTGCTTGCAACAGCATTAGTCTCTGCAGGTAAATTGCCAAGTGCACAGAAACTATCCTGGAGGTGCGACCAGTAAGCACCCGGCTAAGTTCATGTCCACCATCTGGGGCTCTGTGAAAAACGGGGCTCACTGAATCTCCGCCCTCTGGGTTTGGCCCCAAGTCAAACCGGTGCACTTGGCCCAGTGGTATTACCTGTCACATTACCCTTACCTGCTGGTCCAGCTTTCTGTCTTTTCTGGATCTCTGTTAACCACTTGCCGCAACTGTAATGCCGAAAGGCGTCATCGCGGCGGCTCCCCCAGGCTACGCTAACGCCGATTGGCGTCATCTCGCGTGAGCCGAGATTTCCTGTGAACGCGCGCACACAGGCGCGCGCGCTCACAGGAACGGAAGGTAAGAGAGTGGATCTCCAGCCTGCCAGCGGCGATCGTTCGCTGGCAGGCTGGAGATGTGTTTTTTTTTAACCCCTGAAATGTATATCAGACGCTGTTTTGATAACAGCGTCTAATATACCTGCTACCTGGTCCTCTGGTGGTCCCCTTTGTTTGGATCGACCACCAGAGGACACAGGTAGCTCAGTAATATGTTGCACCAAGCACCACTACACTACACCCCCCCCTGTCACTTATTAACCCCTTATTCACCCTTGATCACCCCTGATCACCCCATATAGACTCCCTGATTACCCCCCTGTCATTGATTACCCCCTGTAAAGCTCTATTCAGACGTCCGCATGATTTTTACGGATCCACTGATAGATGGATCGGATCCGCAAAACGCATACGGACGTCTGAATGGAGCCTTACAGGGGCGTGATCAATGACTGTGGTGATCACCCCATATAGACTCCCTGATCACCCCCCTGTCATTGATTACCCCCCTGTCATTGATCACCCCCCTGTAAAGCTCCATTCAGACGTCGGCATGATTTTTACGGATCCACTGATAGATGGATCGGATCCGCAAAACGCATATGGACGTCTGAATGGAGCCTTACAGGGGCGTGATCAATGACTGTGGTGATCACCCCATATAGACTCCCTGATCACCCCCCTGTCATTGATCACCCCCCTGTCATTGATCACCCCCCCTGTCAGGCTGCATTCAGATGTCCGTATGATTTTTACGGATCCACGGATACATGGATCGGATCCGCAAAACACATACGGACATCTGAATGGAGCCTTATAGGGGGTGATCAATGACAGGGGGGTGATCACCCCATATAGACTCCCTGATCACCCCCCTGTCATTGATCACCCCCCTGTCATTGATCACCCCCCTGTAAGGCTCCATTCAGACATTTTTTTGGCCCAAGTTAGCGGAAATTATTTTTTTTTCTTACAAAGTCTCATATTCCACTAACTTGTGTCAAAAAATAAAATCTCACATGAACTCACCATACCCCTCACGGAATCCAAATGCGTAAAAATTTTTAGAGATTTATATTCCAGACTTCTTATCACGCTTTAGGGCCCCTAGAATGCCAGGGCAGTATAAATACCCCACATGTGACCCCATTTCGGAAAGAAGACACCCCAAGGTATTCCGTGAGGGGCATATTGAGTCCATGAACGATTGAAATTTTTGTCCCAAGTTAGCGGAAAGGGAGACTTTGTGAGAAAAAAATAAATAAAAATCAATTTCCGCTAACTTGTGCCAAAAAAAAATAATTTCTATGAACTCACCATGCCCCTCATTGAATACCTTGGGGTGTCTTCTTTCCAAAATGGGGTCACATGTGGGGTATTTATACTGCCCTGGCATTCTAGGGGCCCTAAAGCGTGAGAAGAAGTCTGGGATCCAAATGTCTAAAAATGCCCTCATAAAAGGAATGTGGGCCCCTTTGCGCATCTAGGCTGCAAAAAAGTGTCACACATCTGGTATCGCCGTACTCAGGAGAAGTTGGGCAATGTGTTTTGGGGTGTCATTTTACATATACCCATGCTGGGTGAGATAAATATCTTGGTCAAATGCCAACTTTGTATAAAAAAAAATGGGAAAAGTTGTCTTTTGCTGAGATATTTCTCTCACCCAGCATGAGTATATGTAAAAAGACACCCCAAAACACATTGCCCAACTTCTCCTGAATACGGCGATACCACATGTGTGACACTTTTTTGCAGCCTAGGTGGGCAAAGGGGCCCACATTCCAAAGAGCACCTTTAGGATTTCACAGGTCATTTACCTACTTACCACACATTAGGGCCCCTGGAAAATGCCAGGGCAGTATAACTACCCCACAAGTGACCCCATTTTGGAAAGAAGACACCCCAAGGTATTCCGTGAGGGGCATGGCGAGTTCCTAGAATTTTATATTTTTTGTCACAAGTAAGCGGAAAATGATGATTTTTATTATTTTTTTTTTCCTTACAAAGTCTCATATTCCACTAACTTGTGACAAAAAATAAAAACTTCCATGAACTCACTATGCCCATCACAAAATACCTGGGGGTGTCTTCTTTCCAAAATGGGGTCACTTGTGGGGTAGTTATAGTGCCCTGGCATTCTAGGGGCCCAAATGTGTGGTAAGGAGTTTGAAATCAAATTCTGTAAAAAATGACCAGTGAAATCCGAAAGGTGCTCTTTGGAATATGGGCCCCTTTGCCCACCTAGGCTGCAAAAAAGTGTCACACATCTGGTATCTCCGTATTCAGGAGAAGTTGGGGAATGTGTTTTGGGGTGTCATTTTACATATACCCATGCTGGGTGAGAGAAATATCTTGGCAAAAGACAACTTTTCCCATTTTTTTATACAAAGTTGGCATTTGACCAAGATATTTATCTCACCCAGCATGGGTATATGTAAAATGACACCCCAAAACACATTCCCCAACTTCTCCTGAATACGGAGATACCAGATGTGTGACACTTTTTTGCAGCCTAGGTGGGCAAAGGGGCCCATATTCCAAAGAGCACCTTTCGGATTTCACTGGTCATTTTTTACAGAATTTGATTTCAAACTCCTTACCACACATTTGGGCCCCTAGAATGCCAGGGCAGTATAACTACCCCACAAGTGACCCCATTTTGGAAAGAAGACACCCCAAGGTATTCGCTGATGGGCATAGTGAGTTCATGGAAGTTTTTATTTTTTGTCGCAAGTTAGTGGAATATGAGACTTTGTAAGAAAATAAATAAATAAAAAAAAAATCATCATTTTCCGCTAACTTGTGACAAAAAATAAAAAGTTCTATGAACTCACTATGCCCATCAGCGAATACCTTAGGGTGTCTACTTTCCGAAATGGGGTCATTTGTGGGGTGTTTGTACTGTCTGGCCATTGTAGAACCTCAGGAAACATGACAGGTGCTCAGAAAGTCAGAGCTGCTTCAAAAAGCGGAAATTCACATTTTTGTACCATAGTTTGTAAACGCTATAACTTTTACCCAAACCATTTTTTTTTTACCCAAACATTTTTTTTTATCAAAGACATGTAGAACAATAAATTTAGAGAAAAATTTATATATGGATGTCATTTTTTTTGCAAAATTTTGCAACTATAAGTGAAAAATGTAATTTTTTTGCAAAAAAATCGTTAAATTTCGATTAATAACAAAAAAAGTAAAAAATGTCAGCAGCAATGAAATACCACCAAATGAAAGCTCTATTAGTGAGAAGAAAAGGAGGTAAAATTCATTTGGGTGGTAAGTTGCATGACCGAGCAATAAACCGCTAAAGTTGTGGAGTGCCGATTTGTAAAAAAGGGCCTGGTCTTTAGGGGGGTATAAACCTGTGGTCCTTAAGTGGTTAATAAAGTATTTGTTTTGGTTCTTGCCTTGTTGTCTGATTCCTTGCCTTGTTGTATGCCTGAAAGATGTTCTAGGGGGTCCGTATGACCCTCTCTAAAACATGACACCATCACTGAAATAAGCCATGGCCCTTCAAACACAATTATAGGTACCTGAAGTCTATTTCAGCACATGAGGCGGCATCAGCAGCATGAGGAGACCACACAGTGGCAAGGTGACATAGTGTGGAGGTGGCATCAGCATGTGGAGACCACAGAGTGACCCGGTGACAGAGTGGGGAGGTGGGTAGCACTACCAGTACCCGCTGACGAAAGTAGGTGTAAGAAGGAGCACTTGGCATCAGGCAGGTGGCAGCATCAGAATAGTAGCTGAGGCATGTAACCAGAAGAATCCAGGCTCTTTTGGAAAGGTTTGGGTGAGGCGGCATGGATGATCTAATCTGATGTATCAGGTATTAATGGGTGGAAATACGGGCTGATTCATCTTAACAAAGGTCAGTCTCTCCACATTTTGGGTGGACAGGCGAATTCTTCTTGAGGTAACTATGGCCCCCGCCGCACTAGACACCCGCTCTGATGCCAGATTACTTGCCGGGCCGGACAGCTTTTCCAGAGCAAACTCGGCCAGTTGTGGCCACAAATCCAGTTTGGCTGCCCAGTAATCCAGCAGGTCTTCAATGACGGCTGGCAGGGTGAACTCCAAGTATGCTACCACCTGCTGGTTCAGGTTCTGCTCTATGTCTAGCTGCTGGTGAGTAGTTTTTTCACTATGCGGGTGAAGAAAGCTGCTCATCAGCGACTAGACTTAGACTGCTGATGCTGCTGTCACTTGCGAAGAAGTCGAAGATCGAGTCAACCAATCAAGAACCGCTGGGTTGCTGGTCAAGACACGACTGCTAGCTGACACTGGGAGCTCTAGCCTCTGGAAGTGACCCCTGCTGCCACGCCCCCTTACTGTGCTGTCACCTGTGCCTGCACCATTATACAACACAGTGGTAAGCATTTTTAACAAAATATTAGACAGACCACTGGATACCGCGATTGTAATTAGACAGAGTACACAGGGTGGCAGGCCCGAAGAACCCCGACCCAGCTAGACCACGTGATGTAATCTGCAGAGTATACTGGGTAAATGCAGTGGCGGCTGGGCCTGAGGCGGATAGCAGTTTGGCACATATCCTTCCACCACCGAGGATTGCAGGGCGCTTCTCTTTGCCTCCTGTGGACAGGCTTTGAACAACAGACCGATGAGTGGTTGGTGCCAGTGAGCCTCAAGCCCGGCCTGGTGGTGTGCGATAATGGGCGAAATCACATAGCAGCTCTGAGACTAGCCGGTTTGATGCACATCCCTTGCCTGGCGCATGTGCTGAATTTGGTGGTGCAGAGGTTCCTTAAAAATTACCCCGATATGTCAGAGCTGCTGCAGAAAGTGTAGGCCGTCTGTGCGCACTTTCAGAGTTCTCACCCTGCTGCTGCTCGCCTGTCAGCGCTGCAGCGTAACTTCGGCCTTCCCGCTCACCGCCTCATATGCAACTTGCACATGCTGGCCAGACTGTGCGACCAACAGCAGGCGATAGTGGAGTTTCAGCTGCAGCATGCATGGGTGAGTTGCTCTGCGGAACAGCACCACTTCACCACCCATGACTGGGCCTCCATGTGAGACCTGTGTTCCTTGTCTCGCTGTTTCGAGTAATCCACAAACATGGGCAGGGCCGATGACGCCGTTCTCAGCGTTACTATCCCACTTCTATGCCTCCTTGAAAAAACGCTTCTGGCGATAATGGAAGAGGATGTGGCACAGGAGGAGGAGGAGGAGGAGGAAGAGGGATTATTTCATAGGGTTTCCGGACAGTCATTCACAATTGGCTCCGAAGGTGGGTTCCTGCACCCACAAACGCCATGTACACAATTGTCCAGCCAGGGCACAGTTCTGGAGGATGACGAAGTGGAGGATGAAGAGATGGAGGAGGAGGAACCGTGTTCACAGCAGGGTGGCACCCAAACCAGCTCATGGCCATCACTGGTGCGTGGCTGGGGGGATACAGAGGACACAGACGATACACCTCCCACAGAGGACAGCTTGTCGTTTGCTCTGGGCAGCCTGGCACACATGAGTGATTACATGCTGCAGTGTCTCCGCAAAGACCGCCGAGTTGCCCACATTCTAACTTGTGCTGATTACTGGGTGGCCACGCTGCTGGATCCCAGTTACAAAGACAACGTACCGTCCTTAATTCAATCACTGGAGCGTGATCGTAAGATGCGCGAGTACAAGCGCACGCTGGTAGATGCGCTGCTGGTGGCATTCCCACCTGACTGTGGTGGTACAGTGGAAGCACAAGTTGAAGGCAGAAGAGGAGGAAGAGGTCCATAACGCAGCTGGGGCACCACCAGCACCTCAGAAAGCTAGCTGTTAGCATGGCCGAAATGTAAAAAAGCTTTGTCAGCACACAACAACAACCAGCACCACCAGCTGATATGGAACGTCTTAGCAGGAGGCAGCATTTCAGCAACATGGTGGAGCAGTATGTCTGCACACGCCTACACGTACTGAATAACGGGTCTGCCCCCATCAACTTCTGGGTCTCCACAATTGGGCACATGGCCTGAGCTTGCCCTTTACGCCTTGGAGGTGCTGGCCTGCCCTGCAGCCAGTGTATTGTCTGAATGTGTTTAGCACGGCAGGGGGCGTTATCACAGAAAAGCGCAGCCGCCTGTCCACAGCCAATGTGGACAAGCTCACATTCTTTAAAATGAACCAGGCATGGATCCCACAGGACTTGTCCGTACCTTGTGCAGAATAGACATGTATACCGGCCTTACCCAGCCATTGTTATACTACAGCGCAATTGCTCATTGTTGTATTTTGGATATTTCTCATTATTTTGGAGTGTACCCTAATAAAAAATAAATAAAAAATTCACACCAAAAACCAGTGTTGGCTACCTCGTCCTCCTCCACCGCCGCTTCCACCTACACCGCTACGTCCAACTCCTCCTCAAACTCCTACTCCATATGGACCCCCACCTCATAAATCAAGATTTTTTATTTGTACGTACTTTATTTTATGTCATTTCACTAATTTTTCTGTTACATTTTTGGGTGAAATTAACCAATTTTTGGCTGTGATATACCCCTGCTCTACCTAGTAGACAGGTAAAAAAATTCACTAATTTGTCTGTTACATTTTTGGGTGAAATTCACCAATTTTTGGCTGTGATATACCCCTGCTACACCTAGTAGACAGGTAAAAACATATCACTAATTTGTCTGTTACATTCTTGGGTGACATTTGACCATTTTTGCCGTGATAAAACCCCTGCTCTGCATAGGTGACAGGGACATAAATTTTAAAAAATCGTCTATTACATTGTCAGGTGACATTTTACCAATTTTGCCGTATACAAACTCCTGCTTTGCATAGGTGATGGAATTAAATTTCAAAAATTCTTCTTTAATTGACGCGCGCCACCTCCTTTACGTGTAAGCTTCAGCTTCAATAATTTGTACCACTTTTCCGCTCGATCAACATTTAATTTCATCCATTGACCTCCCTTGGATATGGTATCTCTTTCTCACGTTCCCTCTCCGGCGTGGAACCCTGATTCGCCGATAACCGTGATCAACATGGTAGGCTCAGAAAAAATTGTGGATCGTGAACATAATGGGGACGTGTGGCATGGTGGGGCAGTATGTGCGCACACACCTACATGTACCGACTGATGGTTTTCCAAATTGGGCATATGGCCTGAGCTTGCCCTTTGCGCCTTGGAGGTGCTGGACTGCCCTGCAGCCAGCGAATTGTCTGAACGTTTGTTTAGCATGACTGGAGGCAGTTATCACAGGTTATTTTTCCCAATGTTTTGGGGTGTACCCCAATTTAAACAAATTTTTATTATATATATATATATATATATATATATTATAAACAAAAAAACTGCGTAGGCTACCTTCTCCTCCACCGCCGTTTCCACCTACACCGCCACATCCCCTGCCTCCTCCGCCTCCTACATCATATGGACCTCGTCCTCCTAGATCAAGATTATTATTTTTAATTTTTACGTATTTTATGTTATTTAAAGTCATTGCTCTATCTATCCCCATTTGTTTGCAGAGCACTTGCCATGCTCTTAACCACATTTTGCTGCAATTTTCAGCCCTCTAGCCCTTTCCATGACATTTTTAGAGCCATTTTAGTGCTCAAAAGTTCGGGTCCCCATTGACTTCAATGGGGTTTGGGTTCGGGGTCAAGTTCGGGCCCCAAACTCAAACTTTGTGAATTTCGGCCGAACCCGTCGAACCCGAACATCCAGCTGTCCGCTCAACTCTACAGTTAAGTCCTTTACAGGTAAAGCCACGATGAACTTGGTGTAGTGGTCTATGATTGTCATAGCATAGGTGTATCCGGATCTGCTGGGTTCCAGTTTCACGTAGTCGATAGCCATGATTTCCAGAGGACTCCTACTCACTATTGGATGAAGAGGGGTTTGCTGGTCATGTCTTTCTCCTCTAGCCACAGCACAGGTGGGACACTCCCGGCACCAGGTTTCAATATTACTTCTCATGCCAATCCAGTAGTAACGCTGCCTGATGGTGGCTTCCATTTTTTGGGTTCCAAAATGACTAGACCAGTTATGGTACATGTCCATTACCATCTTAGCATCTCTTTGGGGCACTACTATCTGATAGAGGCGTTCATAGGTGACTGGATCAAGTGTTTTCTTGAGGAGCAGATCTCTTTGTAGGAAGAGCAGTTTCCATTGTCGCCAGAGGCGAACCAGCTCCGAGTCAGCTCTCCGTTGCCAGATTTTCTCTGGTACACGCCCATTGGAAAAATAATCCAGCAGTTCTCCGATGACTCTACTCTCTGCTTGTAGTTTGAGCCAGAGCTCTTTCTCAACTGGCGGTGAGGGACCACAGCTTTTTGGAGAACTAGTGGATTTGGAGGCTTGATGCCTAGTGTGTAGAGCTTCCTGCCGGGCTAATCGGGAGTAGAACATTGGCATTTCCATATTATCCCACTGATCATCTTTAGAAATTAGTTCCTTCTGGGTAGCCTGGACAAGGCGTCTGCATTGTTATTAGTTTTGCCAGTCTGGTACTTAATGGTGAAGTCGAAGTTCGCCAGTCTAGAGGCCTATCTTTGCTCCAGAGCTCCCAGATGCGCAGTGTTCAAGTGAGCCAGTGGATTATTATCAGTGTAGACAGTGAAAGGCGTGGCCGCTGGATAATCCTTAAACTTCTCAGTTACAGCCCATACCAAAGCTAGGAATTCCAGTTTAAAAGAACTATAATTCTGGTCATTCCTCTCCGGCTCTTGTAAAGACTTGCTGGCATACACAATGACACTCTCAGTTCCGGCTTGTGTACGAGTACGGCTCCTAAACTTTTCTTACTGGCATCAGTATAGAGGCAGAATGGCAGGCCATAGTCAGGGTAACCCAGGACTAGTGGCTCTGTGAGTTTTTCTTTCAACAGTCGGAAAGCGACTTCTCTCTCTTCGTTCCACTCTACTGGTATCTTAGCTTTCTGACATCCTTTATGATGACCTTTTAAAAGCTCCTGGATAGGCTCTGCAATTTGAGCGAAATGCGGGATAAATCTCCGGTAGTAACTTGCAAATCCAAGAAAGCTCTTGATTTCTTTGACTATCTTAGGAGCTGGCCAGCTTTGTACTGCCGCTATCTTATCAGGATCCGGTTTCGCGCCCTTCGCAGTCACAACATATCCCAGATATTTCACTTGGGGCTTCAGTAAGTGGCACTTTGAAGGCTTTACTTTCAATCGATATTGGGCCAGAGTCTGGTACGTCTCCACCAAGTGCTGTAAATGCTTTTCGTAGGTCTTGGAGTAGACGATCACATCATCCAAGTACAGCAATACGGTTTCAAAGTTTTTGTGTCCAAGACATCTCTCCATGAGTCTTTGAAATGTCCCAGGGGTGTTGCACAGCATGTAGTTGATCTCAAACAAACCCATTGTGGTAGTGAAAGCTGTTTTCTCTTTATCTTCAGGTGCCATGGAAACTTGCCAATAGCCATTGGTTAGATCTAGGGTTGAGAAATAAGCAGCAGATCCCAGGGCTGCTAGAGACTCCTCAATTCGTGGCAGGGGATACGCATCCTTGCACGTAATGTTGTTGATCTTGCGGTAATCCACACAGAAAGGGATGGTTCTATCCTTCTTTTTTACTAGGACCAGAGGGGCAGCCCAGTGGATGTGTGACTATCCTGGATGATGTTAGCTGTCTTCATAGCCTGAACCATCTTCACCTGCTGGTACAGGGTGGGAGGCACTGTCCTATATCTCTCTTTGATTGCAGGATGAGTGGCGGTTGGAATAGTGTACTGTATTAGGCTAGTTTGACCATAGTCCAGGGGGTGTTTGCTGAAAACTTGGTGGTGTTCCTTGGCTAAGTCCAGCACACCTTTCATCTATTCAGCAGAGGTTGTGGCATCTCCAATATGTAGCTCGGCCCACCAGGGCTGCTCAGGTGGGTCTTTGGCTGCATCCGCTGTTTGGTGCGATTGTTGAGTCGCAGCAGTAAGGGGATCCAGGATATCCTGCTGACGGATGTGATATACACTCACCTAAAGAATTATTAGGAACACCTGTTCTATTTCTCATTAATGCAATTATCTAGTCAACCAATCACATGGCAGTTGCTTCAATGCATTTTGGGGGGTGGTCCTGGTCAAGACAATCTCCTGAACTCCAACTGAATGTCAGAATGGGAAAGAAAGGTGATTTAAGCAATTTTGAGCGCGGCATGGTTGTTGGTGCCAGATGGGCCGGTCTGAGTATTTCACAATCTGCTCAGTTACTGGGATTTTCACGCACAAACATATCTAGGGTTTACAAAGAATGGTGTGAAAAGGGAAAAACATCAAGTATGCGGCAGTCCTGTGGGCAAAAATGCCTTGTGGATGCTAGAGGTCAGAGGAGAATGGGCCGACTGATTCAAGCTGATAGAAGAGCAATGTTGACGGAAATAACCACTCGTTACAACCGAGGTATGCAGCAAAGCATTTGTGAAGCCACAACACGCACAACCTTGAGGCGGATGGGCTACAATAGCAGAAGACCCGCCCGGGTACCACTCATCTCCACTACAAATAGGAAAAAGAGGCTACAATTTGCACGAGCTCACCAAAATTGGACTGTTGAAGACTGGAAAAATGTTGCCTGGTCTGATGAGTCTCGATTTCTGTTGAGACATTTAAATGGTAGAGTCCGAATTTGGCGTAAACAGAATGAGCACCATCCTCTGATGGCTACTTCCAGCAGGATAATGCACCATGTCACAAAGCTCGAATCATTTCAAATTGGTTTCTTGAACATGACAATGAGTTCACTGTACTAAAATGGCCCCCACAGTCACCAGATCTCAACCCAATAGAGCATCTTTGGGATGTGGTGGAACAGGAGCTTCGTGCCCTGGATGTGCATCCCTCAAATCTCCATCAACTGCAAGATGCTATCCTATTAATATGGGCCAACATTTCTAAAGAATGCTATCAGCACCTTGTTGAATCAATGCCACGTAGAATTAAGGCAGTTCTGAAGGCAAAAGGGGATCCAACACCGTATTAGTATGGTGTTCCTAATAATTCTTTAGGTGAGTGTAGACTCGCCACTGGATAGTACTTTTTGAATTCTACAGCTTCATCACTTGATTGATCAAGCGTATAGTTACATTTCCGTGCGACACAGTGACCAAGCTCCTAGAGGCTAGGACAAGGGGATGATCTTGTGGGTTCCACGAGGACCAGCTAATCATGACCTCGGACACCGATGCAAGCATTGCAACATATCAGGGTCTCTGCTCCAGGCTGGAGTCTAATAGGCTGAGCATCCTTGATGCGAGCATGGCAGATTTCCCCCTGTCGGTTGCTGAATTTTTGTTGGGCAGCTAGCACCTGGATGGTCTGGTTTATGACACGTTGAGTTACATGGGGGTGCGGTTTGTAGAGTTTTCTTCAAGGCTTCCAGCACTTCAGTGTAACAGTTGCCGAGTATATTCATCCCCAGGACCACAGGGCAATTGTCATCTTCTGGGACCTGAATCATGACTACCCTTTCGTGTGGGAGTTTGGTATCTTCAATCTGTAAGGTAGATTCCCAATAGCCTAATATAGGCACTAGTTGGCCATTGGTAGCTATGATGTGGAGACAGGATTCCGGGGGTTGTCAGCTGGGCTCCGTTTCGGCATCTTTTGAATGCAAATTGACGGATGGTAGTAACTTGAGATCCTAGTATCAATCAAAGCAGAAAACATTACTCCATTGATGCTAGCTTCAACCACGGGATGGGCGCCCACATACCTAGGCATAAAGGCTGGATCTTTGGGACCTAGTGTTCATCCTCCCGAGGGGCGGTCCCTGACCTCAGGAGTTACCCGTTTAATTGCCAGCAGCTCTTTTCGGTGTGTCCATGTTTTTACCAATGCAGGCATATGCATTTTTCCTGGTGTCTCGATACCCGGGGTCTGGCAACCTACCAGTCGTCCGGCTCTGAACTTCTCGTGGACCGGGTGTAGGATGGTGTCTTGCTGCAGAAGTCCCTTTCTCAGCTTTGGGCTGCTGTTCCATTCGCTCTCCATTCGGGAGGTTCAGATTGGTGACTTTCCCCCAGGATGCCGATAGTAAGCTCCTTAAAATCCAAGAAAGGGGTATCTGGGTGCTGAGCTGACAGCATCTTCAGCTGATGTTTGAGGGATTCGTCGAGGACACCTTCAATAAACTTCTCTATGAGGGTTTGATCTTGTCCTTCAGCTTCACGGGGATCTATATGGATAAAAGCCTGCAGAGCTTCTTGCAGGGGCAGGGCAAAGTCTCTCAAAGTCTCTTTTGACTGCTGCCGCATTCTAAAGAAGTGAATCTTAAGCTCGGAGGCAGTCCTAGTTTCAAAGGTGGTACTCTAGACTGTGCACAGTCTGGGCACAGGTTCAAACGAACCTGGAAAAGGCCCAGGCTCTCTGCATGGCCTTTTAATTAAATGCACTTGCTCGTACAAGATGCTGGCAATGTCCTGGAGAGTGTCCCTCTTTTCTGCCATTCTCACGTCATGAAGAACGCTCTCCTGGACTTGTAGCATCAGAATTGTATGCAGCTACATCACTTTATCTGCAACATTCCAACTCACTGGAATTCAACATTGCACATGTTTAAGCGTCTATACTAGTGTTGATCGTGAATATTCTAATTGCAAATTTTTATCGCAAATATTGTCACTTTGAGAATTTGCGAATATCTAGAATATAGTGCTATATCTTCGTAGTCGCAAATATTCTAGATTTTTTTTTATCAGTACCCATGATCCCTCACTGCTTCTTGCTTGTGGGCCAATGAGAAGGCTGCAATATCTTTGACTTTAGGTGTAGTGTTGATCCCGAATTCTTAATGCAAATTTTCAGATTGCCGATTTTCACAATCAAGAAAATAATGACTAGAGATCATGAATTTGCGAATATATGACGAATATTCGTGAAATATTGCGAATTTGTATATTACCCCTGCTGCTCATCACTGGTCTATACAAGCAGCGGAAAGCCGTGAACGATTTGGTGATGCACCAGACCGCCTCCCCAAGGAACATGTGTATTTTCCAGGTTGGGCACTGGCAGCTCATGCCGATGATGCTGCAGATGTCCCTCACCCCCCTCATATGTATTTTTGAAGAGATGCTGATGCTCATGCAAAAGGTGGCCCTACAGCTATTGGGGTCACACAATGAGAAACTCCCATGAGGGAGGAGGAGGAGCTGCTGCCACTTGAGGAGGAGGAAGAGGATTCAGAGTTGGAGAAGAAAGAGGATGATGATGCTGAAGATGACACCAGCTACAACATATAATCGTTACATGGGGGGGGGGGCAGAATTGGAAAAAGTAGCTCTTTGGGCATGCTGGCCAGATCATGTCATCACTGACATTGAGCAGTCTGATTACTGGATGGCCATGCTTTTAGAGCCTAGCTACCAAGGCAAAATGGGGGAATGTTTTCCTCTTGCAGAAAGTGTTTATTATTAGGAAACACTGTGTACACAACTTATGGCGATCAGACGCCTGACACCAGCATGTCTGAAAGGGGGTCCCCTCCCCACCTGCAGAGTTACCTGCCTCCCGCCACCATAAGAAGCAGAAGCCGCAGTAGCTATTTCAGTCTTCTCAACATTATGGAGCAGTTTTTCCATATGCCACACCAGGCTGAGGCCAGTCAGCAAGCTGACAGCACCCGCCTCAATGCCCCTTCACACCTACCTAAACTATGGCCAGCCTCTGTCTTATGCCCAGTTCCCTGACCCATAGATTGCTGCTAGACAGGCAGACTAGAACAGTGGCCCGGACTGGCACAGCATGCGCTCTATCTTCTTTTTTGTCCAGCCTAAAGTGTTATCTCAGAGAGGATTTTCAGCACTGCAGGGGGGGGGGGGGGGGGCATGAAGACACCCCCAAATGGACCAAGCAGTGGCGTAGCTAGAAATGACTGGGCCCCATAGCAAATTTATGAATGGGGCCCCCCTCCTCCAGTCATATTTTCGCAACCCCTTCCTTTCATGCCGCCCCCATTCCTGTGGCTAGTAAAGATCGCTCTCTCAGAACAGGCCCGGCAGCTGTTCCTTCCGTTTTCTACACTGTCTATACTGTCACTGTATATCATTTCATTGTGTAATACTGTTGAGGGGGCCCTGACAAAATCTTTTAGTCCTCCTCCTCCTGGATTGGCCCCTTCTGGGTCAGGGCCCCAAAGCAGCCGCTTCCCCTATAGTTACGCCCCTGGGACCAAGTTATCCTCCGCTGGTGTACAAAACATCACTTTTGTAAAAATGGAGGAACCCTGGACATTAAGCAGGGGTACACACGGCAATACTTGCATTGCCCGCTGACCTTTAGGTGACGGTCACTGGGCTAGAAAGGTTTTCTGCCCAGTGATGGTAAGGCTATTTTTATCCTGTGATTTTGGAGTGAAAAGTTTTCCCGCTTCTGTCAGGATCACTTGGCAGAAGTTTCATTCTTCCTAGTGATTTCCCTTTAATTGGTCAGATTGATAGACCTATTGTGACCCAGGGTTCTGGTAGGGTTACCCGGACCCTGGTAACAATGGCCTGATTGGTGGAAAGGGCCGGTTAATAGGCTATAGGTGTCTGTGCTATGCGGGCCAGGTTGCCTTTCATCTGCACCGGCCCGTGGAGCCGGATCCCTCGTGCCTCGCCCACCCGTATTTTGTTGAATGTTGGCCATGGTTCTAAGGGGGTGGTTTTGGATAGTCATCCCGTGATGGGATAGACTCTGATGTATGGTTATGGTTTGGTTGAGTCTGAGTTTATGACTAGGCTCATAGTTAGAACAGGTCAGGAATGGATGCAGACAGCACACAGTGTGCTGTCCGCATGCGCATTTCCTGAGCGTGGCGCGAACTTCCAGCCGCAGCTCTGGAAGAATGTACCACTTCGGGTACGAAAATACTACAGGAATTAGACTGCCAGGGAGCTTAAGTTGAAATTTTGGTTTTAATAAACAGGTCATGGCCATTTTTACCTCCACTCTCTAGTCGGTGTATTTATTTATCTATGTAATGTTATTTATTAATGGTTTGGGTAAATTGGTGTAAGTAATGGGCATATACCCCATGTAATGCCATGAGCCAAGCCTGGACTCAGGAGGATTTTCACATTCTTCTGGCTGATTCTGATGAATACATCTGGCCTTGCTGGTGGTGCTCCACTGTTATGGGGGTCTAGCGTTCTGAATGATTGCTGCTGCCACCCGCATAATGTCACTGCTGTCTGTCTATCTTCTGTAAGGGATCGTCTTTTTTCAGGGGGTTACACTCACAGATATCTTCGCAGACACGATTATAATGTCCAAACTCTTGCTTTATTTCAGACACTTTAGCAAAGCACAGGTTACGAAGTCGCAGCTTCAACTTATCACGTGTGACATCCACACAAAATAACAAACCCTTGCCCGGCTAGGCTCTAACTAAACACATAAGCGTATCCCTGACTCACCTAGAGAGCCCTGTTCACACATGGAACACAAATGCAGCTTTTCTCAGCCATTCAGTCCAGCAACCTCCAGGCTGTGACACTTCAATACCTTTTGGGGGATTGTGGCCCAGTAGTCCTCCCGACTCTGGCCTCGTGATCCTTGTTTCACAGGCGTCACCGCGTCCCTCAAAGTTCAGGCTATCGCCTAGCCTCATGGCCCCTCAGCCCACCCGGCTGAGACCACTCACACAGAGTCTCACCAGGACTCTGCTTCACAAGACACTCCAGAGTGAGCCACACCCAAGATCCAGTAGCAGGATTAAATAGAATCCCTGGACATGAGCATGCCTCAAGTCCCGGACTGGAACCTGGGGAAACAACACCTCAATGTTCACATTGCCACATATCCCCCTTCTCTGTTCAAACCTGTTGGGGTGAACACATACCAACTGGATGCTCGTGACAGGGTATCCGCATTATACTGCCATCTTCCGGCTCAACATTCCCCCTGGAAGAGATGGCCAGCGTCACATGCTTCCCTTTATTTTGCCAGACCCAGGCCATTAGAGCTTAGTTTGTCATAAACACTGCCTTCCTACATAGACTACAGTGTCTGAGGGCCTCCTCCGTCTCCTCTTCGCTGGAGAACTTAGCTTTCTGGCTTGCTTCTTTTCTAGATTTCTTCTTAGGCCCACAACCTTTAACTTCCGCAACCTTTACAGCCGCGTTTTCCACGGGGAGCTCCCGCCTCCTCCTTTTGTTGGAAATCCGGCTGGTCAGTTTCAAACCACCCTTTAGCCGCTCTAATGTCACCTGGTGTTCTCACTCACTTTGTTTCTTTATTCTATCACCAGATAGCAATTCCCTTTTTTCTTTAGTCCCCACAGGGGTTACCTCAGGTTTGGCTTCAGTATCAGAGTCTTCTGCTTCTTCCACATCAGCCCCATCAACTGGTTCAGCAGATACATCTACTATCTTCTTCTCTGCCTCGGCCGGCACCACCATCTCCAGTCCTATTCTTAACAGGCTCTGACTTCTTGGCACCTTCCAGAGGATCTTCCTCTTCCGGTTTCTCATTTTCTTCCACCTGCTGTGCAGGAGCACGATTAGGCTTCTCCAACTCATAGATGGCATATTTTGAGCTCATGAGAGCTTCCATCTCTGCTCTGAGTTGCTTGTTCAGCCTCTCTAATTCATTTCGCTCCTCAAGCACTTCTTCAAGGGCTCTAGCCAAGGAGAGGGCCTTGGACTCTTTCTCCCAAGCATCAGCCTCCGCTCGGTCACGTTCTTCAGCATACCGAGCCGATATGTATTTCTCTGCAGCCAGGAGCTGGCCAAATTTCTGTTCCTTCTTAGTTTTTTGCACTAGCTTGTTGGAAGCGCCCCACTCTTGGGCCTCCTGTTCCAGCGGCTCTTTTTACTCTGTTCTGCTGCCGCATCAGCCGAAGGAGTACCACCCTTCTCCTTTACACACTTTGTGGGATTTCCACCCAGGGACTCTTCAAGCCCATTGTCGATGTTGACTACAGACTTCCGTGTCTTTCTGGAGTCTTTCCTCTTCTCCAGGACACCAGGCAGTAGACCCTTCAGTTCACTCATCTTTTCCAGGGTCTCTTCTTTTGACCCCTCTGCAGCCTTCTTCAATGTCTTTATGATGACAACTAGTCCCTTCTCTATCGTATCTAGGGACCGTGTGGAGAGAGAGAAATCATCTTCATGATTGCAGCTGTACTGACAGGTCAGGTCATCTACCGCCGCCTGAATATGGGTCTCAGACACTAGGCTGGCGTCTCCCCACTCAACTCTAGTCACGTCAGGTACAACTATAGTCTGGTTGCTACCCGTAACTATGTCAATTTGGCAAGACCTCAACATGGCAGCCTCTCTCTCTGAGTTGCTATCGGCCACGGCACATGCGTCACTTATATTACTTGTGTCATCATTATCAGTTCTGACCTCTAGGGGCACCGATGCGCTAGTCCCCACATTGGACACTTCCCCAGCAACCAAAAAACCCAGTGGGTACTGCATATCCACCTCTGGTACGTGTGGTACACCCTCTGGGCTCACAACATTAACCAGCATTTTTGTATCACATAAATTTTTACCAGGAGCGGGCACTTCTCTCCTGATCACATCCTGAAAGGGAAAAGGCATGTCATTATCATATACCTCACAATTTCATTTTTCACTTCAACTACATCACTGTTTTCATTATGCATTTCGGCAAACATGGTACCATCACTTTGCACCTTATCAGCTCCACTGTTTCTAATGGTCACTTCATTTAATGGGCTAGGTACCAGTTCTGCGGGAGTTACGTGACCGACCGCAGAAGTGTTTCTACCCCACAAATCACGGAACAACCTTCTCTCATGTACGGGCGAATTTACGGCAGCAAGTCCATCAGTCCCAGCTGTCACTATAGCCTCACACTCAGTAAGAACTACCTGACAGTCCTCATTAACCGCATGTCTGTCCAGCATATTAATCACTTTATTTATCTCAGGTTTCCATATTGTGCTACCTTTTACCCGGGCCATCATAGGGTCTCTAATTTTCTACACCCCATGCCTAGCCTTGGTCATAGGCATTTTGGGCAACACAACAACCTTTTCCCCAAAAAAAGTCCTGCAAGGAAACAACCGCAACAGGCTTACCCGCCTGTTCAGACCCTGCGTTTTCTCCAATGTCACACACTTCTGAGAGAGTTCCTCGCCTCGGTGATTGATCACTCACCGTCCCAGCAGGTATCCCCTGCCGTCGGCTCACTGTCACTGGGTCTGTCACATAATTAATAACAGGAGCGATCTTACCCAGCGATGTCATGGGTTCGGCAGTCCCAGAATCCAAGGATACTCCAGGATCCTCCATTACAAAATCACCTGCAGCCTCCTGACTGCAGTGGTTGCTGCGAGAAAAGCCACGACTCCATCCTCCTTCCAGAATTGAGATTCACACTCTCGGGAGACATGTCCTTGGGATCTCCAGCCACAGAATATGAGCCACTTGCTCCGCTCCATAACTGCTGGGCAGCCGCACGCTGTTGTGGTTTGTTGACCTTATCAACAGCCTCGCAGATCCTCGGCACATCCTCTCTAGGACTCTGTCTCCACTGGTAGGGAACATTTGACCTCCTGAGAGCTGAACCGCTCTCCCCCTCTTTATCTTCCCGACGGTTGCCCTTGGCAACGGCATATCTTTGCTTTTCCCCCGATAGTCCCGGAACACCACCAACCTCTTGGAACTTTGTACAGGGTCCATACAGTGTTGAGAACCCATTTCTCAAGGCCAGCTGCAACTGTGCCTTCAAAGCCTCTCGCTCTGCATCAAATTGCGCCAATTCATTTTTAGTGTAGCCAATTGCTATGGCCATTTCTTCTGCCTGCTGTATTCGCCGGCGCTGCCGGACGTACTCGTCCCCGAGACCCATGGTAGCAGGAAAAACTTTCAGCCACAAGTCCACTTTTGCTGGGCTACTGGCCCTTTAATTCACTGCAGTTTTACTTGCACCACAGCAAAATAGTCCACACTCTTATGAGCAGCACCTGCTCCACTGGACAAAAAAACAACAACTTCCTGCCCTTTAACTCCACACACGGCAAAAAACAGCTTTTAGCAGCACCTGCAGTCTCAGCGTTGCCCCTAGCAACCGACTGTTGTCCTTCTCTCATGGACAACTTGCCCGCATCCGACACCAATTGTAAGGGATCGTCTCTTTTCAGGGGGTCACACTCACAGATATTTTCGCAGACACGATTATAATGTCCAAACTCTTGCTTTATTTCAGACACTTTAGCAAAGCACAGGTTACGAAGTCGCAGCTTCAACTTATCACGTGTGACATCCACACAAAATAACAAACCCTTGCCCGGCTAGGCTCTAACTAAACACATAAGCGTATCCCTGACTCACCTAGAGAGCCCTGTTCACACAGGGAACACAAATGCGGCTTTCCTCAGCCATTCAGTCCAGCAACCTCCAGGCTGTGACACTTCAATACCTTTTGGGGGATTGTGGCCCAGTAGTCCTCCCGACTCTGGCCTCGTGATCCTTGTTTCACAGGCGTCACCGCGTCCCCCAAAGTTCAGGCTATCGCCTAGCCTTGTGGCCCCTCAGCCCACCCGGCTGAGACCACTCACACAGAGTCTCACCAGGACTCTGCTTCACAAGACACTCCAGAGTGAGACACACCCAAGATCCAGTAGCAGGATTAAATAGGATCCCTGGACATGAGCATGCCTCAAGTCCCGGACTGGAACCTGGGGAAACCACCTCAGTGTTCACATTGCCAGACTTCACATTCAGTCATTTCACTAATGCCACTTTTCCACCATCACATTCTGTACGGCTGCTCCTGCTGCCACCTCAGTTATGCAACTACTGTGACCTGATGACTAGAGATGAGCAAATTTCAAAAAAATTCAATTCGGCCGGTTCGCAGTATTTTCTGAACAAATTTGCTTTGGTTTGAATTAAATTGCAATGAATCGCGTAAAAAAAATGATATTTCCGGGCTGCTGAGAGCCTTGATAGTGGTGTACTGTGGTAGTGAATTAATATTGTGAGTCCGTATGACATGCAGATGACAGGCGTCGTTCTTAGAATCACTGCGCACTTCACTTATTTAGGCAGTCACGGGGCCAAAACTGACCAAATAACTCAAGTATGAATTCAGCCTTACAGGTCCATGTTAGCCTCAAGAAGAAGCGCACTCCTTTTACACGCTCGTCAGCTTATTCCACATAGATGTCTACAGAACCTGTTCTATTAAACTCTTATACAAGTAGAGCCCCCCGACAGAGTGGAGAGGATGTCAGCAGTAAGTTTGTGTTGACGTCACTGATTATTTTGTCTTTCCTCTGATCCGTCAAAACAATAACCCACAAAAAACGGATCGTGTCTGTGGAGCATCCGCCTTCACTCGGTCAGCATTTTCTCAATAATCCATCAGTATTGTTATTGCCAAAAAAATACAGGAGTGGATATAAAAACAGAGATGACACATGAATGGAATATTTGCATGTCTTCTGTGTTTTGTACCCACTCCAGCTTTTGGCTACCAAATCATAAGCCAATTCTGATGGGACCATACAGGCCTTACAGCTGCTACTCAGACAGGATCCGTTGTGCATCTCATTTTTCCCTCCTTCTGACAGATCAGAAGAAAGGTCAAATAAATGATGATGTCAGCCAGGACGAAAGCCAAAATAGTGGCCCAGTCATGAAGTGGGGAGGGTAGGAACAGCATGAGAAGACCACAAAGTGGCCCAATGACAGAGAATGGAGTTGACGATAGCATCAGGAGGCCACAGAGTGGCACAATGACAGCGTATGGAGTTGGCAGCAGTATGAGGAGGCCACAGAGTGGCACAATGACAGAGTCTAGAGGTGGCAGCAGTATGAGTAGGTCAGCTAGTGGCACAATGACAGCGTATGGAGGTGGCAGCTGTATGAGGAGGCCACCGAGTGGCACAATGACAGTGTGTAGTTCGCAGTTGTCCGTAAATTTCCCTAGAAGATTGGGGTAATATATTGGCGAATTTAAGTTTACTTTCTTATAATTTTAATCAAGTTTTGGTTCAATTTAATATTCATTATTTAATAAATTTTGTAATAAAAATTAAGTGTTGCCTAAGACAGGAGAGAATCCGCCAGTCTTCAGTTTATTTGACCACGTGGTTGCGATGGAGAAAGTATTCCCCAAATAAATTTCTCTACACCTGGAGATGAATCCTGTCAAGATTGATGGAAGTGCGTTATCGGCTGCTCATCGATCCAGATACTTCAGGGTTAACCTGCCTTGCATGAACAGGCCTCTAGTAGCTACAGAGAATGAGAAGACAAACCTTCAAAATAGCTTTGAGCCCAGAAGAGTCGCAAAGTTCATCAAGATACGTCAATAAAGATTTTACCGTATATAACTGCAGCGCTCAAAGCTGAATAAAATTTAGTTGGGCGAACGAAATAGGTCAATAAAGATTTTACCGCATATAACCGCAGCTCTAAACGCTTAATACATTTTTTGGGTTACTGAAATATGTCACTAAAGGCTTGGAACTCTCCACAAGCCATAAGTTCTCTGAAAGGTGCAGAGTCCACCACTTGGAAAGGCTGGGCAGTAGCTGCTGACTGTCCTCGCTGTATAGTGGAGCTGAGCCCACAGCATACATAACTTCTCTGGCTGAGGGAACAGCAAAGGACAGAGGCAGGTGAGGGCCACCGAACCCACTGGCTGTTGGCTGGCGGTGTCTGATGTCACTTGGGATGAACTGGATGACGGAGTTAACCAATCAAGAACCACTGGGTTGTTGGTCAGGACTCGACCACTAGATGACGCTGGGAGCTCAGACCTCTGGCTGCGACTCCTGCTGCCACGCACCCTTACTCTGCTGCGACCTGTGCCAGCGCCAGAAACATTTAGGCCTCTGCCCCCCCCTGTGCATGGCCTGGCACTTCTCTGCCTGACATACTTGTAGCTGAACTAAAAGCAAATTAAAACACCCCTAAAAGCCCCAAATATACACTGCTCAAAAAAATAAAGGGAACACAAAAATAACACATCCTAGATCTGAATTAATGAAATATTCTTCTGAAATACTTTGTTCTTTACATAGTTGAATGTGCGGACAACAAAATCACACAAAAATAAAAAAATGGAAATCACATTTTTTAACCCATGGAGGTCTGGATTTGGAGTCACACTCAAAATTAAAGTGGAAAAACACACTACAGGCTGATCCAACTTTGATGTAATGTCCTTAAAACAAGTCAAAATGAGTCTCAGTAGTGTGTGTGGCCTCCACGTGCCTGTATGACCTCCCTACAACGCCTGTGCATGCTCCTGATGAGGTGGCGGACGGTCTCCTGAGGGATCTCCTCCCAGACCTGGACTAAAGCATCTGCCAACTCCTGGACAGTCTGTGGTGCAACGTGACGTTGGTGGATAGAGCGAGACATGATGTCCCAGATGTGCTCAATTGGATTCAGGTCTGGGGAACGGGCGGGCCAGTCCATAGCATCAATGCCTTCGTCTTGCAGGAACTGCTGATACACTCCAGCCACATGAGGTCTACCATTGTCTTGCATTAGGAGGAACCCAGGGCCAACCGCACCAGCATACGGTCTCACAAGGGGTCTGAGGATCTCATCTCCTGTACCTAATGGCAGTCAGGCTACCTCTGGCGAGCACATGGAGGGCTGTGCGGCCCTCCAAAGAAACGCCACCCCACACCATTACTGACCCAATGCCAAACCGGTCATGCTGGAGGATGTTGCAGGCAGCAGAACGTTCTCCACGGCGTCTCCAGACTCTGTCACGTCTGTCACATGTGCTCAGTGTGAACCTGCTTTCATCTGTGAAGAGCACAGGGCGCCAGTGGCGAATTTGCCAATCTTGGTGTTCTCTGGCAAATGCCAAACATCCTGCACGGTGTTGGGCTGTAAGCACCTGTGGGGACCTGTGGACGTCGGGCCCTCATGGGGTCTGTTTCTGACCGTTTGAGCAGACACATGCACATTTGTGGCCTGCTGGAGGTCATTTTGCAGGGCTCTGGCAGTGCTCCTCCTGTTCCTCCTTGCACAAAGGCGGAGGTAGCGTTCCTGCTGCTGGGTTGTTTCCCTCCTACGGCCTCCTCCACGTCTCCTGATGTACTGGCCTGTCTCCTGGTAGCGCCTCCATGCTCTGGACACTACACTGACAGACACAGCAAACCTTCTTGCCACAGCTCGCATTGATGTGCCATCCTGGATAAGCTGCACTACCTGAGCCACTTGTGTGGGTTGTAGACTCCGTCTCATGCTACCACTAGAGTGAAAGCACCGCCAGCATTCAAAAGTGACCAAAACATCAGCCAGGAAGCATAGGAACTGAGAAGTGATCTGTGGTCACCACCTGCAGAACCACTCCTTTATTGGGGGTGTCTTGCTAATTGCCTATAATTTCCACCTGTTGTCTATCCCATTTGCACAACAGCATGTGAAATTGATTGTCACTCAGTGTTGCTTCCTAAGTGGACAGTTTGATTTCGCAGAAGTGTGATTGACTTGGAGTTACATTGTGTTGTTTAAGTGTTCCCTTTATTTTTTTGAACAGTGTATTTTTCTTTTTGGACTGAAATATGCCACTAAATACTTTTAGCACAAATAACAGCAAAAGTGACCTGCGTATACATTTATCTTTTTCCACAGATATAAGCCACTAAAGGCTTTTCAACATAGCACTTGCCCCCCAATAACTAATTGCTAGAATGACAGAGCTGTATAATGGCTATATGGATCCCCAAATAATGTTTCCCTGCACTTGTAAATCGCTTTTTCTCACAATGACGTTTTTCCAATGACTATCCCTAGCGCCTGCAGACATGTCTCTTCCTGCACTAAGTGCACTGGTGAATGCCAGAATCAAAGATGGCCGCCGTATCTATAGGGCTGTGACATAGCATGGCTGACTGAAGATTGTCTGGATGCATGGCATTATGGGTCATCCCTCCATCTTAGAGTTCCTTGCCCCATGTCTTCACACGTGTAGCCGCCATTTTAGAAAAAAAATTGCTCTTCGTTACCATGAAGAACGAGGAAAATCGGATTAGTTGCGAATTGAATTTTTCCTGAAATTCGGATTGAATTCCACTTCGTCTGCTTCGATTCGCTCATCTCTACTGCTGACCATCATCTTCCGTAAGGCTGCTGCTGCCTCCATTATGCTGCGGCCTTTCTGCCAACATGTACCGTATGGCTGCTGCTGCATCTGCCTCAGCTGCTGCTCCTCACTGTTACTCTCCAACTGTCACCACCATTAACACCAAGCATCAGCCACCACTATCACTACTACCCCCAGCACTACTACTACTACCACCATTATCACCAAGCATCAGCCACCACTATCACTACTACCCCCAGCACCACTACTACTACCACCACCATCATTAACACAAAGCATCAGCCACCACTATCACTACTACCCCCAGCACTACTACTACTACTACCACCACCATTATCACAAAGCATCTACCACCACTATCACTACTACCCCCATCACTACTACTACCACCATTATCACAAAGCATCTACCACCATTATCACTACTACCCCCAGCACTACTACTACCACCATCATTAACACCAAGCATCAGCCACCACTATCACTACTACCCCCAGCACTACTACTACCACGACCATCATTAACACAAAGCATCAGCCACCACTATCACTACTACTACCCCAGCACTACTACTACCACCATCATTAACACAAAGCATCTACCCCCACCACCACTACTACTACCCATAGACAGCCCTGTATGTCCATGCTGTACCGCTCCTGCTGCTGCCACTTTATCAGCACCGTCCCCTTCCCACATCCATACCGCTGCTGCTGCTGCTGCTCCCAATTAGAAGGGAGACGTTTTTTAGACTCGTTCACAACAAGCCCCTTCTTCTTCTATGGTTTTTCGTACAGGCGGGCATTCCGACCCGGTCAAGGCATCATTTTTGGACACTTGGTCACCCAAGCCACTTTGTAATAGTTTTCTATCCCATAACACCGTGTGTTTAATCGTCTTCTGCCTCCGATAAGGGGCAATTATTGGAAGCTTTGGAAAATGAAAAAGCAGAACACGTATCCCGGCGCGGTGCGATATTACACACGCTGTATGATAACGCCTTTCCCCACCGCTATGTATGTCGGTGTCAGTCAGACATCAGTTACTATTGCCGTGATTGGGGTCCGGAGCTTGTGGGGGGAACAAGAAAAAATCATAACAAATAAATGAGAGAACAAGTTTTCCTAAAAATGATGACTCCTTCGGAGGCTAGAGGGGGTCAAATACCAACTTTTAGGGTAATTGGAGCAACGTCGGTTTGGCCTGAATCGTGTCTGAGCCAAAATTTTAAAAAAAATTGAGCGAATTGGACCCAAAACAAATCTCAAGTGTTTTTTTCTGTGTTTTTTCTAATCTCCGCCGACTAAAATCTCATCTTTGAAATCCGGCCAATGACGCAAGGCGGGGCTATTAAAGGGGCGGGGCTATTAAAGGGGCGGGGCTGTCCCAGGAATTGTAGGGATCGGATCGCTGGGGGCCCCTGCCAATCATGAGAACGGGGCCCATGTTCCCCCATTGGAATGGAGCAGCAGAGAAGCTCAGATCAACTACAAAGACAATCCTTTAATAAAACAAAAAAAATAACATAGGATAATAATTTTAATCTCCCCCCACAGCGGAAATCCTACATCTGCCCCGACATAAGGTATCGCTGACCTCATTTCTAATAACTGATATGGAGAAAAGGGACAGAGTTACCCCTAAACATCTCCTGAGCGCACACAGAGCCCCGATACCAGCAGATTACATCGCCGGCTCTGCTACATGGACATGACAGAGACTCAGCTGTAGTAACTGAACATTACACATACACAGCTCTGCTACATGGACATGACAGAGACTCAGCTGTAGTAACTGAACATTACACATACACAGCTCTGCTGCACACACACTGATACAAGTCTTCAGAGGCATATTACACATAAACAGCTTGGTTGTATGCACATACAGCTCAACTACACAGACATTACACGGATACAGCTCATCTATACAGACATTACAGGCTTACAGCTCTGCTACATACAGACTGGGATTACAAGCAGTACAGCAAAGACCTGTGTACAGGGAGCGGATAATCCTGGTCATGTGATCTGCATGACTCCTCCCACACACGATCACATGGTTATGACATCATCACAGGTCCTGTACCTTCTCCTGCAGCACAGACTGGAGCCTGACTCCGCCCACACATGATCACATGGTTATGACATCATCACAGGTCCTTTACTTCCTCTCGCAGCACAGCCTGGAGCCTGACTCCTCCCACACACGATCACATGGTTATGACATCATCTCAGGTCCTGTACCTTCTCCCGCCGCACAGACTGGAGCCCGACTCCTGCACGTGGTGGTAGAAATTACAGCCCAGGAGGCTCCATAGTGAAGGGTTGTCAGAGGAGGACACGCCTGCCCCCAGGTAAGTGGAACACTCATCACATCCACACATATAAGGCTCCACAGCCAGAAGGATCTGTAGATCTGTCTGCTGGTAATCAACAGATTCCTGAGAACATAAATGAGGAAGTAAGCACGCAGGCGTCTGGGGCAGGACACCAGCTTAACCACCTCAGCCCCCAGTGCTTAAACACCCTGAAAGACCAGGCCACTTTTTACACTTCTGACCTACACTACTTTCACCGTTTATTGCTCGGTCATGCAACTTACCACCCAAATGAATTTTACCTCCTTTTCTTCTCACTAATAGAGCTTTCATTTGGTGGTATTTCATTGCTGCTGACATTTTTACTTTTTTTGTTATTAATCGAAATTTAACGATTTTTTTGCAAAAAAATGACATTTTTCACTTTCAGTTGTAAAATTTTGCAAAAAAAATGACATCCATATATAAATTTTGCTCTAAATTTATTGTTCTACATGTCTTTGATAAAAAAAAAAATGTTTGGGTAAAAAAAAAAATGGTTTGGGTAAAAGTTATAGCGTTTACAAACTATGGTACAAAAATGTGAATTTCCGCTTTTTGCAGCAGCTCTGACTTTCTGAGCACCTGTCATGTTTCCTGAGGTTCTACAATGCCCAGACAGTACAAACACCCCACAAATGACCCCATTTCGGAAAGTACACACCCTAAGGTATTCGCTGATGGGCATAGTGAGTTCATAGAACTTTTTATTTTTTGTCACAAGTTAGCGGAAAATGATGATTTTTTATTTATTTTTTTTTCTTACAAAGTCTCATATTCCACTAACTTGTGACAAAAAATAAAAACTTCCATGAACTCACTATGCCCATCACGAAATACCTTGGGGTCTCTTCTTTCCAAAATGGGGTCACTTGTGGGGTAGTTATACTGCCCTGGCATTCTAGGGGCCCAAATGTGTGGTAAGGAGTTTGAAATCAAATTCTGTAAAAACTCACCAGTGAAATCCGAAAGGTGCTCTTTGGAATATGGGCCCCTTTGCCCACCTAGGCTGCAAAAAAGTGTCACACATCTGGTATCTCCGTATTCAGTAGAAGTTGGGGAATGTGTTTTGGGGTGTCATTTTACATATACCCATGCTGGGTGAGATAAATATCTTGGTCAAATGCCAACTTTGTATAAAAAAATGGGAAAAGTTGTCTTTTGCCAAGATATTTCTCTCACCCAGCATGGGTATATGTAAAAAGACACCCCAAAACACATTCCCCAACTTCTCCTGAATACGGAGATACCAGATGTGTGACACTTTTTTGCAGCCTAGGTGGGCAAAGGGGCCCATATTCCAAAGAGCACCTTTCGGATTTCACTCGTCATTTTTTACAGAATTTGATTTCAAACTCCTTACCACACATTTGGGCCCCTAGAATGCCAGGGCAGTATAACTACCCCACAAGTGACCCCATTTTGGAAAGAAGAGACCCCAAGGTATTCGCTGATGGGCATAGTGAGTTCATGGAAGTTTTTATTTTTTGTCACAAGTTAGTGGAATATGAGACTTTGTATGAAAAAAAAAAAAAAAATCATCATTTTCCACTAACTTGTGACAAAAAATAAAAAATTCTAGGAACTCGCCATGCCCCTCACGGAATACCTTGGGGTGTCTTCTTTCCAAAATGGGGTCACTTGTGGGGTAGTTATACTGCCCTGGCATTTTCCAGGGGCCCTAATGTGTGGTAAGTAGGTAAATGACCAGTGAAATCCAAAAGGTGCTCTTTGGAATATGGGCCCCTTTGCCCACCTAGGCTGCAAAAAAGTGCCACACATGTGGTATCTCCGTACTCGGGAGAAGTTGGGTACGGCGATACCAGATGTGTGACACTTTTTTGCAGCCTAGATGCGCAAAGGGGCCCAAATTCCTTTTAGGAGGGCATTTTTAGACATTTGGATACCAGACTTCTTCTCACGCTTTGGGGCCCCTAGAATGCCAGGGCAGTATAAATACCCCACATGTGACCCCATTTTGGAAAGAAGACACCCCAAGGTATTCAATGAGGGGCATGGCGAGTTCATAGAAATTTTTTTTTTTTGGCACAAGTTAGCGGAAATTGATATTTTTTATTTTTTTCTCACAAAGTCTCCCGTTCCGCTAACTTGGGACAAAAATTTCAATCTTTCATGGACTCAATATGCCCCTCACGGAATACCTGGGGGTGTCTTCTTTCCGAAATGGGGTCACATGTGGGGTATTTATACTGCCCTGGCATTCTAGGGGCCCTAAAGCGTGAGAAGAAGTCTGGAATATAAATGTCTAAAAAATTTTACGCATTTGGATTCCGTGAGGGGTATGGTGAGTTCATGTGAGATTTAATTTTTTGTCACAAGTTAGTGGAATATGAGACTTTGTAAGAAAAAAAAATAATTCCGCTAACTTGGGCCAAAAAAATGTCTGAATGGAGCCTTACAGGGGGGTGATCAATGACAGGGGGGTGATCAATGACAGGGGGGTTGATCAATGACAGAGGGGTGATCAATGACAGGGGTGGTGATCAATGACAGGGGTGGTGATCAATGACAGGGGTGGTGATCAATGACAGGGGTGGTGATCAATGACAGGGGTGGTGATCAATGACAGGGGTGGTGATCAGGGAGTCTATATGGGGTGATCACCACAGTCATTGATCATGCCCCTGTAAGGCTTCATTCAGACGTCCGGATGCGTTTTGCGGATCCGATCCATCTATCAGTGGATCCGTAAAAATCATGCGGACATCTGAATGGAGCTTTACAGGGGGGTGATCAGGGAGTCTATATGGGGTGATCACCACAGTCATTGATCATGCCCCTGTAAGGCTTCATTCAGACGTCCGGATGCGTTTTGCGGATCCGATCCATCTATCAGTGGATCCGTAAAAATCATGCGGACATCTGAATGGAGCTTTACAGGGGGTTGATCAATGACAGGGGGGTAATCAATGACAGGGGGGTGATCAGGGAGTCTATATGGGGTGATCAGGGGCTAATAAGGGGTTAATAAGTGACGGGGGGGGTGTAGTGTAGTGTAGTGGTGCTTGGTGGGACTTTACTGAGCTACCTGTGTCCTCTGGTGGTCGATCCAAACAAATGGGACCACCAGAGGACCAGGTAGCAGGTATATTAGACGCTGTTATCAAAACAGCGTCTAATATACCTGTTAGGGGTTAAAAAAAACACATCTCCAGCCTGCCAGCGAACGATCGCCGCTGGCAGGCTGGAGATCAACTCTCTTACCTTCCGTTCCTGTGAGCGCGCGCGTTCACAGGAAATCTCGCGTCTCGCGAGATGACGCGTATATGCGTCCACTCGGAATGAATCAACCACCTCCAGGACGCGTCTGTGCGTACAGCGGTCCGGAGGTGGTTAAAAATATTAACATAAGAAACAATTGACAAGAGTTCACTTCTAACGTATAACGCGTTTCGCGGACCGGCCTTCCCCTCCTTCAGGTACAACATAAGCCTGGACCAGGGGGCGTTATATAGAAGACATATCCAGGAGATCTCAGAGACGTGAACTGGAGGAGGGGGCGTTATATAGAAGACATATCCAGGAGATCTCAGAGACGTGGACTGGAGGAGGGGGCGTTGTATAGAAGACATATCCAGGAGATCTCTGAGACGTGGACTGGAGGAGGGGGCGTTGTATAGAAGACATATCCAGGAGATCTCTGAGACGTGGACTGGAGGAGGGGGCGTTGTATAGAAGACATATCTAGGAGATCTCAGAGACGTGGACTGGAGGAGGGGGCGTTGTATAGAAGACATATCTAGGAGATCTCAGAGATGTGGACTGGAGCAGGGGGCGTTATATAGAAGACAGGATCTCAGCACTGTCACCATGTACATAGACAAGGTGACAGTTTGCAGCCATGACGAATCTGTATATCATGGAGGCTTAAAGAGTTCATATTCCATCTCTGTCTGCGGAGTCTTTTTTCCATCGGCTGCGCAGTGCGGCGGAGGTACTGCAGAGTGCAGGGGCAGGGCATCGGGTAAGGCCACGTTCACACCAGAGAATGCCAGGAATCTGCCGGACCCCATTATACTGAGCGGGTGCAGGCGGCAGTATCCAGCAGGGTGCACCATGTGACGGTAGGTGCACTGCCCATCATGTTATAAATACATTTCTTTAGATATGTGGGTTTATACGGATATAACACGTATTTTTATTGGAGCGCTGATAAAGTGGTGGGATTTTATTGTTGTGCAGTTTCTGTTCCAACGAGGCGTTCGTTTAAAAACTTTAAACATTAAAATGTATTGGCTCCATGTACGAAAAAGTAGTTTCGGACAAAGTCGCGCAAGACTTTGGTGAATTACTGTGTCTTTAAAAACATTTTCAAATAGGAACCAGAAGTCTTTTTCGATACTGAGGTACCAACCAGTACCAAACCTGACTTTGGATTCTTTTTTTAAAATGTTTTTAAAGATGCAGATAGGAATACCGAAGTAATTCATCAAAGTTTCGTGCGACTTCGGCTGATAATAATTTTGCCTATGCAGAGCCAATACATTTTAATGCTGTACATAAACAGCTAGTGGTGGACGAACATCGGCCGGGACGTTTTGCGAACGGAAATTCGCGATCAAATGTTCGCGAACCGCGCGTTCGCGGCTGGCCTCATTCACTTTAATGGCAGGCGAACCTGAAAAACCTTCAGGTCATATTTGCAGCCACTAAATACTTACTAGAAGTGCACAAATAGTCCCACAACATGGACAGTGACCTACCAGAGGGGGATCGACGGGAAAAATTCCCACAAAAAATATGTATTTTAATCCGGGGCCCTTTTAATGCGTCTTAAAGGGAAACTCTCAATAATGTGCCCTACTGGAGCCTAGAATTTTTTTTTTATTTTTTTTTAGGCCACGGGAGTACAAGCCCCAAAAATTAGGCATTCACTTAACAAAAAAGAACAAGTGATTATGTGGCTGGAGGTACATTAGGCGTTCACTGGATAAAAATGTTACTGTAGGCCAGTACAGGCCCCAAAAATTAGGCATTCACCTGACAGAAAAGGCCTTTTATGCCACTGTATATACATAAGACAAGGACCATTCTTTGCTCTGGGTGGTGGCGGATATGTGTGGGCTGGCATGAAATGTGAGGTAGTCCACACTGTCGTGAGCTAGGCGAGTGCGCTTATCCGTCACTATCCCAGCTACTACCATAGGCAAGACCAAAGAGCTGTCAAAAGACACCAGAGACAAAATTGTGGACATCCACAAGGCTGGAAAGGGCTAGGGGGCAATTGCCAAACAGCTTGGTGAAAATAAATCAACTGTTGGAGCAATTGTTAGAAAATGGAAGAGGCTAAAGACGACTGTCAGTCTCACTCGGACTGGGGCTCCATGCAAGATTTCACCTCAATGATAAGAAAGGTGAGAAATCAGCCCAGAACTTCAAGGGAGCAGCTGGTCAATGACATGAAGAGAGCTGGGACCACAGTTTAAAAGGTCACTGTTGGTAGAACACTACGCCATCATGGTTTCAAATCATGCATTGCACGGAAGGTTCCCCTGCTCAAGTCAGCACATGCCCAGGCCCGTCTGAAGTTTGCCAATGACCATCTGGATGATCCAGAGGAGGCATGGGAGAAAGTCATGTGGTCAGATGAGACCGAAGTAGAACTTTTTGGTCTAAACTTCACTCGTCGTGTTTGGAGGAAAAAGGATGAGTTGCATCCCAAGAACACCATCCCTACGGTGAAGCATGGGGGTGGTAACATCATGCTTTGGGGGTGCTTTTCTGCGAAGGGGATAGGACGACTGCACTGTATTAAGGAGAGGATGAATGGGGCCATTTATTGTGAGATTTTGAGCAACAACCTCCTTCTTTCAGTCAGAGCATTGAAGATGGGTTCAATATGACAACCACCCGAAGCACACAGCCAGGATACCCAAGGAGTGACTCCGTAAGAAGCATATAAAGGTTCTGGAGTGGCCTAGCCAGTCTCCAGACCTAAATCCAATAGAACATCTTTGGAGGGAGCTGAAACTCTGTGTTGCTCAGCGACAGCCCCGAAACCTGACAGATCTAGAGGAGATCTGTGTGGAGGAGTGGGTCAAAATCCCTGTTGTAGTGTGTGCAAACCTGGTCAATAACTACAGGAAACGTTTGACTTCTGTAATTGCAAACAAAGGCTTCTGTACCAAATAGTAACACAGATTTTCTCAGGTGTTCAAATACTTATGTTCAGCAGTGCAAGACAAATACATTCTTAAAAAATCATACAATGTGACTTTCAGACCATTCATTATTTCTAAGTGGGAGAACTTATCAAAATCGCAGGGTGTTCAAATACTTCTGTCCTCACTGTAGCTGCGGTATCGCAGCAGAACCGCACACAACTGCTGCACAATACAAATGCACTATAATATACTTTCTATGTTAGAAAGTATATTATAAATATATCACACCCCTCAGTGTATCACACTTATCGATAGCACACCAATGCCAGTCCGTAAAAGGACTTTTGTGGCCCTATTAGCTAGCGTTTGGTGTCCCTAACAGTCTGTCCCTGGTCCACAAAGCAAACGCTCCCTACACTGGCAAAACACAGAATGTAAAATGGCTGCCAGATCGGGTTCTGTTATATGGTGGGGGTGTGTCCATGTGCTGAAACGCCTCAATTGGCTGTCCTGTCCCACCTGATGTGTGTGTCATGGGTCAAAGTTAGGCGAAATGCAAAAGAATATGGCGCCGGCGGACATCTCCATATGTTCACATGTTCGGCAAATCGCAAACGCGCAAAGTTCACAGCGAAACGACCGCTGGGCGAACCGCAAGGACATCACTAGAAACATCATTAAAAACTAAGTTTTTAAATGAATCGACTGCGGATCTACGATCTGAAGGTCGATTTTCTCATGCCCCTAGTTGCAGCTGCAGTTATTTCTGAGCGATCCTTAGAGACTTGTTCAGACTAGAACTGTATTTGACGCTGTTTGCTGCGCAAGGTGCACATTGTATGCTTGTAGCTGAAGGACACTGAGATCAGTGACCGCCATAACCCACGAAGGTGCAGAGCGGTTCCTTATACAGTGCCTAGTGCACCGCAGTGGTGTTGGAGGGTAGTCATAAATACTTACTGTACTTTCACACAATGGTGTAAATAACAAATTTATTTATCATTACATTTTTTTAAAATTTGCCTTCATCCACCTGAAGAAAGCTGTAGAATCATGGACACTAGGTTCTCACTTCCACCTAAGTTTCCGTCCACTGCCTGTTGTCAGACAAAATACATCCCTAGTAACATAGACTCACAAGAGCTAGCTGAGATGCTGATCCTGAGAACCTGCTTCTACGCTTTTGAAGATTGTAGGAGACCCCTACCTTTTTATGATTGTGATTTTTCTCCTCCTTATCTTTTTCTGTGAACTCCGTAGCTGAAAACAAACATAGTGTGAAGTAAGGAAAAGTTCAGTGATGGGAGGTTTTGCAGACTTGAGACGCCCCCTGCTTCTGAGTGAATTGCATCTAGGTGTGCAGCTGAAACAGGGAATATGTCTGAAAGAGACATTAGGGAAGCCCCAAAAAGACCTGTTCCTTCACAGTTATGATTGTTCAGAGAAGCACAGCGATTATACAAACTTTTCTATGATAACTCGGGTACATTTTACAGGTGTTGTCCCATTAAAAATATTCTACATTTTTCAAACCAGGATCTGAATAATTTCATATTGGCATGCAATGAAACATTTACAGTATCTGTATAAGCCCCACTGCTGTTTGTTTAAGATTGTTGGGACGGCCAGCGTCCTTCACTTACTGCGCCTGCGCTGAATACTGAACGGGACAGCGCAGGCATGAGATTTCCACAGGAGACAGGGCCGGCAAGTGGAGACCAACGCTGCCTGGCCCTGTCAATCAAGTGTAGCAGGGCGGGGCCAGAGGTGGGAGAACGGAGCCTCTAGGAGCAGGAGCAACACCCCCCCTCTCCTAGAAGCTCATTTGCATATTATAAAAGTTATTTTTTCTCAATAACGGCGGCACGCAGTGAGATGGCGCTAATATAGTTATGTTCAGCTGACATTAGTACATCACTAATGTCAGCCAGGTTAATAACCATTTTCCTGCTGACAGAAACCCTTTAAAGATAAATCTATTAAACTGCAACATCTGTGTGGCCGTGAGGAGCTCTAAAAAACCAAATTTGCCAACCCAACGTCTGTCTAGATAATAATAATCTTTATGTATCGCCAACATATTCCACAGCGTTTTACATAGAACCTGTAGAATCCTCCACTGCTCCAGCACTGAGGCTCCTGTGGTCTCCTTCAGTCTGTTTACATCACTGCAACGACAATATTGGTCGGAGCTCCTATGGCAGTATGTATATCACCTGACCATTGAGGTCTATGATGGTCAATAGCGGTTTCATGCTGTTCATACTGGCATCACTAATGACATCTTCTTCTGTTGACTGTAGGGTCAAGTGAAGATGTGACATACCATGAAACTGCCTTGACCTCACATGTTTCAATCCATATAAAAAGAGAGAACACAACATCTACACTTTATTATCTCCTCCCATGTCTCCTCTTATCTCCAGTTATTGTATTTTACTTGGGATTTTGTAGGATTTTACATCGTCTCATCTTCTTTCCATTCAGGTTCCTACAATATAGGACCCGCTCAGTGGAGATCTTCTATATAAGATCCTTCTCCTGATTTACCCTACAAGAATGGACAGGGACAAGATGGCGGAGAGGATAATAAATCTCACCCTAGAGATCCTCTTCCGGCTTACTGGAGAGGTGAGAGATTCTGATGATGTCACATTACATCATCTTATCTATGTTACTAACAGATGAACATGACTGGAGAGGTGAGGGACTCTGGAGATGTAAGGAGTGATATTTATTACTGTGTCTCTCTATAACCAGGACTACACAGTAGTGAAGAAGACCTCTAGTGAGCGCTGTCAGGCCCCTGTGTCTGAAGGATGGGGAAGAACCCTGAGCCCAATCACGGGGCCTCCACCTCACCCCCTGATCCATGAGGAAATCAATAGAGAGAAGATCCTAGAACTCACCAGCAAGATGATTGAGCTGCTGACTGGAGAGGTGACACTGCTGGGAATGCTGGGACATTACACAGGAACGCTATGAAGGGATCTGGGTGATGACTGTATCATTGTGTTGTCAGGTTCCTATAAGGTGTCAGGATGTCACCATCTATTTCTCCATGGAGGAGTGGGAGTATGTAAAAGGACACACAGATCTGTACAAGGACGTCATGATGGTGGAAAACCGGCCTCTCATATCACCAGGTAATAGACATGACTAAATACAAATGTCCTCTCATTATCTGTATGTGAGCAATTCATTCAGTCACTGGATGTCTTTCCTACTGTTGGAAATTGGCAACATAAACCTTTTGAAGCAACTTCTTCCTCAGAAGATTCTTTTGTTTAAGCCTCATTCACACGTCAGTGATTTCCATTAGTGATTGTGAGCCAAAACCAGGATTTGAGCCTCCACACACATAAGGTATGTAACAGCGGCTGCTATGAGCCAATGTTCCCCTGCTTATCGCCGCGAGCTCCGGGTTCAGCGCTGATCTGCTGCTGGTGTTTCCCCATTCATCACTGCAGTCCTGGGCTCTGTCCTTGCAGGCATTGTCTGTCCTGGGATCCGCTCCGCAGTTTCCTTCCAGCCCTGAGCACAGCATGGTTACAGCTTGTCGTCTGTAGCACTTTCTTTAGCGCACGTCACTTCCTGTGATTTATGGGTTAGCTTATCTGACCTTGCTGACCAAACCTAGCCCTCCTGCACATATATAAGTGGCTCAGCCCCCTTCCCAGGTGCCTGAGCGTCAAGGTCCTTGTGTCCTGCAAAGGTTGCTGATATCTCTGCTCGTCTTCCTGTGTATCTGACCCGCGCTTGTGTTTCTGGACTCCGCTACCTGTTTGATCCCTGCCAGCTTGCCTTGATTCTCCTGTTGCCAATCCGGATTGCCTGACCTATGCCACCTGCCCAGACCTATTGCTTGTTTGACTTCGCCTCTGCCTCATCCTTTGGTCCTGCACTGTTGCTCATGGTTACGGCTTGGCCTGCTGACTATGTCTGTACCTCTGGTAACTTGATCAGGTACCTCTTGGTCCGTCTGGACCAGCTGCCTCGTGTGTCAATCCTTCTCAAGAGGTCGCGACTTGGTGTTCCTCTTGGAAAAGTCTATCCCCACCATTAGGGGTACTGTAAATAATGAGGGGCTCACTTAGAGGAGGTAGGGCACGTGGCACAGTGGGTTCACACCCCTGGTTCATGACAAGGTATAGTGGAAAGATCTGTACCTGTTCTGTGTTTAGAGCCTCATCTGGTTTTGGCTCAAAATCTCGGCTGGAAATCACTGACCGAACACTGACGTGTGAATGAAGCCTTATTCGGAGACAAGAGCAGCAAGACAGCATTGAAGTCAATGTAAAATTTAGGCAGATTATGGCATAAGACGTAAATGGAAGTAAATTAAAGCCATGGTAAAAGGCAGCGCTCTGTTATAAGTCCTGGACACCGTCCTTTATACCTCAGAGAACAAAGGAATAATTTAATATTTTAATTCAAGTTTTCCGCATTGTGTCGCTGTACCTAGACTTCAGTGTTTTACACACAGATTCCATCATTCCATCATTTCTATGTAACCATAGATCTACACAAGTTACACCGACAACAACTTCTAATTGGATAAAAGTTCCTTATCACAATCTCTTCTTGCATAAATAATTTGTTCCTGGGGCCTTCCATTAATCCTTTCCAATTCAAGTACCAATCTCCATTTTTCTTTCCAAATAGCCCCATGGTCTATAAAACCAAGATAGGCTCTTTGATTTATCACCTGTCCAACACCAAGGATCGATCATGAACATGCAAATGGTTAGTTTTAATAGACAAATACATTTATCTTGGCCAAGGCTTCAACTTCTAGTGCAAATATTATCTACTTTCTAAAAGGTAACCATTCTATCATAACATATTTTTTATTACTTAAAGGCCTCTTTTTTTTTTTTTTTCTCAGCAGAAGTAGTTAGTATTTAAAGTACTCAGTATTCACTTCAAAACGGTGATTAACTCTTTAGCTTAGCTCCTTTTTGAGGTGTAAACACAAGGGGGGTCCTTTACTATTCTTAACCCCCCGCCAACTTAGGGCTTTAAGACCAGCATTTAAAACACCGGTCTTAATAAATGTGCCCCAAGATGTATACCTAAGACAAGATGGCTGACCATCCGATCTAATCCTGATTCTGAAACCCCTACAGTTAAGGAAGAGAGATCAACACCTGAGAGATGTCCCAGTCCTCTTCTTCCACAGGATAATTCAGAAGAACATCACTATGTCCCACAGGATGATCAGGTAGATGGATATAAGGACATCATGATGGAGGATCACCGGCCCCTCATATCACCAGGTAGTAGACATAACTAAATACACATGTCCTCTCATTATCTATATGTAAGGAATGAATTCAGTCACTGGATGTGTTTCCTACAGTTAAAGAAGAGATAAGAACATCGGAGAGATGTCCCAGTCCTCTTCTTCTACAAGATGGTTCAGAAGAACATCACAATGTCCCACAGGATGTTCAGGTAGATGGAGATAAGGTCTCATGAAATGTTCCCTATGATCTGTAGAAGACTGTGAATATCTTGTGTTCAGTCTTGTTTTATCCTTCAGTATTATATGATTTATCCTTGTATTAATGAGATAGATGGAGATGGCAGGTTTACAGCTGACCATAGACGTTACATGTTGTCAGTATCTTCCCACTATTTACTCCCTGTAGAGACTTTTTAGATGGCCTTCTCTGTCAACTGCTGCAGATCTTTTGTGGTTGCACAAGGCCTGGACCATGCTCTACTACAAATGGTCAACCAAAGTTGTGCTCGGATTGTCAGCTTGAAAATGAACATCAGGAGATAAATGCATCATTATCTTCAAAGGTTTTGTAGTCTAGGGTGCAGTCTCTTGGTGTCTCCTTGATACAGTCCTGATCAAAAGTTTAAGACCACTTCAAAAATGGCAAAAAAATCATATTTAGCATGGCTGAATCTTAACCAGGTTCCAAGTAGAGCTTCAACATGAAACAAGAAGAAATGGGAGTGAGACAAAACATTTTTTGAGCATTCAATTTAATGAAAACAATTAATAAACTGAAACAGGCTGTTTTTCAGCTGATCAAAAGTTTAGGACCACACCTCCAAAAAAAAACTAACCCCCCTTCCCCCGCCCAAAACAGAAATCCAACTTCCAAACATGATCTCAGTAATGAGTAGCTCCGCCGTTATTGTTGATCACTTCAAAAATTTGTTTCGGCATGCTTGATGTAAGCGTTTCCATGAGGTGAGTGGGAACATTTCTCCAAGTGGTGAAGACGGCCGCACGAAGTCCATCTACTGTCTGGAACTGTTGTCCATTTTTGTAAACTTCCCTTGCCATCCATCCCCAAAGGTTCTCAATTGGATTTAGATCAAGGGAACACGCAGGATGGGCCAAAAGAGTGATGTTATTCTCCTGGAAGAAGTCCCTTGTCCTGCGGGCATTGTGTACTGTAGCGTTGTCCTGTTGAAAAACCCAGTCGTTATCACACAGACGAGGGCCCTCAGTCATGAGGAATGCTCTCTGCAACATCTGGACATAGCCAGCGGCCGTTTGACGCCCCTGCACTTCCTGAAGCTCCATTGTTCCACTGAAGGAAAAAACACCCCAGACCATTATGACGCCCCCTCCACTGTGGCGCGTAGAAAACATCTCAGGTGGGATCTGCTTGTCATGCCAGTAACGTTGGAAACCATCAGGACCCTCAAGGTTAAATTTTTTCTCATCAGAGAATAAAACTTTCTTCCACCTTTGAATGTCCCATGTTTGGTGCTCTCTTGCAAAGTCCAAAAGAGCAGTTCTGTGGCGTTCAAGGAGACGAGGTCTTTGAAGACGTTTTTTGTTTTTGAAGCCCTTCAGTCTCAGATGCCGTCTGATGGTTATGGAGCTGCAGTCAGCACCAGTAAGGGTCATTTGGATCCTCCGGCTCAGTGCTGATGAAATTTTTTTGGGTCTTCCACTTGACTTTTTTGTTCCATAACCCTCAGGATCATTTAAGAATTTACGAAATTCCAAATGACTGTCTTACTGCGTCCCACCTCAGCAGCGATGGTGCGCTGTGAAAGACCCTGCTTATGCAGTTCAACAACCCGACCACGTTCAAAAAGGGAGTTTTTTTGCCTTTGCCATCACAACGTGTGACTACCTGACAGAAAATGACAATGAATCCACATCTTTGCACAGATTTGGCCTTTTAAAGGCATGTGGTCCTAAACTTTTGATCAGCCGAAAAACAGCCTGTTTCAGTTTATTTGTTGTTTTCATTAAATTAAATGCTCAAAAAATGTTTTGTCTCACTCCCATTTCTTCTTGTTGCATGTTGAAGCTCTACTTGGAACCTTGTTAAGATCCAGCCATGCTAAATATGATTTTTTGCAATTTTTCAAGTGGTCTTAAACTTTTGATCAGGACTGTATAAGAATGGCAGTACCAAGATCATACCACGGATTTTATTCTAGCACATGTAGATGCAAGTCATCCTTCTTACTTGCATGGAGTATAATATAATATTCAGGGGCGTAGCTAAATGCTCATGTGCCTTGGTGCAAGAGTTCAGCTTGGGACCCTTCCTTCAGTGCTTTGTGGCCAGGGGCAGGGAAGCACATAGCCTTCGTGCTGTCTGAGGCGAAAATTGGAACTGCATCCCCTGCCCCATGCCAAATTCTTGACCTTACCCCTTCTCTCCAGCCAGAGATGTAACTTGACCTGCATGAACTTTGTATAGTACCGGTATCTTCTTATGTGGCACAAGGGTCTTTGGGCCCCCTCAGGCTCTTCAATTAAAAAATCTAGAGCGCAATATTTTTGCAGCATAAAATGGCGCCTGCGCTATATATTACAAATAATACAGGTGCCATTTTGACCACATAAAGCAGTCAAATTTTTAAGTTGAGAATGTTATATATTTAGTTCTTATTTATCATTAATGGCAGCCAAACTAAACCCAGAGGGGTCCAAAGAAGGGTTCACCCAGCTTTCACTCTCCCTGCCACTGTCCCTGCCTCTTTCTTCGCAAATGTCCCTGCCTTTGTCCCTTTCTCAGCCTCAGATCTGCCCCCCACCTCCATCAGCCTCAAATCACCCTCCTATCAGACCCCCCAGCCTACATCAGCCTCAGATCAGACCCTCCCCAGCCTTAGATCATACCTCCCAACCTCAGATCAGACCCCCATCAGACCCCCCCGAGCCTCTGACCAGACCCCCAGCCGCAGATCAGACCCCCAATAGGCCCCCCAGCCTCAGTGCACAGCATCAGGTCATAGTGCGCATCTACATGCACCACGTCCTGGAACTGTACGTGTCAGGACACAGCGTGGGGCCGGAAGAAGACCGGGGAAGGTGAGTACAGCTAGCAATACGCTTTTCTCACCTTCCTGTGCCTCCTGCATGCTAATGACCGCTTCATTAGCATTTTCACAATATGTTCTGGCAGGGGCCCTTGGGCTGCATACGGCCCGCGGGCCAGAGGTTCCCCACCCCTGTCTTACAGCTACGCCCCTGATAATATTGGAAGTTGATTATTGGAAAAGCTATATAGGATTATTTTCATCAGCACAATTTTCTAGCTGCTCAGATGCATCCATCCATTTTGAACCTTTGATTATGGATACCTGGTCATGTGATCTCTAGTCTGACCTCCAGTCTGAGGCTTGCTGTCTCTCTCCTGTGTGGCTGACATCCTGTGAACTACAAGATTACAGCATCATTTATCAGATCCCTCTGGAGAGCTCCCTCCCCACCAGCTACTCCTCCTTGTCTTCTGTATGTCCCTAAACATATCATGCCGCTGAAGATATCATCTCTACATTATCCATTACACTAGAAGAGCAAAGGTTTAGACTCTAAGGGCCCTTTCACACGGGTGAGAATTCCGTGCGGGTGCGTGAGGTGAACGCATTGCTCCCGCACTGAATCCGGACCCATTAACTTCAATGGGGCTGTTCAGATGAGCGGTGATTTTCACGCATCACTTGTGCGTTGCGTGAAAATTGCATGTTCTATATTCTGCGTTTTTCACCCAATGCAGGCCCCATAGAAATGAATGGCTCTCCTTGAAAGTCGCAAGCATCCGCAAACAAGTGCGGATTCGGTGCGATTTTTCACGCATGGTTGCTAGGAGATGATGTAAGTAAATTGATTAAAGTCATTAAACATGGTTATAAGGGTAAATAATAGCATTCTTAATACAGAATGCTTACTAAAATGTGGCTTTAGGGGTTAAAGAATAAAAAAAAAAATGAACTCACTTCATCCTGTTGTTCGCGCAGCCGGCATCTTCTTCTTTCAGGACCTGTCAAAAGACCTATGATGATGTAATCGCGCTCACCACGTGGTGAGCGCAGTGACGTCAGCGCAGGTCCTGCTGAATGAAGATAGAAATCTTCTATCTTCATTCAGCAGAACCTGTGCTGACGTCACTGCGCTCACCATGTGGTGAGCGCGATTACGTCATTAAAGGTCTTTTGACAGGTCCTGAAAGAAGAAGATGCCGGCTGCGCGAACAACAGGATAAGGTGAGTTCATTTTTTTTTTTTTTTTTTTTAACCCCTATAGCCGCATTTTAGTAAGAATTCTGTATTATGAATGCTATTATTTTCCCTTATAACCATGTTATAAGGGAAAATAATAAAATATACAGAACACCTAACCCAAACCTGAACTTCAGTCAAGAAGTCCGGGTTCGGGTCTGGGTACCACAGTCAGTCAGTTTTTTTATCACGCGAAGGCAAAACGCATTGCACCCGCGTGATAAAAACTGAACATCCGAACACAATCGCAGTCAAAACTGACTGTAATTGTGTACCTACTCGCATGATTTACCCTGATACGGACCTAATCCGGACACGCTTGTCTACAAGGGGCCAAAGAAATGATATCTTCTGCAGCATGATATGTTTAGGGACATACAGACAAGACATCTTTTGTTTTTGTATGGCAGACCAATTTTTCCAACATTCTTCCTGAATCCGATTAGTTTAGAGTCAATTTGCTCATCTTTACTCTGAAGGTATTAATTTCAGGGACTCGTTGACTAAACTTTAGACAATGAGTCCTTGAAACTAATACGTAATTGGTCTGCCATACAAAAACAAAGCTTATGCGATTTGTTTCAGATGAATCACTTGAAAGCAGTGCCCAGTGCGTTTAATGTTAGTATTAGCAGGGAAAACCATGAAGAAGGGTTTCCTCTTCTGTAGCACTTTTCTTTTCTCTTCTCCTTCTCGCTTCTGCCTCTTCGCTTCTTCCTTCCATCCTTCCTTCCTATGCCTTTCATAGTCCATTAGATCATTACATTAGCACTGTAGCAAGAAGGCCGGGTCCTATTGACACCTCCACGTTTTTTCAGACACCAGGCACTTATCGCCCTCCTCCATGGATATCCTCCTGTCCCAAACAGAAGCAGGGCAGAACATCGCTCCCACTCCCCCTTCTTCCTATCATGTGAAGCGTTGTCATGCCGTTTTAGAGCTGATCTCCCTGGGTGATAGTAGCCACATAGCCAAATACTTTCTAAAGGGCATCAAGCAGCAAACAACCGCGCTGGCCGTCTCCTCACCTAACTCCAACTGGGCAAGGTGGTCAGAGACAATTGCAGGAACATTGTGGCTGCTTTGTGTTAGGGAGAAATAACACATGCTCCCTGAATGATGCATGCGATAAATCTAGTCGTGCAGCGTTTGTTAAAAAAAAGTACAGAGGCTTTTGGAAAATACTAATAATAGTAATAATAATCATATAATATAATCGTAATCAGTTCTCACCTCTCCTGTCCTTTTACTATAGACAGTGATAATCAGGGTGTTCTAGTGGTGATAGATAATCAGTTCTCACCTCTCCTGTGTTCTCTCCTGTCCTTATACTAGGTACAGTATCCTAATGCCTGCAGTCATCCCAAAACTTCTAGATAGAACAGGAAGACAGCATTAAAGGGTTTGTTCAGGAATAAGTAACTTTTCACATGTGTCCGCAGCCTCTACTATGGAAAGAGTCATACGTACCTGCTACCCCTAGCACCGGTTATGTGTGCCAGCTCCTGTGTGTCCATCTTCCAGTAAATCTTGTTTGCTCCCTCGCCGGCACAGACATGGTCACCTGCTTTACTGCAGCCAATGACTGGCTTTACTGGTGATGTGTCTCTTGTGGACATGTTACCCCTGAATCCAGTCATTGGCTGCAGCAGAGCAGATGATTATGCCCATTCCGAGGAGGTAAATAAGCCACGGACCAAAAGAACTTTGTCTTATCGGCTTCACAGTCCTGGGGCGGCCAGCAAGGGCAACAAGTGCACAAACAATGTAATGTTATATACACACAATGTAATGTTAGGGATGGAATATAAGGGCTACTCTCCCTGCATTGCAAACTGGTTGGAATAACAAAGCAATCAGATTGGATTTATACAGGAGACCTGCAGATATTTGGGTCAGATAAGTCCTGCTGTCCGGTCATTCTTGGTCGTCTTTTCAGGTCATATAAAACCTTCCACACGACTTCTCCAACCGTCTGATGACTTCTACAATATTTCTTTCACAGCTTGTGAATCCAGGTGAAGATCTGAACAATATTAATCCCCCAGAGACATATGTGAAGGGAGATGAGCAGAGTACAGAGGACATTCCTACAGATAACCGCCCAGGTGAGTAGTGACCACCAAGTAAAGCAGAGAGGTCTCTAAGATTCTGCTTATACAAATAAAAAAAATTGATATATTGTGCAATGTGGGAATAATGATATTACAAATATTATTATTATTGATGAGTATATATGAAAGTATAAAGGAACAAAAATAATATCACATACGGAGAGACTTGTACACAATAACAATTACTAATAATTACTACTAATAATAAAGTTACTCCCAAGACCATTTGGTAACTAAACCACAAATTGCTATCCCTCTACAGTACAGTGCAGTTACTATACAGAGGTCTTCTCATGTCTCTCCAGTCCCCGTCTTTGCTCTGACCCCTCCAGGTTTCCTCTTCTGTAGCACTTTTCTTTTCTCTTCTCCTTCTCTCTTCTGCCTCTTCTCTTCTTCCTTCCTTCCTTCCTTCCTTCCTTCCTAACAGCCAGTCCTAGCATAGTCTAGAATATGGCTTGGACACATCTTTTTGGTTCTTCCTTATGGTTTTCTAGCAATTTCCAGGTAACTCTTGAAGACTGATAGAAGCAGCTGGAATGTTGGGATTTTCCAGCATTTTCCTGCCCCACTAGCCATGTACCACCTACTGGACAATTGTCAGCCACTCTTTAGATAATTGACAACTACAGTACCTTTGATGCTAATGGCCCGTGTTCCAGACAGACAGGACTCGCTCACACTGGCTTTGAGAGGACAAGTATAGGCTCTAATTACTAGGAAGTTGCTGAGAACAGGATACCAATACAATATATGGCTTACATCATTTTTCTAAAAATTCTTAAAAATCTGTATTAATCTGTATTTCCTACATGTGCATAAATAAATTCACCTACACGCCTTGACATGCTATCAATGGGGTTACACCTTTTTACAGCGGTCACTAAGGGGCCTTAGGCTAAGCCGCCGTTTTTTTACGGCTGCCCGGTCTAAGCGCTGCACGGGTCCCCCGTTCAAAGGGGAGTGGGATCCCCGCTCGCACAAGAGAGCCGCGGCCCTGCTCTAACAGCCCGGACTGGCAGTAGTGCCAATCCAGGCTGTTTAACACTTTACATGCTGAGGGCAATGGCGCCTGCCGCATGTAAAGTGCTGACAGAGGGAGCGGACTCCCTCTGTCTCCCACGCCGATGTGTGTGAAGGCTGGCTGGGGTCTCGTGTAGGCCCCAGACTAGGCTAGAGTAATTTCCAGCAGGCTGCTCCTCTCTGGCGCAGCCTGCTGGTCAATGTCAGAATAGCGCTGACATTAAAATGCAATTCACTATAGGGATAATGCATTGCATTTTAAAATCATTTAAAAAGCTGTCTGTTATAGTCCCCTTGTGGGACTATTAAATGGTAAATAAAATAAAAATAATTTTTTCAATAAAAAAAATCCCATAAAAAAAATCACACTTTTTTTCCATTGAAAATACGCTTTTCAATGAAAAAATAAAAATAAAATCTCCTCCATATGTTTGGTATTTCCGTGTCCATAACGACCCATACTACATAAATATTACATAAATTATCCCCTGCGGTGAACGCCGTAAAAAAAAAAAAAAAACCAAACAAACCAAATTGCTAATTATTCTTAGTTTCCGCGGAAAAAACTTAATAACAAGCGATCAAAAAGCGCCATTTGCTCCAAAATCAAGCCCACACACAACTCCATAGAATGAAAAATAAAAAAATTATAGCTCTTTGACCGTGACAATTAAAAAAGGAAAAAAAAACGCTTGGGCAGTAAGGCCCAAAACAGGCTGGTCACTAAGGGGGTTAATGATGGTCTGAGGAATGTTCTGCCATGCTGAATGCATTTGGGCGAGCAAGCCATCAAGATCTGCAGTTTATATCTAAAGGTGCATTTACACCAACCGATCATCTGATAGATTTTATGACCAATCATTGGTCAGATGGCCGTTGGTATCTGGTGGGACCTTCCATCGCCCTTTTGTATCAGTATAAATGGTGTCAGTGTGCAGTATAATAAATCTTTTACATTAATTACCAAGTAATACTGGATCACATATTATTTAACATTCCCTAATTGACTTTTCTGATTGATCAGAATTACACCTGAAATTAATTTCAAGAAATAGTTCATCTGTAGTGATAGAATTTTCATTATCATTGGATGGTGTTTATATATGAATCGCAGGCACTAAATATTAATCCACAAAAAAAAGGAAGATTTTTTGGAGCGTGCCATCCAGTTTGTTTACTTGAGAGTGACAGGACTGTGCTTCCTACTGTCCATTCTACTCTCCTCCCTCCGAGTCCAGCTGCTGTATCTGTCATCCATTATAGCCCAGGTCTCATTCCCCGGCCTGCACTCTCCCCAGCAGCAGGTGTGATACAGTGATGTCATTGTACCTGCTGGGCTGAGAGGCAGAGCGCACAGACCTGAGATAATCCCCCGGCCTGTGCGCTCTCCTCAGCTCAGCAGGAGAGATGACGTCATCACATCACGTCTGCCGCTGGGAAGAGCATGATGTGCTCAGTGTTACTTTTTTCAAAGTACAGGAACCTCACTGATGTAAAGGGTACACTAAGGGACAGTACTACTGCAGGAGGTGCCCAAAGGGGCATAGTTGTCGGGCCACTAAGGAGAAGCATTATTGTAGGGGGCATAACTATTGTGTGGGGGCAGTAAGGGGGCATAAGTACTGTTTGGAGACATAAAGGGGGCATTCTTCTGAGTACACTAAACGGGAATTCTACTGTGAAAGAGACTCTTAGGGTAGATAACTATTGTGTGGGAAACTAAGGGGACATTCAGCGCCTCTTGTCCAACGCTAGGAATTGTTTTATTTATATGTATTTAAAATGACTGGGTAAAGGTTGCAGAGAATTTGCTCAAGGTGGGGGCCAACCTGGCCTAGTTATGCCCCTCGGTCTACTTTTAGATTGTGATCTTTTTGGCCACCACTGTTTTAGTCAGTTCATTCTTGTATTTTGTGCCATACCTTTATGTGGATTTTTTATACTGAAATGCAATAAAATTTCAATAGAATTATTATTTAATAATAAAATGTCTTTTGTTCTTGGCAGATGACTGTACCAGGAACTTAGAGAAACATCTGGTATCTTTGGATTTTGAAGAGCATGCCAATATGAAAGATATATCTTCATCCAATCACAGCAACAATGCATCATTTGATTCTTTTAAACAGGTCCGATCTTCTGATTCATCACAGACTGTAACACAGAATGAAAGTCACAGAAGAGGTGCTAAACATCCAACAGCACATGTAAATGAGAAGCCATTTTCATGTTCAGAATGTGATAAAAGTTTCAACCATAAATCAACTCTTGTTATACACGAGAGAACTCACACCGGGGAGAAGCCATTTTCATGTTCAGAATGTGGGAAATGTTTTAGCCAGAAATCAGCTCTTGTTACACATCAAAAAACTCACAGAGAAGAGAGGCCATTTTCATGTTCAGAATGTAAAAAATGTTTTAAGCGTAAAACAATTCTTGATAAACATCAAGAAACTCACAGAGAAGAGAGGCCATATTCATGTTCCGAATGTGAAAAATGTTTTAAGCAGAAATTTGCTCTTGTCGTACATCAGAGAAATCACACAGGGATGAAGCCATTTTCATGTTTAGAATGTGGGAAATGTTTTAACAATAATTCACATCTTGTTGTACATCAGAGAACTCACTCAGAAGAGAAGCCATTTTCATGCTCAGAATGTGGGAAATGTTTTAAGTATAAACAAGCTCTTGTTACGCATCAGAGAATTCACACAGGAGAGAAGCCATATTCATGTTCAGAATGTGGTGAATGTTTTAAGCAGCAATCAGCACTTGTTTTGCATCAGAGAGTTCACACCGGGGAGAAGCCATATTCATGCTCAGAATGTGGAAAATGTTTTCAGCAGAAATCATCTCTTGTTATACATCAGAGAAATCACACCGGTGAGAAGCCATTTTCATGCTCAGAATGTGGAAAATGTTTTAGGCAGAAAATAACTCTTGTTACACATCAAAAAACTCACGGGGAAGAGAGGCCATTTTCATGTTCAGAATGTGGAAAATGTTTTAAGCTGAAATCGGCTCTTGTTGTACATCAGAGAAATCACACCGGGGAGAAGCCATTTTCATGTTCAGAATGTGGGAAATGTTTTAACAATAATTCACATCTTGTTGTACATCAGAGAAATCACACAGGAGAGAAGCCATTTTCATGTTCAGAATGTGGGAAATGTTTTAAGAAGAAATTGGCTCTTGTTGTACATCAGAGAAATCACTTCGGGGAGAAGCCATTTTCATGTTTAGAATGTGGGAAATGTTTTAACAATAATTCAAATCTTGTTGTACATCAGAGAACTCACACAGAAGAGAAGCCATTTTCATGCTCAGAATGTGGGAAATGTTTTAAGTATAAACAAGCTCTTGTTACGCATCAGAGAATTCACACAGGAGAGAAGCCATATTTATGTTCAGAATGCGGTGAATGTTTTAAGCAGCAATCAGCACTTGTTTTCCATCAGAAAGTTCACACCGGGGAGAAGCCATATTCATGCTCAGAATGTGGAAAATGTTTTCAGCAGAAATCAGCTCTTGTTATACATCAGAGAAATCACACCGGTGAGAAGCCATTTTCATGCTCAGAATGTGGAAAATGTTTTAAGCAGAAAATAACTCTTGTTACACATCAAAAAACTCACAGAGAAAAGCCATCTCCATTCTTAGCCCTTTAGTGACCTCTCTTATGTATTTAGTTTTTTTTTTAATTCTTTTTATTGAAACATTTTAAATTTTGAAAACGGGGACAGAAATGAAAAAAGGGGAGGGAAATATACCAAGATTTCTGGAATTATACATTGTTTGAAATAGTCCATCTATATCATGAAGCAACTGATAAAGATGGGTTTCCAGCAATCAGCATATTAGAATATATAGTAACATAGTACGCAAGGCCGAAAAAAGACATCCGTCCATCCAGTTCGGCCTGCCATCCTGCAAGTTGATCCAGAGGAAGGCAAAAAAAAACTGTGAGGTAGAAGCCAATTTTCCCCACTTTAGGGGAATAAAAAATTCCTTCCCGACTCCAATCAGGCAATCAGAATAACTCCCTGGATCAACGACCCCTCTCTAGTAGCTATAGCCTGTAATATTATTACGCTCTAGAAATACATCCGGGCCCCTCTTGAATTCCTTTATTGTACTCACCATCACCACCTCCTCAGGCAGAGAGTTCCATAGTCTCACTGCTCTTACCGTAAAGAATCCTTTTCAATGTTTGTGTACAAACCTTCTTTCCTCCAGACGCAGAGGATGTCCCCTTGTCACAGTCACAGTCCTGGGGATAAATAGATGATAGAATAGATCTCTGTACTGACCCCTGATATATTTATACATATTAATTAGATCTCCCCTCAGTCTTTTTCTAAAGTGAATAACCCTAATTTTGATAATCTTTCAGGGTACTGTAGTTGCCCCATTCCAGTTATTACTTTAGTTGCTGCCTTGTTTACAGGAGTCCAGAACTGTACACAGTACTCCATGTGTGCTCTGACTAGTGATTTGTAAAGTGGTAGGACTATCTATGCCCCTTCTGATGCAACCCATTATCTTATTCGCCTTGGCAGCAGCTGCCTGGCACTGGTTTTTGCAGCTTAGTTTGCTGTTTATTAAAATTCCTAGATCCTTTTCCATGTCAGTGTTACCGAGTGTTTTATTTAGTATGTACGGGTGACTTGCATTATTCCTTCCCATGTGCATAACTTTACATTTGTCAGTTTTAAATCTCATCTGCCACTTATTTGCCCAAGCCTCCAATCTATCCAGATCCCTCTGTAGTAGTATACTGTCCTCTTCAGTGTTAATTACTTTACACAGTTTAGTGTCATCTGCGAAAATTGATACTATAATAATAGTATGATAAAGAAAAAACATAAAAAGGGGAGAGAAAGGGAAGGTTAAGTTTGAAGAGCACCCAAAGTACCTTTTTAAAGAGGAGATAATGTACTAGGAGGTATGCTGGAATGGTTTAACTATCTCTGAGATTTCTGAGGGGATGAAATGTGTGGTCAGAAAAGTCTTCGATTTTCGGAAGAATTTAGTAGCAGAGCTCTCTCTGTGCCTTTTTGCCTCGATCTGATCATACCTGAACAGTGTCTTCAGTTATCAAATCACTGTTGATATGTCTGGCATTAAGGTGGAGAGCCAGTGGTGTAATACTACTATTTTGGCCACCAGCAATATCGAGTGGAGGAACAGAGGAACATTTTGAGGGCGAGTAGCTTGGTGTGTTGGAAGGCGCCTGATCGACCATGTCCGTGCGGTCCACGGTGGCGATCCATCAAGCCTCTTTTTTGCTGGCATTGAGGCCGTGGGACCCATCCCTAGGGGTGGTGATCGCCACCGCCTCTTGCTGCAACGGGAGGTCCGGTGGATCATCAGAACCAGCGCCATGGGTCCGCACGGCTTAAATGATAAAAATGACATGGCAGTATTTTTATGAATAACCTGCTGATTTATCCGCTTCCATATCTATTTATACCCATTTTATGCATTTGTAACTTTTTGCCGTGATGTTGACACTATGTCACTATGTTACTTTGTTGCTCATATACTTTGTTGCCCTGTGTGTAAGTGCACACACAGTCAGGGCTGGTGCAAGGATTTTTGCCACCCTAGGCTAATTTTGCCGCCCCATTGACTCCGCCCATTGACCACACCCCTTTACCCGCCCCTTTTTCAGCCACCTATTGCATGCAACATTTAACTATAGTCGTGTACCCTGTGCCAGTCTATGGTCATGTACCCTGTGCCAGTCTATGGTCATGTACCCTGTGCCAGTCTGACTATGGTCATGTATATATAATATCCAGCTATTGTCTGCCACCTAGTACCATCCCAGTGATGCCAATCACTCTGCGCTGTTCAGCAGGTTGGCACACCAAACATGAGCAGTGCCACCTATTCACTGCCAGGCGCCATTCAGCCACTGTCTGAAATCCTGTGCCACCAGGGCAACATAAAACAGTATGCTGCCTTGTGCCCTCTGCCAGTCTGGCACTGTCCTGCACCCTGTACCATTCATAGCCCTTTAGACAGTCTGTGCCACCTATTAGGCTCCATGTGCCACTGCTGGACACCCTGTGCCAGTCAGAATCTATGGCCCCTAGTCAAGCAGCAGGTGTGCCCTGACCCCTGTACACAAGTGTGTGCCACCCTGCTGCCAGTCACTGTCCTGCAGCCTCTGACATCCTAGTGCAGGTTGTCAGAGTGCGGTTGCCAGAGGTGCTCACCTGGTTCTGCTCCTCGCTGTGCTCCAGGTCCACATTGCCTTGGCTCTTGCCAAGATCATGTGTCTTCGGCGCGTGATCCCGCGAGACCCACCTCTGGAGGTCACTGGTCTCGCGGGATTGCGCGCCCGAAGTCAGGGCCGCTGCAAGGATTTTTGTCAACACAAGCGAATCTACATTCTCCCCCCCCCCCCCCCCCCATCATTTCACATTTCTGCCCCTCATGATTCATGTCCATTTCTTACCCCCCATGTGCTAATATCATAGTGCCATCCTCTCCACTTGACCCCTAATGTGCCAGTATCAAGTGCCTCTCTCCTCCCCCCTCCATGTGCCAGTATCATGGAGCCAATAGCCCCCCTCCCCCGTGGCAGTAAAGTAACAGTCCGGTAGTTAAAAAATAAAAAAACACTTTCAGAAAAGTTTCTCCTGGGATTCGAACTCTCAACCTTTCACATCAGAGGCAAGACATTTACCCACACAGCTATGAGCACTGTATAGCCATATCTAGTAGCTCTAGCCTGTAATATTATTTTACTCCAGAAATACATCCAGGCCCCTCTTGAACTCTTTTAGTGAACTCACCATCACCATCAGTTCCATAGTCTCACTGCTCTTACCATAAAGAATCCCCTTCTATGTTTGTGTACAAACCTACTTTCCTCCAGACGCAGAGGATGTCCCCTCGTCACAGTCCTGGGGATAAATAAATGATGGGAGAGATCCCTGTACTGACCCGTGATATATTTATACATAGTTATTAGATCTCCCCTCCGTCGTCTTTTTTCAAAAGTAAATAACCCTAATTTTCATAATCTTTTAGGGTACTGTAGTTGCCCCATTCCAGTTACTACTTTAGATGCCCTCCTCTGAACCCTCTCCAGCTCTGCTATGTCTGCCTTGTTCACAGGAGCCCAGAACTGTACACAATACTCCATGTGTGGTCTGATTTGTAAAGTGGTAGAACTATGCTCTCACCACGGGCATTTATGCCCCTTTTGATGCAACCCATTATCTTATTGGCCTTGGCAGCAGCTGCCTGACACTAGTTTTTACAGCTTAGTTTGCTCTTCACTAAAATTCCTAGGTCCTTTTAGCCAAAATAATAGGTGAAATTTGGGACAATGAATGATGCGATCTGGGAACCTGGAAGAGGCTGGAAAATTAAAGCCATATATGGCATTATGCATCATTTTGAAGTAAGATTCCCACCATCTCTCATTTATGACACAGGAGCGAACTTTTGCGCACCCTTCCAGGATTTTGTCGCTGATCTCAGCGTCCATCGTTATTTGTTCCCATTTGTAGAAAAGCTTGGATGGTAAAACTTTCGTGAAGTTGCCGGACATGGCTCTTTAAAGGTCCAAAAGTGATACTATCCGCGGAGAGTTTCCCACAATATTATCAAAGGTGTTTGTGAGTGCTTCTTTAGATAAGTCACAAACTTTGTGCGTCCAAAATCCTAGCACTTGAATTACATGAAGAAAGTGAGAGTCTGGTAGTTGGTATTTTGCCTTCAGTTCCTGCGGAGAAAACCTTTGTTTCTTCTCCACGTGCATCAGATTTACCGCCATAACTATCCCTCTGGATTTCCAGTCCTCAGATAATCTTACATGTTTTCCTTGAGGAAACTCAGGATGATTCCAAAGCGGCTTTTTTAGACTGAGTGGGGAAGTCTGAATGCTTTCCTGATATCTTTCCATGCTACCACTGTATCTCTTATCAGTACTGAGTTCTTGACCTCTGGGGGAGAGCAGCCAAGTTGGAATGTGGGCAAGACACCAGGCCCCAAGGAGCCACTAGGTTCCAGATCTTTGTTGGAGATGTGATCTGTGTCATGAAGCTTGTCCATAATCTGTCTCATGAGGCAAGAGATGTATCCCTGTACGTTTGGAAACTTCACTCCTCCCTCAGGCTTCCATAGCATCAGTTTTTGTAGGGATATCCGGAGACGCTTCCCCGACCATATGAATTTAGTGACAGCTTTATTGAGGCCGTTTACATCTGTATGTTTTAACAGTATTGGGAGAGTTTGGAGAAACTCGTCATTTTGATCAAATGGCATCGTCCGAGAAATGACAAAGGAAGTGTGTGCCATTGCTTTAGTTCCGCCACTATTTTCCCTATTAGTGGCGGATAGTTTAAATTGTACAATGAGCTAGGAAGTTTGCCTATTTTCACCCCCAGGTATGTTATACACTGCTCAAAAAAATAAAGGGAACACAAAAATAACACATCCTAGATCTGAATTAATTAAATATTCTTCTGAAATACTTTGTTCTTTACATAGTTGAATGTGCTGAAAACAAAATTACACAAAAATTAAAAAATGGAAATCAAATTTTTCAACCCATGGAGGTCTGGATTTGGAGTCACACTCAAAATTAAAGTGGAAAAACACACTACAGGCTGATCCAACTTTGATGTAATGTCCTTAAAGCAAGTCAAAATGAGGCTCAGTAGTGTGTGTGGCCTCCACGTGCCTGTATGACCTCCCTACAACGCCTGTGCATGCTCCTGATGAGGTGGTGGACGGTCTCCTGAGAGATCTCCTCCCAGACCTGGACAGTCTGTGGTGCAACGTGACATTGGTGGATAGAGCGAGACATGATGTCCCAGATGTGCTCAATTGGATTCAGGTCTGGGGAACGGGCGGGCCAGTCCATAGCATCAATGCCTTCGTCTTGCAGGAACTGCTGACACACTCCAGCCACATGAGGTCTAGCATTGTCTTGCATTAGGAGGAACCCAGGGCCAACCGCACCAGCATATGGTCTCACAAGGGGTCTGAGGATCTCATCTCGGTACCTAATGGCAGTCAGGCTACCTCTGGCGAGCACATGGAGGGCTGTGCGGCCCTCCAAAGAAATGCCACCCCACACCATTAATGACCCAATGCCAAACCGGTCATGCTGGAGGATGTTGCAGGCAGCAGAACGTTCTCCACGGCGTCTCCAGACGCTGTCATGTCTGTCACATGTGCTCAGTGTGAACCTGCTTTCATCTGTGAAGAGCACAGGGCGCCAGTTGCGAATTTGCCAATCTTGGTGTTCTCTGGCAAATGCCAAACGTACTGCACGGTGTTGGGCTGTAAGCACAACCCCCACCTGTGGACGTCGAGCCCTCATATCACCCTCATGGAGTCTGTTTATGACCGTTTGAGCAGACACATGTACATTTGTGGCCTGCTGGAGGTCATTTTGCAGGGCTCTGGCAGTGCTCCTCCTGTTCCTCCTTGCACAAAGGCGGAGGTAGCGGTCCTGCTGCTGGGTTGCTGCCCTCCTACGGCCTCCTCCACGTCTCCTGATGTACTGGCCTGTCTCCTGGTAGCGCCTCCATGCTCTGGACACTACGCTGACAGACACAGCAAACCTTCTTGCCACAGCTCGCATTGAGGTGCTATCCTGGATAAGCTGCACTACCTGAGCCACTTGTGTGGGTTGTAGACTCCGTCTCATGCTACCACTAGAGTGAAAGCACCGCTAGCATTCAAAAGTGACCAAAACATCAGCCAGGAAGCATAGGAACTGAGAAGTGGTCTGTGATCACCACCTGCAGAACCACTCCTTTATTGGGGGTGTCTTGATAATTGCCTATAATTTCCACCTGTTGTCTATCCCATTTGCACAACAGCATGTGAAATTGATTGTCACTCAGTGTTGCTTCCTAAGTGGACAGTTTGATTTCACAGAAGTGTGATTGACTTGGAGTTACATTGTGTTGTTTAAGTGTTCCCTTTATTTTTTTGAGCAGTGTATGTTGTTTGACTGATGTGGGGGTAAACCCGTTCATCTGCCACAGATGGAGGGGGGTTTTGGATGGTCAAAATCTTTTAGTTCTCCTCCTCCTGGATTGGCCCCTTCTGGGTCAGGGCCCCAAAGCAGCCGCTTCCCCTATAGTTACGCCCCTGGGACCAAGTTATCCTCCGCCGGTGTACAAAACATCACTTTTGACAAAATGGAGGAACCCTGGACATTAAGCAGGGGTACACACGGCAATACTTGCATTGCCCGCTGACCTTTAGGTGACTGTCACTGTGGTAGAAAGGTTTTCTGCCCAGTGATGGTAAGGCTATTTTTATCCTGTGATTTTGGAGTGAAAAGTTTTCCCGCTTTTGTCAGGATCACTTGGCAGAAGTTTCATTCTGCCTAGTGATTTCCCTTTAATTGGTCAGATTGATTGACCTATTGTGACCCAGATTGGTGGAAAGGGCCGGTTAATAGGCTATAGGTGTCTGTGCTATGCGGGCCAGGTTGCCTTTCATCTGCACCTGCCCGTGGAGTCGGATCCCTCTTGCCCCGCTCACCCGTATTTTGTTGAATGTTGGCCATGGTTCTAAGGGGGGTGGTTTTGGATAGTCATCCCTTGATGGGATAGACTCTGATGTATGGTTATGGTTTGGTTGAGTCTGAGTTTATGACTAGGCTCATAGTTAGAACAGGTCAGGAATGGATGCAGACAGCACACAGTGTGCTGTCCGCATGCGCATTTCCGGAGCGTGGCGCGAATTTCCAGCCGCAGATCCGGAAGAATGTACCGCTTCGGGTACCAAAATACTACAGGAATTAGACTGCCAGGGAGGTTAAGTTGAACTTTTGATTTTAATAAACAGGCCATTGCCATTTTTACCTCCACTCTCTATTCGGTGTATTTATTTATCTATGTAATGTTATTTATCAATGGTTTGGGTAAATTGGTGTAAGTAATGGGCATATACCCCATGTAATGCCATGAGCCAAGCCTGGACTCAGGAGGATTTTCAAATTTTTCTGGCTGATTCTGATGAATACATCTGGCCTTGCTGGTGGTGCTCCACTGTTATGGGGGTCTCACGTTCTGAATGACTGCTGCTGCCACCCGCATAATGTCACTGCTATCTTCACATGGGATTATAAATCATACCCGAACCCTATAACCAACTACACCAATATCTTAATCAATACAAAAAATACACGTGGACACCTTAAATGGGTTGAATAAATAAGGCCACGGCCATCTTTATTAAAGATTAGCTTAACGTTAATTAACAATAAATCATCAATGAATTAACTCATCATCAATATCTTATTAACAAACCAATCATTAGACCAGCCATAAGCTCGGCCTAAACTACTGACTCTACTTGTCCGCTGACCTTATCAGTGAGCGACTTTTACCCTCCTTCTGATAAAGCAGCCGTGACAAAACCTCCCTCAGGTACTCGTTCTGACACCACACAGCTGTCAAACTCCTCTTATAACTCCAACCTGGTCCCAGCCCAGAACTCCCACCCAATCCCAAACCTGTTGCTGGGCATCCCTACTCCATTCTGCCCAGCAACGAAATTCCATAGGTCCCTCCCTGACCCAATCAATGACCTCTCCTACTCTGCCCGGTATCCTTCCTATTCTTAGCACAGAACCACATTTTCTTGGCGGGAAAAATTCCCGCCAAAAGCTCCTAATGTAAGACCTCTGGGATGATTATAATCCCATGAGGATCCATCCATATTTCTTTTCGGGATCCTGACATTCTGTCATGTCACTAATGTCACTTTTCCACCATCACATTCTGTACGGCTGCTCCTGCTGCCACCTCAGTTATGCAACTACTGTGACCTGCTGACTAGAGATGAGCAAATTTCTCAAAAATTCCATTCGGCCGGTTCGCTGAATTTCCAGAAAAAATTTGCTTCAGATCGAATTAATTTGCGACGAATCGCATAAAAAAACGGCTATTTCCGGGCTGCTGAGAGCCTTGATAGTGGTGTACTGTGGTAGTGAATTAATATTGTGAGTCCGTATGACATGCAGATGACTGGCGTCGTTCTTAGAATCACTGCGCACTTCACTTATTTAGGCAGTCACGGGGCCAAAACTGACCAAATAACTCAAGTATGAATTCAGCCTTACAGGTCCATGTTAGCCTCAAGAAGAAGCGCACTTCATTTACACGCTCGTCAGCTTATTCCACATAGATGTCTACAGAACCTGTTCTATTAAACTCTTATACAAGTAGAGCCCCCGACAGAGTGGAGAGGATGTCAGCAGTAAGTTTGTGTTGACGTCACTGATTATTTTGTCTATCCTCTGATCCGTCATAACAATAACGCCCAAAAAACGGATCCTGTCTGTGGAGCATCCGCCTTCACTCGGTCAGCATTTTCTCAATAATCCATCAGTATTGTTATTGCCCAAAAAAAACAGGAGTGGATATAAAACAGAGATGACACGTGAATGGAATACTTGCATGTCTTCTGTGTTTTGTACCCACTCCTGCTTTTGGCTACCAAATCATAAGCCAATTCTGATGTGACCATACAGGCCTTACAGCTGCTACACAGACAGGATCCGTTGTGCGTCTCATTTTTCCCTCCTTCTGACAGATCAGAAGAAAGGTCAAATAAATGATGATGTCAGCCAGGCCGAAAGCCAAAATAGTGGCCCAGTCATGAAGTGGGGAGGGTAGGAACAGCATGAGAAGACCACAGAGTGGCCCAATGACAGAGAATGGAGTTGGTGATAGCATCAGGAGGCTACAGAGTGGCACAATGATAGCGTATGAAGTTGGAAGCAGTATGAGGAGGCCACAGAGTGGCACAATGACAAAGTGTGTAGATCGCAGTTGTCCGTTAATTTCCCTAGAAGATTGGGATAATATATTGGCGAATTTAAGTTTACTTTCTTATAATTTTAATCAAGTTTTGGTTCAATTTAATATTCATTATTTAATACATTTTATAATAAAAATTAAGTGTTGCCTAAGACAGGAGAGAATCCGCCAGTCTTCAGTTTATTAGACGACGTGGTTGCGATGGAGAAAGTATTCCCCAAATACATTTCTCTACACCTGGAGATGAATCCTGTCAAGATTGATGGAAGTGCGTTATCGGCTGCTCATCGATCCAGATACTTCAGGGTTAACCTGCCTTGCATGAACAGGCCTCTAGTAGCTACAGAGAATGAGAAGACAAACCTTCAAAATAGCTTTGAGCCCAGAAGAGTCGCAAAGTTCATTAAGATACGTCAATAAAGATTTTACTGCAGTGATAAAAGCTTAATACATTTTTTTAGGTTACTGAAATATGTCACTAAAGGCTTGGAACTCTCCACAAGCCATAAGTTCTCTGAAAGGTGCAGAGTCCACCACTTGGAAAGGCTGGGCAGTAGCTGCTGACTGTCCTCGCTGTATAGTGGAGCTGAGCCCACAGCATAAATAACTTCTCTGGCTGAGGGAACAGCAAAGGACAGAGGCAGGTTGAGGACAGGTGAGGGCCACTGAACCCACTGACTGTTGGCTGGCGGTGTCTGATGTCACTTGGGATGAACTGGATGACGGAGTTAGCCAATCAAGAACCGCTGGGTTGTTGGTCAGGACTCGACCGCTAGATGACGCTGGGAGCTCAGACCTCTGGCTGCGACTCCTGCTGCCACGCACCCTTACTCTGCTGCGACCTGTGCCAGCGCCAGAAACATTTAGGCCTCTGCCCCTCCCCTGTGCATGGCCTGGCACTTCTCTGCCTGACATACGTGTAGCTGAACTAAATAAATTAAAAGCAAATTAAAACACCCCTAAAAGCCCCAAATTTATTTCTCTTTTTGGACTGAAATATGCCACTTTTAGCACAAATAACAGCAAAAGTGACCTGCGTATACATTTATCTTTTCCCACAGATATAAGCCACTAAAGGCTTTTCAACATGGCACTTGCCCCCCAATAACTAATTGCTGGAATGACAGAGCTGTATAATGGCTATATGGATCCCCAAATAATGTTTCCCTGCACTTGTAAATCGCTTTTTCTCACAATGACGTTTTTCCAATGACTATCCCTAGCGCCTGCAGACATGTCTCTCCCTGTACTAAGTGCACTGGTGAATGCCAGAATCAAAGATGGCCGCCGTATCTATAGGGCTGTGACATAGCAGGGCTGGCTGAAGATTGTCTGGATGCATGGCATTATGGGTCATCCCTCCATCTTAGAGTTCCTTGCCCCATGTCTTCACACGTGTAGCCACCATTTTAGAAAAAATTGCTCTTCGTTACCATGAAGAACGAGGAAAATCGGATTAGTTGCGAATCAAATTTTTCCAGAAATTCGGATCGAATTCCACTTCGTCTGCTTCGATTCGCTCATCTCTACTGCTGATCATCATCTTCCGCAAGGCTGCTGCTGCCTCCATTATGCTGCGGCCTTTCTGCCAACATGTACCGTATGGCTGCTGCTGCATCTGCCTCAGCTGCTGCTCCTCACTGTTACTCTCCAACTGTCACCACCATTAACACCAAGCATCAGCCACCACTATCACTACTACCCCCAGCACTACTACTACTACCACCATTATCACAAAGCATCAGCCACCACTATCACCACTAGTACTACTACTACCCCCAGCACTACTACTACTACCACCATTATTACAAAGCATCTGCCACCACTATCACCACTACCCCCAGCACTACTACTACCACCACCATTAACACAAAGCATCAGCCACTACTATCACTACTACCCCCAGCACTACTACTACCACCACCATTATCACAAAGCATCAGCCACCACTATCACTACTACCCCCAGCACTACTACTACTACCATCATCATTAACGCAAAGCATCTGCCACTACTATCACTACTACCCCCAGCATTACTACTACCACCACCATTAACACAAAGTATCTGTCACCACTATCACTACTACCCCCAGCACTACTACTACTACCACCATCATTATCACAAAGCATCAGCCACCACTATCACTACTACCCCCAGCACTACTACTACTACCACCACCATTATCACAAAGCATCAGCCACCACTATCACTACTACCCCCAGCACTACTACTACCATCATTATCACAAAGCATCAGCCACCACTATCACTACTACCCCCAGCACTACTACTACTACCACCACCATTAACACAAAGCATCAGCCACCACTATCACTACTACCCCCAGCACTACTACCACCACCATTATCACAAAGCATCAGCCACCACTATCACTACTACCCCCAGCACTACTACTACCATCATTATCACAAAGCATCAGCCACCACTATCACTACTACCCCCAGCACTACTACTACCACCACCATCATTATCACAAAGCATCAGCCACCACTATCACTACTACCCCCAGCACTACTACTACTACCCCCATCATTAACACAAAGCATCTACCCCCACCACCACTACTACTACCCATACACAGCCCTGTATGTCCCATGCTGTACCGCTCCTGCTGCTGCCACTTTATCAGCACCGTCCCCTTCCCACATCCACACCGCTGCTGCTGCTGCTTCTCCCAATTAGAAGGGAGACGTTTTTTAGGCTCGTTCACAACAAGCCCCTTCTTCTTCTGTGGTTTTTCGTACAGGCGGGCATTCCGACCCGGTCAAGGCATCATTTTTGGACACTTGGTCACCCAAGCCACTTTGTAATAGTTTTCTATCCCATAACACCGTGTGTTTAATCATCTTCTGCCTCCGATAAGGGGCAATTATTGGAAGCTTTGGAAAATGAAAAAGCAGAACACGTATCCCGGCGCGGTGCGATATTACACACGCTGTATGATAACGCGTTTCCCCACCGCTATGTATGTCGGTGTCAGTCAGACATCAGTTACTATTGCCGTCATTGGGGTCCGGAGCTTGTGGGGGGAAAAAGAAAAAATCATAACAAATAAATGAGAAGAGAACAAGTTTTCCTAAAAATGATGACTCCTCGGAGGCTAGAGGGGGTCAAACACCAACTTTTAGGGTAATTGGAGCAACGTCAGTTTAGCCTGAATCGTGTCCGAGCCAAACTTTTTCAAAAATTTTCTGAATCGGGACCGAAACGAATCTCAAGTGTTTTTTTTCTGTGTTTTTTCTAATCTCCGCCGACTAAAATCTCATCTTTGAAATTCAGCCAATGATGCAAGGCGGGGCTATTAAAGGGGCGGGGCTGTTCCAGGAAGAGAACTTCTCTCCGATCCACTAATTGTAGGGATCGGATCGCTGGGGGCCCCTGCCAGTCATGAGAACGGGGCCCATGTTCCCCCATTGGAATGGAGCAGCAGAGAAGCTCAAATCAACTACAAAGACAATCCTTTGCTAAAACTAAAATATAACATCGGATAATAATTTTAATCTCCCCCCACAGCGGAAATCCTACATCTGCCCCGACATAAGGTATCGCTGACATCATTTCTAATAACTGATATGGAGAAAAGGGACAGAGTTACCCCTAAACATCTCCTGAGCGCACACAGAGCCCCGATACCAGCAGATTACATCGCCGGCTCTGCTACATGGACATGACAAAGACTCCGCTGTAGTAACTGAACATTACACATACACAGCTCTGCTACATGGACATGACAAAGACTCAGCTGTAGTAACTGAACATTACACATACACAGCTCTGCTACATGGACATGACAAAGACTCAGCTGTAGTAACTGAACATTACACATACACAGCTCTGCTACATGGACATGACAGAGACTCCGCTGTAGTAACTGAACATTACACATACACAGCTCTGCTACATGGACATGACAGAGACTCCGCTGTAGTAACTGAACATTACACATACACAGCTCTGCTGCACACACTGATACAAGTCTTCAGAGGCATATTACACATAAACAGCTTGGTTGTATACACATACAGCTCAACTACACAGACATTACACACATACAGCTCATCTACATAAACATTACAGGTTTACAGCTCTGCTACATACAGACTGGAATTACAAGCAGTACAGCAGAGACCTGTGTACAGGGAGCGGATAATCCTGGTCATGTGATCTTCATGACTCCTCCCACACACAATCACATGGTCATGACATCATCACAGGTCCTGTACCTTCTCCTGCAGCACAGTCTGAATCCTGACTCCTGCCACACACGATCACATGGTTATGACATCATCACAGGTCCTGTACCTTCTGCAGCACAGTCTGGAGCCTGACTCCTCCCACACACGATCACATGGTTATGACATCATCACAGGTCCTGTACCTTCTCCCGCAGCACAGCCTGACTCCTCCCACACACGTTCACATGGGTATGACATCACCACAGGTCCTGTACCTTCTCCTGCAGCACAGCCTGGAGCCTGACTCCGCCCACACGTGATCACATGGTCATGACATCATCACAGGTCCTGTACCTTCTCCTGCAGCACAGCCTGGAGCCTGACTCCTCCCACACCTGATCACATGGTTATGACATCATCACAGGTCCTGTACCTTCTCCTGCAGCACAGCCTGGAGCCTGACTCCTGTACAAGGTGGTAGAAATTACAGCCCAGGAGGCTCCATAGTGAAGGGTTGTCAGAGGAGGACACGCCTGCCCCCAGGTAAGTGGAACACTCATCACATCCACACATATAAGTCTCCACAGCCAGAAGGATCCGTAGATCTGTCTGCTGGTAATCAACAGATTCCTGAGAACATAAATGAAGTAAGCACGCAGGCGTCTGGGGCAGGACACCAGCTTAAAAATATTAAAATAAGAAGCAATTGACAAGAGTTCACTTCTAACGTATAACGCGATTAGCGGACTGGCCTTCCCCTTCTTCAGGTACAACATAAGCCTGGACCAGGGGGCGTTATATAGAAGACATATCCAGGAGATGTCGAAGACATGGACTGGAGGAGGGGGCGTTATATAGAAGACATATCCAGGAGATCTCAGAGACGTGGACTGTTGCAGGGGGCGTTATATAGAAGACATATCCAGGAGATGTCGGAGACATGGACTGGAGGAGGGGGCGTTATATAGAAGACATATCCAGGAGATCTCAGAGACGTGGACTGGAGGAGGGGGCGTTATATAGAAGACATATCCTGGGGATCTCAGAGACGTGGACTGGAGCAGGGGGCGTTATATAGAAGACATATCCAGGAAATCTCAGAGACGTGGACTGGAACAGGGGGCGTTATATAGAAGACATATCCAGGAGATCTCAGAGACGTGGACTGGAGGAGGGGGCATTATATAGAAGACATATCCAGGAGATCTCAGAGACATGGACTGGAGGAGAGGGCGTTATATAGAAGACATATCCAGGAGATCTCAGAGACGTGGACTGGAGCAGGGGGCGTTATATAGAAGACATATCCAGGAGATCTCAGAGACTTGGACTGGAGCAGGGGGCGTTATATAGAAGACATATCCAGGAGATCTCAGAGACGTGGACTGGAGGAGGGGGCGTTATATAGAAGACATATCCAGGAGATCTCAGAGACGTGGACTGGAGCAGGGGGCGTTATATAGAAGAGATATCCAGGAGATCTCAGAGACGTGGACTGGAGGAGGGGGCATTATATAGAAGACATATCCAGGAGATCTCAGAGACATGGACTGGAGGAGAGGGCGTTATATAGAAGACATATCCAGGAGATCTCAGAGACGTGGACTGGAGCAGGGGGCGTTATATAGAAGACATATCCAGGAGATCTCAGAGACTTGGACTGGAGCAGGGGGCGTTATATAGAAGACATATCCAGGAGATCTCAGAGACGTGGACTGGAGGAGGGGGCGTTATATAGAAGACATATCCAGGAGATCTCAGAGATGTGGACTGGAGGAGGGGGCGTTATATAGAAGACATATCCAGGAGATCTCAGAGATGTGGACTGGAACAGGGGGACGTTATATAGAAGACATATCCAGGAGATCTCAGAGATGTGGACTGGAGCAGGGGGCGTTATATAGAAGACATATCCAGGAGATCTCAGAGACGTGGACTGGAGGAGGGGACGTTATATAGAAGACATATCCAGGAGATCTCAGAGACGTGGACTGGAGGAGGGGGCGTTATATAGAAGACATATCCAGGAGATCTCAGAGACGTGGACTGGAGGAGGGGGCGTTATATAGAAGACATATTCAGGAGATCTCAGAGACATGGACTGGAGCAGGGGGCGTTATATAGAAGACATATCCAGGAGATCTCAGAGACGTGGACTGGAGCTGGGGACGTTATATAGAAGACATATCCAGGAGATCTCAGAGATGTGGACTGGAGTAGGGGACGTTATATAGAAGACATATCCAGGAGATCTCAGAGACGTGGACTGGAACAGGGGGCGTTATATAGAAGACATATCCAGGAGATCTCAGAGATGTGGACTGGAGTAGGGCACTGTCATCGCAATTCATGCGATTCTCATCTTCTTTTGTGTGATACCAAATCAATTAGAAGTATAAGTATGAACGTGCCATACTGCTTTCATAAGGAGACCAGACACACGAAGTTTGTTTCATTTTAAAGCACTTCCTCATACCCCTGAGCCAGAACAAGAGCGCTTTATTCAAACTACATTCACTTAACCACCTCAGGACCGCCGAACGCAGGATTGCATCCTGGCGGCAGCCCTGTTATTCCTCCTGGACGCGCCGATGCGTCCTCTCGCGAAACGCGAGCGCGCGTTCACAGGATCGGGAGGTAAACGAGTACATCTACAGCCTGCCAGCGGCGATCATTCGCTGGCAGGCTGTAGATGCGATTTTTTTTAACCCCAAAAAGGTATATTAGACGCTGTTTTGATAACAGCGTCTAATATACCTGCTACCAGGTCCTCTGGTGATCCCTTTTGCTTGGATCGACCACCAGAGGACACAGGCAGCTCTGTAAGTTGCAGTGAAAAACGCAGTGTTCGCCCGATCAGGCCTGATCTTGTGCGCACACTTGCGTTCAGTCCGCCCCACCGCAGTGACAGAATTTTTTTTTTTCTGATCACTGCAAAAACACTGTAAAATCGCTTCGGCGCTATAAAGATCACTTTTGAGGGGCATGGCGAGTTCATAGAAGATTTATTTTTTTTGGCCCAAGTTAGCGGAAATAGATTTTTTATTTTTTTTCTTACAAAGTCTCATATTCCACTAACTTGTGACAAAAAATAAAATCTCACATGAACTCACCATACCCCTCACGGAATCCAAATGCGTAAAAATTTTAGACATTTATATTCCAGACTTCTTCTCACTCTTTAGGGCCCCTAAAATGCCAGGGCAGTATAAATACCCCCCATGTGACCCCATTTTGGAAAGAAGACACCGCAAGGTATTTCGTGAGGGGCATGGCGAGTTCATGTAAAACTTTATTTTTTGTCACAAGTTAGTGGAATATGAGACTTTGTAAGAGAAAAAAAAAAAAAAAAAATCATTTTCCGCTAACTTGTGCCAAAAAAATAAAAATTCGAGGAACTCGCCATGCCCCTCACGGAATACATTGGGGTGTCTTCTTTCCAAAATGGGGTCACTTGTGGGGTATTTATACTGCTCTGGCATTTTAGGGGACCTAAAGCGTGAGAAGTAGTTTGGAATCCAAATGCGTAAAAAATGCCCTGTGAAACCGTAAAGATTCTCATTGGAATTTGGGCCCCGTTGCGCACCTAGGCTTCAAAAAAGTGTCACATGTGGTATCGGCGTACTCAGGAGAAGTAGGGCAATGTGTTTTGGGGTGTCTTTTTACATATACCCATGCTGGGTGAGAGAAATATCTCTGTAAATGACAACTTTTAAAAAATAATTTATACAAAGTTGTCAATTTACAGAGATATTTCTCTCACCCAGCTTGGGTATATGTAAAAAGACACCCCAAAACACATTGCCCTTCTTCTCCTGAGTACGGCGATACCACATGTGTGACACTTTTTTGCAGCCTAGGTGCGTAAAGGGGCCGAAAGTCCAACGAGTACCTTTAGGCTTTACAGGGTTGCTCACAATTTAGCCCCGCCCAAAATGCCAGAACAGTAAACACACCCCACAAATGACCCCATTTCGGAAAGTAGACACCCCAAGGTATTCGTTGAGGGCCATATTGAGTCCATGAAAGCTTGAACTTTTTGTCACAAGTTAGCGGAATGGGAGACTTTGTGATAAAAAAAATATATAATTTCCGCTAACTTGTGCCAAAAAAATAAACTTGGGAAATGGGAAAAGTTGACTTTTAGAGAGAGATTTCTCTCACCCAGCATGGGTATATGTAAAAATACACCCCAAAACACATTTCCCTACTACTTCTGAGTACAGCGATACCACATGTGTGACACTTTTTTGCAGCCTAGGTGCCCAAAGGGGCCCAAATTCTAAAGGGCACCTTTAGGATTTCACAGGGCATTTTTTAGGCATTTGGATTCCAGACTTCTTCTCACTCTTCAGGTCCCCTAAAATGCCAGGGCAGTATAAATACCCCACAAGTGACCCCATTTTGGAAAGAAGACACCCCAAGGTATTTCGTGATGGGCATAGTGAGTTCATGGAAGTTTTTATTTTTTTTCACAAGTTTTCCGCTAACTTGTGACAAAAAATAAAAACTTCTATGAACTCGCTATGCCCATCAGCGAATACCTTAGGGTGTCTACTTTCCGAAATGGGGTCATTTGTGGGGTGTTTCTACTGTCTGGGCATTGTAGAACCTCAGGAAACATGACAGGTGCTCAGAAAGTCAGAGCTGCTTCAAAATGCGGAAATTCTAATTTTTGCACCATAGTTTGTAAACGCTATAACTTTTGCGCAAACCAATAAATATACACTTATTGCATTTTTTTTAATCAAAGACCTGTAGAACAATAAAGTTAGAGAAAAAGTTATATAGAAATGTAGTTTTATTTGAAAAATTTTATAACTGAAAATTGAAAAATGTCATTTTTTGCAAAAATTTTGGTCAATTTTGATTAATATAAAAAAAAAGTAAAAATGTCAGCAGCAATGAAATACCACCAAATGAAAGCTCTATTAGAGAGAAGAAAAGGAGGTAAAATTCATTTGGGTGGTAAGTTGTATGACCGAGCAATAAACTGTGAAAGTAGTGTAGTGCAGAATTGTAAAAAGTGGTCTGGTCATTAAGGGGGTTTAAGCTAGGGGAGCTGAGGTGGTTAAATACCAGACAGGACATCACAAAAGGGGTGTTCCTTAACAAGAGACTATTGGCTCCTTAACCTGATAGGAGTGGTTTCAGCAACTTCAATTCTGAGTTCATAGGTAGATTACTAGATTTGAAAACTCCAACCTAATCCCCTCTTCCCCCTTGACCTTGAGACGTGGACTGGAGCAGGGGGCGTTATATAGAAGACATATCCAGGAGATCTCAGAGATGTGGGCTGGAGGAGGGGGCGTTATATAGAAGACATATCCAGGAGATCTCAGAGACGTGGACTGGAGCAGGGGGCGTTATATAGAAGACATATCCAGGAGATCTCAGAGACGTGGACTGGAGGAGGGGGCGTTATATAGAAGACATATCCAGGAGATCTCAGAGACGTGGACTGGAACAGGGGGCGTTATATAGAAGACGTATCCAGGAGATCTCAGAGATGTGGGCTGGAGGAGGGGGCGTTATATAGAAGACGTATCCAGGAGATCTCATTGGTCCCGGGTCGGTTAGCTGACATCGCTTGCTGTGTGTAACAGCCAGGATCTCAGCACTGTCACCATGTACATAGACAAGGTGACAGTTTGCAGCCATGACGAATCTGTATATCATGGAGGCTTAAAGAGTTCATATTCCACCTCTGTCTGCGGAGTCTTTTTTTCATCGGCTGCGCAGTGCGGCGGAGGTACTGCAGAGTGCAGGCGCAGGGCATCGGGTAAGGCCACGTTCACACCAGAGAATGCCAGGAATCGGTCAGACAGAATATTCTGCGTGCAGCGGTATAAGTTGTGTAGACCCCGGATCTCTGCCGGACCCCATTATACTGAGTGGGAGCAGGCGGCAGTATCCTTCGTTGTGCACCATGTACTGGTAGGTGTACTGCCTATCATGTTATAGATACATTTCTTTAGATACGTGGGTTTATACGGATATAACACGTATTTTTATTGGAGCGCTGATAAAGTGGTGGGATTTTATTGTTGTGCAGTTTCTGTTCCAACTAGGCGTTCATTTAAAAACTTTAAACATTAAAATGTATTGGCTTCATGTAGGAAAAAGTAGTTTCCGCCGAAATCGCGCAAGACTTTGGTGAATTACTGTGTCTTTAAAAACATTTTCAAATAGGAATCAGAAGTCTTTTTCGATACTGAGGTACCAACCAGTGCCAAACCCAACTTTTGATTCTTTTTTTTAATGTTTTTAAAGATGCAGATAGGAATACCAAAGTAATTCATCAAAGTTTCGTGCGACTTTGGCTGATAAGAATTTTGCCTATGCGGAGCCAATACATTTTAATGCTGTACATAAACAGCTAGTGATGGACGAACATCGGCCGGGGCGTTTTGCGAACGCGCATTCGCAATCAAATGTTCGCGAACCGCGCGTTCGCGGCGGGCCTCATTCACTTTAATGGCAGGCGAACCTGAAAAACCTTCAGGTCATATTTGCAGCCACTAAATACTTACTAGAAGTGCACAAATAGTCCCACAACATGGACAGTGACATACCAGAGGGGGATCGACGGGAAAAATTCCCACAAAAAATATGTATTTTAATCAGGTGCCCTTTTTATGCGTCTTAAAGGGAAACTCTCAATAATGTGCCCTATTGCAGCCTAGAAAATGTTATTTTTTTTAGCCCACGGGAGTACAGGCCCCAAAAATTAGGCATTTACTTAACAAAAAAGAACTTGCGATTATGTGGCTGGAGGAACATTAGTCATTCACTTAATGAAAATTTTACTGTAGGCCACTGGACAGAAAAGAACTAGTGATTCTGTGGCTGGAGGTACATTAGGCGTTCACTTGATAATATTTTTACTGTAGGCCAGTACAGACCCCAAAAATTAGGCATTCACCTGACAGAAAAGGCCTTTTATGCCACTGTATATACATAAGACAAGGACCATTCTTTGCTCTGGGTGGTGGCGGATATGTGTGGGCTGGCATAAAATGTGAGGTAGTCCACACTGTCGTGAGCTAGGCGAGTGCGCTTATCCGTCACGATCCCCCCCTGCTGCGCTGAACGTCCTTTCGGACAGGACACTTGATGAGGGGCAAGCCAAGTGTTCCATGGCAAATTGTGCCAGCTCTGGCCACAGTTCAAGCCTGCACAGCAAGTAGTCCAGGGGTTCTTTGCTTCTCAGAGCGCCCACATCGGCCGTTAACCCAATGTAGTCAGACACCTGTCGATCTGGGCGTTCCCTGAGGCTGGATGCGGAGTGCGGCTGTTGATGGGTTGGCTGCAAGAATGATCTCCTATCCAAAGTGACCAACACATCTTAGACCGCCCTCTTCTTGCAGGCGCGGTAGGATTGATACCCGCACCTGTTTCGCTGTTGGTGGAAATTCCTCTGCCAGCACCTGCAACAGCAGAATGCAGCATCTCTTGCAGCAAGGCCTAGAAATGCTGCATTCTGCAATCCCTCTGTGATGCTAGTAACATCTCCGCCATTTTGTGTTTTTACTGGGGGTCGAAGTACGTTGCCACTGGTCCTTGCCCTTTATGCTTTTTATACGGGGGTCCATCTTCAAACACTGGAGCATGAAGGCCCCCATTTACACTAAATTGGAAGAGGTAGCCCTGGCAGAGCCCTGGCTCCTGCTCATCGCCCAGGAGAATGTCGTCCTTGTTCTCCTCCCCCCAGCCACGGACAACACGAGGGATCCCCGAAAAGTTTAAAGTCCCCCTCAAAGCCTGCTGCTCTTGCTCCTCCTCCTCCCCCAACCACCATCCACCTCTGATTCCTCTTCACACTCCTGCTGACTTGTCTCAGATGGAGTAGCCACCCCTGGGAATTTATTCAGCATTGCGACTTCCTCTTCTTCCTGCTCCTGTTCCTCGACGGCTTGGTCAATGACATGACGCAATGCACGCTCCAGAAAGAAGGCGTAAGGTACGATGTCACTGATGGTGCCCTGGCTGTGACTGACCAGTTTGGTGATCTCATCAAATGGCCGCAGAAGTCTGCATGCGTTGCGCATGAGCAGCCACTGGCGCGGTGAAAAGAAACCAAGCTCCCCAGAACCTGTCCTACTGCAGAGTTCGTACAGGTAGTCGTTAACGGCATGTTACTGCTGGAGCAGTCTTTAAAGCATATACAAGGTGGAGTTCCAGCTCGTCAGGCTGTCACAAATCAGACGTCTGACGGGCAGGTGGTGTCGCCGCTGAGCGTCAGCAAGGCGAGCCATGGCCGTGTAAGATCTTCTAAAATGGCGAGAGATTTTCATGGCCTGCCGCAAGACATCCTAGACCCCGGGGTATTTGGCAACGAATTGATGCACGACTAAGTTCAGAACGTGTGCCATGCACGGCATGTGTCATTTCGTTCGGTTTCAGCGCGCTCAGCAGATTGGCACCGTTGTCGCACACTACTTTACCAACTGGCAAATTGAGCGGGGTTAGCCACTGATCGGCCTGTGACCGCAGAGCTGAAAGCAGTGTAGGACCGGTGTAGCTCTTGGCTTCCAGGCACAACAGCTGCAGCACAGCATGGCAACGTCTCACCTGGCACGTCGAATAGGTTCTGTGGAGCTTGGGGGGTGCAGCGGAAGAGGCGATAGCAGTGGAAAAGGAGGAGACAGAGGATGGAGTAGGAGGAGGAGAAGAAGAGGCAGGCCTGAATTCAATCTGTGACGGTAACACCAAATCCACATTGGAGCCACGGGTTACATGCTTGACAGCCGTCAGAAGGTTTACCCAGTGGGCAGTAAAAGTTATGTACCTTCCCTGCCCGTGTTTCCTAGAACACATGTCTGTGGTCAGATGTATCTTGGCACCGACACTGTGTGCCAGAGATATATTCACTTGCCGCTGAATGTGGCCATATAGCTCTGGGATGCCCTTCTGGGAGAAATATTTCCTTCCGAGGATCTTCCATTGCGGTGTGCCAATGGCCACAAATTTTCCAAAGGCCTCTGAGTCCACCAGTTTATATGGCAGTAGTTGGCGGGCTAGCAGTTCCAACAAGCCAGCGGTCAGCCATTGGGCAAGAGGGTTATCCGGCGTCATTATCTTTTTACACTCAAACATTTGGGCCACAGAAGCCTGCCCTCTGCCAGATGAACGAGACAACGGCACAGTGGAAGGTGGAGTGGAGGACAAATGAGAGGAGAATGAGAAGAGGCAGGACGTGGAGCGTTGGGAGTGTGGCGTTGTTCCCACTGGGCTCGGTGATGGGAGGCCAGGTGCCTTCTTAAGTCGGTCGTCCATAGGTGAGTGTTGGGCTTACCGCGACTTATGCTTTGACAGGCTGCAGATGGCAACACTATTGTCAGCAGCTGACATGTTAAAAAAAAGCCCACACTGCAGAGTCATGTGCCGGCGTCCTGGGAGCGCAAGATGTGACCGTGGATGGTGGATGGCTCTCTGCAGATACATTTGCAGTCTGATTTTTGCCTCCTGTGCACTGCAAGTACTGCCTGCTTCTCCTCCTTCTCCTCCCTATATGCTGCTCAGTCTCTCCCTCTGAACTCCCTGTGGCAGGCGCAGCACTATGAAGTGCCTTTTGCGCTGTGACATTAGAAGAATTTTGATATTTCTTACTGTAATCCCTCTAGCGCCGTTCTATGGAAGCAGTAGGTTTAAAGAGCACACCAAATGCTTGAAATAACTTCTTTATTACCTTCAACTTTTCTTCATATATAACACTGCCGCCTCCGCAGCAGATAGTCCATGTACAAAACACGTGTTCGATAAAGTATTATAAAATGGCGGTATGCATAAGATGGTGGTTCAACTGTTCAATCTTGTCATTCAACATAAAATGGTGGATATATTTCTCTCGAGTATCTGTACTCTGACTTTAAGTTAATTAAGCACTTTAGGATCTCTCTGAGAGGTATATCTGAGGTTAACCAATAGTTCACTTTCTGTACTTGGTTTGAAGTTTGCTCTATACAATTGCTTATGATCTGGTATGAGCAGTTCACATTTGTATGCAATTTGTTTGGATTGTATGATTGTATGGCTCACTAGTTCATTTGTCTGGTGGAACTGTAAGTAAACATACCTATAACCAGTTCAGTATACAGTTCTAATCACTATATTAACAGTAGGATCATTATATAACTGTTTTAAATACCTATTTTGGCCTCTCTGCTTCCATAAAACACAGCTCTTAGTAGAGTGAACGTCTGTTCAGCTTCTCTCCTGTGTGTGAGGCTGGCTGTGATTCGTCAAAAATTCTTGCTGTGTGTGAGGCTGGCTGTGATTAGTCAAGACTCCTGCCCAGCAACAACAGTTTAACTCTATGCTTTCTGTTGTTTCTGCTGTGTCATTGAGCTTCCCTTACACTATATAATGAATCTTAAAGGCTTATTATCTTTTCTGTTTCTGTGAATACAATATATACCAGTTTTATGACATCCAAACATGAAGTCACTGTAAATAACTCTGCTTTTGTCTTTAACACACAAACATAGGAACTGTATTAAGGTTATTGGCAGGTTTAGCTGTATAAACATATAAGCTATATTAGCAACCTAGGACAGGTCTTAGCTGGCCAGCTACACTCCCCTCCTCTTCCTTTCTTGTGGGCACCCACGTGACGTCTATCGACACATCATCATCGTCACCTTCACCATCACTGACATTAGAGATCTTGGAGTAGGCAGCAACAGCGGGGACCACCCTCCTTGTGCTGATCTGGGTACTGTCGTCAGACCGCTGGGTGGTTGCCATTGCTACCTCCTCTTCCTCATTCGATGCCAAGAATGGCTGCGCATCGGTAAGGTCTGGGAATGGATGGAAAAATAATTCCTCTGACTTGAGTGGAGGGGCTATGGTGGTGGTGGTGGTGGTGTCTTTGGGGGTGCACACAGCAGAGTGAGGAGGGTTCAGATACAGAGGATGAGGAGGGTGCAGAAGTGGAAGGCTGAGTGAGCCACTTAACCAACTCTGGTGCGTTCTTTGATGTAATCGCACGCACCTTCTCCAGCTTCCCACTTAGGCACTGGCCTGGTGCACCTGCCTGACCTTTACCACCCCTGTGGAACGGCCTGCCTCTTCCTTTGCCTGTCATTTTTAAAATGACCCTGTGCCAAAGTCCCTAGAGAAGAGCAATATTTGTGAAAGCAGGTATATCGCAGGCCTCAATCAGTATTTGGTGGAAACAGGTATATTAATCCCCTTAATCAATGTTCCAGTGGGACCCAGGACTTTCCGTGACGCATCCGTTTACCTGGCAAGTTGCACAGAGACTTATGCACGGATCGGGACTACTCCTGGCTTTCCTTGGTTTTTTGTTTGCCTGATATTTGCCCAGTGAAGTTTACCTGGACTTTGTGAAAGCAGGTGTATCACAGGCCTCAATCAATATTTGGTGGAAGCAGGTATATCGCACCCCTCCATCAGTTTTTTGTGGAAGCAGGTATATAGAACCCCTTAATCAATACTTGGTGGAAGCAGATATATCGCATCCCTCAATCAGTTTTTTGTGGAAGCATGCCTTAATCAGTATTTGGTGGAAGCAGGTATATCGCACCCTTCAATCAGTATTTTGTGGAAGCAGTTATATAAAAAACCCTCAATCTGTATTTTGTGGAAGCAGGTATATAGAACCCCTTAATCAATATTTGGTGGATGTAGGTATATCACACCCCTCAATCAGTATTTTGTGGAAGCAGGTATATCAAACCCCTTAAACAGTATTTTGTGGAAGCAGGTGTATTGCAGGCCTCAATCAATATTTGGTGGAAGCAGATATATCAATCCCCTTAATCAGTATTTTGTGCAAGCAGGTATATAGAACCCCATATTCAATATTTGGTGGAAGCAGGTATATCACACCCCTCAATCAGTCTTTTTTGGAAGCAGGTATATAGAACCCCTTAATCAATATTTGGTGGAAGCAGGTATAAAGAGTGATAATCCAGCAGTCCGACTTCCCCCCGGAACAATGCCAGAAGATGCCAGTAGCACAAAGGTTAAGAAATGACAAGCTCAGATTCTTATCTACAAATGCTCGCAGTTTAGGGAATAAGATCAATGAACTTGAGGCTATAATGGCATCTGAGAATATAGATGTAGTGGCTGTTACTGAGACGTGGTTCAAGGGGAGTAATGACTGGGATATATCAATACCAGGGTTCTTTCTATACAGGAAAGACAGAGAAGGCAAGAAGGGGGAGGGGTGGCCCTGTATGTGAAAGACAGCATAAAATCTAATTTGATACAAGTTAGCAAGAACAATTTAGAGTCAGTTTGGGTTACCTTGCAGCTTGATAATCATAAGGTAACTCGTGTAGGTGTGATATATAGACCACCTAGCCAAGTCAAAGAATTAGATGATCTACTAGTTGAGGAAATAGCTAAAATGACATTGAAGAGGGACGTTATCATTATGGGAGACTTCAATCTTCCAGATGTAAACTGGAAAAGCAAAATAGCTAGTTCTGCCAGGAGTACAGATTTTCTAAATTCCCTACTGGGATTATCTCTACAGCAAGTAGTTGAGGAGCCAACCCGGAAGGAGGCCATTTTAGATTTAGTATTCACAAATGGGAATTTGGTATATGATATTACTGTAGGGGAAAGCTTGGGATCTAGTGATCACCAGTCAGTGTGGTTTACTATAAGTACAGTGACTGAGTCACACCACACAAAAACAAAAGTTTTAGATTTTAGAAAAACTGACTTTTCTAAAATGAGATTAGTGGTATACGAGTCCCTAACAGATTGAAACAGTTTCATTGGAGTCCAGGAGAAATGGGACTACTTAAAAGAGGCACTATTGAAGGCAACAGAAAATTGCATTAGGCTTGTCAGTAAAAGCAAAAAAGGAAGAGACCACTGTGGTACTCAGCAGAAGTGGCCAAAATCATTAAAAACAAAAAGATAGCATTTAGGAATTATAAACAAAAAAAAAACGAGGATGACAGGCAAATTTATAAGATTAGGCAGAGAGAGGCCACACAAGTTATAAGAGCTTCTAAAGCACAGGCAGAAGAGAAATTAGCTCAGTCAGGGAAAAAAGGCGATAAGGCATTCTTCAGATACATAAATGAAAAAAGGAAACTAAAACAAGGAATTACAAAATTAAAAACAAAAGAAGGAAGGTATATGGAAGAAGATAAAGAACTAGCTGACTGCCTCAATAAATACTTCTGTTCAGTCTTTATAAAGGAAAATGAAGGAAAAGGACCACAGTTTGGAAAGAAGAATAATGAATCTTTTGATGCATGTGTCTTTACAGAGGAAGAGGTCAGCTGTCTAAAATCAATACAAATAAGTCACAGGGGCCTGATGGGATACACCCAAAGCTATTAAAAGAGCTCAGCGGTGAACTAGCAAAACCATTAACAAATTTATTTAACCAATCACTGGCAACAGGAGTCGTCCCAGAAGATTGGAAATTAGCAAATGTTGTGCCCATTCACAAGAAAGGTAGTAGGGAGGAATCCGGCAACTATAGGCCAATAAGCCTGACATCAATAGTGGGGAAATTAATGGAAACCATACAATCCAAGGAGAGGATTGTGGAACATCTAAAATCCCATGGATTGAAAGATGAAAAACAGCATGGGTTTACTTCAGGGAGATCATGTCAAACTAATCTTATAGATTTTTTTGATTGGGTGACTAAAATAATAGATGGAGGAGGTGCAGTAGACATCGCTTATCTAGACTTCAGTAAGGCTTTTGATACTGTCCCACACAGAAGGCTTATCAATAAATTGCAGTCTTTGGGCTTGGACTCCCATATTGTTGAATGGATTAGGCAGTGGCTGAGGGACAGGCTACAGAGGGTTGTAGTCAATGGAGTATATTCAGACCAAGGTCTTGTTACCAGTGGGGTACCTCAGGGATCTGTTCTGGGACCCATATTGTTTAATATCTTTATCAGCGAAATTGCAGAAGGCCTCGATGGAAAGGTGTGTCGTTTTGCTGATGACACACAGATTTGTAACAGGGTTGATGTTCCTGGAGGGATACACCAAATGGAAAAGGATTTAGGAAAACTAGAGGAATGGTCAAAAATCTGGCAACTAAAATTTAATGTTGATAAGTGCAAGATAATGCACCTGGGGCGTAAAAACCCAAGAGCAGAATCAGTGATACAGTCCTAACCTCAGTATCTGAGGAAAGGGATTTAGGGGTCATTATTTCAGAAGACTTAAAGGTAGGCAGACAATGTCATAGAGCAGCAGGAAATGCTAGCAGAATGCTTGGGTGTATAGGGAGAGGAATAACCAGTAGAAAGAGGGAGGTGCTCATGCCGCTCTACAGAGCACTACTGAGACCTCATTTGGAGTATTGTTCTCAGTACTGGAGACCATATCTCCAGAAGGATATTGATACTTTGGAGAGAGTTGAGAGAAGAGCTACTAAACTGGTACATGGGTTGCAGGATAAAACTTACCAGGAAAGATTAAAGGACCTTAACATGTATAGCTTGGAAGAAAGACGAGACAGAGTGGATATGATAGAAACTTTTAAATACATAAAGGGAATCAACAAGGTAAAAGAGGAGAGAATATTTAAAAGAAGAAAAACTGCTACAAGAGGACATAGTTTCAAATTAGAGGGGCAAAGGTTTAAAAGTAATACCAGGAAGTATTACTTTACTGAGAGAGTAGTGGATGCATGGAATAGCCTACCTGCAGAAGTGGTAGCTGCAAATACAGTGAAGGAGTTTAAGCATGCATGGGATAGGCATAAGGCCATCCTTCATATAAGATAGGGCCAGCGGCTATCCATAGTACTCAGTATATTGGCAGACTAGATGGGCCAAATGGATCTTATCTGCCGACACATTCTATGTTTCTATATAGAACCCCTTAATCAATATTTGGTGGAAGCAGGTATATCGCATTCCTCAATCAGTATTTTGTGGAAGCAGGTATATCAAACCTCTTAATCAGTATTTTGTGGAAGATTTAATGAGCCATTCGCAGTTTCACTGTACCGGCCGTGCGTACTTACACGTGCATGGCTTAATCTTTGAGACAAGCATATGCTACTGGCAGGATCAATCAGTATTTTTGGAAAGCAGTTATCTCGCAGGCCTTAATCAGTATTTGGTGGAAGCAGATATATAAATCCTCTTAATCAGTATTTTGTGGAAACGGGTATATAAAAATCCCTTAAACAGTATTTTGCGGAAGCAGGTATATCGCACCCTCAATCAGTATTTTTGGGAAGCAGGTATATCACACCCCTCAATCTGTATTTTGTGGAAGTAGGTATATAGAACCCCTTAATCAATTTTTGGTGAAAGCAGGTGTATTGCACCCCTCAATCAGTTTTTTTAGGGCAACAGGTATATCACACCCATTGCAAATAGTTGTTCCAATAGGGCTTGTCCCTCTATATACCTGCGGTATCGCAGCATAACTGCACACAACTGCTGCTCAATACAAATGCACTGTAAGATCCTCACCTGTCTCGCACTCCGGTGTGACCGAAAAGGGTCCTCGTGGAGCTGCGGGACAGGTTACACGCGTCTCTTTTGATACACCAGCTCCGAACCTTTGCGAACCGACGCGGGGATGCGTTCGCATGTGCGCCCGGAGGGGAAGAACGCATGGCTTTCGGGGACAGCTTGGCCGGGCTAGTGTCCATGTTGACGCGCTCGCGCACTCTCGCAGAGCCTGTCGTGCATCCGCATTTACGTTCGAAAATAGGTTCTCAAGGGGATACATGGTCGACCAGCGAAGGGAATAGCACCTGGCTGCAAGTTCAAAGCAGATTAGGAAGCCGGCATTGGTCTAATTGACTAATGACCGACCAAAGCCTTGTACACAGGTGTAGGGCAGGGTCATGACCTATGGGGAGTGGACACTTGGCGCCCTGGGATTTGTTAGCAGGCACATAAAAGGTGGCCTCCCAGGTCGGTCAGTGCCCACTGTTATCCTTCCTTATCCCGGTGCAGGTCAGTACTGCTAGCTACTGACTGAAGTTTGTTGGGACTCTGTCCGTTCCAGTGGGACCCAGGACTTTCCGTGACGCATCCGTTTACCTGGCAAGTTGCACAGAGACTTATGCACGGATCGGGACTACACCTGGCTTTACCTGGTTTTTTGTTTGCCTAATATTTGCCCAGTGAAGTTTACCTAGACTTTGTTTATTTTGTTAATAAACCCCTTTGACTTCATCCTCACTGGTCTGTTTCGTTGGTGCCTTGCATTACATGCACTATATACTTTCTATGTTAGAAAGTATATTATAGGTATATCACACCCCTCAATTTTTTTTTTTGGGGCAACAGGTATATCAGTTGCAATTAGTTACTCCAATAGCGTTTGTCCCTCTATATTCAGTGAGGAACAGAAGTATTTGAACACCCTGCGATTTTGCAAATTCTCCCTCTTAGAAAACATGGAGGTGTCTGAAATTCACATTGTAGGTGCATTCCCACTCTGAGAGACAGAATAAAATAAAAGAAAATATGGAAATCACATTGTATGATTTTTACAGAATTTATTTGTCTTGCACTGCTGAACATAAGTATTTGAACACCTGAGAAACAGCCATGGGCAAGACCAAAGAGCTGTCAAATAACACCAGAGACAAAATTGTGGACGTCCACAAGGCTGGAAAGGGCTACGGGGCAATTGCCAAGCAGCTTGGTGAAAATAAATCAACTGTTGGAGCAATTGTTAGAAAATGGAAGAGGCTGGGAATGGGGGTCCATGCAAGATATCACCTCGATGATAAGAAAGGTGAGTAATCAGCCCAGAACTTCAAGGGATGAGCTGGTCAATGACATGAAGAGAGCTGGGACCATAGTTTCAAAGGTCACTGTTGGTAGAACACTACGCCGTCATGGTTTCAAATCCTACATTGCACGGAAGGTTCCCCTGCTCAAGTCATGACATGTCCAGGCCCGTCTGAAGCTTGCCAATGACCATCTGGATGATCCAGAGGAGGCATGGGAGAAAGTCATGTGGTCAGATGAGACCAAAGTAGAACTTTTTGGTCTGATCTTCACTCGTCGTGCTTGGAGGAAAAAGAAGGATGAGTTGCATCTGAAGAACACCATCCCTACTGTGAAGCATGGGGGTAGTAACATCATGCTTTGGGGAGCTTTTCTGCGAAGGGGACAGGACGACTGCACTGTATTAAGGAGAGGATGAATGGGGCCATTTATTGTGAGATTTTAAGCAACAACCTCTTTCCCTCAGTCAGAGCATTGAAGATGGGTCCAATATGACAACGACCCGAAGCATACAGCCAGGATAACCAAGGAGTGGCTCCGTAAGAAGCATATCAAGGTTCTGGAGTGGCCTAGCCAGTCTCCAGACCTAAATCCAATAAAAAATCTTTGGAGGGAGCTGAAACTCTGTGTTGCTCAGCAACAGCCCTGAAACCTGACAGATCTAGACAAGATTTGTGTGGAGGAGTGGATCAAAATCCCTGTTGTAGTGTGTGCAAACCTGGTCAATAACTACAGGAAACGTTTGACCTCTGTAATTGCAAACAAAGGCTTGCAAACAAAGTGATATCCTGAATTTTTTTTAATTTTTTTATTTTGTCTCAGAGTAGGAATGCACCTATGTGAATGTGAATTTCGGACCCCTCCATGATTTCTAAGTGGGAGAACTTGCAAAATCACAGGGTATTCAAATACTTTTGTCCTCACTGTAGCTGCGGTATCGCAGCAGAACCACACACAACTGCTGCACAATACAAATGCACTATAATATACTTTCTATGTTAGAAAGTATATTATAAATATATCACACCCCTCAGTATATCACGCCTATCGATATCACACCTATGCCAGTCCTTAAAAGGACTTTTGTGGCTCTATTAGCTAGCTTTTGCTTTTATGTCCCTAACAGTCTGTCCATGCTCCACAAAGCAAACTCTCCCTACACTGGCAAAACACAGAATGTAAAATGGCTGCCAGATCGGGTTCTGTTATATGGCGGGGGTGTCCATGTGCTGAAACGTCTCAATTGGCTGTCGTGTCCCACCTGATGTGTGTGTCATGGGTTAAAGTTGGGCGCAATGCAAAAGAATATGACGCCGGCGGACATCGGCATATGTTCGCATGTTTGGCGAACGCGCAAAGTTTGCAGCGAAAAGACCGCTGGGCGAACCGCAAGACATCACTAGAAACAGCATTAAAAACTATGTTTTTAAACGAATCGCCTGCGGATCTACGATCTGAAGGTCGATTTTCTCATGCCCCTAGTTGCAGCTGCAGTTATTTCTGAGCGATCCTTAGAGACTTGTTCAGACTAGAACTGTATTTGACGCTGTTTGCTGCGCGAGGTGCACATTGTATGCTTGTAGCTGAAGGACACTGAGATCAGTGACCGCCATAACCCTCGAAGGTGCAGAGCGGTTCCTTATACAGTGCCTAGTGCAACGCAGTGGTGGTGGAGGGTAGTCATAAATACTTGCTGTACTTTCACACAATAGTGTTAATAACAAATTTATTTATCATTTATTTTTTTTAAATAGTAGATGTCCAAAAAATAAAAACTAGTTGTTAATATTGGGGGGGCTTTTACCACCTCCCTAGGAGACGAGCACCCGCAGCGTCTTTACTTAGGAGTGCTGTCCACCCGTGTTTTTTTTTATTTTTTTTAAAGTCTGCCTTCATCCACCTGAAAAAAGCTGTAAAATCATGGACACTGGGTTCTCACTTCCATCTAAGTTGCCGTTCACTGCCTGTTGTCAGACAAGATCCGTCCCCAGTAACATAGACTCACAAGACCGCAAACAGGAAATGGGGGCGTGTCCGAGCTAGCTGAGATCCTGATCCTGAGAACCTGCTTCTATTCTTTTGAAGATTTTAAGAGACCCCTACCTTTCTGTAATTGTGATTTTTCTCCTCCTTATTTTTTTCTGTGAGCTTCGAAGTTGAAAACAAACATAGTGTGAAGTAAGGAAAAGTACAGTGATGGCAGGTTTTACAGAATTGAAACGCCCCCTGCTTCTGAGTGAATTGCATCTAGGTGTGCAGCTGAAACAGGGAACTTGTCTGAAAAAGACATTAGGGAAGCCCCAAAAAGACCTGTTCCTTCACAGTTATGATTGTACAGAGAAGCACAGCGATTATACAAACTTTTCTATGATAACTCAGGTACATTTTACAGGTGTTGTCGCATTAAAAATATTCTACATTTTTTCAAACCAGAACCTGGATCTGAATACTTTCATATTGGCATGTAATGAAAAATTTACAGTATCTGTATAAGCGCCACCTGCTGTTTGTTTAGGGGTGTTGGGATGGCCAGCGTCCTTCACTTACTGTGCCTGCGCTGAATACTGAACGGGACAGCGCAGGCACGAGATTTCCACAGGATACAGGGCCGGCAAGCAGAGACCAACTCTGCCTGGCCCTGTCAATCAAGTGTAGCAGGGTGCGGCCAGAGGTGGGAGAACGGAGCCTCTAGGAGCAAGAGCAATGCCCCCACCCCTGCTCTTAGAGGCTCATTTGCATATTATAAAAGTTATTTTTTCTCAATAACGGCGGCACGCAGTGAGATGGCACTAATATAGTTATGTTCAGCTGACATTAGTACATCACTAATGTCAGCCAGGTTAATAACCATTTTCCTGCTGACAGAAACCCTTTAAAGATAAATCTATTAAACTGCAACATCTGTGTGGCCGTGAGGAGCTCTAAATAACCAAATTTGCCAACCCAACGTCTGTCTAGATAACAATAATAATCTTTATGTATCGCCAACATATTCCGCAGCGTTTTACAATTACCCGGATAACATACAATCTGTAGAATCCTCCACTGCTCCAGAACTGAGGCTCCTGTGGTCTCCTTCAGTCTGTTTACATCACTGCAAAGACAATATTGGTCGGAGCTCCTTCCTATGGCAGTATGTATATCACCTGACCATTTAGGTCTAATGACATCTTCTATTGACTGTAGGGTCATGTGAAGATGTGACATACCATGAAACTGCCTTGACCTCACACATGTTTCAATCCATATAAAAAGAGAGAACACAACATCTACACTTTATTATCTCCTCCCATGTCTCCTCTTATCTACAGTTATTGTATTTAACTTGGTATTTTGTAGGATTTTTCATTGTCTAATATTCTTTCCATTCAGGTTCCTACAATATAGGATCTGCTCAGTGGATATCTTCTATATAAGATCCTGATTGAGCCTTCAAGGATGGACAGGGACAAGATGGCAGAGAGAATAATAAATCTCACCCTAGAGATCCTCTTCCGGCTTACTGGAGAGGTGAGAGATTCTGATGATGTCACATTACATCATCTTATCTATTTTACTAACAGATGAACATGACTGGAGAGGTGAGGGGCCTAGGACATGTATGGAGTGATATTTCTTACTGTGTCTCTCCATAACCAGGACTACACATTAGTGAAGAAGACCTCTAGTGAGCGCTGTCAGGACCCTGTGTCTGAAGGATGGGGAAGAACCCTGAGCCCAATCGCGGGGCCTCCACCTCACCCCCTGAACCATGAGGAAATCAATAGAGAGAAGATCCTAGAACTCACCAACAAGATGATTGAGCTGCTGACTGGAGAGGTGACACTGCTGGGAATGCTGGGACATTATATACAGATGTAGCAGGGTTAGCACTCCAGCTCTTAACTAAAATTTCTTAACTTATCGCTTTATCTTTAGACAAAAGCCATTGAAAAGTAATTGAAGGTGTTTGCTTAGATTAAATAACACAAATCAGAAATTTCAGAAAACAGGAGTGTTAACTGTACTCCATCCGTAGGAACGCTATGAAGGAATCTAGGTGATGACTGTATCATTGTGTTGTCAGGTTCCTATAAGGTGTCAGGATGTCACCGTCTATTTCTCCATGGAGGAGTGGGAGTATGTAAAAGGACACAAAGATCTGTACAAGGACGTCATGATGGTGGATCACCGGCCTCTCATATTACAAGGTAATAGACATGACTAAATACACATGTCCTCTCATTATCTGTATGTGAGTAATTCATTCAGTCACTGGATGTGTTTCATACTTTATTGGCAACACAAATATTTTGAAGCAACTTCTTCCTCAGAAGATTTTTTTGTTTAAGCCTCATTCACACGTCAGTGATTTCCATCAGTGATTGTGAGCCAAAACCAGGATTTGAGCCTCCACACACATAAGGTATGTAACAGCGGCTGCTATCAGCCAATGTTTCCCTGCTTATCACCGCAAGCTCCGTGTTCAGCGCTGATCTGCTGCTGGTGTTTCCTCATTCACCTCTGCAGTCCTGGGCTCTGTCCTTACAGGCATTGTCTGTCCTGGGATCCGCTCCGCAGTTTCCTTCCAGCCCTGAGCACAGCATGCTTACAGCTTATCTGTAGTCCTTCATTTAAGGCCGGCGCATGTCACTTCCTGTCATTTATGAGTTAGCTCATAAGACCTTGCTGACCAATCCTAGCCCTCCTGCACATACAGTCAGGTCCATAAATATTGGGACATCAACACAATTGTAACATTTTTGGCTCTATACACCACCACAATGGATTTGAAATGAAACGAACAAGACGTGCTTTAACTACAGACTGTCAGCTTTAATTGTAAGCTTTAATCAGGTGAACGGTGTAAGAATTACAACAGTTTGCATATGTGCTTCCCACTTGTTAAGTAACCAAAAGTAATGGGACAATTGGCTTCTCAGCTGTTCCATGGCCAGGTGTGTGTTATTTCCTCATTATCCCAATTACAATGAGCAGATAAAAGGTCCAGAGTTCATTTCAAGTGTGATATTTGCATTTGGAATCTGTTGCTGTTAACTCTCAAGATGAGATCCAAAGAGCTGTCACTATCAGTAAAGCAAGCCATCATTAGGCAGACAAAACAAAACAAACCGATTAGAGAGATAGCAAAAACATTAGGCGTGGCCAAAACAACTGTTTGGAACATTCTTAAAAAGAAGGAATGCACCAGTGAGCTCAGCAACACCAAAAGACCCGAAAGACCATGAAAAACAACTATGGTGGATGACCGAAGAATTCTTTCCCTGGTGAAGAAAACACCCTTAACAACAGTTGGCCAGATCAAGAACACTCTCAAGGAGGTAGGTGTATGTGTGTCAAAGTCAACAATCAAGAGAAGACTTCACCAGAGTGAATACAGAGGATTCACCACAAGATGTAAACCATTGGTGAGCCTCAAAAACAGGAAGGCCAGATTAGAGTTTGCCAAAGACATCTAAAAAAGCCTTCACAGTTCTGGAACAACATCCTATGGACAGATGAGACCAAGATCAACTTGTACCAGAGTGATGGGAAGAGAAGAGTATGCAGAAGGAAAGGAACTGCTCATGATCCTAAGCATACCACCTCATCAGTGAAGCATGGTGGTGGTAGTGTCATGGCGTGGGCATGTATGGCTGCCAATGGAAAGGGTTCTCTTGTATTTATTGATGATTTGACTGCTGACAAAAGTAGCAGGATAAATTCTGAAGAGTTGCGGGCAATATTATCTGCTCATATTCAGCCAAATGCTTCAGAACTCATTGGACGGCGCTTCAAGGTGCCGATGGACAATGACCCAATGCATACTGCAAAAGCAACCAAAGAGTTTTTTTCAGGGAAAGAAGTGGAATGTTATGCAATGGCCAAGTCAATCACCTGACCTGAATCAGATTGAGCATGCATTTCACTTGCTGAAGACAAAACTGAAGGGAAAATGCCCCAAGAACAAGCAGGAACTGAAGACAGTTGCAGTAGAGGCCTGGCAGAGCGTCTGGTGATGTCTATGCGTTCCAGACTTCAGGCTGTAATTGACTGCAACGGATTTGCAACCAAGTATTAAAAAGTGAAAGTTTGATTTATGATTATTATTCTATCCCATTACTTTTTTAACAAGTGGGAAGAACATATGCAAACTGTTGTAATTCCAACACCGTTCACCTGATTTGGATGTAAATACCCTCAAATTAAAGCTGACAGTCTGCAGTTAAAGCACATCTTGTTTGTTTCATTTCATATCCATTGTGGTGGTGTATAGAGCCAAAAATGTTAGAATTGCGTCAATGTCCCAATATTTATGGACCTGACTGTATATAAGTGGTTCAGCCCCCTTCCCAGGTGCCTGAGCGTCAAGGTCCTTGTGTCCTGCAAAGGTTGCTGATAACTTTGCTCGTCTTCTTGTGTATCTGACTCGTGCTTGTGCTTCTGGACTCCGCTACCTGTTTGATCCCTGCCTGCTTGCCTTGATTCTCCTTTTGCCAATCCGGATTGCCTGACCTGTACCTGTGCTGCCTGCCGTGATCTATTGCTTGTTTGACTTCGCCTCTACCTCATCCTTTGGTCCTGCACTGTTGCTCATGGTTACGGCTTGGCCTGCTGACTACGTTTGCACTTCTGGTACCTTAAGGGTACCTCTTGGTCTGTCTGGACCAGCTGCCTCGCTTGCCAATCCTTCTCAAGAGGTCGCGACTTGGTGTTTCTCTCGGGAAAGTCTATCCCCACCATTAGGGGTACTGTAAAGAACGAGGGGCTCACTTAGAGGAGGTAGGACACGTGGCACAGTGGGTTCACACCCGCTGATTCATGACAAGGTATAGGGGAAAGATCTGTACCTGTTCTGTGTTTAGAGCCTCACCTGGTTTTGGCTCAAAATCTCTGACGGAAATCGCTGACCGAACACTGACATGTGAATGTGTCCTTATTCAGAGACAAAGGAATTTTTCATATTTTAATTCAAGTTTTCCGCAGTGTGTCGCTGTACGTAGACTTCAATGTTTTACACACAGATTCCATCATTCCATCATCATTATACGTAACCATAGATCTACACAAGTTACACCAACAACTTCTAATTGGATAACATTTCCTTATTATGATCTCTTCTTGCATAAATAATTTGTTCCTGGGGTCTTCCATTAATCCTCTCCAATTCAAGTACCAATCTCCATTTTTCTTTCCAAAGAGCCCCATGGTCCATAAAGCCACGATCGTCTTTTTCATTTATCACCGGTCCAACACCAAGGATCGATCATGATCATAAACATGTAAATGGTTAGTTTTAATAGGCAAATACATTTATCTTGGCCAAGGCTTCCACTTCTAGTGCAAATATTATCTACTTTCTAAAGGTAACCATTTCATCATAACATTTTTGATTACTTAAAGGGCTATTTTTTCTCAGCAAAAGTGCATCAGTATTCACTTCAAAATGGTGATTAACTCTTTAGATGAGCTCCTTTTTGAGGTGTAAACACAAGGGGGGTCCTTTACTATTCTGAAATAAGCCTAAATTTGGTGTATTTCAAGGGGCAGATGTCGGTGCAACGGTTAGTAGCGCCGCTATCTGCAACTTCGCCCTGCTCATGCCAGGTCTACAATTGTGGGTGTGGCGTGGACGGCGAATGGTACGGGCCTGTGCCTCTTCATAACTTCGGCGGAACCCCCGCCAGCTTAGGACTTTAAGACCTGCATTTAAAACACCGGTCTTAATAAATGTGCCCCAAGATGTATACCTAAGACAAGATGGCTGACCATCCAATCTAATCCTGATTCTGAAACACCTACAGTTATGGAAGAGAGAACAACACATGAGAGATGTCCCAGTCCTCTTCTTCGACAGGATAATTCAGAAGAACATCACTATGTCCCACAGGATGATCAGGTAGATGGATATAAGGACATCATGATGGAGGATCACCGGCCCCTCATATCACCAGGTAGTAGACATAACTAAATGCACACCTCTCATTATCTGTATGTAAGGAATGAATTCAGTCGCTGGATGTGTTTCCTACAGTTAAGGAAGAGATAAGAACACCAGAGAGATGTCCCAGTCCACTTCTTTTACAGGATGGTTCAGAAGAACATCACAATGTCCCACAGGATGATCAGGTAGATAGAGATAAAGGTCTCATGAAATGTTCCCTCTGATCTGTAGAAGACTGTGAAGATCTTGTGTTCAGTCTTGTTTTATCCTTCAGTATTACATGATTTATCCTTGTATTAATGAGAAAGATGGAGATGGCAGGATTACAGCTGACTATAGACGTTACATGTCTGGATCTTCTCACTATTTTCTCCCTGTAGAGACTTTTTAGATGGCCTTCTCTGTCAACTGCTGCAGATCTTTTGTGGTTGCACAAGGCCGGGACCATGCAGTACTACAAATGGTCAACCAAATTTGTGCTCGGATTGTCAGCTTGAACATCAGCAGATAAATGCATCATTATCTTTAAAGGCTTTGTAGTCTAGGGTGCAGTCTCCTGGTGTCTCCTTGATATAAGAATGGCAGTACCAAGATCATACTACGAATTCTATTCTAGCACATGTAGATGTAAGTCACCCTTCTTACTTGCATGGAGTATAATATGATATTCAGGGGCATAGCTAAAGGCTCATGTGCCCTAGTGCAAGAGTTCAGCTTGAGACCCTTCCCTCAGTGCTTTGTGGCCAGGGGCAGGGAAGCACATAGCCTTTGTGCTGCCTGAGGCGAAAATTGAACCTGCATTCCCTGCTCCAAGCCAAATTCTTGACCTTACCCCTTCCCTCCAGCCAGAGATGTAACTTGACCTGCATGAACTTTGTATAGTACCGGTGTCTGCTTATGTGGCACAAGGGTCTTTGGGCCCCCTCAGGCTCCTAGCCCAGTAGTGACAGCAGCCCTTACAGCAGGGGTGGGGAACCTTTTTGATGCCAAGGGCCATTTGGATATTTGTAACATCGTTCGGGGGCCAAACCAAATTCTCAACGTAAAAATTTTACGACTATATTTGTAAGTTACATAAATTGCTCCTCAATTAAAAAAATCTAGAACGCTATTTTTTTGCAGCACAAAATGGTGCCTGCGCTATATATTACAAATAATACAGGTGCCATTTTGACCACATATAGTAGTCACACTTATTTGGCATTAATGGCAGCCAAGCTAAACCCATAGGGGTCCAAAGAATTGTTCACCCAGCTTTCTCTCTCCCTGCCACTGCCCCTGCCTCTTTCTTCGCAAATGTCCCTTTCTCAGCCTCAGATCTGCCCCCCAACTCCATCAGCCTCAAATCACCCTCCTATCAGACCCCCAGCCTACATCAGCCTTAGATAAGACCCTCCCCAGCCTTAGATCAGACCTCCCAACCTCAGATCAGACCCTCCCGAGCCTCTGATCAGAACCTCATCAGACCCCCCAGCCTAAGATCAGACCCCCAGCCTCAGATCAGACCCCCAATAGGCCTCCCAGCCTCAGCGCACAGCGTCAGGTCATAGTGCGCATCTACATGCACTACGTCCTGACACTGTACATGTCAGAACACAGCGTGGGGCCGGAAGAAGACCAGGGAAGTTGAGTACAGCTAGCAATGCGCTGTTCTCACCTTCCTGTGCCTCCCGCATGCTAATGAGCATTTTCACAATATGTTCTGTCAAGGGGCCGGGGGCCACATGAAATGGTCCCGCGGGCTGCATACGGCCCGCGGGCCAGAGGTTCCCCACCCCTGCCTTACAGCTATGTCCCTGATAATATTGGAAGTTGATTATTGGAAAAGCAATATAGGATTATTTTTAGAGATGGGACGACGAATCCGTCGAATTCCCGAATCCCTCGAATCTTGTTGGATTCGAGGGATTCGTGGACTCGAATTTCGACCTAATTGTATTCTAATGCAGCGGCCCCGCTCACTGTAGTAGCAGGGAGGAGGCAGGCCGGGAGGACAGGCTGGCGGCGCGTCACTCACTACGTCGCGTGCCTTTGCCGCTTACTTTATGAATGAAGCTGGTGGCACGGGCGCTTGACGTAGGGAGTGACGCGCCGCCCGCCCGTCCTCCCGGCCTGCCTCCTCCCTGCTACGGAACTTAATGTTGTAATGTAAGTAATACAGATGGATTATTATATCTTAACAATGCAGGTTAGATCATAAGATTATACTACAGTGAGCGGGGCCATTGCATTTGAATACAGGGACTGCACCGGTCCCTGCTGTCATTCCTAATTAAGATGCCGGCCCCCAGCCCCTGTATTGGGAGTCATTCACACTGCAGGGACACTGTTATGGGGGAGATCTGTGGATGGCACATAGCATACGATGCTATATATGTGTCATCCACAGATCCCCCCCATCACAGTGCTATCCAGGGATCCCCCATAACAGTGCCATCCAGAGATACCCCATTACAGTGCCATCCAGAGATCCCCCATTACAGTGCCATCCAGAGATCCCCCATTACAGTGCCATCCACAGATCCCCCATTACAGTGCCATCCACAGATCCCCCATAACAGTGCCATCCACAGATCCCCCATAACAGTGCCATCCACAGATCCCCCATAACAGTGCCATCCACAGATCCCCCATAACAGTGCCATCCACAGATCCCCCATAACAGTGCCATCCACAGATCCCCCATAACACTGCCATCCACAGATGCCCCATAACAGTGCCATCCACAGATGCCCCCCATAACAGTGCCATCCACAAATTTCCCACATAACAGTGCCATCCACAGATCCCCCCCCCCATAGCAGTGCCATCCACAGATCCCCTCCCCCATAGCAGTGTCATCCACAGATCCCCCCAGTAAGTGTTTGGATCACTTTGTTTCTTACACCGTTCACACAATTCTGATGTACAGGATTCGAGATTCGAAAGATTCAATAGATTCGAGAACCTTTTCGGATTCGGATTCGAAAAAAATTGGATTCGTCCCACCTCTAATTATTTTCATCAGCACAATTTTATAGCTTCTCAGATGCATCCATACATTTTGATCCTTTGATTATGGACACCTGGTCATGTGATCTCTAGTCTGACCTCCAGTCTGAGGCTTGCTGTCTCTCTCCTGTGTGGCCGACATCCTGTGAACTACAAGATTACAGCATCATTTATCAGATCCCTCTGGAGAGCTCCCTCCCCACCAGCTACTCCTCCTTGTCTCCTGTATGTCCCTAAACATATCATGCTGCTGAAGATATCATCTCTACATTATCCATTACACTAGAAGAGCAAAGGTTTAGACTCTAAGGCCCCTTTCACACGGGCGAGAATTCCATGCGGGTTCATTAGGTGAATGCATTGCTCCCGCACTGAATCCGGACCCATTCACTTCAATGGGGCTGTTCAGATGGGCGGTGATTGTTACGCATCACGTGTGCTTTGCTTGAAAATTGCAGCATGTTCTATATTCTGCGTTTTTCACGCAATGCAGGCCCCATAGAAATGAATGGGTCTGTGTGAAAATCGCAAGCATCCGCAAGCAAGTGTGGATGTGGTGCGATTTTCATGCATGGTTGCTAGGATATGATGTAAGTAAATTGATAAAAGTCAATCTTAATACAGAATGCTTACTAAAATGTGGCTTTAGGTGTTAAAAATAAATAAATAACTCACCTCATCCTGTTGTTCGCGCAGCCGGCATCTTCTTCTTTCTTATTCTTTCAGGACCTGCAAAAGGACCTTTGATGACGTAATCGTACTCACTACGTGGTGAGCGCGGTGACGTCGGCGCAGGTCCTGCTGAATGAAGATAGATTTCTATCTTCATTCAGCAGGACCTGCGCTGACGTCACCGCACTCACCACGTGGTGAGCGCGATTACATCATCAAATGTCCTTTTGCAGGTCCTGAAAGAAGAAAAAAGAAGAAGATGCCGGCTGCGCGAACAACAGGATGAGATGAGTATATATATTTTTTTAACCCCTAAAGCCACATTTTTGTAAGCATTCTGCATTAATGGAAAATAATAAAATATACAGAACACCTAACCCAAACCCGAACTTCAGTGAAGAAGTCCTGGATCGTGTCTGGGTACCACAGTCAGTTTTTCATCATAGTAACATAGTAACATAGTACATAAGGCCGAAAAAAGACATTTGTCCATCCAGTTCGGCCTGTTATCCTGCAAGTTGATCCAGAGGAAGGCAAAAAACCCTGTGAGGTAGAAGCCAATTTTCTCCACTTTAGGGGAATAAAAATTCCTTCCCGACTCCAATCATGCAATCAGAATAACTCCCTGGATCAACGACCCCTCTCTAGTAGCTATAGCCTGTAATATTATTAAGCTCCAGAAATACATCCAGGCCCCTCTTGAATTCCTTTATTGCACTCACCATCACCACCTCCTCAGGCAGAGAGTTCCATAATCCTCTTCTATGTTTGTGTACAAACCTTCTTTCCTCCAGACGCAGAGGATGTCCCCTCGTCACAGTCACAGTCCTGGGGATAAATAGCTGATGGGATAGATCTCTGTACTGACCCCTGATATATTTATACATATTAATTAGATCTCCCCTCAGTCGTCTTTTTTCTAAAGTGAATAACCCTAATTTTGATAATCTTTCAGGGTACTGTAGTTGCCCCATTCCAGTTATTACTTTAGTTGCCCTCCTCTGAACCCTCTCTAGCTCTGCTATGTCTGCCTTGTTTACAGGAGCCCAGAACTGTACACAGTACTCCATGTGTGGTCTGACTAGCGATTTGTAAAGTGGTAGGACTATGTTCATATCACGGGAATCTATGCCCCTTTTGATGCAACCCATTATCTTGTTGGCCTTGGCAGCAGCTGCCTGACACTGGTTTTTGCTGCTTAGTTTGCTGTTTATTAAAATTCCTAGATCCTTTTCCATGTCAGTGTTACCGAGTGTTTTACCATTTAGTACGTACGGGTGACTTGCATTTTTCCTTCCCATGTGCATAACCTTACATTTATCAGTGTTAAACCTCATCTGCCACTTATCTGCCCAAGCCTCCAATCTATCCAGATCCCTCTGTAGTAGTATACTGTCCTCTTCAGTGTTAATTACTTTACACAGTTTAGTGTCATCTGCGAAAATTGATACTTTACTATGCAAGCCTTCTACAAGATCATTAATAAATATATTGAAGAGAATAGGGCCCAATACTGACCCCTGAGGTACCCCACTAGTGACAGTGACCCAATCTGAGTGTGTACCGTTAATAACCACCCTCTGTTTTCTATCACTCAGCCAGTTACTTACCCACATACAGATGTTTTCTCCCAGTCCGAGCATTCTCATTTTATATACTAACCTTTTATGCGGTACAGTGTCAAATGCTTTGGAGAAGTCCAGATATACAACATCCATTGATTCGCCGCTGTCAAGTCTAGAACTTACCTCCTCATAGAAACCGATTAAATTAGTTTGACATGACCGATCCCTCACGAAGCCATGCTGATATGGCGTTATTTGCTTATTTCCGTTGAGATGCTCTAAGATAGCATCTCTCAGAAAACCTTCAAACAGTTTACCCACAACAGATGTTAAACTTACCGGCCTATAGTTTCCAGGCTCTGTTTTTGGCCCCTTTTTGAATATTGGCACCACATATGCCACGCGCCAATCCTGTGGGACATTCCCTGTCGGTATAGAGTCTGCAAATATCAGAAATAAGGGTCTGGCTATGACATTACTTAATTCCTTTAGGATACGGGGGTGTATGCCATCCGGTCCTGGCGATTTGTCTATTTTAATCTTTTTAAGCCGCTGATGTACTTCTTCCTGGGTCAGACAGGACACTTTTAATGGGGAATTTATTTTTGCATTCTGCATGTCATCTGACAATTTATTTTCCTCAGTGAATACATTGGAGAAAAAAATATTTAACAGCTTTGCTTTCTCCTCGTCGCTCTCTGCGACTCCCTTCTCATTACTCTTTAAAGGGCCAACACCTTCAGCTTTATACTTTTTAACATTTATATAATTGAAGAACATTTTAGGGTTAGTTTTACTCTCTTTGGCAATTAATCTCTCGGTCTCTAGTTTGGCCGCTTTTATTTGTTTTTTACATGTTCTATTTTTTTCCTTATAGTTTTTCAGTGCTTCCGTGCAACCCTCCTGTTTTAGTGTTTTATATGCTTTCTTTTTGTCATTTATTGCTTTCTTTACAGTTCTGTTTATCCACATTGGTTTCTTTTTGTTCCTTAACCTTTTATTACCATACGGTATGTACCTCTCACAATGAGTTTTTAGGATGTTTTTAAAGATATCCCCTTTTGTGTCTGTATTTGTGAGGACTTTGTCCCAGTTAGTTTGGCCTATGGCCTCTCTTAGTTGGCTAAATTTAGCTTTTTTGAAGTTTGGTATTTTTGTTCCTCCCTGTAGAAACGCTCTTTTGAATGATAATTGGAAGGTTATTACTTTATGGTCACTATTTACCAGGTGTCCCCCGACCTGCACGTCTGTTGTTCTGTCAGGTCTATTGGTTAATACTAAGTCCAGTATGGCCGTCCCTCTAGTCGGGTCCTGAACCAGTTGGGAGAGGTAATTGTCTTTGGTTATAGCCACGAACCTGTTTCCCTTATGAGATATACAAGTTTCAGTTTCCCAGTCTATATCTGGGTAGTTGAAGTCCCCCATAATAACCACCTCATTATGATTTGCCGCCTCGTCTATCTCGTTTAGTAGTAGATTTTCTGTGGACTCTGGTATATTAGGTGGTTTATAGTAAACTCCTATTAGTAATTTATTGTTGTTTTTAGCTCCATGTATCTCTACCCATAGTGACTCCACATGTTCATGTCCCTCACTTATATCTTCTCGGACTGTGGGCTTTAGACAGGACTTTATATAAAGGCAGACCCCTCCCCCTCTCCGGTTTTGACGATCCTTTCTAAACAGACTGTAACCTTGTACATTAACTGCCCAGTCATAGCTATCATCCAGCCATGTCTCAGTTATTCCCACTATGTCATAGTCCTCCTCACACATCACTAATTCCAGTTCACCAGTTTTATTAGTCAGGCTTCTGGCATTAGTATACATACATTTGAGAGGTTTATGTATATTTTTTACCCTACACCTTTCCTTCTGAACTGTTCTAGTCCCTCCTTCCATTCCTCCCCCAGTCCCACTACCTTGCCCCCGGTCTCTATCTGCACTATCTTCCCCTTCTATAGTGTAATTACCCTCCCCCCCAGTCCCTAGTTTAAACACTCCTCCAACCTTCTAGCCATCTTTCTCCCCAGCACAGCTGCCCCTTCCCCATTGAGGTGCAGCCCGTCCCTACGATAGAGCCTGTTGCCGATAGAAAAATCGGCCCAGTTCTCCAGGAACCCAAACCCCTCCTTCCTACACCAGTTCTTGAGCCACTTGTTAATCTCCCTAATCTCCCATTGCCTTTCTTGTGTGGCTCGTGGTACAGGCAGTATTTCGGAAAATACTACCTTTGAGGTCCTTGCCCTCAGCTTTTGACCTAAATCCCTGAAATCATTTTTAAGGACTCTCCACCTACCTCTAACTTTGTCATTGGTTCCGATATGGACCATGACCGCTGGATCGTCTCCAGCCCCTCCCAGTAATCTGTCAACCCGATCCGCGATGTGTCGAACTCTAGCGCCAGGAAGACAGCACACTGTTCGGCGATCACGGTCTTTGTGACAGATTTCCCTATCTGTTCCCCTAATAATGGAGTCTCCCACTACCAGCACCTGTCTGGCCTGCCCTGCTCTCCTGGTCCCCTGCTTACCGAGCTGACATTCCCCTGACTGGCAGAGGAAGTGTCTGGCTGCAGCAGTGCCGTCCCCGGACTGACATCCCCCTCATCTGCCAAACGTGCAAACTTGTTGGGGTGTGTCAGATCAGGGCTAGCCTCCCTGGCACTCTTCCCTCTACCCCGCTTTCTAACTGTTACCCAGCTACCTACCTCACTTTCCTCAGCCTCCTCTCTGTCACCCTCCCCCTCATCTACCCCAAAGAGTGCTTGCTCGGTGAGAAGCAAACTCTTTTGCAAATTATCAATGCCTCTCAGTGTTGCAACTTGCCCATTTAGAGACTCAATCTGCGATTCCAAACGGGTAATTTGCTCACATCTAGAACAAAGATATACACCCTTGAACTCCTGTTCCAGGACTGCATACATCATGCAAGATGTGCACTGGACTGCGTTGTAAATTGTGCAACACATACTAAATGGGGATTACAACAGTAAAAAAGTAAAACAGTATAAATCACTCCCTGCAAAACGCATTGCACCCACGTGATAAAAACTGACTGCAATTGTGTACCTACTCGCACTATTTTCCCTGATCGCAGACGCAACGCATCCGGACCTAATCCGGACACGCTCGTCTGCAAGGGCCAAATAAGATGATATCTTCAGCAGCATGATATGTTTAGGGACATACAGAAAGCAAGAAGAGCAGCTGGTGGGGAGGAATCTTTGTTTTTGTATGGCAGACAAATTTTTGCAACATTCTTACTGAATCCAATTAGTTTAGAGTCAATTTGCTCATATTTACTCTGAAGGTATTAATTTCAGAGACTCGTTGACTAAACTTTAGACAATGAGTCCCTGAAACTAATACGTAATTGTTCTGCCATACAAAAACAAAGCTTATGCGATTTGTTTCAGATGAATCACTTGAAAACAGTGCCCAGTGTGTTTAATGTTAGTATTAGATGGAAAACCATGAAGAAGGAAGAGGACTGTGGATAACATGATGCTGGGAGGAAGTGGGGAGGGGGCGGAGTCTGACAAAGAACAATTATAGACACAAGTCACTAACGTTTTGTGATAGGAACACTACAGAGATAAAATTCGACTAGGGAAAGTATTAAGGGAGTGAGGGGATGGTGAAACTGTGCTTAAAGTGGTTGTCCCACCTCACTTGTACAGCTTGTCTGGCAGCCTGCTCTGCGCTTCATTTTCTGATTTAATGCCTCCAAGGCTGGGCCCCCACCCCGGCTTTTCGTGACATCACATCTGCTCTTCAGTCATGTATGCTCACTTCCGATGCTTGTCTGATTAGGGGGGCGAGGAGGGCTATCATTCAGACAGCCTGAGCCCACCCAGCCTTAGAGTTGGTAAACCAGGTTTATTTGGTCTCCTTGCTAAGAAGGTGTAGTGGCTCAGTTGGTAGAGCGCATAGGTTTATCTATTCGATTCTACAGTGCAGGCAAGCGGGTTTTTTTTGTTTTGTTTTTTGAATTTCTGCCCATTTGGAATTTTTTTTCAGCTCCCCACTACATTGTGTGCAATTTTAAATGGTGGAATTGGAAAGCACAACTTTTCCTACAAAAAACAAGCCCTCTCAAGGCTATATGAACGGAAAAATAAAAAGTTATGGCCCTAGGAAGGCAGGGAATGAAAAATTAAAGCAGATAAACTGAAAATCACAAGGTCCACAAACATGTTACAGCAACAACACCAATTTTATATCCATATTATTAAACACATAGTTCAAAGACGATTTACAACAAACGCTGCATTGCTGTATTGTGTTAGTGGACATATTAGTACATCAGACTGTGTGTTTCAAAGACATTTTAGTACAGAGTTTTCATTGTTTTACCACTGATATTGAAAGCATAGTTCTAAGACATTTCACTTCATTCTTCCCAAAGTAAATTGTCAATACCAGTGTGGAGTGTGTTTGTAGAAGTGGAGAGACATTTAATTGTGCCACTGTCTTTAAATTACAAAATACACACTTGCCATTTTGCTTGTACTGTTAAATAATTTGTACCAAACCCCTGACTTTTCATTTATAAGTCTCATAATAAAATCTCTGAGAAACGGAAGAGTGCAAAACGAAAGACAAATGTCTCTTCCTCCCAGAGTCAGAATGTATGTTGTACCAGCAGTATCAGTACCTGCCAGGTGTAGTAGTAGTTAGCCACAGCTCTCCTTGGCTCCTAATATTATTGAGTACACAGAGGATGGAATTGTGGACTAGATGGCTCAGCGTTTAGACTACCATGAGGAGGAGATTCGGGGGGAGGAGGGGCACGCCATGCATAGCTGTGTTTGTGGTAGTAGGAGTAGTGGCACCTGTATCTGCACTGGTGGTGGTTGGGGCAGTAGTAGTGTCACGGCCTCGCTGTTGTGCGCCATGACACATTGCCGTGCATGCCGGTTACAAACGCCTTATCGCACAATGTATGTGCTTTGCTCCCATTCTCCTGGTTCCTCCCCTGTCTGGTGCTGGAGGGGTTAACTTCCTGGCTGGGTGTGGCCACTTGGTTTTTATCTGCTTCCAGGCTGGAGTCAGTTGTACTCCAGCCTTTGTTGGTGCTGGAGCTTGTTCCTGTCCTGGGTGTTTTATCTGCCCAGTCCTTGAGGGCCACCTGGTGGGACAATGATGTCTCCCCAATGTCTTCCTGATGTCATCCCGTTGTCTTCCTTCCTCTCACTACCCTTGCATATGTTTGGTGATGTTTATGTATGGGTGGTTGTTGTCTTGTCTAGTTGTTCTTGTTATATGTCTGGTCTGTTGGTGTCTGTAGTCCAGCATGTTTGCTAGACATGTCCCCTGTGTTGTGTACCTCTGGAAGGGGGTCTCAGGTTTCCCCAGATGGGGAACCAAAAGTCAGTGTGCAGCTCTGCCGGAGGCCGCCATGCATTCTGTCCACATGGGGGTCCAGTTGCCGTTGTTGTCGCGGCAGGCAAGTGTGTGTTGTCTGTCCCTTCTCTGGCAGCTAGGCCAGTGAGACTCCTGTTCATCCGTGTCTGGGATGAACAGGTTGTCTCAGCCCCTTTCTCTATTTGAGGGATTATCAGGGCGACTCAGGGTCCTAGGTTTCCTGGGTATGAGCCGTCCTACCATCCAGGTCCGCTCATACGGTTAGGAGTTAGGGTGAGGATTAGGGACGCTATAGGAGGTGACCTGCTCCCTGATCCTGGCATCCAGGCCTAGTTGCTATCCTGTCTGCTCCCCATTGTACAGTGGGGAGTTTCCCCCACTCCCCACCATGACAGGTAGCAGCAGTGGAACTCAAGGCAAGTATAAAGCAGGTAATCTGAAGGGGGCTAGGAAGCCTATGATGGCATATTACAGTTTTTATGGCAGGGAGGTTGAGAACTATTAGGCCTCTTGCACACGACCATATGGCTTTTTCAGTGTTTTGCAACCGCAAAAAATACAGATGACATCCGCGTGCATTCCGTTTTTTTTTGCGGAACGGAACAGCTGGCACCTGATAGAACAGTACTATCCTTGTCCGTTATGCGGACAATAATAGGACATGTTCTATCTTTAAACAGAACGGAAATACGGAAACAGAAGGCATACGGAGTACCTTCCATTTTTTTTGCGGATCCATTGAAATAAATGGTTCCGTATACGGAACGCAAAAAACGGAATGTAAACAGGAAAAAAATGTTCGTGTGCAAGAGGCCTTACAATGATTGTGTGTTGGACAGGATCTGGGAGCTAGATCAGGGTGCTGAGTAGAAGGTAACATCAGAGGAAGAGGATGGTGGCAGTGGCAGCAATACAGAGTGAAGGCAACATACAGTTAGAACCTCCCAAAACCTGCCAGGGCCAGATCTGCTTCTAGTATTGTCAGCTTGGGAACTGGTGATGCTGATGATACTGTGGTCGCAGTCTGAAAACAGGCCAGACCTAAAACCAGCTCGGCTGCAGCTAGCTCTATGTGGAGTGTGCAAGTATCTCCTGTCTGCCAGTTTTTCTCTACGGTGCTGGAAAACAAAAGCAATGCCCTGTGCAAGATCTGCCAGATTAAAATAAGCCATGGAAGTGACAGAGGTGTCTGCCAGCTACCACAACAAGAGATTCCTCCTTCTCCCAGTCTCCTTTGTAGCAGACAGGCGGCATCCACGTGCAGTACTGTGTCCAAGTAATCATCAGTTACTGCTTCTCCTGCTCAGACTATGCCTCCTCCTATTCTGTCCCACCATCAGCCATCGATAATTTCACAAGTTGCTGGTGGTGCAGTGTCTGTGGTATCACTCTGTTTCCTTTAGGGGGCTAATGGCATGTGCTCAGCCTCACTAGAAGTTATCTAGCTAGCATTTCTTTTTAAAAAGCCATCCCTGCTTTGTACCCTGAAGTGGCGGTGAATGTAGGCCACTCCTTGCAATTCTAGCTGTGCAGCAAGGTGCACACAATGGACACCTGGAGCAACGGTTACGGACTGGAACAGTTCATGCCTTTCACAGCCCATTAGATCAATGTTTTTTGCAGAGAGGCAGCACTGTAGCAAGAAGGCCAGGTCCTATTGACACCTCCACGTTTATTTTGACGCCAGGCACTTATCGGCCTCCTCCATGGATATCCTCCTGTCCCAAACAGAAGCAGGGCAGAACATCGCTCCCACTCCCCCTTCTTCCTATCATGTGAAGCATTGCCATGCCGTTTTAGAGCTGATCTCCCTGGGTGATAGTAGCCACATAGCCAAATACTTTCTAAAGGGCATCAAGCAGCAAACAACCGCGCTGGCTGTCTCCTCACCTAACTCCAACTGGGCAAGGTGGTCAGAGACAATTGCAGGAACATTGTGGCTGCTTTGTGTTTGGGAGAAATAACACATGCTCCCTGAATGATGCATGCGATAAATCTAGTCGTGCAGCGTTTGTTAAAAAAAGTACAGTGGCTTTTGGAAGGTACTAATAATAGTAATAATAATCATATAATATAATCATAATCAGTTCTCACGTCTCCTGTCCTTTTACTATAAGCAGTGATAAGCAGGGTGTTCTAGTGGTGATAGATAATCAGTTCTCACCTCTCCTGTGTTCTCCCCTGTCCCTTATGCTAGGTACAGTATCTTCATGCCTGCAGTCATCCCAAAACTTCTAGATAGAACAGAAAGACAGCATTAAAGGGTTTGTTCAGGAATATGTAACTTTTCACATGTGCCCGCAGCCTCTACTATGGAAAGAGTCATACGTACCTGCTACCCTTAGCTCCGGTTATGTGTGCCAGCTCCTGTGTGTCCATCTTCCAGTAAATGTTGTTTGCTCCCTCGCCGGCACAGGCATGGTCACCTGCTTTACTGCAGCCAATGACTGGCTTTACTGGTGATGTGTCTCTTGTGGACATCTTACCCCTGAATCCAGTCATTGGCTGCAGCAGAGCAGATAATTATGCTCATTCCTAGGAGGTAAATAAGCCACGGACCAAAAGAACTTTGGCTTACCGGCTTCACAGTCCTGGGACGGCCAGCAAGGGCAACAGGTGCACAAACAATGTAATGTTATATACACACAATGTAATGTTAGGGATGGAATATAAGGGCTGCTCTCCCTGCATTGCAAACTGGTTGGAATAATGAAGCAATCAGATCGGATTTATACAGGAGACCTGCAGATATTTGGGTCAGATAAGTCCTGCTGTCCGGTTATTTTTGGTTGTCTTTTCAGGTCATATAAAACCTTCCACACGACTTCTCCAACTGTCTGATGACTTCTACAATATTTCTTTCACAGCTTGTGAATCCGGGTGAAGATCTGAACAATATTAATCCTACAGAGACATATGTGAGGGGTGATGAGCAGAGTACAGAGGACATTTCTACAGATAACCGCCCAGGTGAGTAGTGACCACTAAGTAAAGCAGAGAGGTCTCTAAGATTCTGCTGATACAAATAAAAAATATAGATATATTGTGCAATGTGGGAATAATGATATTACAATTATTATTATTATTGATGAGTATATATGAAAGTATAAAGGAACAAAAAATAATATCACATACGGAGAGACTTGTACACAATAACAATTACTAATAATTACTACTAATAATAAAGTTACTCCCAAGACCATTTGGTAACTAAACCACAAATTCCTATCCCTCTACAGTACAGTGTAGTTACTATACAGAGGTCTTCTCATGTCTCTCCAGTCCCGGTCTTTGCTCTGGCCCCTCCAGGTTTCATCTTCTGTAGCACTTTTCTTTTCTCTTCTTCTCTCTTCTGCCTCTTCGCTTCTTCCTTTCTTCCTTCCTTCCTAACAGCCAGTCCTAGCATTTTCTAGAATTTGGCTTGGACACATCTTTTTGGTTCTTCCTTATGGGTTTCTAGCAATTTTCAATTAACTCTTGAAGACTTATAGAAGCAGCTGGAATGTTGGGATCTTCTAGCATTTTCCTGCCCTACTGGCCATGTACCACCTACTCAGGGCCGGTGCAACCATATGGGTGAACTAGGCGTTCGCCTAGGGCACCGGCCTCCTGGGGGCGCCCTGGTGGTCTCCCCCTGACTGGGGCTGCAGCCCTGGGCGAGAGGCTCTTGAGCCGCCCCCAGCGCTGTTACAGGGGGGCCAGGAGGTGGAGGTCCTTCTTAAATATGGCAGAGTAGGCATCTTCTTACCCTGATGGCAGGTGCCTGCTCTGCTAGTAAATTACCGGAGGAGAGGAGGCGGGCGGCAAGGGAGGCTGCTCTAGAAGCTCCCCACTCCTCCCTCGTGCGCCTTCTGTGAATCCGGAATATGATGTCATTCCGGCCCCGGCATACTAAACGGCGCGCTGGAGGACTGAGGAGCTGCACCACACTGGACCCCAGAGTGTTTAAGTGTTTGAATGAGTGAGTATCTGCCTGTGTATTTATGTCAGTGAGTGAGTGTGTGTATGTCTGTCTTTCTGTCTGTCAGTAAATGTATGTGTTGCTGTCATTGAGTGTCTGTTTGTGTATGTCAGTGAGTGTGGATGTCTGTCGGTCAGTAAGTGTCTGTGTGTTTGTCAGTGAGTATGTGTATGTTTGTCAGTGAGTATATGTGTGTGTTTGTCTGCCAGTAAGTGAGTTGCTGTCAGTGAGTTTCTGTGTGTGTTTGTGTGTTTTAGTGGGTAGGTGTATGTCTGTCAGTGAGTGAGTGTGTGTCTGTCTGTCAGTGAGTATGTCTGTCAGTGAGTTTCTGTGTACGTCATTCAGTGAGTGTCTAATTGCGTGTCTGTCTGTCAGTGTGTGTGTCTGTCTGTCAGTGAGTGAGTGACATGAGGGGGCGTCAAAATGGATCTTTGCCTAAGGCGGCAAAAATCCTTGCATCGGCCCTGCACCTACTGGACAATTGTTAGACATTCTTTAGATAATTGACAACTACACTACCTTTGATGCTAATGGACCCTTGTCCAGATAGACAGTACTCGCTCACACTGGCTTTGAGAGGACACTTATAGGCACTAATTCCCTGAAAGTTGCTGAAAACAGGATACCAATACAATATATGGCTTACATTATTCTCCTAAAAATTCTTAAAAATCTGTATTAATGTGTATTTCTTACACGTGCATAAATAAATTCACCTACATGCCTTGACATGCTATCAATGGGGTTATTAACCCCTTAGTGACCACCCATACGCCTTTTTACAGCGGTCACTAAGACGCCTTAGGATAAGCCGCCGCTTTTTTACAGCTGCCCAGTCTAAGCGCTGCACGGGCCCTGCTCTAACAGCCCGGACTGGCAGTAGTGCCAATACAGGCTGTTTAACACTTTACATGCTGTGGGCAATTGCGCCTGCTGCATGTAAAGTGTTGACAGAGGAAGCGGACTCCCTCTGTCTCCCATCGGCACCCTGTAAATGCCGATGTGTGTGAAGGCTGGCTGGGGTCTCGTCTAGGCCCCAGACCAGGCTTGAGTAATTTCCAGCAGTCTGCATTTTAAAATCAATCAAATCTATTATAATCCATTTTTTTTTCACTTTATTTTTTGTCCCACTTTGGGACTTCAACTTTTGGGGGTCTAATCCTTTGCAATGCATTCCAATACTTCTGTATTGGAATGCATTGGCTGTATGAGTAATACAGTGAGTATCACTCATACAGCTTCCAGCCTGTGAGATCCAGGGGGCTGGATCTCACAGGCTCATCACCGGAAGGCAGCGCAGATGCGCCGCCCTCCGCTGCAATAGGTAAAAGCCGCAAACCGGAGGTCTGAATTGATTCCCCCGCGCATTTAGCCAAGGTGCCTGCTCAATGATTTGAGCAGGCACCTTGTTCCGATCACTGCCCGCCGCACGGCGGTGATCGGAACTAGACAGGGCGTACCTGTACGCCCTGTGTCCTTAAGTACCAGGAAGAGGTAAAAAGGTAAAAAAAAATATTTTTAATAAAATAAAATCCCCTAAAAAAAAATTACGCTTTTTTTTTTTCCAATAAAAATATGCTTTTCAATGAAAAAAATTTCAATTAAAAAAAATATCCCCCATATGTTTGGTATTTCCGTGTCCGTAATGACCCATACTACATAAATATCACATAAATTATCCCCTACGGTGAACGCCGTAAAAAAAAATATATAAAAAAAAACGGAATTGCTAATTATTCTTAGTTGCCACGGAGAAAACTTAATAACAAGCGTTTAAAAAGCACCATTTACTCTAAAATAATATCAATAAAAAAAAAAAATCAAGCCCACACACCACTCCATAGAAAGAAAAAGGTTATAGCTCTTGGAACAAGACGATGAAAAAAGGAAGAAAAATGCTTGGTCAGTAAGGCCCAAAACAGGCTGGTCACTAAGGGGTTAATGATTGTCTGAGGAATGTTCTGCCATGCTGAATGTGTGAGGAATATGGATTAATATTTATTGTCAGCCATGTCCCCACAGCCACCATTAGCTGAAAGATAGCAGAGGTAGTGAACGCCACAGGAGGGCCCTGATTCAAAGCCCCAGCCATATGGCAGGGAAATTTCTTGCAGGCCACCTTTGTTTACAATTTCAAACCTCATTCAGACAGCATGGATCCCTGCAGGGAGTCTAAGCCATTCCCCAGTTCAATCAAATCTAGCAGACAGCATGGAAGGCGATTTATAAAAATTAACATGAATCGCCCGGCCATCACAGGCACAAACCGGATACATATTCGTGTCCCGGTGACCACGATGAACATGCCCATGGTCTTAGTTTGGTGGTGGGATGCCAGGAAAGGGAGATATACATATCTCCCCACAGAAACCAAATAACGGTACCATGTTTGGACTCTACTTGTAGCCAGAACCCAGGCAGATCTGTTGGTCCCAGAAACATCCCCCTGTGATGTTCTGGTCTGGAGCTTTGGGCCCTAATGGGTTTTGTGGGTCCTTGGCTACCAGCCCAGAAGAGGAGGAGGGGATCCAGCTTCAAAGGCTTGTGCCAGCAAGTGGGTGTGTCTTTTCTCTGAAGGAGGGTCACATCGTGCCATGTGTTTAGAGGGACCTGCAACCTGCTGACATCACTGCCCTCCATGTGAATACAGCAAAGGACCAATCATAACCCAACAGAACATTCATTTACTTGGTAACTGGCTTGTGCTCTGCGTAATCCTGTTTGTACCATATTACCTGTATTTGTAATCTCAGACCACTGTATATATTTTTTGTGTATATTGTGTTATCTAATGAGCCCTTAAGGCGATTAAATACATAATTTAACCCCTATTTCACCTTAAGGACTTTAGGCCATTTTTTGCAAATCTGACCAGTGTCACTTTAAGTGCTGATAACTTTAAAACGGTTTGACTTACCCAGGCCGTTCTGAGATAGTTTTTTCGTCACATATTGTACTTCATGACACTGCTAAAATTGGGTCAAAAAAGTTAATTTCTTTGCATAAACCAAACCAAATTGGGAAAAATTTGGAAAAATTTGCAAATTTCCAAGTTTCAATTTCTCTACTTCTATAATACATAGTAATACCTCCAAAAATAGTTATTACTTTACATTCCCCATATGTCTACTTAATGTTTGGATCATTTTGGGAATGATATTTTATTTTTTGGGGATGTTACAAGGCTTAGAAGTTTAGAAGCAAGAATTAATGGAAAATAGAGATATAATTTCAAAATGTCACTTTTTTGGCAGATTTTCCATTTTAATATTTTTTTTTCAGTTACAAAGCAAGGGTTAACAGCCAAACCAAAGTCAATATTTATGGCCCTGATTCTGTAGTTTACAGAAACACCCCATATGTGGTGGTAAACTGCTGTACGGGCACACGGCAGGGCGCAGAAGAAAAGGAATGCCATACGGTTTTTGGAAGGCAGGTTTTGCTGGACTGTTTTTTTTTACACCATGTCCCATTTGAAGCCCCCCTGATGCACCCCTAGAGTAGAAACTCCATAAAAGTGACCCCATCTAAGAAACTACACCCCTCAAGGTATTCAAAATTGATTTTACAAACGTCGTTAACCCTATAGGTGTTCCACAAGAATTAATGGAAAATAGAGATACAATTTCAGAATTTCACTTTTTTGGCAGATTTTCCATTTTAATATTTTTTTTACTTTTACAAAGCAAGGGTTAACAGCCAAACAAAACTCAATATTTATGGCCCTGATTCTGTAGTTTACAGAAACACCCCATATATGGTCGTAAACAGCTGTACGGGCACACGGCAGGGCGCAGAACGAAAGAAATGCCATACGGTTTTTGGAAGGCAGATTTTGCTGGACTGTTTTTTTTTACACCATGTCCCATTTGAAGCCCCCCTGATGCACCCCTAGAGTAGAAACTGCCAAAAAATGGCCCCATTTTAGAAACTACGGGATAGGGTGCCAGTATTGTTGGTACTAGTTTAGGGTACATATGATTTTTGGTTGCTCTATATTACACTTTCCGTTTTTGGGCGATTACCTTGGGTAGGGTACAATTTTTGCGGGATGAGATGACTGTTTTATTGGCACTATTTTGGGGTGCGTGTGACTTTTTGATCGCTTGCTATTACACTTTTTGTCATGTAAGGTGACAAAAAATGGTTTATTTAGCACCGTTTTTTTTTTTTTTTTTTTTTTACGATGTTCATCTGAGGGGTTAGGTCATGTGATATTTTTATAGAGCCGGTCGATACGGATGCGGCGATACCTAATATGTATACTTTTTTTTTATTTATGTAAGTTTTACACAATAATATCATTTTTGAAACAAAAAAAAAATCATGTTTTAGTGTCTCCATATTCTGAGAGCCATCGTTTTTTCATTTTTTTGGGCGATTATCTTAGGTAGGGTCTCATTTTTTTGCGGGATGAGATGACAGTTTGATTGGCACTATTTTGGGGTGCATATGACTTTTTGATCGCTTGCTATTACACTTTTTGTGATGTAAGGTGACAAAAAAACAGTTTATTTAGCACTGTTTTTCTTTTTTATGGTGTCTATCTAAGGTGTTAGGTCATGTGATATGTTTATAGAGCCGTTCGATATGAAATGACCTGCGGTTTGCGGCGATCGCCGACACGGGTGGTCACGGGACCCCCCCGCGCATTTAGCCGTGGTGCCTGCTCAATGATTTGAGCAGGCACCATGTTCCGATCACCGCCCGCCGGGCGGCGGTGATCGGAACAACACATGACGTACCGGTACGTCATGGGACCTTAAGGACTTGGGAAACATGCCGTACCAGTACGTCATGCGTCCCTAAGGGGTTAATCTTGTACTGTATTGTATCTCCATGTTTCGGCCTAGTTATAAGCTACGGTGGGTTGGTTTCTCACCCTATATAATCCCATTAGCGGACCGGGCTTATATCAAACGAGAAGCTGGTGGCAGATTACCTGGGCTTAGAAAGCGCTGTTTCACTGCAGCAGTGAAAAGGCTCTTTCTGCTTGTTGCCTCTCTGTGCCCGCGTGGACAGGAGGTGTCGGTGTAAACTGTACCAGGCTGACCTTACCTGCTCCTCTGGGAGAGCGTAACATCACGCCTTTGTAACCAGGGACCATACCACGTCTCGTGAGCTCGACGTAGTTGATGTCAAGAGGGCACGAGGGGTGGTATCCCTCACATATAATGCATTTGGGAAAGCAAGCCATCAAGATCTGCTGTTTATATCTAAAGGTGCATTTACACCAACAGATCATCTGACAGATTTTATGACCAATCATTGATCAGATGGCCGTTGGTATCTGGTGGGACCTTCCATCGCCCTTTTGTATCAGTATAAATGGTGTCAGTGTGCAGTATAATAAATCTTTTACATTAATTACCAAGTAATACTGGATCACATATTATTTAACATTCCCTAATTGACTCTTCTGATTGATTCATCAGAATTACACCTGAAATTAATCTTAAGAAATAGTTCATCTGTAGTGATAGAATTTTCATTATCATTGGATGGTGTTTATATATGAATCACAGGCCCTTAATATTAATCCACGAATAAAAGGAACATTTAAAGAGAGCGTGTCATCCAGTTTGTTTACGTGAGAGTGACAGGACTGTGCTTCCTACTGTCCATTCTACTCTCCTCCCTCCGAGTCCAGCTGCTGTATCTGTCATCCATTATAGCCCAGGTCTCATTCCCCGGCCTGCACTCTCCCCAGCAGCAGGTGTGATACAGTGATGTCATTGTACCTGCTGGGCTGAGAGGGAGAGCGCACAGACCAGAGATAATCCCCCGGCCTGTGCGCTCTCCTCAGCTCAGCAGGAGAGATGACGTCATCACATCACGTCTGCTGCTGGGAAGAGCATGATGTGCTCAGTATTACTTTTTAACTTTTTTCAAAGTACAGGAACCTCACTGATGTAAAGGGTACACTAAGGCCTCTTTCACACGGGCGTTGCGGGAAAATGTGCGGGTGCGTTGCGGGAACACCATTTTTCCGCACGAGTGCAAAACATTGTAATGCGTTTTGCACTCGCGTGAGAAAAATCACGCATGTTTGGTACCCAAACCCGAACTTCTTCACAGAAGTTCGGGCTTGGGATCGGTGTTCTGTAGATTGTATTATTTCCCCTTATAACATGGTTATAAGGGAAAATAATAGCATTCTGAATAAAGAATGCAAAGTAAAATAGCGCTGGAGGGGTTAAAAAAAATATAATTTAACTCACCTTAGTCCACTTGATAGCGCAGCCCGGCATCTCCTTCTGTATTCTTTCTTCAGGACCTGGGTAAAGGACCTTTGATGACGTCACTCCGGTCATCACATGATCCATCACCATGGTAAAAGATCATGTGATGACTGGAGTGACGTCACCAAAGGTCCTTGACCTATAATGAATGAATGATCACCACAGGTCCTGTTCAGTAAAGGAGACAGAGGGAGATGCCGGCATCGCGATCAAGTGGACTAAGGCGAGTTAAATTATTATTATTATTTTTTTAACCCATCCAGCGCTATTTTACTATGCAATCTGTATTCAGAATGCTATTATTTTCCCTTATAACCATGTTATAAGGGAAAATAATAATGATTGGGTCTCCACCCCGATCGTTTCCTAGCAACCGTGCGTGAAAATCGCACCGCATCCGCCCTTGTTTGCGGATGCTTGCGATTTTCACACAACCCCATTCACTTCTATGAGGCCTGCGTTGCGTGAAAAACGCAGAATATAGAGCATGCTGCAATTTTCACGCAACGCACAAGTGATGCGTGAAAATCACCGCCCGTGTGATCCGCGCGGAATTCTCGCCCCTGTGAAAGGGGCCTAAGGGACAGTACTACTGCAGGAGGTGCACAAAGGGGGCATAGCTGTTGGGCCACTAAGGAGAAGCATTATTGTAAGGGGCATAACTATTGTGTGGGGGCACTTAGGGGGCATAAGTAGTGATGAACGAACATCGGCGGGGACGGTTCACGAACACGATCAACTGTTCGTGAACCGCAAGTTCGCGGCAGGCCCCATTCACTTTAATGGCAGGCAAAACTGTGAAAAACCTTCAGATCATATTTGCAGCCACCAAATACTTAGTAGAAGTGTACAAATAGTCCCACAACATGGACAGTGACATACTAGAGGGGGATCAATGGCACAAATTCCCACAAAATATGTACAATGTGTATTTTAGTCAGGGGCCATTTGTATGCATCTTAAAGGGAAATTTTTTGAAATGTGCCCTGTTGGAGCCTAGAAATGTTTTATTTTAGGCCACAGTAGTACGGGCCTTAAAAATTTGTCATTCACCTGACATAAAATTACGCAGTCACTGAATAACAATTTTACTGTAGCCCACTTTTTTTTCACTTTTTTGGGGGGGGAAATGGTATATCACAGTAGAAATTATTGGTTCCAATAGTGTTTGTCACTCTGTGTAGATGCGGTAACTCAGCAAACCCGCAAACAAATGCTGCACTACCTAAATGCACCATATAGAAAGTATATTATTGGTATATATAACACCCCTGCTTCAATCAGTTTTTTTGGGGAGCAACTGGTAAATCACACCAGTAAAAATTATTTGTTCCAATAGCGTTTGGCACTCTGTGTGGCTGCAGTATCGTAGCAGAACCGCACACAACTGCTGCACAATACAATTGCACTATAATATACTTTCTATGTTAGAAAGTATATTATAAGTATATTACACCCCTCAGTAAGTCACACCTATCGATAGCACACCTATACCAGTCCTTAAAAGGACTTTTGTGGTCCTATTAACTAGCTTATGGTGTCCCTAACAGTCTGTCCCTGCTCCACACAGCAACCTCTCCCTACACTGGCAAAATACTGAATGTAAAATGGCGGCCAGATCAGGTTTATTTATAGGGTAGGGGGTATGTCCATGTGCTGAAACGTCTCAATTGGCTGTCCTGTACCACCTGATGTGTCATGGGTCAAAGTTCTTCACAATGTAAAAGAATATGGCGGGCGCGAATATGGCCATATGTTCTCTTGTTCAGCAAATCGCGAACACGCAAAGTTTGCTGCGAAACGACCACCGGGCGAACCGCAGGGCCATCTCTAGGCATAAATACTGTTTGAAGACATCAAGGGGGTATTCTAGGACACTAAACAGGATTCTACTGTGAAAGGGACTCTTAGGGTAGATTACTATGGTGTGGGGAACTAAGGGGACATTCAGCACCTCTTGTCCTGCGCTAGGAAATGTTTTATTTATATGTATTTAAAATGACTGATTGGGTGAAGGTTGCAGGGAATTTGCTCAAGGTGGGGGCAAGTTATGCCCCTCAGTCTACTGTTAGATCATGATCTTTTTGGCCACCACTGTTTTAGTCTGTTAATTCTTGTATTTTGTGCCATGCCTTTATGTGGATTTTTTATACTAAAAATGTAATAAAATTTCAATATAATATTTTGGTATATTGTTAATCAATAATAAAATGTCTTTTATTATTGGCAGATGACTGTTCCAGGAACTTAGAGAAGCATCTGGTATCTTTGGATTTTGAAGTAGATGACTGTGGTATCACACGAGATACAGTTGAAGAGCATGCCAATATCCAAGATATAACTTCATCCAATCACAGCAACAATGCATCATTCGATTCTTTTAAACAGGTCCGATCTTCTGATTCATCACAGACTGTAACACAGAATAAAATTCACAGAAGAGGTGCTAAACATCCAACAGCACACATAGAAGAAAAGCCATTTTCATGTTCAGAATGTGGTAAAAGTTTCAACCATAAATCACCTCTTGTTATACATGAGAGAACTCACACAGGGGAGAAGCCATTTTCATGTTCAGAATGTGGGAAATGTTTTACCAATAATTCAGCTCTTGTTACACATCAGAGAATTCACAGAGGAGAGAAGCCATTTTCATGCTCAGAATGTAGTAAATGTTTTACGCAGAAAGTATATCTTGTTGTACATCAGAGAGTTCACACCGGGGAGAAGCCATTTTCATGTTCAGAATGTGGGAAATGTTTTAACCAGAAATCAGCTCTTGTTACACATCAAAAAACTCACAGAGAAGAGAGGCCATTTTCATGTTCAGAATGTGGAAAATGTTTTAAGTATAAATCAATTCTTGATAAGCATCAAGAAACTCACAGAGAAGAGAGGCCATTTTCATGTTCAGATTGTGGAAAATGTTTTAAGCAGAACTCAACTCTCTTTTCACATAAAAAAACTCACAGAGAAGAGAGGCCATTTTCATGTTCAGAATGTGGAAAATGTTTTAAGCGGTTATCGGCTCTAGTTGTACATCAGAGAAATCACACCGGGGAGAAGCCATTTTCATGTTCAGAATGTGGGAAATGTTTTAACAATAATTCACATCTTGTTGTACATCAGAGAACTCACACCAGGGAGAAGCCATTTTCATGTTCAGAATGTGGAAAATGTTTTACGCTAAAATCGGCTCTTGTTGTACATCAGAGAATTCACACCGGGGAGAAGCCATTTTCATGTTCAGAATGTGGGAAATGTTTTAACAATAATTCACATCTTGTTGTACATCAGAGAACTCACACCAGGGAGAAGCCATTTTCATGTTCAGAATGTGGAAAATGTTTTAGGCAGAAATCATCTCTTGTTGTACATCAGAGAACTCACACAGGAGAGAATCTATTTTCATGCTCAGAATGTGGAAAATGTTTTGCGTATAAACAAGCTCTTGTTACGCATCAGAGAATTCACACAGGAGAGAAGCCATATCCATGTTCAGAATGCGGTGAATGTTTTAAGCAGCTATCAGCTCTTGTTTTCCATCATAGAGTTCACACAGGGGAGAAGCCATTTTCATGCTCAGAATGTGGAAAATGTTTTAAGCAGAAATCAGATCTTGTTATACATCATAGAAATCACACCGGGGAGAAGCCATTTTCATGCTCAGAATGTGGAAAATGTTTTAAGCAGAAATCAACTCTTGTTACACATCAAAAAACTCACAGAGCAGACAGGCCATTTTCATGCTCAGAATGTGGAATTTTTTTTAATCAGCAATCAGCTCTTGTTACACATGAAGAAACTCACAGAGAAAAGCCATCTCCATGCTTAGCCCTTTAGTGACCTCCCTTATGTGTTGTTTTTTAAAATTCTTTTTATTGAAACATTTTCCATTTTTAAAACAGGGACAAAAATGAAAAAAGGGGAGGGAAATGTACCAAGATTTCTGGAATTATACATTGTTTGAAATAGTCCATCTATATTATGAAGCAACTGATGAAAAATTGGTTTCTAGCAATCATCATATTAGAAAATATAATAATAGTATGATAAAGAAAAGACATGAAAAGGGGAGGGAAAGGGAAGAAAGTGAAGGTTACGTTTGAAGAGCGCCCAAAGTACCTTTTAAAGAGGAGATTAGGTACCAGGAGGTATACTGGAATGGTTTGACTATCTCTGAGATTTCAGAGGGGATGAAATGTGTGGTCAGAAAAGTCTTCCATTTTCGGAAGAATTTAGTAGCGGAGCTCTCTTTGTGCCTTTTTGCCTCGATCCAATCATATCTGAACAGTATCTTCAGTTGTGAAATCACTGTTGATATGTCTGGCATTAAGCTGGAGATCCAGTGGTGTAATACTACTCTCTTGGCCATCAGCAATATCGAGTGGAGGAAGAGAGGAACATTTTGAGGGCGAGTAGCTTGGTGTGTTCGAAGGCAAATATAGTGAAACAACAATGTTTGAGGTTCGAGGGGGAGGTTGATCGACCAGTATGTCCTAACATATAGTATCATATTTTCCTTCTTTCCTCCAGACGCAGAAGATGTCCCCTCATCACAGTCACAGTCCTGGGGATAAATAGATGATGGGAGAGATCTCTGTACTGACCCCTGATATATTTATACATAGTTATTAGATCTCCCCTCAGTCGTCTTTTTTCAAATGTGAATAACCCTAATTTTGATAATCTTTCAGGGTACTGTAGTTTCTCCCATTCCAGTTACTACTTTAGATGCCCTCCTCTGAACCCTCTCCAGCTCTGCTATGTCTGCCTTGTTCACAGGAGCCCAGAACTGTACACAGTACTCCATGTGTGGTCTGATTTGTAAAGTGGTAGGACTATGCTATCATCACGGGCATCTATGGCCTTTTTTATGCAACTCATTATCCTATTGGCCTTGGCAACAGCTGCCTGACACTAGTTTTTACAGCTTAGTTTGCTGTTCACTAAAATTCCTAGGTCCTTTTAGCCAAAATAATAGGTGAAATTTGGGACAATGAATGATGCGATCTGGGAACCTGGAAGAGGCTGGAAAGTTAAAGCCATATATGGCATTATGCATCATTTTGAAGTAAGATTCCCGCCACCTCTCATTTATGACACAGGAGAAAACTTTTGCGCACCCTTCCAGGATTTTGTCGCTGATCTCAGCGTCCATCGTTATTTGTTTCTATTTGTAGAAAAGCTTGGATGGTAAAACTTTCGTGAAGTTGCCGGACATGGCTCTGTAAAGGTCCAAAAGTGATAAAACAATATTATCAAAGATGTTTGTGGGTGTTTCTTTGGATAAGTCACAAACTTTGTGCCTGCAAAATCCTAGCACTTGCATTATATGAAGAAAGTGAGAGTCTGGTAGTTGGTATTTTTCCTTCAGTTCCCGCGGAGACAACCATCGTTTCTCCTCCACGTGCATCAGATGTACCGCCCTAACTATCCCTCTGGATTTCCAGTCCTCAGATAATCTTATATGTTTCCCTTAAGGAAACTCAGGATGATTCCAAAGCGGCATTTTTTTTTAGATTGAGTGGGGAAGTCTGAATGCTTTCCTGATGACTTTCCATGCTACCACTGTATCTCTTATCAGTACTGAGTTCTTGACCCCTGGGGGGAGAGCAGCCAAGTTGGAATGTGGGCAAGACACCAGGCCCCAAGGAGCCACTAGGTTTTGTTCCAGATCTTTGTTGGAGAAGTGATCTGTGTCATGAAGCCAGTCCATAATGTGTCTGATGAGGCAAGCAATGTATCCCTGTACGTTTGGAAACTTCACTCCTCCCTCAGGCTTCCATAGCATCAGTTTTTGTAGGGATATCCGTGGACGCTTCCCCGACGATATGAATTTAGTGACTGCTTTATTGAGGGTGTTTACATCTGTATGTTTTAACAGTATTGGGAGAGTTTGAAGAGGATATAGCAGTTTGGAGAAACTCATAATTTTGATCAAATGGCATCGTCCGAGAAATGACAAAGGAAGTGTGTGCCATTTCTTTAGTTCCGCCACTATTTACACGTTGTATGCATAGGCTAGATATCAATCAGTGTGTCCCAACACTGCATTCCTGCCATATATACATAGGTGATTTAGTCAGGCTATCAGAGTGGTGGATGGTATATTATGAGGTCCCTCTCCACACTACTGATTTCCTGTACGCCTGATTTTATCTATACCCATTATTATTCCTAATAAATTATTTATTGTTTTTGTTAGTAACGTTCTTTCAGGCTGTGAATTGATATTTCTTTATTGAACGTGTACCCTACACTCTAATTTTTGTGCGCTGGGAGTTGATGTTATAACCCGAGATAGAGCCAAAATGTTGGAGCAAATCCATCAAGGGGCGCAGATGTTGAGAAACGGAAATCAATATTAATAGGTCATTAGCGTATAATGCCAATTTGACCTCTTTCTTGCCAACCCTGATGCCTGAATACAGATCAGAGTCCTCCAGAAGTGTGGCTAAAGACTTGATATAAAATATTTTTATTGGATATATAAAATTTTTGATCATTTTGTTTCCTATGACTATTTTGATTCCTATTATTGTATGGTGATACGGAGATGATATGTTTTACTTTGAGGATCTCTAATATTCAGGCTGTTCCATGAGCTCCATGGGCGCAGTTACAGTTCTACATAGACTTCTACAAGTATTGACGATACCTCGGATGGAGAGAGGGGGGGGGGGGTAGTGATCCTTTACTGTTTCTATGGATGGTTTTGGACGCTGCCCCTTAATATATTCTGTCGGTGATTGCTTGTTTTGTGCACCTAGTGGTTACTACCTTGCCAGGCAGGGCTGTTATGGTGCAGAACCGTGACTTGTCACATTTGGATCCCCCAGTTACAGTGATGTGTAACTGTCCCACCTGCCAAAATATATTTTTAAAATCTCAAAATACAAATTAGACTACAAGTGAGAATAAAATTGAAAAAAAATGGCTATCAATATGACCAAAACAGGAACCAATTTTAACCATTTACTGTATTTTGGTATCAATCTGCATATTTAAAGAATAAGGAGCTTGAGTTTAAATTAAAAAGAAAATAAATATCTAAAAAACATATTAATAAAAAGCCCATGCGTCATATAAAAAAAAAAGTTGCAAAAATTAGGTAGGCAGCACAATAAATAAAAGTTAAAGGGGCTGAATCCGGGCATATCCCCTTTTTCACCCAGGCAGCCCCTCTGAGATGAGCATCACAGCATTTCAGGTTTTGTTTTTTCCTTTTTTGTTTACATTTTTACACTGCTAGGCAGAGGCTTCTCAGTTGTTTTACAGGCTAGGGCAGCGCTAAAGCCTGCCCATTAGTGCCAGTGATGTCACCTGCAAAGCTGCTAGGCAGGAGCCTCCGCCTAGCAGAAACCCTGTAACGTCACCAGATCTGCAGAAAAAGCCTCTGTCCTGTGCGATAAACGTCGGATGCTCCCCTCATTGGGGTTGCCTGGATGAAGAAGGGGATATGTCTGTTCAGCTCTGAACCCAGACAACCCCTTTTAAGATTGGTCCATTAAATCACCACATGTTCTAAATAAATGCGTATGTCATTAATGGGGTTTTCTTGATCGCCTATCAGGATAGGCCATAACTATCAAATTGGATGAGATTGAGGGGTCTGATACCTGGCACTGCAGTAGCGCTGCAACTCTGTGTCCCCCAGACTCCGTTGAAGTGTCACCATGTGTTGCTGCTCTCCAGAAGGGATGGTAAGATACACCCCAATGGGAATTAAGTCCATAGAGTCAGGGTCTGCAGTAAACCAGAGTGCTTCTTTACTGGAGAAATTCAGGTGCAAAGAAATATAGGCAAGGCATAGGGCTGTCTTCTCCAGTCTCCTACCTGACAGAAGGGTTTGAGGGTTTGCTAAGGATAGACCTGAGCTAGCTGTCCATCTCGCTCTCTCAGAAGGCTGGTACCCTGGCTAAAGACTGGAGTCCCAGGGTCTGTGGCAGAGTATCCAGTCTCAGCGTCTTTTTCTGGTCACTCATGTAGTCTGGCAGAGTATCCCGTCTCAGCGTCTTCCCTAACTGCAGAACACTAGGGGCTCTGATTGCTGTCCTCAATACCCACATGATTGCCCCATGGTTGATCCGTTCAGGAGTATCGCTTTGCACAGAACTGCTATTTTTGGACATAGTTAGGTGAACATGTAAATAAAGAAAAAGTTTTGATCGTTGTTTTACTTTATTTTATTTATGAGTGTTTTACATACAGTATATGCATATGAGTATTTAAATGATTGAGCAATACTGAAAACAGGCTCATAATAACGAGGAAATGTTATAAGGGCAATTTTAGCAATGAGATAAAAAATTAGAGAATGTGACGTGGTGATAAATACCGCCGATACCCGAAAGTGAAACTAAAACGGCCGAGACGAAGCAGGAGAGATACCCGGGTCGGGCCTTATCATATGTTCCATGTGATGTTCAAGATTACGATTTTGTGTGAGAAGCATACCCACTAACGCTCGTTGGTTCAGAGACTAAGAAGCTGTGAAGAAGGAAGGATAAGGAGGAGATTGGGGAAAGCAGCATAAAAAGAACCAGTGATTTTTTTTTTTTGTGTAAGGCTACTTTCACACTAGCATTTTTGCTGGATCCAGCAGGGTTTAGCAAAAACGCTTCCGTTACTGATAATACAACCTTCTGCATCTGTTATGAACTGATCCGGTTGCGTTATCTTTAACATTGCCAAGACGAATCTGTCATGAACTCTATTGAAAGTCAATGGAGGACGGATCCATTTCTATTGTGGCAGATTGTGTCAAAGAAAACGGATCTGTCCCCATTGACTTGTATTGGGAGTCATACCGGATCTGTCTTGCTGCGCATCCCAGGACGGAAAGCAAACCGCAGCAGCATGTAATGAGTCTGTCTCATATATTAGTTTCACCTTTTAAGTTGCATCACTGAAATAAATGAACTGTTGCACAATATTCTTATTTTTCGAGTTTCACCTGTACATTCTTTTATATATTTATATATATATATACAGTACAGACCAAAAGTTTGGACACACCTTCTCATTCAAAGAGTTTTCTTTATTTTGATGACTATGAAAATTGTAGATTCACACTGAAGGCATCAAAACTATGAATTAACACATGTGGAATTATATACATTTGCTTTGATTACTGCTTTGCACACTCTTGGCATTCTCTTGATGAGCTTCAAGAGGTAGTCCCCTGAAATGGTTTTCACTTCACAGGTGTGCCCTGTCAGGTTTAATAAGTGGGATTTTTTGCCTTATAAATGGGGTTGGGACCATCAGTTGCGTTGAGGAGAAGTCAGGTGGATACAGCTGATAGTCCTACTGAATACACTGTTAGAATTTGTATTATGGCAAGAAAAAAGCAGCTAAGTAAAGAAAAACAAGTGGCCATTATTACTTTAAGAAATGAAGGTCAGTCAGTCAGCCGAAAAATTGGGAAAACTTTGAAAGTAAGGGCTATTTGACCATGAAGGAGAGTGATGGGGTGCTGCGCCAGATGACCTGGCCTCCACAGTCACCGGACCTGAACCCAATCGAGATGGTTTGGGGTGAGCTGGACCGCAGAGTGAAGGCAAAAGGGCCAACAAGTGCTAAGCATCTCTGGGAACCTTCAAGACTGTTGGAAGACCATTTCAGGGGACTACCTCTTGAAGCTCATCAAGAGAATGCCAAGAGTGTGCAAAGCAGTAATCAAAGCAAAAGGTGGCTACTTTGAAGAACCTAGAATATGACATATTTTCAGTTGTTTCACACTTGTTTGTTATGTATATAATTCCACATGTGTTAATTCATAGTTTTGATGCCTTCATAGTCATGAAAATAAAGAAAACTCTTTGAATGAGTAGGTGTGTCCAAACTTTTGGTCTGTACTGTATATAATTGTATTTTTATTGTAATACAAAATCTCAAGTAAATTGCAACTGAATGCACCATTGTACAAATCGAAGTGAACAGTGCCCTGTCATTACTGCCTTATGGGCCTCCCACAACGAACGCACATCTCCCACCGACCCTTCATTAAGTTCAAAGTAAGATTTAAGATGGTCACTAGTGTTGAGCTCGAATAATCGAATAGCAAATATTAATCGCGAATATCGCAACTTCGCTAATTCGCAAATATTTTGAATATAGTGCTATAATTTCGATTTATTGAATATTCGTCATTTTTTAACATCTGAAAACATGATTCCTCCCTGCTTCTTTCTTGTGGGTCAATGAGTCATTGTCCCACAAGCAACTTAATCAGGAAGGAATCATGTTTTCATATGGAAAAAAAAAGACGAACATTCTAAAAAACAAATATATAGCAATATAGTAAATATATTCGCGTTATTTAGAATATTCACATTTTTTTTCCCTATCTGTACAGTTGTTCTCATACTCATCACCATGGGAACGCCTGTGGGTTAGAAAATACCATCGGATCTGAGTTTTCCCTGAGATCGTGAAAACTCAGATCTGATGGTATATTCTAACCCACAGGCGTTCCCAAGGTGACGGGGACGCTTGTCGGGAAGGAGTATGCCAAAGTGGAATAACAGTACACATTGAAAAAAAAAAGACGAATATTCTAAATAAGGAATTTATTCGCTATATTGCTATAACTTCGTTTTTTTAGAATATTCGTCATATTCTAAGACAAGAATATATAGCTGTAACAGCATACAAGCGAATGCTCCAAACTCCGAAAGGAACCTCACGAATAGCTGCTAGCAGACGAATAGGAAACACACCCAAGCGGCTTACACTCCTAGCAATCAGTCTCTAACAGCATACAGTGAATCCCCCCAAGAACGAGATGAGGCTCCGTGTTGAGGGTCAAGCAGTGGTCACCCATAGCTGTGTGTTTATTGATCTTATATAACATTGTTACACACTAGTACCACCCACAGGGTTTTGTAAAACAACCAATAAACACGTACAATACAGTAAAACACTCCCACACAAAATCCTCCCCTCTGCCTGTGATACAATTACCTTACACAATGGGTTGATGTAATTATCACAGGCAGGAGAATACACAATGTCTTCTGTCCTGGAGACAACCGAGTAGTAAGTCAATTATCTCTCAGGACAAAGGGAAATCGGCAATACACACGTGGGGACAATAGGACAGACATCACTATTCAAATATACAATGTCCCACCCATTACAGTAACATAGACATTTAACATATCCCCAGATGGCTTGGATCTGAGCGCTCAAAATATCCAAACAGCGCTCAGATGCCACAACACACAGTCAAATCGCCATGGGGTTTTAGTTTAGCATGGGCTGATGAGAGGGTCCATAATCCTGGGGCAAGAGGCTGGAAAACAGGCACCTCCAAAACCCAGTGGCGAGGTTGGTTTTACCACACATCTCCCCCTCCCAGGGAAGACTAACCAGATACCTGACCTCACGCCAGTTGGTATCTGATTCCGGCAGTCCACCCACAACCAAATACTGAGCCTGTTGAATTTGGTAGCCTGTCTCTGTCCAGTGAGTCCACCAAGGTTATGTTGGTAACTGGTACTCCCGGTCTCTGTGTTGCTCCCTGGCTTGGAGTGGAGGTTGCCTGGTGGGTAGGGATCAGCAGTACTCTGCCCTGGTGCCAGCGCTACCATGGAAGAAGCCTGGTTGTTGGAGGGGGAGACCGACTGTCTCCCCTTTGGATACCCAGCTCTGCTGCTGGAGGGGGAGACTGACTGTCTCCCCTTTGGCTAAACAGCCCTGTTGCTGGAGGACAGGACCGACTGTCCCTACCCCATGTGCTGTAAGTGCAGAGTCCACGGTCCCATCTGCACGGTTGTGGGGCTTATTGTCTCCCCCTGGTAAGTTAAGCTGCCGCTGGGGGAAGGAGACTAGGCTCCCAATTCCCAACAAATCCTTCTGTTGCTGTGGGATGGAGACAGGGCTCCCAATTCCCAACAACTCAATCTGCTGCTGGGGGACAGGACCGACTGTCTCTGCCCCCTGTAACTCAGCCTGCCGCTGGGGAAAGAAGACTGGGCTCTCAATTCCCAATAAATCACAGGGCCGCTGGGGAATGGAGACTGGGCTCCCAATTCCCTGTAATTCACATGGCCGCTGGGGAATGGAGACTGGGCTCCCAATTCCCTGCAATTCACACTGCCAATAGGGATAGGGGGTAGCAAGTTCCTCTCCCATACATATTTCCAGCCTCTGGGGAGGGAGACCGACTGTCTCCGCTCCCAATACAGTGTCCTGTTGCTGGGGAAAGGAGACTGGGCTCTCTATTCCCTGTAGGACACTCTGCCACTGAGGAATGGAGACTGGGCTCCCAATTCCCTGTAAATCACACGGCCGCTGGGGAATGGAGACTGGGCTCCCAATTCCCTGTAAATCACACGGCCGCTGGGGAATGGAGACTGGGCTCCCAATTCCCTGCAGGACTGGTGGAGAGACTTTGGTCCCATCTCCACCGGCCACCTGGGGTTCTTCCCAGTAACACTCCACAATATCTGCCCAGCTGAATGGGTCTGGATCTGGGTCTGTCATATTGCTGTCCTGCTGAGCCTTCCCAATGGAGTGGAAGAGATCTCGGTAGTCCTGCTCCAGTTCCCACTCCAGGGTTGCTAGGTGAGCCAGGTCTTTCTCTACCTCATGGAGGTCATCTCAATCCTGCCTAGCCTCCCTCTCATAGAAAATGTCCTGAAGTCTGGACTGTGCAGGGCTCCCGAAGTCAGGCTCTGCAAAGGACTCCCATAACAAGCCAGGACCATCAAACTCCTCTCCCTCTGGCTTGTCATGCTCAGCTGTCCAGGGTAAATACTGTGCCATATACCACCAGAGCCCCTGGTAGGCATCCTCCAGCCATAGCTCCTGCCATACCCGGTGCTATAGTTCCTTCACCCATTCCTCCAGGGGCTTCTCTCCCAGGAAGGGCATCCGCAGGGCCACTTGCTTCTGCAATCGCTGCTCTTCACTGGGGAGACTCTCGCCTCACTGGTATTGTACATTATCCAGGGCCTGGTACCAGATGCCTTTCCTTAATGCATCCCGGCCATCCAGGTCTTCCTCATCGTATCCCACTGCTACCACCAATTGTAACAGCATACAAGGGAATGCTCCAAACTCCGAACGGAACCTCACGAATAGCTGCTAGCAGACGAATAGGAAACGCACCCAAGCGGCTTACACTCCTAGCAATCAGTCTCTAACAGCATACAGTGAATCCCCCCAAGAACAAGACGAGGCTCCGTGTTGAGGGTCAAGCAGTGGTCACCCATAGCTGTGTGTTTATTGATCTTATATAACATTGTTACACACTAGTATCACCCACAGGGTTTTGTAAAACAACCAATAAACACGTACAACACAGTAAAACACTCCCACACAAAATCCTCCCCTCTGCCTGTGATACAATTACCTTACACAATGGGTTGATGTAATTATCATAGGCAGGAGAATACACAATGTCTCCTGTCCTGGAGACAACCGAGTAGTAAGTCAATTATCTCTCAGGACAAAGGGAAATCGGCAATACACACGTGGGGACAATAGGACAGACATCACTATTCAAATATACAATGTCCCACCCATTACAGTAACATAGACATTTAACATATCCCCAGATGGCTTGGATCTGAGTGCTCAAAATATCCAAACAGCGCTCAGATGCCACAAACACAGTCAAATCGCCATGGGGTTTTAGTTTAGCATGGGCTGATGAGAGGGTCCATAATCCTGGGGCAAGAGGCTGGCAAACAGGCCCCTCCAAAACCCAGTGGCGAGGCTGGTTTCGCCACAATAACAATATAGCGAATACTCGTAAAATACACATATACACTGCCATTTAGCTAATATAGTGCTATAATATTTTTTTTTATAGTGTAAATTTTTTTCAAATCTCAAGTTCAGAAGAGATAAAAAAAATTTGACTAAAGCACTATATTAGCTAAATTACAGTCTATGGCCGAATGCATAGATCATACGAGTGTATTACTGTAGTGCAGCGGCGGCATGAAGCGCATGGCGTCATAGCAACCAATGACGCCATGCGCTCCTGCTGTCAGCAGGATGCCAGGCCGGGATACCACGGACCGCTCATGGCCGTGGAACACGGCGTGGTGCATTCGGCCTATATGTGTATTTTACGAATATTTGCAATATTGCTATAACTTCGTTTTTTAGAATATTCGTAATATTCTAAAAAACGAAGTTATAGCAATATCGCAAATATTCGGAAAATACACATATAGATTGCAATTTAGCTAATATAGTGCTATAGTATTTTTTTTTTTATAGTGTCAATTTTTTTCAAATCGGAAGTTCAGAAGAGACAAAAAAAGAGACTGTAAAAAAAAATTATAGCACTATATTAGCTAAATTACAGTCTATATGTGTATTTTACAAATATTCGCTATATTGCTATAACTTAATTTTTTAGAATATTCGTAATATTCTAAAAAACGAAGTTATAGCAATATAGCAAATATTCGTAAAATAAACATATTAGCCAATAGCCATAGCCAACCAATAGGAAAGTTGTCTTATACAGTTAAAAAAAAAGAAAAAGAAAAAAAATATCGCATATTATTCGCGATAAATAGAATAATGACGAATATTCGATTTCGACGAATATAGGATGAATATTCGCGAAATATCGCGAAATCGAATATGGCACCTCCCGCTCATCACTATCACGCATAGAAACATAGAATGTGTCGGCAGATAAGAACCATTTGGCCCATCTAGTCTGCCCAATATACTGAATACTATGAATAGCCCTTGGCCCTATCTTATATGAAGGATGGCCTTATGCCTATCCCATGCATGCTTAAACTCCTTCACTGTATTTGCAGCTACCACTTCTGCAGGAAGACTATTCCATGCATCCACTACTCTCTCAGTAAAGTAATACTTCCTGATATTACTTTTAAACCTTTGCCCCTCTAATTTAAAACTATGTCCTCTTGTAGCAGTTTTTCTTCCTTTAAATATTCTCTCCTCTTTTACTTTGTTGATTCCCTTTATGTATTTAAAAGTTTCTATCATATCCCCTCTGTCTCGTCTTTCTTCCAAGCTATACATGTTAAGGTCCTTTAATCTTTCCTGGTAAGTTTTATCCTGCAATCCATGTACCAGTTTAGTAGCTCTTCTCTGAACTCTCTCCAAAGTATCAATATCCTTCTGGAAATATGGTCTCCAGTACTGAGCACAATACTCCAAATGAGGTCTCACTAGTGCTCTGTAGAGCGGCATGAGCACCTCCCTCTTTCTACTGGTAATTCCTCTCCCTATACACCCAAGCATTCTGCTAGCATTTCCTGCTGCTCTATGACATTGTCTGCCTACCTTTAAGTCTTCTGAAATAATGATCCCTAAATCCCTTTCCTCAGATACTGAGGTTAGGACTGTATCACTGATTTTTTATTCTGCTCTTGGGTTTTTACGCCCCAGGTGCATTATCTTGCACTTATCAACATTAAATTTTAGTTGCCAGATTTTTGACCATTCCTCTAGTTTTCCTAAATCCTTTTCCATTTGGTGTATCCCTCCAGGAACATCAACCCTGTTACAAATCTTTGTGTCATCAGCAAAAAGTGATGTTCGGTCCGCCCCCTATTCGTCATCATTGTGTAAAATTTGACCCTGTACCTCACAGTCAGCAGACACATTCCAGCCAATCGGCATCATACCCTCCCTCCCAGACCCTCCCACCTCCTAGACAGCATCCATTTTAGATTCCTTCGGAAGCTGCAGTGTCACAAATTTGACTAAGTTGTAATCGCAATGCAATTAATACAGGTTATATTAATCGCATTGCGAATTCAACTTAGAGCTGGGTTCCTAATGGTTGTGTTGCTAGAATATAACAAAGATTGAGAATATAGTGCTATATTCGTTATATTCGTCAATTCTAGCAATACAACCATTAGGAACTCAGATCTAAGTTGTAATCGCAATGCGATTAATACAGGTTATATTAATCGCATTGCGAATTCAACTTAGAGCTGGGTTCCTGATGACCCTGTACCTCACAGTCAGCAGACACATTCCAGCCAATCATCAGCAGACCCTCCCTCCCAGACCCTCTCACCTCCTGGACAGCATCCATTTGAGATTCATTCGGAAGCTGCATTCTTAGTGAGAGAAGGGACAGTGTAGCTGCTGCTGATTTAATAGGGAAATCGATAGCTAGGCTGGTGTATTCAGTGTCCACTACAGTCCTGAAAGACTCATCTGATCTCTGCTGTAAGGACAGCACCCCAAAAAGCCCTTTTTAGGGCTAGAACATCAGTCTGCTTTTCTTTTTTTTTCCCTGTGTAATGTAATTGCAGTTGCCTGCCTGCCAGGGTGTGTGTCAGGCTCACAGCGCATACTGTGCCCACTTGCCCAGTGCCACCACTCATATCTGGTGTCACAGTAGCTTGCATTTAAAAAAAATATATATATATTTTTTGACTGTAATATAATAGCAGTCAGTTGCCGTCACGCGCGTGTGTTTCATGCCCTGCAAGTGCACAGTGTCACCAGCGCAACTCATATCTGGTGTCACATTCGATTCCATTTAAATAAAAACAACAATTTTGACTGTGAATAAATAGCAGTCAGTTGCACACACGTGTTTTTGTGTTTAAGGTCCAGCTGCAAGCGCATAGTGTCACTTCAGCGCAACTCATATCTGGTGTCACATTCGATTCCATTTAAAGAAAAACAACAATTTTGACTGTGAATAAATAGCAGTCAGTTGCACACACGTGTTTGTGTGTTTTTATGGCCCAGCTGCAAGTGCATAGTGTCACTTCAGCGCAACTCATATCTGGTGTCACATTCGATTCCATTTAAAGAAAAACAACAATTTTGACTGTGAATAAATAGCAGTCAGTTGCACACACGTGTTTGTGTGTTTAAGGCCCAGCTGCAAGTGCATAGTGTCACCAGCGCAACTCATATCTGGTGTCACAGTAGCTTGCACGCATAGTACAACTTAACGAATAAAAAAAAAATGACAGGCAGAGGCAGGCCACCCCGCAGGGGCCGTCGTGGTCGTGGTCGTGGTGCTGTGATTCCCTTTGGCCCTAGAATAATGCCCAGTGTTCAGAGGCCACGTACCCTGAACTCGAAAAGTTCTGAGGACATAGTTGACTGGCTAACACAGGACACCCAATCTTCTACAGCTTCCGCTCGGAACCTTGACGCACCATCCTCCTCCAGCTCAGCTTTGGGCACCTCTCAAGTTACCACTCGCCCGCCTGCCGCCACCACTAACACTAGCACCACAGCCGCTTCACTTGATCTGTCGGAGGAGTTATTTTCACATCAGTTGGAAGAAATGAGTGATGCGCAACCATTATTGCCAGAGGATGTAGATAACAGGGATATGTCTCAGTCAGGCAGCATTACACACATGGACGTACGGTGTGATGATAATGATGATTTTGTACCCGCTGCTGCTTCCTTTGCTGAGTTGTCAGTTACAAGTGAAGCGGTTGATGATGACGATGTGTCTGTGGATGTCCCGTGGGTGCCTGCTCGAAGAGAAGAAGAACAGGTGGAAAGTTCTGATAGGGAGACAGGGAGGAGGAGGAGGAGACGAGTTGGAAGCAGAGGGAGGTCGTCGCAAAGAGCTAGTGGCACAGTCAGACAGCATGCATCGGCACCCGGGGTCAGCCAGACAGCACACCAATCAACGCATGCTGTTGCCACCACCAGAATGCCGTCATTGCAGAGCTCAGCAGTGTGGCATTTTTTTTGTGTGTCTGCCTCTGACAACAGCGATGCCATTTGCAACCTGTGCCAAAAGAAACGGAGTCGTGGGAAGTCCAACACCCACCTAGGTACAACTGCTTTGCGAAGGCACATAATCGCACATCACAAACGCCTATGGGATTAACACATGAGTACAAGCAGCAAACAAACTCAAAGCCGCCATCCTCCTCCTGGTCCAGCATCTTCAGCCACGTCAACCACTGATGTCCTCCTTGCCCCCTCTCAACCATCCGCCACTCCGTCTCTCGCTTTGAGCAGTTCCTGCTCATCTGCCCATAGTCAGGTGTCTGTCAAGGACATGTTTGAGCATAAGAAGCCAATGTCACAAAGTCACCCCCTTGCCCGGCGTCTGACAGCTGGTTTGTCTGAACTCTTAGCCCGCCAGCTTTTACCATACAAGCTGGTGGAGTCTGAGGCATTCAAAAAATGTGTAGCTATTGGAACACCGCAGTGGAAGGTACCCGACCGAAATTTCTTTGCACAAAATCCCCAACCTGTACTCGATTGTGCAAAAGGAAGTTGTCACGAACCGGCAGGACAGGTAGTGAATCCTCTGGACCAGAGAGGCGATGGCGCAGGTTGTACTAGAGGACCGGTTCTAAGCAGTTACTGGTCTTCACCAGAGCCCGCCGCAAGGCGGGATGGATTTGCCGCGGCGGTAACTACCAGGTCGTGTCCCCTAGTAACAACTCAACCTCTCTGGCAGCTGATAAGGCGTGGTACACAGGGAGAAGGTAAGAGCGTAGTCGGACGTAGCAGCGGTCAGGGCAGGCGGCAAAGGTTCAAAGGCGAGTGGACGGTAGCAACGGGTACGGCAACAGGTAAGGCAAACTAACATCGTAGGGAACGCTTTCTCTGAGGCACAAAGATCCGGCAGAAAGCTGTGGGAGGAGAAGGTATAAATGGGCAGTGCACAGGTGCAGCCTAATTAAGTCAGCACTGCCTCTCACAACCTTAACCCTTAATAACCCCTTTGGACCAGACACCAATCACTGGTCATTTGAATCTAAGAGTCCCGGCGCGCGCGCGCCCTAGAGAGCGAGGACGCACACGCCGAGACGCTGGAGTGCTGCCTGGGGGCATACGCTGTGAGCGCTCCGAGGCCAGCAGGGGACCCGGAGCGCTCAGCGTAACAGTACCCCCCCCCCCTTTGGTCTCCCTCCTTTTTTGGTACCAAAGAACTTGCGGATGAGACTGCGGTCCAGGATGTTCTCCTCCGGCTCCCATGACCTCTCCTCAGGACCGCAGCCCTCCCAGTCGACCAAAAAAAATCTTTTCCCCCGGGAGATCTTGGTCGCCAAGATCTCCTTGACAGAGAATATATCGGAGGTACCGGCGACAGGGGTGGGAGAAACAAGCTTGGGAGAAAAACGGTTAAAGACAGCAGGTTTAAGAAGGGAGACATGGAAGGAGTTATGGATTCGGAGGGAGGGAGGGAGGAAGATGGAGCTGATAAGAAACTTGATTGATACGACTCTTGATTTTATAGGGTCCCAAGAAACGAGGGCCCAACTTGTAACTTGGGACCCTAAATCGGATGTACCTAGAGGAGAGCCACACCTTGTCACCCGGACGAAATTCCGGTGGAGATCTGCGTCTCTTGTCAGCTTGAACCTTCATACGGGCGGAAGCCCTGAGGAGAGCAGCGTGGGTTTCTCGCCAGATGGAGGAAAAATCCTGTACAAGACTGTCAACGGCAGGTACAGAAGAAGGAGTGGGAGACTGCGGCAGAGGTGGAAGAGGATGACGGCCAAAAACTACAAGGAAAGGAGACTTGTTAGAGGCAGAGGATTGTTTGTAGTTGTAGGAGAACTCCGCCCAGGGAAGTAGATCAGCCCAGTCGTCATGGCGTGAGGATACAAAGTGACGCAGATAGTCACCCAAAATCTGGTTCACCCGTTCTACTTGGCCGTTAGACTGAGGATGGTACGAAGAAGAAAAGTCCAATTTGATCCCGAGCTGAGCACATAGAGCCCTCCAGAATTTGGAGACGAATTGTACCCCACGATCCGAGACAATATGTTTGGGAAGGCCATGGAGACGAAAGATGTGTTGGAAAAATTGTTTGGCCAACATGGGTGCAGAGGGTAGACCGGGCAGGGGTACAAAGTGAGCCATCTTGGAGAAGCGATCCACCACGACCCAAATAACGGACTTGCCATGGGAGGGGGGAAGATCTGTAATAAAGTCCATGGCGATGTGAGACCAGGGAACTTCAGGAACAGGTAGAGGCAAGAGGAGACCCGCTGGTTTCTGGCGAGGCGATTTATCCCGGGCGCAAATCGTACAGGCCTGGACGAAGTCCGAGACATCTTTCTCCAGAGAAGACCACCAGTACCTTTGGGAGATTAGTTGGAGAGACTTTAGCACCCCTGGATGACCAGCATAAGGGGAGGCGTGGCCCCACTTGAGAATTCTCAGCCGCTGACGTGGAGGTACGTAGGATTTGCCAGGAGGAAGAAGGCGCAGGTCCACGGGAGCGACTGGAATAAGGCGTTCTGGAGGGATAATATATTGAGGTGTTAACTCGTCGCCCACCACATCAGAGGAGCGAGACAGAGCATCTGCCCTAATGTTCTTACAAGCCGGACAGAAATGGATCTCAAAGTTAAAGCGGGCGAAGAACAGAGACCAACGAGCCTGACGGGGATTTAATCTCTGAGCAGACTGGAGATAAGCCAGGTTCTTGTGGTCCGTGAAGATGTACACAGGATGTGTGGCGCCCTCGAGTAAATGTCTCCATTCCTCCAGTGCCAATTTAATAGCCAGCAGTTCCCTGTCCCCAATGGAGTAATTTCTCTCTGCGGAAGAGAATGTTTTAGAAAAGAAGCCACAAGTTGAAGTCTTGCCCCGGGAAGACTTCTGGGTGAGGACAGCTCCGGCTCCCACCGAGGAGGCATCCACTTCAAGAGAGAAGGGCTTGGTGGAATCTGGTCTAGAGAGAACAGGTGCAGAGGCAAAGGCGGATTTCAGGGACTGGAAGGCTTCCTCGGCTTGGGAAGGCCAGGATTTGGGGTTAGCTCCTTTTCTAGTGAGGGCCACGATAGGAGCTACCAGAGTGGAATAGTGAGGGATGAATTGCCTGTAGTAATTCGCAAAGGCCAGAAATCTTTGTATGGCTCGGAGACCAGAGGGACATGGCCAATCCAGAACCGCCGAGAGTTTGGCTGGGTCCATTTGAAGTCCTTGGGCTGAGATAATGTATCCCAGGAAAGGCAGGGAGGTCCGTTCAAAAAGACATTTTTCAAGTTTAGCGTACAGGCGATTTCTCCTAAGACGAGTAAGAACTTGTTGCACATGGACCCGGTGTTGATCCAAATTGGAGGAAAAGATGAGGATATCATCCAGGTATACGACCACGCAGGTGTAAAGTAAGTCCCTGAAAATATCATTGACTAATTCCTGGAAGACAGCAGGTGCGTTGCAGAGGCCGAAGGGCATCACCAAATACTCGAAATGGCCGTCCCTTGCGTTAAAGGCGGTCTTCCATTCGTCTCCCTCACGGATACGGATCAGATTATAGGCCCCTCGAAGGTCCAATTTAGTGAAGATCTTAGCCCCTCGGAGACGATCAAATAGCTCAGAGATTAGAGGCAGAGGGTAACGGTTCTTGATGGTAATTTTATTAAGACCTCTGTAGTCAATGCAGGGGCGGAGGGAGCCGTCTTTTTTAGTCACGAAGAAAAAACCGGCCCCAGCAGGAGAAGAAGATTTTCTTATGAATCCTCTCTGTAGGTTCTCACGTATATAGTCGGACATGGCAAGAGTCTCAGGAGGTGAGAGAGGATAAATTCTGCCCCGAGGTGGAGTAGAACCGAGTATCAGGTCGATTGGGCAATCATAGGATCGGTGAGGAGGAAGAACCTCAGCTTGTTTCTTGCAGAAGACATCCGTGAAGGAATGGTATGGCTTGGGCAGCCCAGAAGGCGGGTTCTGTTTGACCAGAGCAGGCTTGAGACAGCGGTCCGAACAGGAGGAGCCCCAACGCAGGATCTCACCGGTGGACCAATTCAGGACAGGGCTATGACGTTGAAGCCACGGCAGACCCAGGAGGAGTTCGGAGGAACAGAAGGGAAGGACAAAGAACTCTAAAGTCTCGGTATGAAATATTCCGATGTCCATCTGCAGAGGCTGGGTACGGAACTGCACGGTGGCTGAGAGTCTCTCACCGTTAACAGTAGAGATGAAAAACGGCTTGGGTAGATGGATTACTGGAATACGGTACTTGTCAACCGAGGAGGCGTGAATGAAGTTGCCAGCTTAACCGGAATCCAAGAAGGCGGCTGCGGAGAAAGAGGACTTGGAAGAGATGATCAACTGCACGGGTATGATGAGACGTGGAGAGGAAGAATCCACACCTAGCAATGCCTCTCCCACGCTTACTAGGTGCGAGCGTTTCCCGAACGCGGTGGACGGAGAGGACAATCTCTAAGGAAGTGCTCGGTACTGGCACAGTACAGATACAGGTTCTCGTTTCTGCGGCGGCTTCGTTCTTGCGGAGTCAAGCGTGACCGATCCACCTGCATGGCTTCCACGGCGGAAAATCCAGTAGCGGGTTGAGGTGGATGCGGAAAAACGGGAGCCAGACGAGGAAAGCGTCTAGGACGAGCTTTTTCCTTTTCAAGGAGGAGTTCCTCTTGTCTTTCGGCGAAACGTTTGTCTATCCTAGTGGCCAGCAAGATGAGGTCACTAAGAGTGGAAGGAAGCTCACGTGCAGCCAGAACGTCCTTTACTTCACTGTTAAGTCCTTTCTTGAAGGTGGCGCAAAGGGCTTCATTGTTCCAGTTCAGCTCAGAGGCCAGGGTGCGGAACTGAATGGCATAGTCACCCACGGAAGAACCTCCTTGGGTCAAATTTAGTAAGGCAGTCTCTGCGGAGGTAACCTGGGCAGGCTCCTCAAAAACATTCTGGAACTCTAGGCAGAAGCTCTGGACGGAAGCGGTGGCAGGATCTGCGCGGTCCCATAGTGGTGTAGCCCAGGCCAGGGTCTTCCCGGACAGTAAACTGAGAATAAAGGCTACCTTGGCTCGCTCAGAAGGAAACTGGTCGGACAGAAGCTCGAGGTGGAGAGAGCACTGCGACAAGAACCCACGGCACTGCTTAGGATCTCCGTCATATTTGTCTGGTAAGGACAAACGGATTCTGGAACTGGTGGTAACTGCAGGCGGAGGTGATGCCGCAGGAGCAGACGGAGGAGCTGGCTGTTGCAGAGAAGGCAGGAGCTGCTGCAATATAGCGGTCAACTGGGCCAGCTGTTGACCCTGCTGGGCCACAATGGTGGTGAGGTCCTCCAGGCTTGGCAGGGGAACATCAGCGGGATTCATGGCCGGATCTTACTGTCACGAACCGGCAGGACAGGTAGCGAATCCTCTGGACCAGAGAGGCGATGGCGCGGGTTGTACTAGAGGACCGGTTCTAAGCAGTTACTGGTCTTCACCAGAGCCCGCCACAAGGCGGGATGGATTTGCCGCGGCGGTAACTACCAGGTCGTGTCCCCTAGTAACAACTCGACCTCTCTGGCAGCTGATAAGGCGTGGTACACAGGGAGAAGGTAAGAGCATAGTCGGACGTAGCAGTGGTCAGGGCAGGCGGCAAAGGTTCAAAGGCGAGTGGACGGTAGCAACGGGTACGGCAACAGGTAAGGCAAACTAACATCGTAGGGAACGCTTTCTCTGAGGCACAAGGCACAAAGATCCGGCAGAAAGCTGTGGGAGGAGAAGGTATAAATGGGCAGTGCACAGGTGCAGCCTAATTAAGTCAGCACTGCCTCTCACAACCTTAACCCTTAATAACCCCTTTGGACCAGACACCAATCACTGGTGCACTGGTCCTTTGAATCTAAGAGTCCCGTCGCGCGCGCGCGCGCCCTAGAGAGCGAGGACGCACACGCCGAGACGCTGGAGTGCTGCCTGGGGGCATACGCTGTGAGCGCTCCGAGGCCAGCAGGGGACCCGGAGCGCTCAGCGTAACAGAAGTAATGGCATGTCTGGCACACAGTGTTGGGGCAAGGGTCCATCTGACCACTGATACCTGGTCTGCAAAGAACGGTCAGGGCAGGTATATCACCTACACTGCGCATTGGGTAAACCTGCTGACGGCTGCCAAGCATGCAATGCGTGGCTCTGCAGAGGAGTTGGTGACACTGCCATGACTTGCAGGCAGGCCTGCTGCCACCTCTTTTACTCCTCCTACTCCATCCTCTTCCATAATCTCCTCGGCTGAGTCCTCTTCTGCTGCTGCGTCTGGCTCCACATCCCGGATACGACAGTGTCACGCCGTCTTGGGGTTGACTTGCCTGAAAGCAGAGAGTCACACAAGACCAGCACTCCTGTCCACCCTGAACGCACAGGTGGATCAGTGGCTGACTCCGCACCAACTGGAGATCGGCAAAGTGGTGTGTGACAACGGAAGCAATTTGTTGGCGGCATTGAATTTGGGCAAGTTGGCACATGTGGCATGCATGGCACATGTGTGTAATCTGATCGTACAACGCTTTGTGCATAATTACCCAGGCTTACAGGACGTCCTGAAGCAGGCCAGGAAGGTGTGTGGCCATTTCAGGTGTTCCTACACGGCCATGGCGCACTTTTCAGATATCCAGCGGCGAAACAACATGCCAGTGAGGCACTTGATTTGCGACAGCCCAACACGGTGGAATTCAACACTCCTAATGTTCGACCGCCTGCTCCAACAAGAAAAAGCTGTCAATGAGTATTTGTATGACCGAGGTGTTAGGACAGCCTCTGCGGAGCTGGGAATTTTTTTGCCACGCTACTGGATGCTCATGCGCAATGCCTGTAGGCTCATGCGTCCTTTTGAGGAGGTGACAAACCTAGTCAGTCGCACCGAAGGCACCATCAGCGACATCATACCATTTGTTTTCTTCCTGGAGCGTGCCCTGCGAAGAGTGCTGGATCAGGTCGTAGATGAACGTAAAGAGGAAGAGGAAGAGTTGTGGTCACCATCACCACCAGAAACAGCCTTATCAGCATCGCTTGCTGGACCTGCGGCAACGCTGGAAGAGGATTGTGAGGATGAGGAGTCAGAGGAGGAATGTGGCTTTGAGGAGGAGGAGGAAGACCAACCACAACAGGCATCCCAGGGTGCTTGTTGTCACCTATCTGGTACCCGTCGTGTTGTACGTGGCTGGGGGGAAGAACATACCTTCAGTGAGATCACTGAGGACGAGGAACGGGACATGAGTAGCTCGGCATCCAACCTTGTGCAAATGGGGTCTTTCATGCTGTCGTGCCTGTTGAGGGACCCTCGTATAAAAAGGTTGAAGGAGAACGACCTGTACTGGGTGGTCACGCCACTAGACCCCCGGTATAAGCAGAAAGTGCCTGAAATGTTACAGAATTACCGCAAGTCGGAAAGGATGCAGCAGTTCTAAAATAAATTAAAAAGTATGCTTTGTCACAGCACAACGGGAATCCAACAGGGGAAGAGGTGAAAGTAATCCTCCCATGACCACGCTGGCAAGGGCAGGACGCTTTACAGACGTGTTGTTGTTGATGGAGGACATGCAGAGCTTTTTAAGTCCTACGCATCGCCACAGCCCTTCGGGGTCCACCCTCAGAGAACGACTCGACCGACAGGTAGCAGACTACCTCGCCTTAACTGCAGATATCAACACTCTGAGGAGCGATGAACCCCTTGACTACTGGGTGTGCAGGTTTGACTTGTGGCCTGAGCTATCCCAATTTGCGATAGAACTTCTGGCCTGCCCCGCTTCAAGTGTCCTGTCAGAAAGGACCTTCCGTGCAGCAGGAGGTATTGTTACTGAGAAGAGAAGTCGCCTAGGTCACAAAAAGTCTAGATTACCTCACCTTTATTAAGATGAATGAGGGATGGATCCCGAATGGACTGACAGTGGGCGATACATTCGACTAAAAAAGGCCTGATGAGATGAGCTGCCTTGGGCTAAAAATGGTCCACACGCTGCTGTATTTTATTTCTGAATGCCGGATGACTTGCGTGACTTATCCGCCACCAACTAGGGTTCAAGCCGCAATGTTTTAGGGCACTTTCTGCCTGGGAAACAACTGCAACACCTGTTTTTTCAGGCATGTGTACATGCCTAATTTTTCTGGCCTCTGGTGCTGCACTGTGGCTTCAAAAACCAAACTAAAGAAAAGGCACATATATGTGTCAATTCCCCTTCGTGATCATTACCTTGTTGTGGTGAAGGGGCTTGCGTATCACAATGAAGCGACCACCTCTAGGAGTGTGTTGGCAATGGCAATGTTGCACACCCCAGATAATAAGGTCGTTGCTTCATTGTGAACAGACCAAAAGCGATCGGCTGGATAATTTTGCATAGAAAAAACATTAATTTTCTTTGTGATCATCTATTCTAAGGTGATCATTAAAGCCTACTAGGCCAACAATGGGCCCACACTGCAGAATCATTGTTTTCTGGGTCACTTAACTGTCACTGAACTACCTCAGCACGACCATAGGCTTTGAAAAACCCCCATCGCCTGCAATCTCCCAAACGTGCGCACGAACACAGTCATCACTACACCAAGATTGACGCATAGAGGTATAAAATTTATGTCATGAGTGTGTCAACTATTGACAACTCTTTGCGGTTGTCTAAAATCTATTCCATACACGTCCCCTGATAGGGGACGTAACAAGGATTAAACTGATAGGAATAGTACTACTTAACACACCTTATAATAATAATAATAATACTAGTGGACGTAACAGGGATTAAACTGATAAGAATAGTACTACTCAACACGCCACTCCTATCTGGTGGCACAGTAGATTGTACGCGCAGTGCCCCAAATTGGACGTAGGAGGACCGACCAAGCATCTTTTTCCATCTCCCGGTTCCTAAAATCGATTCCATATACACGTCCCCTGATAGGGGACGTAACAGGGATTAAACTGATAGGAATAGTACTACTTAACACACCTTATAATAACGCAGCGAGAGGCAACGCAGAGAGAGGAGTCTGAAGAAGAGGAGTCAGAGGAGGAAGGTGGCTTTGAGGAGGTGGAAGAACAACCACAGCAGGCGTCCCAGGGGGCTTGTTGTCACCTTTCGGGGACCCTTGGTGTTGTACGTGGCTGGGTGGAGGAAGAGACCTTCAATGACATCAGTGAGGACAAGGAACGGGACATGGCTAGCTTGGTATCCAACCTTGTGCGGCACCTGAGGGGTTAATTGTGCGGATCACAGCCCCCTGTAAGAGATCGGGTGCTGTCAAACAGCAGGGGGCAGTTATGTACACAGTTCTTAGTATATTCTAACTTGAAGCGTCCCCATCACCATGGGAACGCCTCTGTGTTAGAATATACTGTCGGATCTGAGTTTTCACGATGTGAAAACTCAAATCTGAAAAAGCTCTATACAGACGGATTTGCGGATCCGTCTGTGCGAAAGTAGCCTACGGACGCGGATGACAATCTTGTGTGCATCCGTGTTTTTTCACGGACCCATTGACTTGAATGGGTCCGCGAACCGTTGTCCGTCAAAAAAATAGGACAGGTCATATTTTTTTGACGGACAGGAAACACGGATCACGGACGCGGATAAACAACGGTGCATTTTCCGAGTTTTCTACGGACCCATTGAAAGTCAATGGGTCCGCAGAAAATCACGGAAAACGGAACAACGGACACGGATGCACACAACGGTCGTGTGCATGAGGCCTAAGTATGGTTTCCATTAATTTCCCCACTATTGATGTCAGGCTTACTGGCCTATAGTTGCCCGATTCCCCCCTACTACCTTTCTTGCGAATGGGCACAACATTTGCTCATTTCCAATCTTCTGGGACGACTCCTGTTACCAGTGATTGGTTAAATAAATCTGTTAATGGTTTTGCTAGTTCACCACTAAGCTCTTTTAATAGCTTTGGGTGTATCCCATCAGGCCCCTGTGACTTATTTGTATTAATTTTAGACAGCTGACTTAGAACCTCTTCCTCTGTAAAGACACATGCATCAAAAGATTCCTTTAGTCTTCCTTCCTAACTGAGGTCCTTTTCCTTCATTTTCCTTTGTAAAAACTGAACAGAAGTATTCATTGAGTCAGTCAGCTAGATCTTTATCTTCTTCCATATACCTTCCTTCTTTTGTTTTTAATTGGGTAATTCCTTGTTTTAGTTTCCTTTTTTCATTTATGTATCTGAAGAATGTCATATCGCCTTTTTTCACTGACTGAGCTAATTTCTCTTCTGCCTGTGCTTTAGAAGGTCCTATAACTTGTTTGGCCTCTCTATGCCTAATCTTATAAATTTGCCTGTCATCCTCGTTTTTTTTATTTTTTTATAATTACTAAATGCTATCTATTTGTTTTTAATGATTTTGGCCACTTCTGCTGAGTACCACAGTGGTCTCTTCCTTTTTTTGCTTTTACTGACAAGCCTAATGCAATTATCTGTTGCCTTCAATAGTGCCACTTTTAAGTAGTCCCATTTCTCCTGGACTCCATTGAAACTGTTCCAATCTGATAGGGACTCGTATACCACTAATCTAATTTTAGAAAAGTCAGTTTTTCTAAAATCTAAAACTTTTGTTTTTGTGTGGTGTGACTCAGTCACTGTAAGTAAGATTTAAGATGGTCACGCATGCTCTTCTCGTAGCAGTGGTCTCTTAAGGAGGGTTTCATTAAGACTCCAATGGCATTGGCAGGTATATCCCGAACCAGGATCAATTCCAACCATTACTGGGGCATGATCAGACCAGGTGATTTGACCCATAGTGTCTCCTTTCAGCACACGTAAGGTGGAGATGGTTCCCAAAAAATAAATCTGTGTGGGTACCACAGGGAGCAGAGTAGAAGGAGAATGACCTATCAGTGGGGTGGTTAAGTCACCAAAGGTTGAATATCGTCTAATTATGTTGCGGAAGTCCCTAGTTAATTGCTGCTGTGATGAGTTTAAGGGTCTGCCTGGTAGGGCCAACCTGTCCATAGAGTCTGAAAAAATTATGTTAAATCTCCTCCCAACAGGATTAATGGGTCAGGATGTCAAAAAGCCTTATGGAACACTCTGCTAAGAAAGTGGATTTGAGATGTGTTCGGGGCATATACACTCACCTAAAGAATTATTAGGAACACCATACTAATACGGTGTTGGACCCCCTTTTGCCTTCAGAACTGCCTTAATTCTACATGGTTCAACATTGATTCAACAAGGTGCTGATAGCATTCTTTAGAAATGTTGGCCCATATTGATAGGATAGCATCTTGCAGTTGATGAAGATTTGAGGGATGCACATCTAGGGCACGAAGCTTCCGTTCCACCACATCCCAAAGATGTTCTATTGGGTTGAGATCTGGTGACTGTGGGGGCCATTTTAGTACAGTGAACTCATTGTCATGTTCAAGAAACCAATTTGAAATGATTCGAGCTTTGTGACATGGTGCATTATCCTGCTGGAAGTAGCCATTAGAGGATGGATACATGTTCTCATTCTGTTTACGCCAAATTCGGACTCTACCATTTGAATGTCTCAACAGAAATCGAGACTCATCAGACCAGGCAACATTTTTCCAGTCTTCAACAGTCCAATTTTGGTGAGCTCGTGCAAATTGTAGCCTCTTTTTCCTATTTGTAGTAGTACCCGATGGGGTCTTCTGCTGTTGTAGCCCATCCGCCTTAAGGTTGCGCGTGTTGTGGCTTCACAAATGCATTGCTGCATACCTTGGTTGTAACGAGTGGTTATTTCAGTCAACGTTGCTCTTCTATCAGCTTGAATCAGTCGGCCCATTCTCCTCTGACCTCTAGCATCAACAAGGCATTTCTGCCCACAGGACTGCCGCATACTGGATGTTTTTCCCTTTTCACACCATTCTTTGTAAACCCTAGAAATGGTTGTGCGTGAAAATCCCAGTAACTGAGCAGATTGTGAAATACTCAGACCGGCCCGTCTGGCACCAACAACCATGCCATGCTCAAAATTGCTTAAATCACCTTTCTTTCCCATTCTGACATTCAGTTTGAAGTTCAGGAGATTGTCTTGACCAGGACCACACCCCTAAATGCATTGAAGCAACTGCCATGTGATTGGTTGACTAGATAATTGCATTAATGAGAAATAGAACAGGTGTTCCTAATAATACTTTAGGTGAGTGTAGATTACAAAGTATCAAATATAACAAACAAAGAAATCCCTCAAAGGAGTTGCTACGCAGCTATTTACCAAATTTTTTATTTTTAACGGTCACTAGGACCAAGCGTATTTTTGCAACTCCTCCGACTAGTGTTATAAAAAACTCAATTTTATTATAATCCTTTTAAAACCAACATATTACTTGGGAACAAAAAAGGTTAAAACTTTCAGGAGTGACAGTTTCAGGGTCAGTGGCCAGTATTCATGTGTACAACTTGTATCCAATATTCTTGGACTTGCCTAATTGTTTTTATCAATCAATGGTATAGAATCTCTTACACCAGAGACCTATACATATCGCCCTGTCTTTCTCCTGCCTTTCTCTTTCTCCCTGGGACACAGGGTGCTGTTTTTTAGGCAGGAGAAAGACAGGGCGATATGTATAGGTCTCTGGTGTAAGAGATTCTATACCATTGATTGATAAAAACAATTAGGCAAGTCTAAGAATATTGGATACAAGTTGTACACATGAATACTGGCCACTGACCCTGAAACTGTCACTCCTGAAAGTTTTAACCTTTTTTTGTTCCCAAGTAATATGTTGGTTTTAAAAGGATTATAATAAAATTGAGTTTTTTATAACACTAGTCGGAGGAGTTGCAAAAATACGCTTGGTCCTAGTGACCGTTAAAAATTAAAAATTTTATAGATTACAAAGTGTGATTGACTGACCTGCAAGTGTACCTCTCAAAATAATGTAGCTCCCCTGTGGATCTACTATGGTAGAATCTATTCTAATAGGACAATGGGCTGAAATGAAGATTGCGACTCCTGCCTTCCTACGAGAGTGGGTGGCCAAGTATGCAATGGGATATAAGTGAATGGCAAAGTGAAAGGAGGAATTTTCATCAAAATGGGTTTCCTGGAGAAACACTATGTCCACCTTAAGGGATTTCAACTCCAAAAGCAAAAGTCTTCTCTTGGCGTTGGAGTTGAGACCCTTGACTTTTAAGGTTACACACTGCACCGTGTATGAGGGAGTGTAGTGCAGGAAAGATACAGCTCACCAATATTCACATGTTGTAGGTCTGCATATTCCTCGATCAAAGGCTGGATAACCTCAGGCCTAGTGAACTCTCGTCCAGTATTGGGTTAAGGGTTCGGAAGGATGTTGGCCCAAGCATGTGAGGCATCTAAGAAAGAAGATGGAAACAAGAGGGAGGGGTAGACAAGACAAAACTCAAAAACATATAGATAGAAATGAGTGGCGATTTCTAGGGATGTAAATACTTGCTAGATGCAGCAACCAGAGCCTCTTCTGGGGTCATGGTGTCAGTGGTCAACCGACAGATGCTCTTTACGGAGTACGTACTGACTAATAAGACCTTGGAGGTCACCCAGTGCTCAGGTGGGCCCGCACCATAAAAGTAAAACCTTAATAATAGTAGATTAGTAGCTGGCTAAATACACTGCATGCAGAATTATTAGGCAAATGAGTATTTTGACCACATCATCCTCTTTATGCATGTTGTCTTACTCCAAGCTGTATAGGCTCGAAAGCCTACTACCAATTAAGCATATTAGGTGATGTGCATCTCTGTAATGAGAAGGGGTGTGGTCTAATGACATCAACACCCTATATCAGGTGTGCATAATTATTAGGCAACTTCCTTTCCTTTGGCAAAATGGGTCAAAAGAAGGACTTGACAGGCTCAGAAAAGTCAAAAATAGTGAGATATCTTGCAGAGGGATGCAGCACTCTTCAAAAGCTTCTGAAGCGTGATCATCGAACAATCAAGCGTTTCATTCAAAATAGTCAACAGGGTCGCAAGAAGCGTGTGGAAAAAGCAAGGCGCAAAATAACTGCCCATGAACTGAGAAAAGTCAAGCGTGCAGCTGCCAAGATGCCACTTGCCACCAGTTTGGCCATATTTCAGAGCTGCAACATCACTGGAGTGCCCAAAAGCACAAGGTGTGCAATACTCAGAGACATGGCCAAGGTAAGAAAGGCTGAAAGACGACCACCACTGAACAAGACACACAAGCTGAAACGTCAAGACTGATTTTTCTAAGGTTTTATGGACTGATGAAATGAGAGTGAGTCTTGATGGGCCAGATGGATGGGCCCGTGGCTGGATTGGTAAAGGGCAGAGAGCTCCAGTCCGACTCAGACGCCAGCAAGGTGAAGGTGGAGTACTGCTTTGGGCTGGTATCATCAAAGATGAGCTTGTAGGGCCTTTTTGGGTTGAGGGTGGAGTCAAGCTCAACTCCCAGTCCTACTGCCAGTTTCTGGAAGACACCTTCTTCAAGCAGTGGTACAGGATAAAGTCTGCATCCTTCAAGAAAAACATGATTTTCATGCAGGACAATGCTCCATCACACGCGTCCAAGTACTCCACAGCGTGGCTAGCAAGAAAGGGTATAAAAGAAGAAAATCTAATGACATGGCCTCCTTGTTCACCTGATCTGAACCCCATTAAGAACCTGTGGTCCATCATCAAATGTGAGATTTACAAGGAGGGAAAACAGTACACCTCTCTGAACAGTGTCTGGGAGGCTGTGGTTGCTGCTGCACGCAATGTTGATGGTGAACAGATCAAAACACTGACAGAATCCATGGATGGCAGGCTTTTGAGTCTCCTTGCAAAGAAAGGTGGCTATATTGGTCACTGATTTGTTTTTGTTTTGTTTTTGAATGTCAGAAATGTATATTTGTGAATGTTGAGATGTTATATTGGTTTCACTGGTAAAAATAAATAATTGAAATGGGTATATATTTGTTTTTTGTTAAGTTGCCTAATAATTATGCACAGTAATAGTCACCTGCACACACAGATATCCCCCTAAAATAGCTAAAACTAAAAACAAACTAAAAACTACTTCCAAAAATATTCAGCTTTGATATTAATGAGTTTTTTGGGTTCATTGAGAACATGGTTGTTGTTCAATAATAAAATTAATCCTCAAAAATACAACTTGCCTAATAATTCTGCACTCCCTGTAGCTAATATGAATGGCAAAGAAGAACATAGGTATGCCGGATATCTACAACAATAGGAAAACTGCTACTCATATGGGTAGTGCAGCTATTGAATCAGGGTCGTCTCTCTCTTCTGAGGATTGTGGGATCAGTCTGGTGGTCGATGTTCTGATGGAGATAAGGATAGGCCCCCGTTTGGTTCTGCTCTTATTTTTCTTGCTACCTGCAACCAGACCCGAGGTGGTGGAGGAAAGGGGGGTTCAATCTCCCAGTCCGTCATTTCTGGTACAGGAAGTCCCAAAATCTCACAGAAAATCTGCAGGTCCGGGAATGTTGTGCATTTTCATAAGTGTACAATGTATCTGATGATACTATATTCAATATGGATTATCATTGCCTTTAACAGCATGTGATCAGCATGAACCTGAAAAAAACCCAAGATGGGTTCATGGCAAGTTAAATGTGTTAAAAGTGAATATATAGAGAACATTATACTTTTAATTATTATTTAGAGACATGGAATAATCTATAGGGAATGTACTGGTTTCTCTAAACATGTCGGTCTGAGGAACAATGGGTGTTTCATGGCTGAGCCATGATCTGATAAGAGATGTCCATAAAACACATCTGGTGTGGAATAGATATCTATTCATATATTCACATATACAGTATGTATATATATATACAGTATATATATATATATATATATATATATAGAGAGAGAAAAATGGCGGCACTGGCTCCAAAGGGAAAGGCGGGTGCACGTCCCAAAGGGAATGGATTAGTTTCCCTGATGGATAAATTCAGAAAAATGAGCGGCACTCCAAAGGATAAAAGCAGTGAACCCTTTATTCACACCGGTGGTGCAACGTTTCGGCTCTGGTCACGAGCCTTCCGCTTGAGGAAGGCTCGTGACCAGAGCCGAAACGTTGCACCACCGGTGTGAATAAAGGGTTCACTGCTTTTATCCTTTGGAGTGCCGCTCATTTTTCTGAATTTATATATATATATATATATATATTCCTGTGTGCATTTATTTAGCATTTGAACTTATTAATGATTTATATATAGAGTTGAGCGAACACCTGGATGTTCGGGTTCGAGAAGTTCGGCCAAACTTCCCGGAAATGTTCGGGTTCGGGATCCGAACCCGACCCGAACTTCGTCCCGAACCCGAACCCCATTGAAGTCAATGGGGACCCGAACTTTTAGGCACTAAAAAGGCTGTAAAACAGCCCAGGAAAGAGCTAGAGGGCTGCAAAAGGCAGCAACATGTAGGTAAATCCCCTGCAAACAAATGTGGATAGGGAAATGAATTAAAATAAAAATTAAAAAAATAAAAATGACCCAATATCAATTGGACAGAGGTCCCATAGCAGAGAATCTGGCTTCACGTCAGCAGAGAATCAGTCTCTTCATGCCATAGCAAAGAATCTGGCTTCATGTCAGCACAGAATCAGTCTCTTCATGCCATAGCAGAGAATCTGGCTTCATGTCAGCACAGAATCAGTCTTCATGTCATAGCAGAGAATCAGGCTTCACGTCACCCACCACTGGAACAGGCCACTGTCACACATTTAGGCCCCGGCACCCAGACAGAGGAGAGCGGTCCCGTAACAGAGAATCTGGCCTTATGTCAGCGCAGAATCAGTCTTCATGTCATAGCAGAGAATCAGGCTTCACGTCACCCACCACTGGAACAGGCCACTGTCACACATTTAGGCCCCGGCACCCAGACAGAGGAGAGCGGTCCCGTAACAGAGAATCTGGCCTTATGTCAGCACAGAATCTGTCTTCATGTCATAGCAGAGAATCAGGCATCACGTCACCCACCACTGGAACAGGCCACTGTCACACATTTAGGCCCAGGCACCCAGGCAGAGGAGAGAGGTCCCGTAACAGAGAATCTGGCCTTATGTCAGCGCAGAATCTGTCTTCATGTCATAGCAGAGAATCAGGCTTCACGTCACCCACCACTGGAACAGGCCACTGTCACACATTTAGGCCCAGGCACCCAGGCAGAGGAGAGAGGTCCCGTAACAGAGAATCTGGCCTTATGTCAGCGCAGAATCAGTCTTCATGTCATAGCAGAGAATCAGGCTTCACGTCACCCACCACTGGAACAGGCCACTGTCACACATTTAGGCCCCGGCACCCAGACAGAGGAGAGAGGTCCCGTAACAGAGAATCTGGCCTTATGTCAGCGCAGAATCAGTCTTCATGTCATAGCAGACAATCAGGCTTCACGTCACCCACCACTGGAACAGGCCACTGTCACACATTTAGACCCAGGCAGAGGAGAGAGGTCCCGTAACAGAGAATCTGGCCTTATGTCAGCGCAGAATCAGTCTTCATGTCATAGCAGAGAATCAGGCTTCACGTCACCCACCACTGGAACAGGCCACTGTCACACATTTAGGCCCCGGCACCCAGACAGAGGAGAGCGGTCCCGTAACAGAGAATCTGGCCTTATGTCAGCGCAGAATCAGTCTTCATGTCATAGCAGAGAATCAGGCTTCACGTCACCCACCACTGGAACAGGCCACTGTCACACATTTAGGCCCAGGCACCCAGGCAGAGGAGAGAGGTCCCGTAACAGAGAATCTGGCCTTATGTCAGCGCTGAATCAGTCTTCATGTCATAGCAGAGAATCAGGCTTCACGTCACCCACCACTGGAACAGGCCACTGTCACACATTTAGGCCCCGGCACCCAGACAGAGGAGAGCGGTCCCGTAACAGAGAATCTGGCCTTATGTCAGCGCAGAATCAGTCTTCATGTCATAGCAGAGAATCAGGCTTCACGTCACCCACCACTGGAACAGGCCACTGTCACACATTTAGGCCCAGGCACCCAGGCAGAGGAGAGAGGTCCCGTAACAGAGAATCTGGCCTTATGTCAGCACAGAATCTGTCTTCATGTCATAGCAGAGAATCAGGCATCATGTCACCCACCACTGGAACAGGCCACTGTCACACATTTAGGCCCAGGCACCCAGGCAGAGGAGAGAGGTCCCGTAACAGAGAATCTGGCCTTATGTCAGCGCAGAATCAGTCTTCATGTCATAGCAGAGAATCAGGCTTCACGTCACCCACCACTGGAACAGGCCACTGTCACACATTTAGGCCCAGACACCCAGGCAGAGGAGAGAGGTCCCGTAACAGAGAATCTGGCCTTATGTCAGCACAGAATCTGTCTTCATGTCATAGCAGAGAATCAGGCTTCACGTCACCCACCACTGGAACAGGCCACTGTCACACATTTAGGCCCCGGCACCCAGACAGAGGAGAGGTTCATTCAACTTTGGGTTGCCCCGCAATATAATGGTAAAATGAAATTAAAAATAGTATTGAATGAGGAAGTGCCCTGGAGTAGAATAATATATTGTTAAGGGGAGGTAGTTAATATCTAATCTGCACAAGGGATGGACAGGTCCTGTGGGATCCATGCCTGGTTCATTTTTATGAACGTCAGCTTGTCCACATTGGCTGTAGACAGGCGGCTGCGTTTGTCTGTAATGACGCCCCCTGCCGTGCTGAATACACGTTCAGACAAAACGCTGGCCGCCGGGCAGGCCAGCACCTCCAAGGCATAAAAGGCTAGCTCTGGCCACATGGACAATTTGGAGACCCAGAAGTTGAATGGGGCCGAACCATCAGTCAGTACGTGGAGGGGTGTGCACAGGTACTGTTCCACCATGTTAGTGAAATATTGCCTCCTGCTAACACGTTCCGAATCAGGTGGTGGTGCACTTAGCTGTGGCGTGTTGACAAAACTTTTCCACATCTCTGCCATGCTAACCCTGCCCTCAGAGGAGCTGGGCGTGACACAGCTGCGTTGGCGACCTCTTGCTCCTCCTCTGCCTTCGCCTTGGGCTTCCACTGGTTCCCCTGTGACATTTGGGAATGCTCTCAGTAGCGCGTCTACCAACGTGCGCTTGTACTCGCGCATCTTCCTATCACGCTCCAGTGTAGGAAGTAAGGTGGGCACATTGTCTTTGTACCGGGGATCCAGCAGGGTGGCAACCCAGTAGTCCGCACACGTTAAAATGTGGGCAACTCTGCTGTCGTTGCGCAGGCACTGCAGCATGTAGTCGCTCATGTGTGCCAGGCTGCCCAGAGTTAAGGACAAGCTGTCCTCTGTGGGAGGCGTATCGTCATCGTCCTGTGTTTCCCCCCAGCCACGCACCAGTGATGGGCCCGAGCTGCTTTGGGTGCCACCCCGCTGTGAACATGCTTCATCCTCATCCTCCTCCACCTCCTCCTCATCCTCGTCCTCCTCGTCCTCCAGTAGTGGGCCCTGTCTGGCCACATTTGTACCTGGCCTCTGGTGTTGCAAAAAAACTCCCTCTGAGTCACTTCGAAGAGACTGGCCTGAAAGTGCTAAAAATGACCCCTCTTCCTCCTCTTCCTCCTGGGCCACCTCCTCTTCCATCATCGCCCTAAGTGTTTTCTCAAGGAGACATAGAAGTGGTATTGTAACGCTGATAACGGCGTCATCGCCACTGGCCATGTTGGTGGAGTACTCGAAACAGCGCAACAGGGCACACAGGTCTCGCATGGAGGCCCAGTCATTGGTGGTGAAGTGTGTCTGATCCACAGTGCGACTGACCCGTGCGTGCTGCAGCTGAAACTCCACTATGGCCTGCTGCTGCTCGCACAGTCTGTCCAGCATATGCAAGGTGGAGTTCCACCTGGTGGGTACGTCGCATATGAGGCGGTGAGCGGGAAGGCGGAAGTTATGCTGTAGCGCAGACAGGATCTCCCAATGGAGTCGATTATGAAGCCTAAATATCTTACTGAAGTCGACGGGCTCACGTTCGACTTCTGCCAGTTGATGATCCACCTTAGGCGGAACAGAAAGGAAATCGCTACATGAAGATGGTGGGTCAGGACCACAAAGGAAGAGGCTTTTAAAAGCCAATTGTCCAGATAAGGAATGATGGTCAGTCCTTGGAGTGCTAGCTGCCACCACAGAAACTACCACCTTGGTGAAAGTGTGAGGGGCAGAAGAAATGCCGAAGGGAAGGGCAACGAACTGAAGGTGTCTGGTGACACCTGACACCTGGACCGCGATCCTGAGATATTTCCTGGAAGCAGGATGAATCGGGATGTGCAAATATGCATCCTTGAGGTCAAGGGTTGCCGTCACATCTCCAGGATTGAGAATGTGAACCACTGACCTGATGGTTTCCATACGGAACCTTACTTTCCTTACGTATCGATTGAAGAATCTCAAATCGATAATCATCCGGAGATCCCCTGACGCCTTGGGAACCAGAAACACTGGTGAGTAAATCCCTAAGCCCCGTTCCCCTGCCGGATCCTCCTCCAGAGCCCCCTTGTGGATGTAATCCTGAATGTAAGCCTCCAGAACCGACTGCCTTGCGGCCTGTGGAAGTTTGGTTCTGATGAACCTGTCCGGAGACAGAGAAAGAAGATTGATTGAGTACCCCTCTGATATGACATTCAGGACCCAGGGATCCGAAATCTCTCGGATCCAGATGTCCTTGAAGTGGGAGAGTTGACCTCCGATGGGAAGATGAGGCAGGGGAGTGGGGAAGTCTTCTGGCAGGATGGCAGGAGTCACGGGAGTCATCCAAGAGCCTTGAGGAGGCCCGTAGTCAGGAGGTGGATTTTTTATCCTTGGCTCCTTCACGAGAGCGCCTCGAACCTCTTCGCTGCGCTCCCCAGTCCCTCCGGGCTCTTGACTGCTGGTCAGACCTACCACCACGGTTTTGTCTGCCCCGCCCCCGAAAGGACTGTTGGGGAAGACTCTTCCCCTTTTAATCTGACAGGTCTTCCATAATCTTATCCAACTCTGAGTCAAACAAACGGTTGGGCTCAAAGGGAAGGCTACATGGAATAGTCAGCGACCCAAGGCTTAAGCCACAAAGGCCTGCGGGCCGCTGACACCAGGGTTATGGTTTTGGCTGCCAACTTCAGCTGTTGTTGCGCTATATCAGACAGTAAGTTCATCGCCAGGTTGACAGTCTTGAAAGCCGCCAGAATGTCATCCTGACACCTTCTGATCCACATCCATCTGGATCTGGTTTAATCGAGACCGGAGGAAGGTAGAAACTTCTGTAGCAGCGATGGCCATAGACGCGGAAGCTGCAGCTGCCGTATAACCTCTCCTGAGTGTGCACTCTGCTCTCCTGTCAAGTGGATCCTGCAGACTCGACCCATCGTCCGCAGGAACCAGAGTGCGCTTAGACAGTTTGGCAATCGCCATGTCCACCTTGGGAATGGAACCCCACGATTCCACCAAGGGTTTAGCTATCGGAAACATGGTTCTGAATCTTTAGTTAGAATCGGACCCCTTTCGGGTTTCTTCCACTCTGTACGCATGACAGAGAGGAGGGTCTCATCCGCTTTAAAGACACGAAGTGCCCGACTAGCGGGATCAGAGGGCTCCCCCAGGTCAACATCATGGTCCCCCAACCTGATGGACTTAAGTAACTTTTGCGTCTTATCAGGAGGAAAGAAGCATGAAGTAAGCTCCTCCTCGTCCGAGGAGGAGGAACTCAAGGAGACTACGGACAGTCGCTCTACTGGAGCTGAAGACTCCATAGGAGTCTGAGTAGGAAGCCTCTCATCCAGCAGGCTTATAACCCCTTTGATGGATCCATCAACATAGGTCTTTACCCACTGATACATATCCTGCATCGTAGGTTCGGTGGAAGGTTGAACCCTCGGACGGCAGCCGTCACACCTGGAGTAGGGACAGCTATCCTCCAAAAGCGCGCTACAATCATAGCACGAAAAATGTTTCCGCTTGGAAACCGCCTTTTTGCCATTCGAATCCCGTGGAGGCTTTTTTTTTTTTTTTATTAAAGTCAACGGAACAAGGGATTCCCAACCAGTCTCCCAAGCTGGTTCCTACCAAGCCCCAAGCTGCTTATCTTCTGCGATCTGACGAGTGCAGGTAAAGTCAGCTTAGAATAACCGTTGACCGACCTCACTGCGGGAAAAAAGAAAAAAAGGATAAGTAAAACATTTGTAAACAACCAATAAATGTTTCAGGGGAAAGGTAAAAGAAAAGGCAGACTGGCGGATAGCTGAAAATGAGGACCAGAAATAAGGCACCAACAAGTGGAGGAACACCAGCTTATGGGACTCTGGGAGCTAGCTTAAAAAGCATGTGCAGCCAGAGAACGACCTGGTTCACAATGTTTCCTGAGTGGGCTCAGAGCCGAGTCCCCGCCCCCAGAGGAGAAAACACATAACAGTAAATAAAAAGGTTTCCCCCCCAGGAAGGAATACAATAAAACCTCCAACCGGAGGGAAAATCTCGAATTATATATTTTTTTAAAAATCGCAATAATGACGCGAAATTGCGTCGCAAGGAAAAAATTCTGGAAGCGACGTCAGATTCGGAAGATGGCGGCGCCCAGCGGCCACAAGGAAAAGGACCGAGGACGCCGAAAAACGCACCGCAGCGAAGCACCGCTGCGTAGCTCCGGCAGCAGGTAAGCTGCCGGACAAGCCATAGTAGTAAAAGCGGAGGCCAAGCCCGCAGATAACATGAAAAAAAGATTCCCCCCTAAGAGAGGGGGAATCACCGCCCAGTCCACCTGTCCGGAGGACAGAAAAAAACACAATGGGCTGGAGGTGATTCCCTCCTTTATAGGGGAGGTTTAAGTATTTAATTATTACTTGGGCTCATTAAAATTCCGCCGGTCCTACCAGTCCATGGGGGGTGGTTAACCCCCATCTGTGCTGCTGGTAGGACGTAAGGGAATAAGATATTCCTCTCAGCATATAGTCAAGAGTTCCCATACTGTGGGAACATATAGTGTTAAACACCTCCTTAATGCTAGTTGTCCTCTTACAAAGATGCATATTGCTAATGGGAGATTGGACATTAGCTGAGTAGAGAAAAAACCCTGGGAAATTATATTTCCATAGTCTGATTGCCGAGTGGGGTATAATATCATATTAATATCATGTATATTTTGGATTGGTCATAAGGAGACAGTGGATCAGTTATTCTTCCTGTATTAATCCGTGTTTATCCTTTTTTATCTTCAATTTTGTATGATATATATTTCATTGGTTTTCTGATAATTTTGTGCTGGTGAGAAAGTAATACTGGGTTACACCTAGTGGTGGTTTGTTGGTAGTGCATCAATTTATCTATCCATTCATCTTATGTCTGTTTTGTATTGGATTTTACTCATTTATAAATAAATTATTACATATATTTTTACATAAATATTTGTCCCTTGTTCACTGATTGCACAAAACTAATTAAGTTTTCTTATCAAAGAGCTTAGAGGTGATATGTCAGCCTAGAGGATCCAATCATTTTTATATTTTATTTTTCTAGGATCCTCTCTTTTTTATATAAAGATTAATTTTATATAGAAGATAATTCGACAGGAAGGAGCGAAGGGTTTCTGTCTTTCCCCATTGGTGCGCTGACAAGGCAAATGGAAATCCTCAGTGGTATGGTATCCAACTGTCTCGGAGCAGTGTGAGGAGAGGATGTAGGTGTCTCCTTTTTTTGCAGGGTAAGCCAGGAGAGGTCAGGAAAAAGCTGCACGAGGGCACAATCAAATTCAAAATTGCGTAGGGTCCGGGCATTCGCCATGATGGACTCTTTATGGGTGTAGTCGTGGACACAGCAAATTACATCCTTGGGGCGAGCAGCGGTACCCTTGGGCTCTGTCCAATTTAATCTTGTGCGAGGGCGGCTCTCCAAGAATCATATTAAAAATAGCCTCCAAGGTGACAAAGAGGCCTTCGTCTCTAATTGCCTCCGGTAGACCCTGGACCCTGATATTATTTCTACGACCCCTATTGTCAAGGTCCTCCAGGTGCCGACCCATCTCACTGAGAGCCGCCGTTTTGGCTGTAACAGACTCGTGTAGGGTGGAGATATATTGTCTGGTGTCATCATGTTCATTTTCACGGTCGACAATATGCTTAATATCGGTGCAGACAGCGGAAATTTCTGCCCTACAGGCTCCTTTAACTTCAGATATGAGCAGCCTAAAGTCCTCTTTTGTAGGGAATTGGCTGAGGTATGTTTCCCATGGGTGTGGTGGGTCAGGAGCAGCAGATGAGGATATTGTAGCCAGCGGGGGAGGACTGGGTGAGCTAGCCCATGTATCTGTATAGAGTGGGGGGCTGCTGCACTCTGTGACAAGGGCATGTGGGATACCCTCCTGGTGGGCAGGCCTGGGATCTCCAGAAGGGTCCACATGTGGTCTTCCAGGGAAGCATGAAGTGGCTGGGGTCTGTGGTATGGGTGAGGGCACAGTACCTTCCCTTGCTGCAGGGGAGAGCTCTAAGCCGGTTCTCTGGTATACAGGGTCCTTGAGTGGCTGGGCCATCTCAGTGATGGTGGGTGGTTGATTTCTTCCCTCCCCTGTGATCTCCCGCACGAGCGCTATGTTGGGATAGAGGGAGGGAGCAATGGCGGGAGGCTCCCTGTTGCGCAGCGCATCTTGCAGGGAGGGCCATCCTGGGAGCCCTTGTCAAGCACTCTTCCAGCGTCCTGGGCGGTAAGGAGGATCGGGTTGGAGGAGAGGATCTGCGAGGTGCGGTTTTATTCCCATATGTCCGTTTATGCGGTTGTCGCTAGCCAAGTAGCGGAGGTGCAGGCAGGAGCCGAGCGTTTAGGCAGCCATTTCAGTTGGTGTCCGGACACGCCCCTCCACCTATACATTCTAAAAATGTATGGAGATTAATCTCTGTACAGTATTATTCCGAAGTTTTGAACAAAGCGACTTTGGTTGAAGCATCTGAAACTCGCTTCGCTCAATAGTAATTTCTTCATTTAGAAGCCAATGGTCCCTAGGTGATTTTTTTTTATCTGGAGCACTTTTTTGTACAAATTAAACACTGTTTTCAAAATGAATCATTTGTGAAATTAATTAAATTTTCACCTGTTGTGAGAAACTTACTTTTCCGGGCTCCAGCGGTGTGACAGCATCTTTAGTAAAAGGATGCAATGCTCTGTTTCTCCCGCAGCAGGCGTGTGCTGAGGGAGATTAACGGTGGGCTGATTGCTCAGCTGCTCTATTACTGAGTATTAATGGAGCACTGAGTCAATGGACCTATTAGGTTCTGATCCTGGGACTCGGTGCTCTATTTAAATCCCTTCTTGGCCATATATCAGTGCCAGTGATAGTCTTTGACTCACTAGCTGTGTTCCTAGTTCTTGTTCCTGTGCTTATTTGGATTGTTCATGCTTCTCGCCCCTGCTTGTCTTCTGACCTCTCTCTTTTACTTGTTTGGTACTGTTTAGTCCATGTGGTTCTGATATCTTCTGATTACTCTTTGCTTCTCGTTTGATACTGCATAGACTGACTAGTACTGACCCATTTACATACTACCCTGTATTGTGTTTGTCTGTCCTTGTTTGTCAGTCTGTCTCTGCACTTATATAGCGTAGGGACTGTCAACCAGTTGCCGTCTAGCTATCTAGGGCTTGTACTGCAAGTAGGTAGGGAAAGCAGGCTGTGTACTAGACTTATCTTGGGGATAGGCAATCAAAATCCCAGAGAACCCATTTAATTCCTGCAAAAAACATTGGATCAAAATACTCATGAAATGTTTGTACATAGTATCCCTTTACATCGCAATAGAGTTGTAGTAATAGTCCCATCACCGTTGGCGCCTTGTGAGTGGGATACCTTTTGTTCAAAAGATTCCTTCTGTCCAAAGGTTCCCTAATCTCCCTTTTTCCTTTTTTTCTACTTCTGTCTGTTTTTAGTTTCTCAGACAGCCCCTGACAGAACTGACTACGGAGTGCAGGGTCATTCCACTCCGAGTCATGTACAGATAAAGTTGTAGAGCAGCACAAATGGACCTCATCGACCAATCACTGAATGCACCAGCCGCAATAAGACCACAGATCCACAGCAGTCCAAGGAACAGTAGAGAGAAAGAAGGATCACAGCAGCATGTCCGGTGTGTCTTTTATTAGAAGCCTTGAGTGCGTACAAAAGCAAAATATGACGTTTCAGCTACGCAGTAGCCTTTATCAAGCATGTATACAATACATATTGTATACATGCTTGATAAAGGCTACTGCGTTCGCCGAAACGTCGTATTTTGCTTTTGTACGCACTCAAAGCTTCTAATAAAAGACACAACGAACATGCTGCTGTGATCCTTCTTTGTCTCTTCCACTCCGAGCCATCATCTAAATTCAGCACAATATGACTCAGCCGTATGTTCTCCCTGTCAGAAGCTACGCAGCTTAAACGCAGCATAAATCAGGCCCAGGGCTCTGAAAAACTCATCCACCGATCGGAGGGACTGCGAACCGATCGGCAGAGAAAAATCCCAGGACTGAGCATCACCTTTTAGCAGATGAAATCGGACGCAGAAGAAAATATAATTTACAAGACTCCTTGAACCGAACAAAGTTATCACTTCCCCCGTAAAACCTATCTGGGAGAGCGACCTTTAGTTCAAGGCTGATCTGGTTCCCACCAGCGGCAGCAGGCGCCAGAGATCTCTGACACAGTGCAACTGAATTACGGAGGTGTCACGAGGGTGTCGAGGACCACGCCTGACTCCGTTATACCCGGGGTCAGGAAGTCGCAGCGGTTGGCTGCACGCTCTATTTAAGATAGGGCTGTTTTCCTTATGGTAGCTTTCTGGGTTTGCTTAGCAAACCCTTTTGGCTCACTCAGGGATCCGTAGCTCCTTCTCCTCAGCTGTTCCTTGTCCAGCACTCCCAGACCTCCTTATATTTCTCTCTCACACTTCTCTGGTTGCCAGAGATAGAGTTTCCTGCCTGGACATCTATTCTGACCTTCTGGAGCTGTGTTGCTGCGTTCGCTGGTAGTTGGTCCAGTACGCTACCCTCCAGATCCCTGTTGGACCTTTTTGGTTTATTGTGGTCGCCCACCTGGGTGTATGTGTTTGTATGTTTTGTCTGTCCTCTCCCTGGTCTTTCCCTCTTAGTGATAGTGGTGTGGACTAGCGATCCCACCGGCCTGTTCACTATCCAGGGCTCATATTAGGGAAAGCCAGGGTTTAGGCACGTGATCGCCGCACGGGTGAGGAACCCGTCTAGGGACGTCAGGGCAGTCAGGTGCCAGCCGCAAGGTGAGTTAGGGGTCACCACCTTTCCCTCTCCCTTGGGCAGGGCTTTCCCTGTTTTCCTCCCTGTGCGTGTCGTCGGTCATTACATTATCTCTGGCCATTATTTTGTGTAGGTAAAAAAAAAATAATAATAAAAAAAAATTTTTTTTTTTACCTACTTAGAATCCAGTATGGATCAAATTGCTGCTCTGTCCAAACAATTTCATGGCCTGTCTTTGGAGGTGGTAGGATTGAAGGCGTCGGTCCTCCAGCAACAGCAGCAATTACAACTGACTGCAAGCCCAGCGGTTGCTACTGGTAACCAGGTTGTTGCGGAACCCAAGGTCCCTCTCCCTGACAGATTTTCTGGGGGAAGGGACAAGTTTTTGACATTCCGTGAGGCCTGTAAGTTATATTTTAAACTGCGCCCTTACTCCTCTGGTAATGAAGATCAGCGGGTGGGGGTTGTTATTTCCCTGCTGCAGGGGGATCCGCAGTCCTGGGCGTTCTCTTTACCTACTGATTCCCAGGCTCTTTGGTCAGTGGATGAGTTCTTTGGGGCCTTGGGTCTCATATATGATGACCCTGACCGAGTCGCCCTGGCTGAATCAAGATTACGGAGACTCTTACAAGGAGAGCGGCCGGTAGAGGAGTATTGCTCTGAATTCCGTAGGTGGGCTACGGATACCCAATGGAACGACCCGGCTCTCAGGAGTCAGTTCTGCTCTGGGTTTACCGAAAGGGTTAAGGATGCGCTTGCATTATATGAGACCCCCTTTTCCCTTGATGCGGTTATGTCCCTTTCTATCCGAATAGATAGACGCCTTAGGGTCAGGTTGAAAAAACCGGAGCAATTGGTAACCCCTCCCAAGCAGCAGTTAGTCTGTACGGACTTAGACGAGCCTATGCAGCTAGGAGGAACTACTCGTCAGGTCCGTCCTCCTGAGGCTCGCCGTAGGCGTGGGGTTTGTTTTTTTTGTGGGGAGAGGGGTCATTTCATTAATGTCTGTCCTTCTTTCCTCAGAAACAAAAGACCGTCGGAAAAACTACTAACCCCAGGCTGTGTGGAGGATGTCAGCCGGGGGGTATACGTTTCCTCCATACGTACATCGCAATTTGTGTTGCCAGCGGTTATTATTTTTGGTGATAAGACGGAGACTATTTCTTTCTTTCTAGACAGTGGAGCAGGGGTAAATTTGATAGATGCCCATTTTGCCCGCACTTTGGGTTTGTCTCTCTGTACTTTACAGAGACCCATTCCCATATTCGCTATTGATTCTGCTCCCCTGTCTCCGAGAAACCTCACGCACATTGTTCATAATTTACACCTTCGGGTAGGGGACCACCATAATGAGTGTCTTTCATGTTACGTTCTGGAGGGCCTTCCCTCTCCGGTGGTATTGGGTCTTCCCTGGTTGGTAGCGCACAATCCAGTGGTGGATTGGCAGGCCAGGGAGATATTGGAGTGGAGTGAGCAGTGCAGAGAAAATTGCTTAAATAGCAATTGCTTAGTCGCCTCCATAACTACCCTACCTACATTTATTTCGGACTTTGAGGATGTTTTTTCTGAAAAGGGTTGTCAGAAGTTACCACCTCATCGTCCTTATGATTGCCCGGTTAACCTTATTCCCGGCGCAAAATTACCCAAGACCAGGTTATATAATCTTTCGGGTCCAGAGAGACAAGCCATGAAAGATTATATCTCCGAGAGCTTGGCTAAGGGACACATCAGACCCTCTTCTTCACCCGTGGCTGCAGGGTTTTTCTTCGTTAAAAAGAAAGATGGGGGCCTGCGTCCTTGCCTAGATTTTCGCGAATTAAATCGGATAACCATCCGAGACCCATACCCTCTTCCTCTCATTCCTGACCTGTTTAATCAGATTGCGGGTGCTAGGTGGTTCTCCAAACTTGATCTTAGGGGTGCCTACAATCTGATTCGTATTAAGGAGGGGGATGAGTGGAAGACAGCGTTTAACACCCCTGAGGGGCATTATGAAAATCTAGTTATGCCTTTCGGTCTGACCAATGCTCCTGCCGTCTTTCAACATTTCGTTAATGACATTTTTAGTCATCTAATCGGCAGGTTTGTGGTAATATACCTAGATGATATTTTAATTTATTCGTCTGATCTGAAAACACATGAGGTGCATGTCAGACAAGTACTGCAGGTCCTACGGACGAATGAATTATATGCTAAAATTGAAAAATGTGTCTTCGCCGTTCAGGAGATACAATTCCTGGGTTATTTTTTATCTGCGTCAGGTTTCTGTATGGATCCTAGGAAGGTCCAGGCAATTTTAGATTGGGATCTTCCTGAGAACCTCAAAGCACTACAACGGTTCTTGGGCTTCGCGAATTTCTATAGGAAATTCATTAAAAATTATTCACTTATTGTAAAACCGCTTACTGACATGACTAGGAAGGGGACTGATTTTTCTAAATGGTCTGACGCCGCTAAAGTTGCTTTTTCCTCTCTAAAAGAGAGGTTTACCTCAGCACCTGTACTGGTCCAACCTGATGTCTCTCAGCCTTTTATTGTTGAAGTCGATGCGTCAGAGGTGGGAGTGGGGGCGGTGCTGTCTCAGGGTCCGTCTCCTGGCAAATGGCGTCCTTGTGCTTTCTTTTCTAAAAAAACTATCTGCAGCAGAAAAGAACTACGATATTGGCAATAGGGAACTATTAGCTATTAAACTTGCATTTGAGGAGTGGCGTCATTTCTTAGAGGGGGCAGTCCACCCCGTCACTGTGATTACGGACCACAAAAATCTTCTGTACCTCGAATCAGCTAAGCGTCTCACCCCTAGACAGGCTAGGTGGTCGCTATTTTTTACCAGGTTTAACTTTGTGATTACCTATCGTCCTGGGGCAAAGAACACCAAGGCTGATGCACTATCTCGTTGTTTCCCTGGAGGGGGTAATGTGAGTGATCCGGTACCCATTCTTCAAAGAGGAGTGGTTGTTTCTGCGGTACACTCTGTTTTGGAGGGGAAGGTGTTAGAGGCCCAGGGGGACGCCCCGGTCTCTTGCCCCTCAGAGAAATTGTTTGTACCGTTGAACTTACGTTTCGAATTATTAAAGGAACATCATAATTCGGCACTTGCTGGGCACCCGGGTAGTAAAGCAACCTTGGAACTATTGTCTCGTCGTTTTTGGTGGCCAAGGTTGCGTCAGGATGTATTGGATTTTGTGTCTTCTTGTTCTACCTGTGCGCGCGCAAAAGTTTCACATACACGTCCTGCAGGGTCTCTATTACCACTCGTCATTCCCAATAGACCGTGGACACATCTGTCAATGGATTTTATCACTGACTTACCTTTGTCTGCGGGTAAAACAGTTATTTTGGTAGTAGTGGACAGGTTTAGCAAAATGGTACACTTCATTGCGTTACCCGCACTACCTAATGCTAAGACTCTTGCTCAGGTATTCGTCAGTGAAATCGTGAAGCTTCACGGGGTCCCCTCCGATGTTGTTTCGGATCGGGGTACCCAGTTTATTTCTAAATTTTGGAAAGCTTTTTGTTCTCGTTTGGGGGTACACTTGTCCTTTTCCTCTGCTTTCCATCCTCAGTCGAATGGACAGACTGAGCGTACCAACCAAAACCTTGAGACATATCTAAGATGTTTTGTGTCTGAAAACCAAGAGTTGTGGTCATCATATTTACCGTTAGCTGAGTTTGCCATAAATAATCGTCGTCAGGAATCCACTGGCAAGTCACCATTTCTTGGTGCATATGGTTTTCATCCCCAATTCTGTACTTTCAAAGAGGGGGGGTCTTCTGGGGTTCCCGAAGAGGAACGGTTTTCGTCATCTCTTTCATCGGTATGGCAGAAGGTGCAAGCTAACTTGAAAAATATGGGAGGTAAATACAAATGCATGGCTGATAAGAGACGGTCGCCAGGTCCGGACCTAGGAGTGAATGACTATGTGTGGTTGTCTACTAGGAATATTAAATTGAAGGTTCCCTCTTGGAAACTGGGTCCTAGGTTTATTGGCCCTTACAAAATTGTAGCAATCATCAACCCCGTGGCTTTTCGCCTGGAGTTACCTCAGACTTTTAAAATTCATAATGTTTTTCATAAGTCGTTACTCAAAAAATATGTTCCACCTCTAGAACCATCACCGCTGCCACCCCCTCCTGTTGTCGTGGATGGTAACCTAGAATTTCAGATATCCAAAATTGTTAATTCTCGTCGGGTCCGCCGCTCTCTTCAATATCTGGTGCATTGGAGAGGTTACGGTCCCGAGGAAAGAATGTGGGTTCCTGCGTCTGAGGTAAACGCTGACAGGTTAGTTCGGGTTTTTCATGCCTCTCATCCTGAGAGACCTGGTCCTGAGTGTCCGGAGGCCCCTCGTAGAGAGGGGGGTACTGTCACGAGGGTGTCGAGGACCACGCCTGACTCCGTTATACCCGGGGTCAGGAAGTCGCAGCGGTTGGCTGCACGCTCTATTTAAGATAGGGCTGTTTTCCTTATGGTAGCTTTCTGGGTTTGCTTAGCAAACCCTTTTGGCTCACTCAGGGATCCGTAGCTCCTTCTCCTCAGCTGTTCCTTGTCCAGCACTCCCAGACCTCCTTATATTTCTCTCTCACACTTCTCTGGTTGCCAGAGATAGAGTTTCCTGCCTGGACATCTATTCTGACCTTCTGGAGCTGTGTTGCTGCGTTCGCTGGTAGTTGGTCCAGTACGCTACCCTCCAGATCCCTGTTGGACCTTTTTGGTTTATTGTGGTCGCCCACCTGGGTGTATGTGTTTGTATGTTTTGTCTGTCCTCTCCCTGGTGTTTCCCTCTTAGTGATAGTGGTGTGGACTAGCGATCCCACCAGCCTGTTCACTATCCAGGGCTCATATTAGGGAAAGCCAGGGTTTAGGCACGTGATCGCCGCACGGGTGAGGAACCCGTCTAGGGACGTCAGGGCAGTCAGGTGCCAGCCGCAAGGTGAGTTAGGGGTCACCACCTTTCCCTCTCCCTTGGGCAGGGCTTTCCCTGTTTTCCTCCCTGTGCGTGTCGTCGGTCATTACAGGAGGTTTGCTACCTCCCAAGATAATTCCTGCATGCGATCAACCAGAGTATCAATGCAATGAGCAGGATATGGGGTAACGCTGACGCCGCTTATGCAGTGGGCCAGGCTACGGGTATTTAATAGTCTGTATTTTGTTTGTGACGCCAATTTCAGCATGTGCAGGGTACTATCACAGGGCCCTCTTGCAAGGTGTTATAATGCACGTCCCAGATTAGGAATGCCAGAGTGGTGTAGTGGCCTATAATGTCTTTATAGGGGGGTGGTAATTGTGTCAACGGTGTCTCCTACCTGGGTACGGCTGGACTCCTGGCTCACTTGCAATAAATTTGAGTGTAGTGATAGTAGGAGTAATTGAGGAATTTTGCAGCAAAAATGATGTCCAGACCTTTAGGTGAAGTTTAAACGTTTCTTTACTGAAGATAACTTGTATCCAAGCAGTATACAGCTTTGGTCTCTGGTCCCAGCAGGTTTTGGCAATCATTGGCAGGAATAAATGTTTAACGGGGTGCCGAAGGCGCACTCGGTCTCTTATCAGCCGCAGACCTGCTGCTTAGCTTCGAGACGAGGATCTGTGTTTGACCTTGTTACCAGGGCAGCTTTGCTAGCTGGGAAGCTCCCTGCTCCTAGGTCTGCCTTGAGCGCCGAGCTGATCACTCGGTGCTCGACTGGTCGGTCTGTCGGTCATGTGATGCTGGCCATGTCACATGACCCTCACTCCCCCCTATAAATACAGGCAGCCTGCTGGCCACAGGTTGCCTGTTAATTTTAGGTATCTGGTGATTGTTTTGTTCCTGCATACTTACCTGATCCTGTGTTCCCTGACGATTCTCTGCCTGCTCCTCCTGTACTGCGCATCTCTCCTGGTATCCTGACCCCGGCTTCCACCTGACGATTCTTTGAGGACTCCTGTTGTACTTCGTTTCTCTCCTGGTATTTGACCTCGGCTTTTCCTGACTATTCTCTGCTCATTCCTTAGTACTGTGTAGCTCTCTAGGTATTGACCCGGTCCGTTCATGTTCCGTTATTTGTCTTGTCTGTCTTCCCAGCACGTATCCTAAGTTAGGGACTGCCGTCTAGTTGTCCCCTGTCATTAGGACTTGCGAGGCAAGTAGGCAGGGGTGAGGGTGGAGCGCAGTGATCACTATCCTCCTGTCACGGCCATGGCTATGACCGTGACTCCTGAACCGCATGCGGTTGTCAGCGGTTTTCATTGGTGTTCAATCACAGGTGAGGGCTGTGGTATTGGCCTCACCTGTGGTTGCCGCTGGCAACAGTATGTATGTGGCAGCGTAGCAGGCTGAGCTGTGCCATGCAGCTCGCTACGCTGCGCATGCAGTTTTGTGTGTGATGTGTGGATGTGTGCACTGTGTTTTATGTTATTGTGTGCACGTTCCCTTTAAGTGGTGTTTTCCCTTCCCTGGTGTTGGAAGGGTTAATCCCCTTCCTAGTGTGTGTGATCACTGGGTGTGTCCGACTGTGGGGTGTGGCTTCTTGGCCTATAAAGCCTCACTGCTTTTGCAGGCCTTCAGGTTGCTTCAGCCATGCTTAGCTGAGAGCAGCCTCATGTATTTATTACCTGCCAGTAAGAGCCACCCCTGTGGTCATAAACCTTAATGTCATAACCATAATGTCGCTTTAAGTTATTTCTAGTTATGTGTGATGTTTTATATGTGATTTTGTGCAGCTATGGATCTGGGTCCCTGTGTGGGGATGCGTTTGTGATCTGCACCCTGCTAACACAGGGATCCAGTCAGCAAGGCTGTGGCAGGTAGGTGGAACTCTTTGTTCACCTGCCATATCCATAGAGCTGTTTATGTCTCCCCTTTTCCTGCAGCTTGGCCGTTGAGACTCCTGCTCCTCCGTGTCTAGGAGGAGTGGGCTTGTCTTACTCAGCTCCTAGGTGAGGGTCATCTTGAGGGCTAGCAGGGACTTTTAGGTTCCGGAGCATGGGCCCTCCTACCATCAAGGTTGGCTCATGTAGCTAGGAGCCAGGGTCAGGTTAGGGATGCGTTTAGGAGGTGACCTGCTCCCTAATCCTGTCTTCATGGCCAAGCAGCCGTAACATCACCGGGCTCCACACGGCTGAGGATTTCTCCCATCCTCAGCCGTGACACCTCCCCCCTGTGTGTAGTGTATGTTACCGTCACATAATAAGTGTATTACACCCCTCTGTACTGCACACCTATCAATAGTACACCTATACCAGTCCTTAAAAGTCTTTGTGGCCCTATAAGCTAGCGATTTGTGTCCCTAACAGTCTGTCTGTGCTCCACACACCAACCTCTCCCTGCACTGACAAAAGACAGAATGTAAAATGGCGGCCAGATCAGGTTTATTTATAAGATAGGGGGTATGTCCATGTGCTGAAATGTCTCAATTGGCTGTCCTGTGCCACCTGATGGATGTGTCATGGGTCAAAGTTCTTCACAATGTAAAAGAATATGGCGGGCGCGAATATCACCATATGTTCGCATGTTCAGCGAATCGCGAACAAGCGAAGTTCGCCGCGAACCGACTGCCTGGCGAACCGCAAAGCCATCTCTAGACATGAGTGTATGTTTTAGTAGTCTCATATCCTTACTGTCTCCAGTCCCATAGTCTAGCCAGAGCTGTTCTAAAGCTGTGACGTAGTCAGCTACAGTCTGCTTAGCGTCTTGTGTTTGCGTCATAAAGGTATCCGTCTGATTGTCCTGTTGCTCAAACACCCAGGGTTTGAGAGCCATGATAAATTCCTGGCCCGATTGGTCTGTGGCCTTATCTATAGGGACAGCACCAGGGGCCTTTGCCAACATTTGATTCTTAAGTACCTTCCCTCCTTTTGTCTCTAGAAGACTCTCCAGATCCGCCCAAGTTATATGCGGTCTGGATACTTTCCAATTTATAAAGGAAAGTACTGGGGACAATACGGGGGTCTGGCAAGGTGTTACACATGGCCAGCAACTCATGTGTTTCCACTTGCCCAGCTCTGACTGTGGGGAGGGTCTAATTGACCAATGGGTATGAACCCACATGGGAGTGTGGCTTGGGCCCCACACAGGCTGAGCATTTTTCTTTCGAGTCTGGGTTTTGTTGTCCACACCTAGGACATGTCCACCACCGCTCCGGGCCATTATATGGAGGTGGTGCTGTTGGAGAGAGAGATTTTTGTGTTATTGGGGATAATAGACCGTACTTCATGAGGGATGGTTAATTATTTTGTTGGCAATTTAATCACATCCCATATTTCATACACGGTCCCTTTGTCAGTGTCTTTTGCCTTATGGGCAGTCATAGTTGTTCCCTGGGCTACATCATACCACATTGTGGCCTGGTCATATTTGTTATGGTCCTCTAACCACCCCTTAAAGTTAGTAAGAAATTTCTGCCATACGGGTTCATCCAATGTTCCATTCACACCTGCTCCCAATTTCTTTAACATTTGTCTACAGTCTTTAGTTGCTTCAGTGCCCTTTGTACATTGCACAATATCTATTGCAGAGACCCATTTCTCTGCTTCCTTTTCGGAGGAACGTTTACTCTGTGTAGCCCCCATCCCATGAGTGGTTTCTTGTAATTCACTATCCAGGTACTCACACCTCGTGAATTATAACAGTGCTGTGGACACACTTCCGAGGGAGCACTACCAGTGGTGCTGTGGACACACTTCGAGGCAGCACTAACCACTGGTGGCAACACTACAGCATAGTCTTGCCCATACACAGAGTAACTCACACGTCCTCTCTATTGTTACTCGCTGGAAACCCCTTGAACCCTTCTACGTTCTTTCTATGGCACAGGAAGCACACAAACACTGTTATGCAAATTATTATCACTGCAACCACCCAATCCAAACTGGTATCATAATACCCATGCATGTATACACTATACAGCACAGGAGTTGGCAGCAATGCAGTAATCCTTCCTCACACAATATCAGCAGGCACTCAGTACATGTGAAATCACACAACATGACATAACATTGGAACAACCCTTGACCTCAGGCGCCTTTTTCAGGTACCAACAAGGAACTGCAGGGCCCCTATCCAATCTTACTGGACAGCTTTATACACTGCCACTTCTCACAGGATAGATCCATCAACCTTTTCTCCACCAGAACCAGAGGTCTCCAGAGTCACGGATCGGAACAAGCCAGTCAGCGAGCTCTGGACTTTCTGCTTGGCTCAGGAGGAGCAGGGTCAGACCCTTCCTAGATTCAGCTTATCTCAGCCACTCACACACTCGTGCATTCATACGCCTAGAGACAGTTTGCACATATAGGGGAAATAAAGCAAACGTTCACCAGAAGAAGGTGCAGGCACCACTGTCACACACCACACTGCAGAACCGCGATCAGAGCTCAGGAGACAGGCAGTTACACAATGGGTTACTTACCGCGGTCTTCCTGGGTCCTGGTCTCCGTATCGGGGTCTGCAGCTAGGGGCGTTGTTGTGATGTACGCATTTTCCACCAAAAAATGTTGTGGCAGACCAAGGGTCAGTCACGTGAGGATCGAGCCACGTGTTCAGGTGAAGGACGTCGACGGAGGAAAATGAGAGAAGTCCGCGCACAGTTCACAACTCTGCCAGAATCCCAAAGTGGTAGTGTCCTAGCCCCTGTATTTATACCCGTTCCAAGGGTGTATTCTCTTAAAGTAAAGACATAATTGGTTTACAAATATTCCAACCATGGCTTCTGATTGGCACACACATAGTACGTCTAATTGGTCAGAACTGAATCCATTTACTGATTGGTTAATACTCTATGAGCTTTCTCCTTGCTAAGACTATGGTTTTCAGCAAGCAATGCATACTTGGTTATTAGCAGCACACGGCTTATCTTATCCTAACACACACAGATGATAACTGGTTTTCAGCTGAAGCCATCGCCATCTTCTTATTGCGCACATAGAAAATAAAACACCAAAGTCTCTTTGTAAAATGGCAGCCACAGGAAAGCTGGATACTTTTTTAACAACGCAGAATACATTTTTCTTCTGAAATACGCCACTAAAGGCTTTTCAACATAGCACTTGCCCCCCAATAATCAGAACAAATTGCTGGAATTACAGAGCTGTATAAAGGCTATTTGGATCCGCAGTCAGCGCAGCAAGGTGTAATAGGATTGTACCTATTACCCAGGCTGTAACCTCCTATACCAGTGGTGGCGAACCTATGGCACTGGTGCCAGAGGCGGCACTCGGAGCCCTCTCTGTGGGCACCCACACCCTGGAAAAAGTCTGACTGTACCAATATGCCTTAGACCTTTCCTGCCATTCATCAGCGCAGGACGCACCATGAACAGGCAGTGCACTGAATGTAGGCAGGCTATTATAGCTACTACATGATAAAGTACATGAAAGATATACTATATTGGACTGTAGGATTCTGGTTAACTTGCCGCGTTGGCACTTTGCCATAAGTAAGGGGGTTTTGGGGTTGCGGTTTGGGCACTCGGTCTCTAAAAGGTTTGCCATCACTGTCCTATACCGAACCCTGTTCTACATAAAAGCTGTGGGATGATTCCTCCCTATCCTTTCACTGCAGCTATAAATCGTTTTTTCCGTTTTTTTTTCCTTTACTTGTACTGTCCCTAGCGCCTGCTGGCGTCTCTCCCTGCACTAGGAACGCTGGAAAATGGCAGAATCCAAGATGGCTGAGGCTATTTATAGGGCTGTGACATCACAGGGCTGGCTGCCTGCTGATTGGCTGCATGCATGGCATTGTGGGTGATCCCGCCTTCCCAGAGTTCCTTGCCCCATGTCCTCACACGTGTAGCAGCCATTTTTAACAGCCTTTTTAGGAATAAATGTGATTCATTACCACGAAGCGTGAACTGTGTAATTACCCGTTCTCCATTGACTCCTCTCCTACTATTTCTTTTTTCTCTCTCCACTTATAAACTCAATTTTATTCATAATCATCCATAACCTTCAGATATTTTGTGTTTTTTCTTTTTGACATCCTGCTCCACTTTCATGACCTCTTTCTGGCACTTTTGTGATAATTATTTCATACCTTTACCTCCCTCTGCCCCCCGTACCCCGTCTGACACCCCTCATCTCAGCTGAGGACTATGCCTCTTATCTCTAAACCATCGGCAGCGTTAGATGAAGCTCGGAGCCGCCGTCCTCTCAGCCGCTCTACATTACTACTCGCTGCTCTTCCCACATAACCTGCTTTACCGCTGTCACTGAGGACAACCTTCCCGCCTTCTCCCCATCCCCCGTCACACTAATCACCGCTTTACCTCTCCGAGCCTGTCCTGCCTCCGATCACAATCTGTCCGACATTTCCGCCGTTCTCCAGCGTCGCCAGATGCGTTTTTTCTAATCTCCAAAGACTAAAATCTCATCTTTGATATTCTGACACAAAACTGACGCAGGGCAGCGCTATTAAAGGGAACTTTTTCCTGTCCACTGATTGTGGGGTCCGTCCGCTGGGGGCCCCTGCCAGTCATGAGAACGGGGCCCATGTTCCCCCATTGGAGCAGCAGACAAGCTCAAATCAACTACAAAGAAAATCCCCAGCGATAAGACACAGCGCGGCCATTTATGTGCTAACACTAGAAATAACAGAAGAGAAGTTTATTCCTCCTTTTCCCCCACAGCGGAAATCCTACATCTGCCCCGACATAAGATATCGCTGACATCATTTCTAATAACTGATATGGAGAAAAGGGACAGAGTTACCCCTAAACATCTCCTGAGCGCACACAGAGCCCCGATACCAGCAGATTACATCGCCGGCTCTGCTACATGGACATGACAGAGACTCAGCTGTAGTAACTGAACATTACACATACACAGCTCTGCTGCACACACTGATACAAGTCTTCAGAGGCATATTACACATCGGCTTGGCTGTATACACATACAGCTCAACTACACAGACATTACACACATACAGCTCATCTATACAAACATTACAGGCCTACAGCTCTGCTACATACAGACTGGGATTACAATATGCACAGCAGAGCCCTGCATACATAGAGCAGATAAACCTGGTCATGTGATCTCCATGACTCCTCCCACACATGATCACATGATCATGACATCATCACAGGTCCTTTACTTCCTTCTGCAGCACAGCCTGGAGCCTGACTCCTCCTACACTTGATCACATGGTTATGACATCACCACAGGTCATTTACTTCCTCCTGCAGCACAGCCTGGAGCCTGACCCCTCCCACATTTGGTCACATGGTCATCACATCACCACAGGTCCTGTACCTTCTCCTGTAGCACAACCTGGAGCCTGACTCCTCCTGTAAACGCAGTGAGAAATAGAAACACAGGTAAGTGGAACACTCACCAGCTCCACATATGTAAGACTCCACCGCTGAGAAGATCCGCAGGTAATAAACAGATTCCCGAGAAGATGAACCAGGAAGTAAGAACGTAAAAACGAGTTTTGCGGACCGGCCTTCCCCTTCTTCAGGTACAACATAAGCCTGGACCAGAGGGCGTTATATAGAAGACATATCCAGGAGATCTCAGAGACGTGGACTGGAGGAGGGGGCGTTATATAGAAGACCTATCTAGGAGATCTCAGAGACGTGGACTGGAGGAGGGGGCGTTATATAGAAGACATATCCAGGAGATCTCAGAGACGTGGACTGTAGCAGGGGGCGTTATATAGAAGACATATCCAGGAGATCTCAGAGACGTGGACTGGAGCAGGGGGCGTTATATAGAAGACATATCCAGGAGATCTCAGAGACGTGGACTGTAGCAGGGGGCGTTATATAGAAGACATATCCAGGAGATCTCAGAGACGTGGACTGGAGGAGGGGGCGTTATATAGAAGATATATCCAGAAGATCTCAGAGAAGTGTACTGGAGGAGGGGGCGTTATATAGAAGACATATCCAGGAGATCTCAGAGACGTGGACTGGAGGAGGGGGCGTTATATAGAAGACATATCCAGGAGATCTCAGAGATGTGGACTGGAGGAGGGGGCGTTATATAGAAGACATATCCAGGAGATCTCAGAGACGTGGACTGGAGCAGGGGGTGTTATATAGAAGACATATCCAGAAGATCTCAGAGAAGTGTACTGGAGGAGGGGGCGTTATATAGAAGACATATCCAGGAGATCTCAGAGACGTGGACTGGAGCAGGGGGCGTTATATAGAAGACATATCCAGGAGATCTCAGAGGTGTGGACTGGAGGAGGGGGCGTTATATAGAAGACATATCCTGGAGATCTCAGAGACGTGGACTGGAGGAGGGGGGCGTTATATAGAAGACATATCCAGGAGATCTCAGAGACGTGGACTGGAGCAGGGGGCGTTATATAGAAGACAGATCCAGGAGATCTCAGAGACGTGGACTGGAACAAGGAGTGTAATATAGAAGACATATCCAGGAGGTCTCAGAGAAGTGGACTGGAGGAGGGGGTGTTATATAGAAGAAATATCCAGGAGATCTCAGAGACGTGGACTGGAGCAGGGGGCGTTATATACAGGGAGTGCAGAATTATTAGGCAAGTTGTATTTTTGAGGATTAATTTTATTATTGAACAACAACCATGTTCTCAATGAACCCAAAAAACTCATTAATATCAAAGCTGAATATTTTTGGAAGTAGTTTTTAGTTTGTTTTTAGTTTTAGCTATTTTAGGGGGATATCTGTGTGTGCAGGTGACTATTACTGTGCATAATTATTAGGCAACTTAACAAAAAACAAATATATACCCATTTCAATTATTTATTTTTACCAGTGAAATCAATATAACATCTCAACATTCACAAATATACATTTATGACATTCAAAAACAAAACAAAAATAAATCAGTGACCAATATAGCCACCTTTCTTTGCAAGGACACTCAAAAGCCTGCCATCCATGGATTCTGTCAGTGTTTTGATCTGTTCACCATCAACATTGCGTGCAGCAGCAACCACAGCCTCCCAGACACTGTTCAGAGAGGTGTACTGTTTTCCCTCCTTGTAAATCTCACATTTGATGATGGACCACAGGTTCTCAATAGGGTTCAGATCAGGTGAACAAGGAGGCCATGTCATTAGATTTTCTTCTTTTATACCCTTTCTTGCCAGCCACGCTGTGGAGTACTTGGACGCGTGTGATGGAGCATTGTCCTGCATGAAAATCATGTTTTTCTTGAAGGATGCAGACTTCTTCCTGTACCACTGCTTGAAGAAGGTGTCTTCCAGAAACTGGCAGTAGGACTGGGAGTTGAGCTTGACTCCATCCTCAACCCGAAAAGGCCCCACAAGCTCATCTTTGATGATACCAGCCCAAACCAGTACTCCACCTCCACCTTGCTGGCGTCTGAGTCGGACTGGAGCTCTCTGCCCTTTACCAATCCAGCCACGGGCCCATCCATCTGGCCCATCAAGACTCACTCTCATTTCATTAGTCCATAAAACCTTAGAAAAATCAGTCTTGAGATATTTCTTGGCCCAGTCTTGACGTTTCAGCTTGTGTGTCTTGTTCAGTGGTGGTTGTCTTTCAGCCTTTCTTACCTTGGCCATGTCTCTGAGTATTGCACACCTTGTGCTTTTGGGCACTCCAGTGATGTTGCAGCTCTGAAATATGGCCAAACTGGTGGCAAGTGGCATCTTGGCAGCTGCACGCTTTACTTTTCTCAGTTCATGGGCAGTTATTTTGCGCCTTGGTTTTTCCACACGCTTCTTGCGACCCTGTTGACTATTTTGAATGAAACGCTTGATTGTTCGATGATCACGCTTCAGAAGCTTTGCAATTTTAAGAGTGCTGCATCCCTCTGCAAGATATCTCACTATTTTTGACTTTTCTGAGCCTGTCAAGTCCTTCTTTTGACCCATTTTGCCAAAGGAAAGGAAGTTGCCTAATAATTATGCACACCTAATATAGGGTGTTGATGTCATTAGACCACACCCCTTCTCATTACAGAGATGCACATCGCCTAATATGCTTAATTGGTAGTAGGCTTTCGAGCCTATACAGCTTGGAGTAAGACAACATGCATAAAGAGGATGATGTGGTCAAAATACTCATTTGCCTAATAATTCTGCACGCAGTGTAGAAGACCTATCCTGGAGATCTCAGAGACGTGGACTGGAGGAGGGGGCGTTATATAGAAGACATATCCAGGAGATATCATTGGTCCTGGGTCGGTTAGCTGACATCGCTGGCTGTGTGTAACAGCCAGGATCTCAGCACTGCCACCATGTACAGTCGTGGCCAAAAGTTTTGAGAATGACACAAATATTAGTTTTCACAAAGTTTGCTGCTAAACTGCTTTTAGATCTTTGTTTCAGTTGTTTCTGTGATGTAGTGAAATATAATTGCACGCACTTCATACGTTTCAAAGGCTTTTATCGACAATTACATGACGTTTATGCAAAGAGTCAGTATTTGCAGTGTTGGCCCTTCTTTTTCAGGACCTCTGCAATTCGACTGGGCATGCTCTCAATTAACTTCTGGCCCAATTCCTGACTGATAACAACCCATTCTTTCATAATCACTTCTTGGAGTTTGTCAGAATTAGTGGGTTTTTGTTTGTCCACCCGCCTCTTGAGGATTGACCACAAGTTCTCAATGGGATTAAGATCTGGGGAGTTTCCAGGCCATGGTCCCAAAATGTCAACGTTTTGGTCCCCGAGCCACTTACCGTAGTTATCACTTTTGCCTTATGGCACGGTGCTCCATTGTGCTGGAAAATGCATTGTTCTTCACCAAACTGTTGTTGGATTGTTGGAAGAAGTTGCTGTTGGAGGGTGTTTTGGTACCATTCTTTATTCATGGCTGTGTTTTTGGGCAAAATTGTGAGTGAGCCCACTCCCTTGGATGAGAAGCAACCCCACACATGAATGGTCTCAGGATGCTTTACTGTTGGCATGACACAGGACTGATGGTAGCGCTCACCTTTTCTTCTCCGGACAAGCCTTTTTCCAGATGCCCCAAACAATCGGAAAGAGGCTTCATCGGAGAATATGACTTTGCCCCAGTCCTTTGCCCCAGTCCTCAGCAGTCCGTTCACCATACTTTCTGCAGAAGATCAATCTGATGGTTTTTTTTGGAGAGAAGTGGCTTCTTTGCTGCCCTTCTTGACACCAGGCCATCTTCCAAAAGTCTTCGCCTCACTGTGCGTGCAGATGCGCTCACACCTGCCTGCAGCCATTCCTGAGCAAGCTCTGCACTGGTGGCACTCCGATCACGGAGCTGAATCCTCTTTAGGAGACGATCCTGGCGCTTGCTGGACTTTCTTGGACGCCCTGAAGCCTTCTTAACAAGAATTGAACCTCTTTCCTTGAAGTTCTTGATGATCCTATAAATTGTTGATTGAGGTGCAATCTTAGTAGCCACAATATCCTTGCCTGTGAAGCCATTTTTATGCAACGCAATGATGGCTGCACGCGTTTCTTTGCAGGTCACCATGGTTAACAATGGAAGAACAATGATTTCAAGCATCACCCTCCTTTTAACATGTCAAGTCTGCCATTTTAACCCAATCAGCCTGACATAATGATCTCCAGCCTTGTGCTCGTCAACATTCTCACCTGAGTTAACAAGACGATGACTGAAATGATCTCAGCAGGTCCTTTAATGACAGCAATGAAATGCAGTGGAAAGGTTTTTTTGGGATTAAGTTAATTTTCATGGCAAAGAAGCACTATGCAATTCATCTGATCACTCTTCATAACATTCTGGAGTATATGCAAATTGCTATTATAAAAACTTAAGCAGCAACTTTTCCAATTTCCAATATTTATGTAATTCTCAAAACTTTTGGCCACGACTGTACATAGACAAGGTGACAGATTGCAGCCATGACGAATCTGTATATCATGGAGGCTTAAAGAGTTCATATTCCACCTCTGTCTGCGGTGTCTTTTTTCCATCAGCTGCGCAGTGCGGCGGAGGTACTGCAGAGTGCAGGGCATCGGGTAAGGCCACGTTCACACCAGAGAATGCCAGGAATTGGCCGGACAGAATATTCTGTGTGCAGCAGTATTTCTTGTGTAGAGGCCGGATCTCTGCCAAACCCCATTATACTGAGCGGGAGCAGGCGGCAGTATCTAGCGAAGTGCACCATGTAACGGTAGGTGCACTGCCCATCATGTTATAGATACATTTCAAGTCTATCTCTGATATAGTTTGTTTGTTGCTGTCTTCCCCTGCTGTTCTCCTAGACATGAGTGATGGTGACTAGTGCTCCCATCGGCCTTTCCCCGGATCTGGATACACATAAGATCCATGTGAGACAAGTGCTGCAGATATTAAGGGCCAACAAATTGTTTGCTAAGTTAGAAAAATGTGTGTTCGCCGTTAAAGAACTGCCATTTCTGGGGTATGTGTTGTCAGATTCAGGTTTCCGCATGGATCCAGAGAAAGTCCGGGCGATTATAGACTGGGATCTGCCTGAGAACCTGAAGGCATTGCAACGCTTCCTGGAGTTTGCCAATTTTTATAGAAAGTTTATAAAGAACTATTCCTTGGTGGTCAAACCACTGACGGACATGACCCGAAAGGGATCCGATTTTTCCAAATGGTCACATGCAGCCAAAACTGCCTTTGCATCTCTGAAGGAGAGATTTACCTCGGCCCCTATTCTCGTACAGCCAGATGTCTCGCTTCCTTTTATTGTAGAGGTTGACGCATCAGAGGTGGGGGTGGGAGCGGTACTATCTCAGGGCCCGTCCCCTGGTGAATGGCGTCCGTGTGCTTTCTTTTCGAAGAAATTGTCTACTGCTGAAAGGAACTATGATATTGGCAACAGGGAACTTCTGGCTATTAAGTTGGCTTTTGAGGAGTGGCGTCATTTTTTGGAGGGGGCGGTTCATCCCGTCACGGTGATTACTGATCATAAAAACTTATTATATCTGGAGTCTGCTAAACGTCTCACCCCTAGACAGGCTCGGTGGTCGTTATTTTTTACTAGGTTTAAAGGCGGATGCATTGTCTCGAAGTTTTCCTGGAGGGGGTAATGTTGAGGTACCAGAGCCCATTTTGCAAAAGGGGGTGGTGGTCTCTGCATTACACTCAGGTTTGGAGGGGAGGGTGTTGGAAGCTCAGGGGGACGCCCCGGCCTCCTGCCCCTCGGGTAAACTGTTTGTGCCAGAAAATTTACGACTGGAGATACTAAAAGAACACCATAACTCCACATTGGCAGGACACCCAGGTAGTAGGGCAACCTCTGAGTTAGTGTCTCGTCGGTTCTGGTGGCCTAAATGGCGCCAGGAGGTGTTGAATTTTGTGTCTGCATGTGCTACCTGTGCTCGTTCTAAGGTAGATCATACTCGTCCGGCAGGGCGTCTTTTACCTCTGGCCATCCCCAACAGGCCTTGGACGCACCTGTCAATGGATTTCATTACGGATCTACCAGTATCAGCGGGGAAGACTGTTATTCTTGTAGTTGTTGACAGATTCAGTAAAATGGTGCACTTTATTGCTCTTGCCGCATTGCCTAATGCTAACACACTGGCTCAGGTTTTTATTGACCACATCGTGAAGCTTCACGGGGTCCCTTCCGATATTGTTTCGGATCGTGGTACCCAATTCGTTTCTAAATTTTGGAAAGCTTTTTGTTCTCGTTTAGGGGTTCATCTGTCGTTTTCTTCATCTTTCTATCCACAGTCCAACGGTCAGACTGAACGTACCAATCAAAACCTAGAGACATATTTGAGATGCTTTGTTTCCGAAAATCAGGAGGAATGGTCATCCTATTTACCGTTAGCCGAGTTTGCCATTAATAATCGTCGTCAAGAACCCACCGATAAGTCACCATTTTTTGGTGCGTATGGTTTCCATCCTCAGTTTTGTACGTTTAGTGAGGGGGGCCGTCTGGGATTCCCAAGGAGGAACGATTTGCGTCTTCACTTTCTTCAGTGTGGCAGAGTGTGCAAGAAAGTTTGAAGAGAATTGGTGGTAGATACAAACGTGCGGCTGATAGGAAGCGCTCTGAAGGTCCGGACCTTGGGGTGAATGACTTGGTGTGGTTGTCTACCAGAAATATCAAGTTGAAGGTTCCCTCGTGGAAATTAGGTCCGAGATTTATTGGTCCTTATAGGGTAATTAAGATCATTAACCCGGTGGCTTTTCGTCTGGAGCTACCTCAGACTCTAAGGATCCATAATGTCTTCCACAGATCTCTGCTTAAGAGATATGTAGAACCTCCTGAACCATTGCCACTACCGCCTCCACCGGTGGTTGTTGATGGCAGTCTTGAGTTTCAGGTAGAAAAGATTGTTGATTCACGATATGTTTTTCCGCTCTCTTCAGTACCTGGTGCACTGGAAAGGTTATGGTTCCGAAGAGAGAATGTGGGTTCCAGCATCAGAGATAAAAGCGGACAGACTCATTCGGGCTTTTCATAGCTCCCATCCGGAGAGGCCTGGTCTTGAGGGTCCAGGGGCCCCTCGTAGAAAGGGGGGTACTGTCACGACTGTGACTGATCCAGACAGGTCTGGGAGGAGAAGGTCGCAGCGACTTGCTATTCGCAATAGCTTGTGAGTTTGCTCCGTGGTTCAGGGTATGTCATCTGGGTTTTGCCTTGTGAACCTTTTTGTCCTGACTGGGAGTTTGTAGGCATCCTTCTCAGGTGAGTCCTGTCTGCCACTCCTAGCTACTATATTAGTTTCACTTTCACTTGCAGTCATTGCCAGATATAGTCTCTACTTGCCAGATATATGCCAGATATAGTCTCTACTTCCATTTCTATTCTGACCTTTGAAGGAGATCGTTTGATGGTGTTGCTGTCGAGCTCTTGTCCGGCGTGGACTGCCGTGATTGGGATCGCCTTCTCTGCTGAAATATTCTGTGTGCAGCAGTATTTCTTGTGTAGAGGCCGGATCTCTGCCAAACCCCATTATACTGAGCGGGAGCAGGCGGCAGTATCTAGCGAAGTGCACCATGTAACGGTAGGTGCACTGCCCATCATGTTATAGATACATTTCAAGTCTATCTCTGATATAGTTTGTTTGTTGCTGTCTTCCCCTGCTGTTCTCCTAGACATGAGTGATGGTGACTAGTGCTCCCATCGGCCTTTTCCCACTCTAGGCTTTTTAGGGTGACTGAGGGTTTAGGCATCCTGCTCGCCGCACGGGTTCACACCCCGTCTAGGGTATCAGGGCAGACAGGTGCCAGCTTAGGGTTAGTCAGGGGTGGCCATACTATTCCCATCCGTAGATAAGGGTCCCCCTTCCCCTCCGTCTGGTGTGACACGACTGCTGCTGGGGTAGCGGTCGTGACAGTACCAAACCCCACTTTGGATTCCTATTTTAAAATGGTTTAAAGATGCAGATAGGAAAACTGAAGTAATTCACTGAAGTTTTGTGCGACTTCAGCCGATAAGAATTTTGCCTATGCGGAGCCAATACATTTTAACGCTGTACAGAAAGAGCATTGAAAACTACGTTTTTAAACAAATCGATTTCAGATCTACGATCTGAAGGTCGATTTTCTCATGCCCCTAGTTGCAGCTGCAGTTATTTCTGAGCGATCCTTAGAGACTTGTTCAGACTAGAACTGTATTTGACGCTGTTTACCGTGCGAGGTGCACATTGTATGCTTGTAGCTGAAGGACGCTGAGATCCATGAAAGTTAGTGACCGCCATAACCCAGGAAGGTGCAGAGCGGTTCCTTACACAGTGGCTAGTGCAACGCAGTGGTGTTGGATAGTAGTCATAAATACTCGCTGTACTTTCACACAATGGTGTAAATAACAAATTTATAGATCATTTCATTTTAAAAAAATCTGCCTTCATCCACCTGAAAAAAGCTGTAAAATCATGGACACTAGGTTCTCACTTCCACATAAGCTGCCGTCCATTGCCTGTTGTCCGACAAGATCCGTCCGTCCTCAGTAACATAGACTCACAAGATGGCGAACAGGAAATGGGGGCGAGTCAGAGCTAGCTAAGATCCTAAAAACCTGTTTCTATTCTTTTGAAGATTGTAAGAGACCTCTATATTGATCTCTTATTGATGACCTATCCTGAGTACATGCCAGAGAAACCCTTCAAGGACCGCTGTATTTCGTCATGCTGCTTCTTAAAAATAAATCTATTAAACTGCAACATCTGTGTGGTCGTGAGGAGCTGCCAAAAAACAAATCTGCCAACCTAATGTCCGTCTAGATAATTGAGGTTTATGATGGTCTATAGCGGTCTCATGCTGTTCATACTGGCATCACTAATGACGTCTTCTATTGGCTGTAGGGTCATGTGAAGGTGTGACATACCATGAAACTGTCTTGACCTCACACATGTTTCAATCCATATAAAATGAGAGAACACAACATCTACACTTTATTATCTCCTCCCATGTCTCCTCTTATCTCCAGTTATTGTATTTTACTTGGGATTTTGTAGGATTTTCCATTGTTTAATCTTCTTTCCATTTAGGTTCCTACAATATAGGATCCGCCCAGTGGATATCTTCTATATAAGATCCTTCTCCTGATTGACCCATGAAGGATAAATAGGGACAGGGACAAGATGGCAGAGAGTATAATAAATCTCACCCTAGAGATCCTCTTCCGGCTTACTGGAGAGGTGAGAGATTCTGATGATGTCACATTACATCATCTTATCTATGTTACTAACAGATGGACATGACTGGAGAGGTGAGGGACTCTGGAGATGTATGGAGTGATATTTATTACTGTGTCTCTCCCTAACCAGGACTACACAGTAGTGAAGAAGACCTCTAGTGAGTGCTGTCAGGCCCCTGTGTCTGAAGGATGGGGAAGAACCCTGAGCCCAATCATGGGGCCTCCACCTCACCCCCTGAAACATGAGGAAGTCAATAGAGAGAAGATCCTAGAACTCACCAACAAGATTATTGAGCTGCTGACTGGAGAGGTGACCCTGCTGGGACATTATATATGAACACTATGCAGGAATCTAGGTGATGACTGTATCATTGTGTTGTCAGGTTCCTATAAGGTGTCAGGATGTCACCGTCTATTTCTCCATGGAGGAGTGGGAGTATTTAGATGGACACAAAGATCTGTACAAGGACGTCATGATGGTGGATAACAGGCCCCTCACATCACCAGGTAATAGACATGACTAAATACACATGTCCTCTCATTATCTGTATGTAAGGAATGGATTCAGTGACTGGATGCGTTTCCTATTGTTGGAAATTGGCCACAGCAACAAAAATCTTTTGAAGCAACTACTTCCTCAGAAGATTCTTTTGTTTAAGCCTCATTCACACGTCAGTGATTTCCATCAGTGATTGTGAGCCAAAACCAGGATTTGAGCCTCCACACACATAAGGTATGTAACAGCGGCTGCTATCAGCCAATGTTCCCCTGCTTATCGCTGCCGTTCCGGGCTCTGCGTTCAGCGGTGATCTGCTGCCGATGTCTCCACATTCACCGCTGCTGTCCTGGGGCTGTCCTTGCAGGTATTGTCTGTCCTGGGATCCACTCCGCAGTTTCCTTCCAGCCCCGAGCACAGCTGCTTACAGCTTTTTGTCTGTAGCACTTCCTTTAGCGCACATCACTTCCTGTGATTTATGGGTTAGCTCATATGACCTTGCTGACCAATCCTAGCCCTCCTGCACATACATAAGTGGCTCAGCCCCCTTCCTCGGTGCCTGAGCGTCAAGGTCCTTGTGTCCTGCAAAGGTTGCTGATATCTCTGCTCGTCTTCCTGTGTATCTGACCCGTGCTTGTGTTTCTGGACTCCGCTACCTGTTTGATCCCTGCCTGCTTGCCTTGATTCTACTGTTGCTAATCCATATTGCCTGACCTGTACCTGTGCTGCCTGCCCTGACTTATTGCTTGTTTGACTTTGCCTCTGCCTCATCCTTTGGTCCTGCACTGTTGCTCATGGTTACGGCTTGGCCTGCTGACTACGTCTGTACCTCTGGTACCTTGATCAGGTACCTCTTGGTCCGTCTGGACCAGCTGCCTCGTGTGCCAATCCTTCTCAAGAGGTCACGACCTGTTGTTCCTCTCGGGAAAGTCTATTCCCACAATCAGGGGTACTGCGAAGAACGAGGGGCTCACTTAGAGGAGGTAGGACACGTGGCACAGTGGGTTCACACCCTTTGGTTCATGACAAGGTATAGGGGAAAGATCTGTACCTGTTCTGTGTTTAGAGCCTCACCTGGTTTTAGCTCAAAATCTCTGATGGAAATCACTGACCGAACACTGACGTGTGAGTGAGGCCTTATTCAGAGACAAGAGCAGCAAAAATTAATATAAAACTTAGGCAGATTATGGCATTGGAAGTGAATTACAGCCATGGTAAAAGGCAACTCTCTGTTATAAGTCCTGGACACCATCCTTTATACCTCAGAGAACAAAGAAATAATTCATATTTTACTTTAAGTTTTCCGCAGTGTGTCGCTATACGTAGACTTCAGTGTTTTACACACAGATTCCATCATTCCATCATTATCATACGTAACCATAGATCTACACAAGTTACACCGACAACAACTTCTAATTGGATAAAAGTTCCTTATAACGATCTCTTGTTGCATAAATAATTTGCTCCTGGGGCCTTCCATTAATCCTCTCCAATTCAAATAGCAATATCCATTTTTCTCTCCAAAGAGCCCCATGGTCCATAAAACCAAGATCGGCTCTTTCATTTGTCACCTGTCCAACACCAAGGATCGATCATGATCCAGGGGTGTGGAAAAAAAAAAAAAAAAACTACTTGTCAAAGGACTAATGCGGGGGCTCGATCTACTTGTCCCTCATGACAATCTACTTGTCCTGATAAAAAAATTTTTTTTAAATCAAAACCATTTTTCAATGCACAGCCACGCTTCCTTATTCAGGGAGGTGGCTGGCTTGCGTTCCAGTCTCTAAGTTTAGTCCTCGTTCACGCCAGATGATTCTGTCCAGAATGCACTACATGGCGGCCGGCTCACTATGTTGTGGGGCAGGAGGGGGCGTGACGATCCATTGAAGTGAATGGCACCGTAGCCACAGCCGCAGGCGATCGGATGCACGGGATCGCAAGGCACAATTATGCCTGAGGTCCGGTCACAATGCTGCTTGCAAGTAGCCACTGTAACGGCGATATGCCCCTTTCTGAGAGACAGGCACAGCTACTGCAGAACACCAAACTCCCGAACTGGATACAAAGTAGCACTCCAAACTGGAACCTCACGAATAGCTGCTAGCAGATGAACAGGAATCAGCTTACACTCCTGGCAATCAGTCTCTAACAGCATACAGCGGATCCCCCCAATAACGAGACAAGGCTCCGTGTTGAGGGTCAAGCAGTGGTCTGAGGTGCTGGCACACCCAGCCTGGTTTTTATTACAGTTGTTTGCAAATACAGGTCCGCCCACAGGGAGGTATAAAACAACCAAGCCCATCTGGAGTACACGCCCCTAGGGGACCAGAATGAAGACTTGTGACATAGGACAGATATAACATATCCCCACAATGCATCATGGTTTCCTCCTCTCTGTCCCGGAGACAACCGAAGAGCAATCCAATTATCTCTCAGGACAAAGGGAGATCGCCAATACACATGTGCAGACAACAGGACAGACATCACCATTTAAACACACAATGGGACAATGGCACAATAGAAACACACCCAGCATATTCCTCCCAAGCTGACAAGTTACACTTATTATAAATTGTTACAACTTTGTGAGTTTACATTGGCCATAAATATAACTTACATCAATTTAAACAGTATAACTTGGGGACAAACCTATCCAAAATTCACTTGAATAGGTTCAGGGGTTTAAAAGTTAGTATGGGCCATAATCCTGAGGCAAGAGGCTGATAAACAGGCCTCTCCAAAACCCAGTGGCGAGGTTGGTTTCGCCACAGCCACCTTTTGCTTTGATTACTGCTTTGCACACTCTTGGCATTCTCTTGATGAGCTTCAAGAGGTAGTCCCCTGAAATGGTCTTCCAACAGTCTTGAAGGAGTTCCCAGAGATGCTTAGCACTTGTTGGCCCTTTTGCCTTCACTCTGCGGTCCAGCTCACCCCAAACCATCTCGATTGGGTTCAGGTCCGGTGACTGTGGAGGCCAGGTCATCTGGCGCAGCACCCCATCACTCTCCTTCATGGTCAAATAGCCCTTACTTTCAAAGTTTTCCCAATTTTTCGGCTGACTGACTGACCTTCATTTCTTAAAGTAATGATGGCCACTCGTTTTTCTTTACTTAGCTGCTTTTTTCTTGCCATAATACCAATTCTAACAGTCTATTCAGTAGGACTATCAGCTGTGTATCCACCTGACTTCTCCTCAACACAACTGATGGTCCCAACCCCATTTATAAGGCAAGAAATCCCACTTATTAAACCTGACAGGGCACACCTGTGAAGTGAAAATCATTTCAGGGGACTACCTCTTGAAGCTCATCTAGAGAATGCCAAGAGTGTGCAAAGCAGTAATCAAAGCAAAAGGTGGCTACTTTGAAGAACCTAGAATATGAAAATAAATAAAAATCTCTTTGAATGAGAAGGTGTGTCCAAACTTTTGGTCTGTACTGTATATATATATATATATATATATATATGATATAATGGCTGATACCAGAGAGAAGAGGCTGCAGACACAGCAGTGATCACTTACCACGACCTCCTCTGATTTTGCTGAGATGACGTCACCGCCAAGTGGTCAGAACAGGAAGGGGGGAGCTCAGCAGTGGAGAAGAGCGGTGTACTTGAATTGGCCATGATGACGTCACGCCCATGTGACTAGACCAGTTAGGGAGGGGCTATTTTATTCGGTGTACAGTGGTGTAAATAAAAGCTGCTAGTAAATGGCGGCCATCCTGTGTGTGCAGCCAGAACCTTATCTAGAATGCTGGAGGTAGTAGTAAGATGGATTGTGTGAGGAATGTGGAGGAAGGAAACACAAACAGAAGAGGTAGGGAGGAGGGCTACTTGCCCGCAGCCAGGCTAAGCTACTGAACAAACTACCTGCCCGGCGCCCGGAACTGCATGTCCCGGGCGTCGGGCGATACGATTTCCACACCCCAGTGATCATAAACATGCAAATGGTTATTTATTTATTTTTTTAAACCAAATTGTTTTATTTCGGTTTTTCAATAATAAATTTCCACAATTGGTACATCACAGAAGTCTATAACAAAATTTCTTATTTCCAATTTTCCTTTTACATCACATTTTTCAAAGATACAGCATACACCTATATCTCTAGTACCTTTACTATGATGTCTTCACTGAGTAAGCTTTATTGATCAGTGTTAAGCATCTATCACCTTCGGCATAGCTTTATTGATGAAACTGTTTTAATCAATAACTATTTTTGCTCATTTCTATGCTGAACATCCCTGACTTCACTTCTTCCCAGCATGAGACTACTCCTCTCCCTTCGGACTCACTAATCCAATTCACATCTCTCCCTCCTGCCATCTGAAGAATCTACCTGTGACCCAGCGGTGTTTAGTCAGGGGTTACAAACCCTGCATACCCGCACATGGGCCCTTGTAGACAATTACATCTCCCCAGTTTCTGTGTCATAATTTCGCTATCACCCTACTCCTTTGTTCTGTTAATTTAAACATCCCTGTCTTAACTCTCAGGATATATATATTATAAACAAAAATGTCAGTACACATTTCCCCCAATCCCATAGAACATTTCCTGCCCCAACATAAATTAGACTTTACAGCTATCACCGCATTCCTCCGATGTTTAGTTAGTCTCTCGGTCCCTTTAGGTTGGTTCTCGTAGTGGCTGTTTTCCCGCGGTTCTGCGCTGGTTAAGTTCCCGTAATCTCCCGCCGTCTTCTTGCCGTTCGCCATCTTGCATTGCCGATCTGGCCTCTTGTGGTGAGTGGAAAGTAGCATACGATCCATCCGAGGAGTAAATCCGTAGTATGGCTGGGAACAGTAAGGCAAACTTTGTTTGGGAATGGTAAAGTTCCGAGCAGATGGTGGAGAATTCCTTTCTCTTTCTTGCCACCGATGCCGAGTAGTCCTCAAAGATCATTACTCTGTGCCCCTTAATCTCTAATGGACCCTTGCAGCTTTTGTAGGCTCTGATGATCGCCGCTTTGTCAGAAAAGTCCAGGTACCTGGTAATTACTTGTCTGGGGCGATGGTTCAGTGCTGGGTGGTCTTGCGTTTCCCTTCCTCTTTTTGCTAATAGCGGCGGCCCGATTCTGTGTGCTCTTTCCACCTTGCACCTCGTTGAGATATTGAGCGCCTCTGGTAAATCTCTTTCACACAGGGTGAATAAGTCCTGCGCGTTCCACGACTCTGGCACTCCGATCAGTCTCAGGTTGTTTCGTTGCGAACGATTTTCAAGGTCTTCCACCTTTTCACTCAACTTCTTATTATCAGCCCATAAGTCAGCATTCGCATTGCGCAGATGGCTTTGCTCATCTTCTAGCTTGGAGACTCTGTCTTCCACTTCATATAGCCGCTGACCCGCCACTTCTTTCTGCAGATGCAAGAGCGACTCTGCTACTGTACTGGACAGTGACTCTTGGAGATCCGGTAGTATTCTAGCCGCTACTTCTATGGCTAGCCGTTTGTAGTCAACTCCTGTGGAGTCATTAGACTCCTCTCCATCTTCCGGATAAAACACTGGTTTTTGAGTTGCCCTCTCTTGCTGTTCTCTCGCGGAGGCGGAATCCGCCATCTTAGTATGCACTGCTGGCACGCTGTTCGTCTTTAGCTTGCTGTTTTGTCTTGTCCTGTTCCCCATATGTTCAATATAGCGGTCCATACGCTCCGATACTTGTGGGGGAGAAAGCAGACCTTATTATGTGGGAATTTTATCTGCTGGGTCGCTTAAAATTGCGGTTTTTGCAGGATCATGAGAGAGAGCTCTAACTAGTGTGTCCTCTCATGCTGGCGCCGGAACCAGAAGTCCCAAATGGTTAGTTTTAATAGACAAATACATTTATCTTGTCCAAGGCTTCCACTTCTAGTGCAAATATTATCTATTTTCTAAAGGTAACTATTCCATCATAACATTTTCGATGACTTAAAGGGGTTCTCCGGGAATTGAGAAAATGAAAATACTTGAATATTACTTTATTATAACGATATTCTCAAATACCTTTGATTATTTATAATGGCTCATTTTGTCTGGGGAGCAATCATCAGGGGAAACAAAATGGCCGTAGTCCCATTAGTTCACATAAAACCTGTCCTAACGACACAGCAGGACAAGTTATTTTACAACAGGTGCAAAGAGCTGCCTCCTCCTCCTCTCTACTTGTCAGGGATTATGATCCTGAATACAGATGATAAGAACTTTAGCTGAATCTCTGGGGAATTTAGTTTATGAGGAGACATGAAGTACAGAGAGGACGGACAGGACAGGCTGTGGTAATGGAGACTGTAAACAAGTGCTGGTGCTCATTACCCCTACCTCACCCTTGTCTCCTCATTATCTCCATTCCCACACAGATTCACCTGTATTCAGGATCATGATTCCTGACAAGTAAAGCAGAGAGGAGGATGAGGCAGCTCTATGGCTCAGTGTTCAGAAGTAACTTGTCCTCCTGTGTGATTAGGACAGGTTTTGTGTGTACTGATAGGACGGCGGCAATTTTATTTCTCCTAATGATTGCTCCCTAGACAAAACAAGCCTTTCTAAGTAATAAAAGGTATTTGGGAATATATTTATTACAAAGTAATATTTAAGTATTTTCATTTTTTTAATTCCTGGAGAACCCCTTTAAAGGCCTCTATTTTCAGTATTCACTTCAAAATAGTGATTAACTCTTTAGCGAAGCTGCTTTTTGAGGTGTATTTACAAGGGGTGTCCTTTACTATTCTGAAATAGGCCTAAATCAGGCGTATTTCAATGGGCAGATGTCGGTGCAACTGTTAGTAGCGCCGCTATCTGCGATTTCACCCTGCTCACGCCAGGTCTACAATTGTGGGTGTGGCGTGGACAGCGAAGGGGATGGGCCTGTGCCTCTTCGTAACTTCGGCGGAACCACCGCCAGCTTAGGTTTACTTACTTTAAAGTGTAACTGCCATTTCACTAGCAAAAATGAAATTCCTAACATATGTGATGCTGAAGGGAAGATATTCATGAAGCTGCATTTTTCAGGTAATTTTACCTTTCTGATGTCTGTATTCAGCCCTTAGCAACCATATTTCTCTATGCCTTTATTTCAGCAACTTCCTAAGATGGCCTCTGCTGCTCTTCCTGTGATGATCTTTGCCCTTTCTTGAGGCCATCCTGTATTTCCCTCACTTCCCATAAGCCCTTGCTCTCCTCACATGAACTAAGAAGGACCAATCAGAATGCAGATAACTTCCCACAGTACCCAGAGCAGTGTGTATCCTCACATACAGCTAACCAGAGACAAGCCCTGCAATTAAATTAAATCAGTAAGCATTTCTTTTAACCTCTTAATAGCCAGCTGTCCCTCATTCTCTTCCAGACTGACAGGGAGGGAGGATGGGGGGCTGCATACATCTCTGGTTTGATACCAGCTAGAAATATGGGCTTTGTATTGTCTGACACTGACATTCCAAGCTTTCAGACAATACCAAACCGACTGGGGAAGATATCATTGATAGAAATCGGGCCGCTGTGAATGAAGCTGAAAGTAAAAGCAGATTTTACCCACGATTATTCCCAACTCTATTTCTAACAGGGATTTCTTCCCTGTTGCTTAGCCTAGAGCTGTCATTCTGGTCTTGTATGAAAGCCTGGACTGTCAGCTTTCAAACAAGACCAGTGGCATATTTCTAGCTGCTGCCATTGATAAGATATCACCATCTAAAGCAGCCCTCTCCCCTCCACTTTCTGCCTCAGCCCAGCTCCAGGCTGTCAGGGATGAGATCCTCCTTCCAGAGCTCATTCGTCTCTTGTTAGTATACTGAGAAGACGGGCTGCACATGGCAACGGTGTGAGATGAGAGCTGCTGAGTAGCATACATTTGTAGGAGTTATTAGCAGGTAAAACTGAAAATGATCAAATTTTAAATAAAGCACTTATACAGCAGGGTGTACTATACCATTAGGGAATAATAAATGAAACGGCAGTTACACTTTAAGACCTGCATTTAAAACACAGGTCTTAATAAATGTCCCCAAGATGTATACCTAAGACAATATGGCTGACCATCCGATCTAATCCTGATTCTGAAACACCTACAGTTAAGGAAGAGAGAACAACACCCGAGAGATCTCCCAGTCCTCTTCTTCGACAGGATAATTCAGAAGAACATCACTACGTCCCACGGGATATTCAGGTAGCTGGATATAAGGGCATCATGATGGAGGATCAACAGCCCCTCATATCACCAGGTAATAGACATGACTAAATACACATGTCCTCTCATTATCTGTATGTAAGGAATTAATTCAATCACTGGATGTGTTTCCTACAGTTAAGGAAGAGATAAGAACACCAGAGAGATGTCCCAGTTCTCTTCTTCCACAGGATGGTTCAGAAGAACATCACAATGTCCCACAGGATGATCAGGTAGATAGAGATAAGATCTCATTAAATGCCCCCTATGATCTGTAGAAGACTGTGAAGATCTTGTGTTCAGTCTTGTTTTGTCCACCAGTATTATATGTTTACTCCTTGTATAATGAGAAAGATGGAGATGCCAGGATTACAGCTGACCATGATCTTCTTACTATTTTCTGCCTGTATAGACTTTTAAGATGGCCTTCTCTGTCAACTGCTGTAGATCTTTTGTGGTTGCACAAGAGTGGCACAACAGTTTTCTGAGAGGTCTTAGGCCGGGACCATGCAATATTACAAACGGTCAACAAAAGTTGTTCTCAGATTGTCAGCTTGAACATGAACATCAGGAGATAAATGCATCATTATCTTCAAAGGTTTTTTAGTCTAGGGTTGCAGTACCAAGATCATACCACAGATTCTATTCTAGCACATGTAGATGCAAGTCATCCTTATTTTTGCATAGAGTATAATATAATATTCAGGGGTGTAGCTAAAGACTCATGTGCCCTGGTGCAAGAGTTCAGCTTGGTCCCCGTTCCCTCAGTGCTTTGTGGCCAGGGGCAGGGAAGCACATAGCCTTCATGCTGCCTGAGGCGAAAGTTGAAACTGCATCCCCTGCCCCAAGCCTAATTCTTTCAGAAAAGGACGTCTCTAGATTCCACTCCCACCACAGGAAGGTGGGGAAAAAGAGAGGAGAAGGGGCGCACAATAGGGTAGTATGTTCAAACAGGTAATAGAATGGAGTGATAAATAAGGGTGCTCACCTTGTAAGGTTGTGCAAATGATAGGCACAACCCTATGGAAGACTTGTGTGAATTAGACCTATTCACCAGGACTGCAGTCGCAGGAAGAGTTTTATTCGGATTGGATGTCCAGTCCCCCTAAGGATACTTGTAGCAGAAAAGAGGATCTGCTTAGGCGCAAGGACACTGGTGGAGGTGGTCGTGATCATCAAAAATTCCTTCTTTGTTTGAGAAAAGCGCATGTGTACATTAAAACAACACATTTCGGGGATAGGTAGTTCACCTTCATCAGGTTCAATAGGGAGTAATAGTACTCTTACTGAATCCGATTAGTTTAGAATCAATTTGCTCATCTTTACTCTGAAGGTATTAATTTCAGGGACTGGTTGTCTAAACTTTAGACAATGAGTCCCTGAAATTAATATGTAATTGGTCTGCCATACAAAAGCAAAGATCAATCACTTGAAAACAGTGCCCAGTGCATTTAACCCCTTAAAGACCCGCGCCCTACATGTACGGCGGGCTGATCTGCTCCCGTCCGATCAGCAGCAGGGGTCCAGCAGTCACTTCTAGCCGGACCCCTGCTGTATGCTCCAGGATCGGTGAAAACACCAATGCCGGCGCATTAACGCTTGCACTGCCGCGGTCAGCGCTTACCAAAGCACGTGCGGTTTCCTGCCTTCCTTAGGCATCGTGGCTGCCTTCCGTGACAGCCTGTGAGATCCAGCCCCCTGTATTACAGTGTGTAATACACTTACAGCGAATGCATTACAATACAGAAGGGGTGCATCAGGGGGTCTTTAAATGTGACATGGCAACTTAAAATTATCCCAGTGAAATCTGCCCTCCAAAAACCATATGGCGTTCCTTTCCTTCTGTGCCCTGCCGTGTGCCTGTACAGCAGTTTACGACCACATATGGGGTGTTTTTTGTAAACTACAGAATCGGGGTAATAAATATTGAGTTTTGTTTGCCTGTTAACTCTCTTGCTTTGTTAGTGGAAAAAATTTATTAAAAGTGAAAATCTGCCAAAAAAGTGAAAGTCTGAAATTTCATCTCCATTTTCCTTTAATTCTTGTGGAACACCTAAAGGGTTAAGAAAGTTTGCAAAATCAGTTTTGAATAAATTGAGAGGTGTGGTTTCTAAAATGGGGTCATTTTTGGGTGGTTTTTATTATGTAAGCCTCATAAATTGACTTAAGACCTGAACTGGTCCTTAAAAAGTGGATTTTGGAAATGTTCTTAAAAATTTCAAGATTTTCTTCTAAACTTCTAAGCCTTCTAACGTCCCCCAAAAATTAAGTGGCATTAACAAAATGATCCAAACATAAAGTAGACTGTAACTGATCACCTGGCACCCCGACTGGGTACCTCCGTTCACGATGCTCCTAGCGTTTTCCTGAGGTTTCCAAGCACTCTGGCAGACACCACAATCACCGAACCGAAGCAGCATATAAATCCTCTTCAAGCCTCTGAATGCTGTAGACAGTTGAATAGGAACCATACGAATAGGTTTTCACTCCTAGCAGTCAAACTGGAACAGCATGCAATAAATCCTCCCCCCAAGAATGAGACGACACTTCACCTTGAGGGTTAAAACAGGAACTGACTGTACTTCACGTACAGCCTCTTTTATTCACAAACCAAAAACATAGTACTGCCCACAGGGTTTTGAAATACAACCAATCAATATATTACAACACATCCCCACAAAATCCTCCCCTCTGTCCGTGATAGAATTACCTCACACTGGGTTGATGCAATCATCACAGACAGACGAATACACAATATCCTCTGTCCTGGAGACAACCGAGAAGTAATTCAATTATCTCTCAGGACAAAGGACATCGCCAATACACACAGAGAGACAACAGGACAGGAATCCCCACCCAAACACACAAAATCCTCCCTTCTGTGTGTGATATAATTATGGATTAACATAACTATCACAGACAGTAAAAATACAGTTTTTAAACATACTCTGTAACTTTAAAACCATACATTCCATCTCCATAAAAATTACATATTTAAACTCAGCATACATCAAATATAACCACTTCCAAAAATCACACAAATCCCTCCAGCGGATCAAAAGTTAAGTGGAAGTCCTTTATGACCGACCGCAAGCACAATTTCCTGCCCAAAACCGTTCCATACATTTGGGCTGTGCGGTCGGTCAATTTCATGCAGAAAAACGACTAAGTCCCATCTTCGAACGGGACTTAGTCTCTGGAGCTGAAAGTTCCGTATGGAAGAAGGTAAGGGTCAGCGGTGTTCGTGTATTTGCGCATCCGATTTTAGTTCCACAGAATCTTTAGTATACACCGCTGACCGGGTTCGGTCCTATTAACAGTCCAGACATGCGGCATAGTTCTGTTACATAGACATATGGGAAATGTAAAGTAATAACTATTATATGGGTATCACTATCTGTTTTAAATGCAGAAAAATAGAAATTTGGAAAGTTGTGAATTTTTGTCATTTTTTTTGTAAATTTGCCTTTTTTTTTTTATAAAAATGAAAAATATTGACTGAAATTTACCACTATCATGAAGTAGATTTTCAAAAAACGGCCTAAACCTTAAGGTGAAAAATGGCAGGGTCCTGAAGGGGTTAAAGTTAGTATTAGCAGGTAAAACCATGAAGAAGGTAGAGGATTGTGGATAACATGACACTGGGAGGACGTGGGGAGGGGGCGGAGTCTGACAAAGAACGATTATAGACACAAGTCACTAACGTAGTGTGATAGGAACACTAAAGAGAGGGAATTCCTCTAGGGAAAGTATTAAGGGAGTGAGGGGATCCTGAAACTGTGCTTAGTGGTTGTCCCACCTCACTTGTACAGCTTGTCTGGCAGCCTGCTCTGCGCTTCATTCTCTGATTTCGTGCCTCCAAGGCTGGACCCCCACCCCGGCTTTTCGTGACATCACATCTGCTCCTCAGCCATGTATGCTCACTTCCGATGCTTGTCTGATTAGGGGGCGAGGCGGGCTATCATTCAGACAGCCTGAGCCCACCCAGCCTTAGAGTTGGTAAACCAGGTTTATTTGGTCTCCTTGATAAGAAGGTGTGGTGGCTCAGTTGGTAGAGCGCGTGGGTTTATCTATTGGATTCTACAGTGCAGCCAGGTGGGGTTGTTTTTTATTTCAGCCCATTTGGAATTTTCTCCAGCTACCCACTACATTGTGTGCAATTTTAAATGGTGAAATTGGAAAGCGCAACTTTTCCTACAAAAAACCAAGCCCTCTTAAGGCTATATAAACAGAAAAATAAAAAGTTATGGCCCTAGAAAGGCAGGGAGTGAAAAATAAAAGCAGAAAACTGAAAATCACAAGGTCCTCAAAGGGTTAAACATGTTGCATTATAGCACAAACATGTTACAGCAGCAACACTAGTTTTATATCCATATTACTAAACACATAGTTCAAAGTCATTTTACAACAAACGCTGCATTGTTATATTGTGTTAGTGGACATATTAGTACATCAGACTGTGTTTCAAAGACATTTTAGTCCAGAGTTTTCATTGTTTTACCACTGATATTAAAAGCATAGTTCTAAGGCCTCATGCACACGGCCGTTTTTTTTTCCCGTTTACTGGCCGTTTTTTGCGTTCCGTATACGGTCCGTATACGGAACCATTCATTTCAATGGTTCCGCAAAAAAAACGGAATGTACTCCGTATGCATTCCGTTTCCGTATTTCCGTTTTTCTGTTCCGTTTTAACATAGAACATGTCCTATTATTGCCCGCAAATCACAGTCCGTGGCTCTATTCAAGTCAATGGGTCCGCAAAAAAAACGGAACACATACGGAAATGCATCCGTATGTCTTCCGTTTCCGTTCCGTTTTTTGCTGAACCATCTATTGAAAATGTTATGCCCAGCCCAATTTTATCTATGTAAATACTGTATACTGTATATGCCATACGGAAAAACGGAACGGAAAAACTGAACAAAAACGGAACAAAAACGGAAACACAACGGAAACAAAAAACGGAACAACGGATCCATGAAAAACGGACCGCAAAACACTGAAAAAGCCATACGGTCGTGTGCAATAAGCCTAAGGCTATTTTCACACTGGCGTTTTGGGTTTCCGTTTGTGAGATCCGTTTGAGTGCTCTCACAAGCAGTCCAAAATGGATCAGTTTTACCCTAATGCATTTTGAATGTATTAGGATCCGTTCAGAATGCATCAGTTTGCCTCCATTCCGCTCTGAAGGCGGACAGCAAAACGATACTTGTAGCGTTTTGGTGTCCGCCTGACGATGCAGAGGCAAACGGATTCGTCCTGACACACAATGTAAGTCAATGGGGACGGATCAATTTTCACTGACACAATATGGCACAATAGAAAACGGATCCGTCCCCCATTGACTTTCAATGGTGTTCAAGACGGATCCGTTTTGGCAATGTTAAAGATAATACAAACAGATCCGTTCTGAATGGATGCATGCGGTTATATTATCGGTGCGGATCAGTCTGTGCAGATCCATGACGGATCCGCACCAAACGCGAGTGTAAAAGTAGCCTAAGACATTTCACTGCATTCTTCCCAAAGTAAATTGTCAATACCAGTGGGGAGTGTGTTTGTAGAAGTGGAGAGACATTTAGTTGTGCCACTGTCTTTAAATTACAAAAAAACACACTTGCCATTTTGCTTGTACTGTTAAATAATCTGTCTGTACCAAACCCCTGACTTTTCATTTATAGACCTCATAATAAAATGTCTGAGAAATGGAAGAGTGCAAAACGAAAGACCCATGTCTCTTCCTCCCAGAGTCAGAATGTATGTAGTACCAGCAGTATCAGTACCTGCTAGGAGTAGTAGTAGTTGGCCACAGTTCTCCCTGGCTCCTAATATTACTGAGGACACAGAGGATGGAATTGTGGACTGGATGGCTCAGCATTTGGACTACAATGAGGAGGAGATTCGGGGGAGGAGGGTCACCCCATACATAGCTATGGTTGTGGTGGTAGGAGTAGTGGCACCTGTAGCTGCTCTGGTGGTGGTAGGGGCAGTGGTAGCAGCAGTGGAACTCAAGGCAAGTATAAAGCAGGGACCCTGGAGGGGGCTAGGAAACCCATGATGACATATCACAGTTTTCATGGCAGGTAGGTTGAGGACTATTACAATGTTTGTGTGTTGGACAGGACCTGGGAGCCAGATCTGAGTGCTGAGAAGAAGGTAACATCAGAGGAAGAGGATGGTGGCAGTGGCAGCAATACAGAGTGGAGGGAACATACAGTTAGAACCTCCCAAAACCTGCCAGGGCCAGATCTGCTTCTAGTATTGTCAGCTTGGGAACTGGTGATGCTGATGATACTGTGGGCGCAGGCTGAAAACGTGCCAGACCTAAAACAAGCTCGGCTGCAGCTAGCTCTGTGTGGACTGTGCAAGTATCTCCTGTCTGGCAGTTTTTCTCCACAGTGCTGGAAAACAAAAGCAATGCCCTGTGCAAGATCTGCCAGATTACAATAAACCACAGGAGTGACAGAGGTGTCTTCCAGCTACAACAAGAGATTCCTCCTTCTCCCGGCCTCCTTTGTGGCAGCCAGGCGGCATCCACGTGCAGTACTCTGTCCAAGTCCTCATCAGTTACTGCTTTTCCTGCTCAGACTATGCCTCTTCCTATTCTGTCCAACCATCAGGCATCGATAAAGGAATGTGTGGCCAAAAAACCACTCTGCTTGCACAAGTTGCTGGTGGTGCAGTCTTTGTGGTACCACTTTGTGGATTCTGTTGCCTTTAGGGGGCTAATAGCATGTGTTCAGCTTTATTAGAAGTTATCTAGCTAGCATTTTATTAAAAAAAATGACATCCCTGCTTTGTACTCTCAAGTGGTGGTGAATGTAGGCCACTCCTTGCAATTCTAGCTGTGCAGCAAGGTGCACACAATGGACACCTGGAGCAATGGTTACGGACTGGAACAGTTCATGCCTTTCACAGCCCATTAGATCAATGTTTTTTGCAGTGAGGCAGCACTGTAGCAAGAAGGCCAGGTCCTATTGACACCTCCATGTTTGTTCCGACACCAGGCACTTATTGGCCTCCTCCATGGATATCCTCCTGTCCCAAACAGAAGCAGGGCAGAACATCGCTCCCACTCCCCCTTCTTCCTATCATGTGAAGCGGTGCCATGCTGTTTTAGAGCTGATCTCCCTGGGTGATAGTAGCCACATAGCCAAATACTTTCTAAAGGGCATCAAGCAGCAAACAACCGCGCTGGCTGTCTCTTCACCTAACTCCAACTGGGCAAGGTGGTCAGAGACAATTGCAGGAACATTGTGGCTGCTTTGTGTTTGGGAGAAATAACACATGCTCCCTGAATGATGCATGCGATAAATCTAGTCGTGCAGCGTTTGTTAAAAAAAGTACAGTGGGTTTTGGAAGGTACTAATAATAGTAATAATAATCATATAATATAATCATAATCAGTTCTCACCTCTCCTGTCCTTTTACTATAAGCAGTGATAATCAGGGTGTTCTAGTGGTGATAGATAATCAGTTCTCACCTCTCCTGTCCTTATACTATAGACAGTGATAAGCAGGGTGTTCTAGTGGTAATAGATAATCAGTTCTTACCTCTCCTGTGTTCTATCCTGTCCATTATGTTATAAACATTGATAATCAGGCTGTTCTAGAGGTAATAAATAATCAGTTCTTACCTCTCTTGTCCTTATACTATTAGCCCCTTCAAGCGATAGCCAGTTTCGTCCAAATGCCAGAGCCCCATCAGTGCTCCACATTAAAAAAAATACCTAGGAGCCATTGGCTCCTGAACTGAAAAATTTAGGAGCCAAATAACATTTTTAGTCGCCAAATCGAAACCGAATCAAAATTTGGGTATCTTGACAATGCTACGCCGATCAGATCGTCGTAGGGTTGTCTCGATACCAAAATTTTGATTTGCTTTCGACACCATAAAAAAGTATTGTGACACTCAATACCGCGCGAAAAAAAAAAAAAAAAAAAAAAAAAAGCCGCGTGCATTCCGCATTTTATGAAACGTTCAGCCCATAATAGAACAGTCCTATCCTATTTTTTGGTGTGGCAAGGTGACAAAAAAATGGCGAATTGCATGTTTTTTATTTATTTATTTCTGTTACGGCGCTCACTGCATAGGAGATATTTTAAATTAATTTAATAGTTTGGACTTTTCGGACGCAGTGCTATGTAATATATTTATATATTGTTTATATATGTTATATGTAAAATTGGGAAAGGGGGATTTAAACTTAATATTTTAGTGTTTGTGTTTTTTTTTTTACTTACTTACCCCGTAGGGGCTGGATCCCTTGTCCTATTCACCCTTATAGAGCTCTATCAGGGTGAATAGGACCTCTCACTGTTCCTGCTGCCCTGGGCTTTGTGCACACGGCAGCAGGGAGCTTACTATAGCAGCCAGGGCTTCAGGAGCGTCCTGGCTGCCATGGTAACCGATCGGAGCACTGTGATTACACTGCTGGGGCTACGATCGGAACTGCCACTGAACCACCAATGACTTTAATACCGAGGGGTTGGGGGGGGATGCACTGCGCCACCAAAGTTTATTATACAGGGGTGTTGGGGGGGGGGGGCGAACTGCACCACCAATGTTTATTATACTGGGGTCTTGGGGGAGCGCACTGCGCCACCAATGTTTATTATACTGGGGTGTTGGGGGGGTGCACTGCACCACCAATGTTTATTATACTGGGGTGTTGGGGGGGTGCACTGCGCCACCAATGTTTATTATACAGGGGTGTTGGGGGGGGGGGCGAACTGCACCACCAATGTTTATTATACTGGGGTGTTGGGGGAGCGCACTGCGCCACCAATGTTTATTATACTGGGGTGTTGGGGGGGCGCACTGCACCACCAATGTTTATTATACTGGGGTGTTGGGGGGGTGCACTGCGCCACCAATGTTTATTATACAGGGGTGTTGGGGGGGGCGAACTGCACCACCAATGTTTATTATACAGGGGTGTTGGGGGGGGGTGAACTGCACCACTAATGTTTATTAAACTAGGGTGTTGGGGGAGCGCACTCCGCCACCAATGTTTACTATACTGGGGTGTTGGGGGGGGCGCACTGCGCCACCAATATTTATTATACTGGGGTGTTGGGGGGGGCGTACTGCGCCACCAATGTTTATTATACTGGGGTGTTGGGGGGACGCACTGCACCACCAATGTTTATTATACTGGGTACTGGGGTGTTGGGGGGGCGCACTGCACCACCAATGTTTATTATACTGGGTACTGGGGTGTTAGGGGGGCGCACTGCGCCACCAATGTTTATTATACTGGGGTGTTGGGGGGCGCACTGCGCCACCAATGTTTATTATACTGGGTACTGGGGTGTTGGGGCGGGCTCACTGCGCCTCCAATGTTTATTATACTGGGGTGTTGGGGGGGCGCACTGTGCCACCAATGTTTATTATACTGGGGTGTTGGGGGGGCGCACTGCACCATCAATGTTTATTATACTGGGGTGTTGGGGGGGGCGCACTGCACCATCAATGTTTATTATACTGGGGTGTTGGGGGGGCGCACTGCGCCACCAATGTTTATTATACTCAGGTGTTGGGGGGGCGCACTGCGCCATTAATGTTTATTATACTAGGGTGTTGTGGGTGGCGCACCTGAGGGGTTAACTGCAGCAGATCGCAGCTCCCTGTCATAGAGGTCGGGTGCCGGCTATTTGATTCCGGTACCCGCCTCCTGTATTTGTATTAACAGGTCAGTTATCTTCATTGGTGGCGCAGTGGCCACAGCCCCTCCCTTCCTCCTCCCGTCTCTCTTCTTATTGGCGGCGGCGGCTGCAGCACAGGTGGGAGGGAGAGACTCCTTCTCCACTGCGCTGCTGAGAAGAACATCGGCGGCGGGGCAGAGAACTATCATCTCCTGTGCCCCGCCGCTGTATTCAACTGTAGAGCTGCGGCGGCGGGTCTAGTCGCAAATGGTGACAAGACTAAAAATTCTTGTCGCATTTGTAAATTCTAAGTCGCATTGGCGACCATTTTGGTCGCCATCTGGAGCCCTGCCCATTTTTCAAATCTGACATGTCACTTTATGTGGTAATAACTTTGGAACGATTTTACATATCCATACCATTCTGAGATTGTTTTTCCATGACACATCGTACTTCATGTTAGTGGTGAATTTGAGTTGGTACGTTTTACCTTTATGCATAAAAAATTCTAAATTTGCTGAAATTTTGAAAAAATTCACTATTTTCTAAATTAGAATTTCTTTGCTTTTAAGACAGATTGTGATACTTCATAAAATAGTGTAAGGGATCGCCTTTCTTTCAGGGGGTTGCAACTACATACTTCTTCACAACACCAGGATTAAGGTCCAAACAACGCTTTTATTTGGCATCAGCACAAACATAAATGATACAAAATAAATACCTGCCCGTCTAGGCACTTTCTAATGCAAAATAGTGTATCCCTGACCCTCCTAAAGAGCCCTGTTCACACACGGAAATCAAATATGGCTTTCCTCAGCCAAACAGTCCAGCAGCCTCCAGGCTGTAACAACTCCACTACCTTTTGGGGGATTATGGCCCAGTAGTCCTCCTGACTCTGGCCATGCGTCCCTCGCTCCACAAGCGTTGCTGGTCCCCCAAACTTCGGGCTATCACGTAGCCTCGTGGCCCCTTAACGTTCCTGGCTAAGACCACTCAGTGCCTCTGCAGATCTCTGTTCCAAATCACTCTCTCTTAGGCCTCCTGCACACGACCGTATTTTTTTCCGTCATCCGTGATCTGTTTTTTCGTCCGTGGGTCTTCCTTGATTTTTGGAGGATCCACGGATATGAAAAAAAAGTCGTTTTGGTGTCCGCCTGGCCGTGCGGAGCCAAACGGATCCGTCCTGAATTACAATGCAAGTCAATGGGGACGGATCCGTTTGACGTTGACACAATATGGTGCAATTTCAAACGGATCCGTCCCCCATTGACTTTCAATGTAAAGTCAGGAGTTAATATACCATCGGATCGGAGTTTTCTCCAATCCGAAGGGATATTTTAGAAGAAATCGTTTTTATTGGCTTTTTCTGTAAATTGGCAAGATGAGCCATAATTCGCAATATTTCAAAGTATAACAATACGTGCCCACGCAGTAGGCTTGCTCATAAGACAATAGTATACGAGTATGAATTGCATATCTGGTGAGGTCTGTAACAAATAGACCATAACATTGAGGGGTAAGGGGGGGGAGGAAAAAAAGGGAGGAAAGAAGGGGTTTGGGATGATCCCTAACGCAGTCTACCTGACCGATGGTATATTTTAACTTGAAGCGTCCCCATCACCATGGGAACGCCTCTATGTTAGAATATACCGTCGGATTTGAGTTACATCGTGAAACTCAAATCCGACAGTATATTCTAACACAGAGGCGTTCCCATGGTGATGGGGACGCTTCAGGTTAGAATATACTAAAAGAACTGTGTACATGACTGCCCCCTGCTGCCTGGCAGGTGCTGCCAGGCAGCAGGGGGCAGCCCCCCCAGCCCCCCCCCTGTAGTTAACACATTGGTGGCCAGTGTGGCCGCCCCCCCCCCTCCCTCCCCTGTAGTTAACTCATTGGTGGCCAGTGCGGCCGCCCCCCCCCCCCCCTCCCCTGTAGTTAACTCATTGGTGGCCAGTGGGCCCCCCCCTCCCCTGTAGTTAACTCATTGGTGGCCAGTGGGCCCCCCCCCTCCCTCCCCTGTAGTTAACTCGTTGGTGGCCAGTGGGCCTTCTCCCCTCCCTCCCCCTCCTAATTAAAATCTCCCCCCTATCATTGGTGGCAGCGGAATGTACCGATCGGAGTCCCAGTTTAATCGCTGGGGCTCCGATCGGTAACCATGGCAACCGGGACGCTACTGCAGTCCCGGTTGCCATGGTTACTTAGCAATTTGTAGAACCATTATACTTACCTGCGAGCTGCGATCTCTGCGTCCGGCCGGGAGCTCCTCCTACTGGTAAGTGACAGGTCCGGCCGGGAGCTCCTCCTACTGGTAAGTGACAGGTCATGTCACTTACCAGTAGAAGGAGCTCCCGGCCGGACCTGTCACTTACCAGTAGGAGGAGCTCCCGGCCGGACCTGTCACTTACCAGTAGGAGGAGCTCCCGGCCGGACGCAGAGATCGCAGCTCGCAGGTAAGTATAATGGTTCTACAAATTGCTGAGTAACCATGGCAACCGGGACTGCAGTAGCGTCCCGGTTGCCATGGTTACCAGGAGCTCACTGGCCACCAATGAGTTAACTACAGGGGAGGGAGGGGGGGGGGGCGGCCACACTGGCCACCAATGTGTTAACTGCCAGGCAGCAGGGGGCAGTCATGTACACAGTTTGTAGTATATTCTAACTAGAAGCGTCCCCATCACCATGGGAACGCCTCTGTGTTAGAATATACTGTCGGTTCTGAGTTTTCACGAAGTGAAAATTCAGCTATGAAAAAGCTTTTATGCAGACGGATCTTCGGATCCGTCTGTATAAAAACTAACCTACGGCCACGGATCACGGACACGGATGCCAATCTTGTGTGCATCCGTGTTCTTTCACGGACCCATTGACTTGAATGGGTCCGTGAACCGTTGTCCGTCAAAAAAATAGGACAGGTCTTATTTTTTTGACGGACAGGATACACGGATCACGGTCTCGGCTGCAAAACGGTGCATTTTCCGATTTTTCCACGGACCCATTGAAAGTCGTGTGCATGAGGCCTTACAGACTGACATACTGGGAGGTGCTTTATGCCATCCTGATTACAGCAGGCCTCTCCTGCAATCACCTCAGCGCAAAGGAAACACAGGGTGTGGATTGGCAGATCTCACTACCAAACCTATCCGCCAATCCAAATAAAATCCAGCCCAGAAGAACATGTGTACCAAACTGTCTCAGTAATCTATACTTTGCTGAGACTACTGCAACTTCCTGGAGTTCAGTCATCTCACCCAGTTCAGGTATCTGGGTGGGACATACACACCTTCCAGCACTGTACACATCACCACAATAGTTATCACTTTACATTCCCCATATGTAAAGCTCATTTTTAAATTTTTGAGAAATATTCCAAAACCCACTTTTTTAAGGACCAGTACAGTTATGAAGTCACTTTGTGGGGCTTACACAGTAGAAACCACCCATAAATGACCACATTTTAGAAACTACATCTCTCAAGTTATTCAAAACTGATTTTACAAACTTTATTAACCCTTAAGGTGTTCCAATTAAAGCAAAATAGAGGGGAAATTTTTAAATGTCATTTTTTGGGGAAGATTATCCATTTAAATCCAATTTTCCTGTAACACAGCAAGGGTTAACAGCCAAATAAACCTCAATATTTATTACCCTGATTCTGCAGTTTACAGAAACACCCCATGTGTGGTCATAACCTGCAGTATGGGCGCATAGCAGGGTTTAGAGGGAAAGGAATGGTTTTTAGGTGCCATGTCACATTTGAAGAGACCCTGAGGTACCCCTAGAAAGAAAACCCCAAAATCTGACCCCATTTTGGAAACTACCCCCTCAAGGAATACATTTAGTGGGAAAGTGAATGCTTTGACCCAACAAGCATTTCATAGAATTTAGAAACACATGGCTGTGAATATGAAAAATTAACTTTTATTTCCAATATAAAGATGCTTTATCCACAGATTTTTCATTTTCACAAGGGGTAACAGGAGAAAATGCACCCCAAAATTTGTTATGCATTTTTTCCTGAATACGGTAACACCTCATACGTTGTCAAAAACCGCTGTTTGGGGGCATGGCAGCATTCAGAAGGATAAAAGCGGCATCAGCATTTTCTAACATGTAATTTGCTGAAATTAGTTTAGGGCCCATAAGATTTGTATTTTTTCACCAATATAACTGTTTGGGGGCTTGTTTTTTGCGGGATGGGCTGTAGTTTTTATTGGTATCATTTTGGGGTACATACACTCACCTAAAGAATTATTAGGAACACCTGTTCTATTAATGCAATTATCTAGTCAACCAATCACATGGCAGTTGCTTCAATGCATTTAGGGGGGTGCTCCTGGTCAAGACAATCTCCTGAACTCCAAACTGAATGTCAGAATGGGAAAGAAAGGTGATTTAAGCAATTTTGAGCGTGGCATGGTTGTTGGTGCCAGACGGGCCGGTCTGAGTATTTCACAATCTGCTCAGTTACTGGGATTTTCACGCACAACCATTTCTAGGGTTTACAAAGAATGGTGTGAAAAGGGAAAAACATCCAGTATGCGGCAGTCCTGTCGGCGAAAATGCCTTGTGGATGCTAGAGGTCAGAGGAGAATGGGCCGACTGATTCAAGCTGATAGAAGAGCAACGTTGACTGAAATAACCACTCGTTACAACCAAGGTATGCAGCAAAGCATTTGTGAAGCCACAACACGCACAACCTTGAGGCGGATGGGCTACAACAGCAGAAGACCCCACCGGGTACCACTCATCTCCACTACAAATAGGAAACAGAGGCTACAATTTGCACGAGCTCACCAAAATTGGACTGTTGAAGACTGGAAAAATGTTGCCTGGTCTGATGAGTCTCGATTTCTGTTGAGACATTCAAATGGTAGAGTCCGAATTTGGCGTAAACAGAATGAGAACATGTATCCATCCTCTGATGGCTACTTCCAGCAGGATAATGCACCATGTCACAAAGCTCGAATCATTTCAAATTGGTTTCTTGAACATGACAATGAGTTCACTGTACTAAAATGGCCCCCACAGTCACCAGATCTCAACCCAATAGAGCATCTTTGGGATGTGGTGGAACGGGAGCTTCGTGCCCTGGATGTGCATCCCTCAAATCTCCATCAACTGCAAGATGCTATCCTATCAATATGGGCCAACATTTCTAAAGAATGCTATCAGCACCTTGTTGAATCAATGCCACGTAGAATTAAGGCAGTTCTGAAGGCAAAAGGTGGTGCAACACCGTATTAGTATGGTGTTCCTAATAATTCTTTAGGTGAGTGTATATGTCTTTTTGATCACTTTTTATACTATTTATTGTGGGGATGAAGTGGTCAAAAATTGCAGTGTTTCTTATTTTTATTTCAGGGTCAGGTGGGAACTAACTCTCCTTAGGCCCCTTTCACACGGGCGAGTATTCCGCGCGGATGCGATGCATGAGGTGAACGCATTGCACCCGCACTGAATACCAACCCATTCATTTCTATGGGGCTGTTCACATGAGCAGTGATTTTCACGCATCACTTGTGCGTTGCGTGAAAATCGCAGCATGCTCTATATTTTTCACGCAACGCAGGCCCCATAGAAGTCAATGGGGCTGCGTGAAAATCGCAAGCATCCGCAAGCAAGTGCGGATGCGGTGTGATTTTCACGCACGGTTGCTAGGAGACGATCGGGATGGAGACCCGATCATTATTATTTTCCCTTATAACATGGTTATAAGGTAAAATCATAGCATTCTGAATACAGAATGCATAGTAAAACAGCGCTGGAGGGGTTAAAAAAAATATAAAAAAATTTAACTCACCTTAGTCCACTTGATCGCGATGCCGGCATCTCCCTCTGTCTCCTTTACTGAACAGGACCTGTGGTGAGCATTCATTATAGGTCAAGGACCTTTGGTGACATCACTCCGGTCATCACATGGTACGTCACATGATCTTTTACCATGGTGATGGATCATGTGATGACCGGAGTGACGTCATCAAAGGTCCTTTACCCAGGTCCTGAAGAAAGAATACAGAAGGAGATGCCGGGCTGCGCTATCAAGTGGACTAAGGTGAGTTACATATTTTTTTTTCTAACCCCTCCAGCGCTATTTTACTTTGCATTCTGTATTCAGAATGCTATTATTTTCCCTTTATAACCATGTTATAAGGGGAAATAATACAATCTACAGAACACCGATCCCAAGCCCGAACTTCTGTGAAGAAGTTCGGGTTTGGGTACCAAACATGAGTGATTTTTCTCACGCGAGTGCAAAACGCATTACAATGTTTTGCACTCGCACGGAAAAATCGCGGGTGTTCCCGCAACGCACCCGCACATTTTCCCGCAACGCCCGTGTGAAAGAGGCCTTAGGGAGAGAGCACCTTAATCAGTGTGAGGAGATTTATAGACCATACATGCTCCTCTGAAATTATGGGAAGGGAGGGATATAAGTCTCCTCACACTGATTAAGGTGCTCTCTCCCTAAGGAGAGTTAGTCCCCCCCCCCCCCCCCCCCCCCCCGACCCGGACACAGGCCTCTCACCCAATTAAGCCAGTACTTTTGTGTTAAAAAAAAATTATATTTTGCATCGCCATATACTAAAGTCCATAATATTTTTATTTTTTCACCAACGTAGCTCTTTGGGGGCTTGTTTTTTGCATGATGGGCTGTAGTTTTTATTGGTATCATTTTGAGGTACATATGTCTTTTTGATCACTTGTTATTTATTTTTTGTGGACGTGTGTTGACAAAAACAGCAATTCCGTTCATTAATTTTTACGGCCTTCACCGCCTGGGATAAGTAGTATGATACTTTTATAGATCAGGTCGTTCCGGACGCGGCGATACCAATTATGTGTAGTTTTTTTTATGACAAATGAACGGATATAAGAAAAGACAATTTTTATTTTATTTTTATTAAAAATGTAATTTATTTTTGTTAATTTTTTTTTCACTTTTTTTATTTATTTATTAACCTGTTCCGGACACAGGGCGAACCAGTACATCCTGTTCACTGCCGCGCGGGCACCTTGGCTAAATGCGCGGGGGGTCCCGTGACTTCCCCCCCCTCCCCCGTGTCGGCGATACCTGGTGCGGCGGCGGAGCCATCGGGTCCCCATGCGCCTGTAGGGGGGACCCAATGGCATGGAAGGCAGCGCAATGCCTTCCTGAGGCATCGGCGCTGCCTTCCTGTTACGAACCTGTGAGCTTCCTCGCCTGTGCTTCCTCGCCGGCACAGGCATGGTCACCTGCTTTACTGCAGCCAATGACTGGCTTTACTGGTGATGTGTCTCTTGTGGACATCTTACCCCTGAATCCAGTCATTGGCTGCAGCAGAGCAGATGATTATGCCCATTCCGAGGAGGTAAATAAAACACGGACCGAAAGAACTTTGGCTTATCGGCTTCACAGTCCTGGGGCGGCCGGCAAGGGCAACAGGTGCACAAACAATGTAATGTTATATACACACAATGTAATGTTAGGGATGTAATATAAGGGCTGCTCTCCCTGCATTGTGAACTGGTTGGAATAATGAAGCAATCAGATTGGATTTATACAGGAGACCTGCAGATATTTGGGTCAGATAACTCCTGCTGTCCGGTCGTTTTTGGTCCTCATTCTAATTACTGATCTTTTCAGGTCATATAAAACCTTCCACACGACTTCTCCACCCGTCTGATGACGTCTACAATATTTTTTTCACAGCTTGTGAATCCGGGTGAAGATCTGAAGAATATTAATCCTACAGAGACATATGTGAAGGACGATGAGAAGAGTACAGAGGACCTTCCTACAGATAACCGCCCAGGTGAGTAGTGACCACTAAATAAAGCAGAGAGGTCTCTAAGATTCTGCTTATACAAATTAAAAAAAATAGATATATTGTGCAATGTGGGAATAATGATATTACAATTATTCTTATTATTATTGATGAGTATATATGAAAGTATAAAGGAACAAGACTTGTACACAATAACAATTACTAATAATTACTACTAATAATAAAGTTACTCTCAAGACCATTTGGTAACTAAACCACAAATTCCTATCCCTCTACAGTACAGTGCAGTTACTATACAGAGGTCTTCTCATGTCTCTCCAGTCCCGGTCTTTGCTCTGGCCCCTCCAGGTTTCCTCTTCTGTAGCACTTTTCTTTTCTCTTCTCCTTCTCTCTTCTGCCTCTTCGCTTCTTCCTTCCTTCCAAACAGCCAGTCCTAGCATTGTCTAGAATATGGCTTGGACACATCTTTTTGGTTCTTCCTTATGATTTTCTAGCAATTTCCAGTGAACTCTTGAAGACTGATAGAAGCAGCTGGAATGTTGGGATTTTCCAGCATTTTCCTGCCCCACTAGCCATGTACCACCTACTGGACAATTGTCAGCCATTCTTTAGATAATTGACAGCTACAGTACCTTTGATGCTAATGGCCCGTTGTCCAGACAGACAGTACTCGGTCACACTGGCTTTGAGAGAACAAGTATAGGCACTAATTACTAGGAAGTTGCTGAGAACAGGATACCAATACAATATATGGCTTACATTATGTTCCTAAAAATTCTTAAAAATCTGTATTAATCTGTATTTCTTACACGTGCGTAAATAAATTCACCTACACGCCTTGACATGTTATCAATGGGGTTATTAACACCTTAGTGACCAGCCATACGCTTTTTTACAGCACTCACTCGGGAGCTTTAGGCGAAGCCACCGCTTTTTTACGGTGGCCCAGTCTAAGCGCTGCACAGGTCCCCCGTTCAGAGGGGAGTGGGGTCCCGGCTCTCACATGAGAGCCACGGCCCTGCTCTAACAGCCCGGACTGGCAGGAGTGCCAATCCAGGCTGTTTAACACTTTACATGCCGCAGACAAAGGCTCCTGCCGCATGTAAAGTGCTGACAGAGGCGCGCGGACTCCCTCTCTCTCCCATCGGCACCTCGTAAATGTCGATTTGTGTGAAGGCTGGCTGGGGTCTCGTGTAGGCCCCAGACCAGCCTTGAGTAATTTCCAGCAGCCTGCTGGTCAATGGCAGAGAAGCACTGGCATTAAAATGCAATGCACTTTAGGGATAATGCATTGCATTTTAAAATCAATCAAAAAGCTGTCTGTTATAGTCCCCTTGTGGGACTATTAAGTGGTAAAAAAAAAAGTAATAAAAAAAACTCATTTATTCTATAAAAAAAAATCCCATAAAAAAAATTAAGCTTTTTTTTCCATTGAAAATACACTTTTCAATGAAAAAAGTTGCAAAAAAAAAATATCCCCCATAAGTTTGGTATGGTGTAGTCGCTACGACCCAGACTACATAAATATCACATAAATTATTCCCTACGGTGAACGGCGTAAAAAAAAAAAAAAAAGACAGAATTGCTAATTTATTATTAGTTGCCACTGAAATAAAACGTAATAACAAGCGATTAAAAAGCACCATTTACTCCAAAATAATACCAATAAAAAATACAAGTCGTCCTGCAAAAATCAAGCCCACACACAACTCCATAGAAAGAAAAAGAAAAAAAGTTATGGGTCTTGGAAAGCGGCAATGCAAAAAAAGAAATTCTTTAAAAAAAAAAAAGGGGATTTTTTTGCAAAAAGGTAGTAAAACGTAAAAAAAATATATGTATTTGGTATCACTGTAATCGTACTGATCTAGAGAATAAAGATATGTTCTTTATACCGAAAAATGAATGCTGTAAATTTATAACGAAAAACGCAGTAGCAGTATTGCTGTTTTTCCCATCTCCCTCCTAGAAATTTTTTATAAAAGTTAATCAGATAGTTATGTGTACACTTAAATGGCGCCATTAAAACGACAACTTGTCCCACAAAAAACAAGCTCTCATAAAGCTATATGGACGGAAAAATAAAAAAGTTATAGCTTCCGATGAAAAAAGGAAGAAAAACGCTTGGTCAGTAAGGCCCACTAAGGGGTTAATGATTGTCTGAGGAATGTTCTGCCATGCTGAATGCACTTGGGCGAGCAAATCATCAAGATCTGCAGTTTATATCTAAAGGTGCATTTACACCAACAGATTATCTGACAGATTTTATGACCAATCATTGGTCAGATGGCCGTTGGTATCTGGTGGGACCTTCCATCGCCCTTTTGTATTAGTATAAATGGTGTCAGTGTGCAGTATAATAAATCTTATACATTAATTACCAAGTAATACTATATCACATATTATTTAACATTCCCTAATTGACTCTTCTGATTGATTCATCAGAATTACACCTGAAATTAATTTCAAGAAATAGTTCATCTGTAGTGATAGAATTTTTATTATCATTGGATGGTGTTTATATATGAATAACAGGCCCTTAATATTAATCCACGAAAAAAAGGAAAAAGGAAGATTTTATGGAGCGTGCCATCCAGTTTGTTTACTTGAGAGTGACAGGACTGTGCTTCCTACTGTCCATTCTACTCTCCTCCCTCCGAGTCCAGCTGCTGTATCTGTCATCCATTATAGCCCAGGTCTTATTCCCCGGCCTGCACTCTCCCCAGCAGCAGGTGTGATACAGTGATGTCATTGTACCTGCTGGGCTGAGAGGGAGAGCGCACAGACCTGAGATAATGCCCCGGCCTGTGCGCTCTCCTCAGCTCAGCAGGAGAGATGACGTCATCACATCACGTCTGTTGCTGGGAAGAGCATGATGTGCTCGGTATTACTTTATTAGTTTTATTCATAGTACAGGAGCTTCACTGATGTAAAGGAAACACTAAGGGACAGTACTACTGCAGAAGGTGCACAAAGGGGGCATAGCTGTGGGGCCACTAAGGGCAAGTATTATTGTAAGGGGAATAACTACTGTGTGGGGGCACTAAGGGCGCATAACTACTGTTTAGAGACATCAAGGGGGCGTTCTCCTGAGGACACTAAACAGGAATTCTACTGTGAAAGGGACTCTTAGGGGAGATAACTATGATGTGGGGAACTAAGGGGACATTCAACGCCTCTTGTCCAGCGCTAGAGAATGTTTTATTTATATGTATTTAAAATGACTGATTGGGTGGAGGTTGCAGGGAAGGTACTCAAGGTGGGGGCCAACCTGGCCTAGTTATGCCGCTCGGTCTACTATTAGATCGTTATCTTTTTGGCCACCACTGTTTTAGTCAGTTAAAGGGGTTGTCCGGGTTCAGAGCTGCACCCCTACAGCCCCCCTGACTTGAGCATCGGAGCAGTTCATGCTCCGATGCTCTTCTTTGCCCTGCGCTAAATTGCGCAGGGCAAAGGCATTTTTAGGAGTTGCTTTGGGCTCTCCCTGGGGCTGCCAGGAAGCCTGGTGATGTCGCCGGAACAGATGGGCAGGCTTTAGTGCTGCCCTAGCCAGTAAAACGGCTAGGGCAGCGCTAAAGCCCGCCCATCAGAGCCGGTGACGTCACCGAACACACTACCAGGCGGAAGCTTCTGCCCAGCAGTGTGTTATGATAAACAAAAGAGCCCGTGCCCTGCAAGATCTAGCGAAGGGAAAAGGAGTGCATCGGAGCATGAGATGCTCTGATGCTAGCCTCAGGGGTGTTGTATGGGTGAAAATAGGGGTATGTCCGGGTTCAGCTCTGAACCCGGACAACCCCTTTAGTTCTTGTATTTTGTGCCATACCTTTCTGTGTATCTTTTTATACTGAAATGTAATAAATTTCAATAAAATATTTTGGTATAATCTTCATCAATAATAAAATGTCTTTTGTTCTTGGCAGATGACTGTACCAGGAACTTAGAGAAACATCTGGTATCTTCAGATTTTGAAGTAGATGATCGTGGCATCATACAAGATATATATGAAGAGCATGCCAATATCCAAGATATATCTTCATCCAATCACAGCAAAAATGTATTATTTGATCCTTTTAAACTCCGATCTTCTGATTCATCACAGACTATAACACAGAATAAAAGTCACAGAAAAGGTGTTAAACATCCAACAGCTCACGTAAGAGAGAATACTTTTTCATGTTTAGAATGTGGAAGATTTTTTAGATATAAATCTGAATTAGTGAGACATCAGAGAATTCACACAGGAGAGAAGCCTTTTTCATGTTCAGAATGTGGGAAATGCTTTAAGTATAAACAAGTTCTTCTTATACATCAGAGAATTCACACAGGGGAGACGCCATTTTCATGTTCAGAATGTGGGAAATGTTTTAAGCATAAATCAGCACTTATTATACATCAGAGAGTTCACACAGGGGAGAAGCCATTTTCATGCTCAGAATGTGGAAAATGTTTTAAGCATAAACCAGCTCTTATTATACATCAGAGAAATCACACCGGGGAGAAGCCATTTTCATGTTCAGAATGTGAAAAATGTTTTTACAAGAATTCACATCTTGTTGTACATCAGAGAACTCGCACAGGAGAAAAGCCATTTTCATGCTCAGAATGTAGTAAATGTTTTAAGTATAAACAAGCTCTTGTTACACATCAGAGAATTCACACAGGAGAGAAGCCATTTTCATGTTCAGAATGTGGGAAATGTTTTAAGCAGCAATCAGCTCTTGTTATACATCAGAGAGTTCACACAGGGGAGAAGCCATTTTCATGCTCAGAATGTGGAAAATGTTTTAAGCATAAACCAGCTCTTATTGTACATCAGAGAAATCACACCGGGGATAAGCCATTTTCATGTTCAGAATGTGGGAAATGTTTTAACAAGAATTCACATCTTGTTGTACATCAGAGAAATCACACAGGAGAGAAGCCATATCCATGTTCAGAATGCAGTGAATGTTTTAAGCATAAAAATGCTCTTGTTGTACATCAGAGAATTCACACAGGGGAGAAGCCATTTTCATGCTCAGAATGTGGAAAATGTTTTAAACAGAAATCAGCTCTTGTTGCACATAAAAAAACTCACAGAGAGAAGCCATCTCCATGCTTAGCCCTTTAGTGACCGCCATTATGTGTTTTTGTGGTAGTCAGTGTTGCTAACTGGCTTTATTCTGTCAGAAACTCTTTTTTACAGGAAGATAAAACAGAACCTTGCTTTGAGTTACCAGAGGTAGCCGAGGGCTTGGGGTGATGATTGGGACCACTGTGAGAGCTCCCCAAACACGTATTGTCTCCTGTATTGAATAAATACAGGTCATCAAAGGACAGATCTAGTTAAAAGTGAAAGTTTATACTGTATATATATATATCCCCTCTAAACAAAAATGTTTTGTGATAGGAAATAAAGAAAAACCTATAGAGCCTGATATAAAAAGATAACTATCTACCTATTCCAGCCCCGGTCTGTTCTACGTTTTATAAGTATTTGTAAAATTAAAAACGTCAAATATGAGCTTGTCAAGAAACCGTCAGCTCTTACTGGGCTTCATCAGTGATGTGCAAGTTCTCCCAACAAGTGACCCAGGTGAGGATTGCCTCATTACATAGAAGCCATTACTCGTCCTCCTAAAGGAATATCATCTTAATCTGTACACCCTGACCAAAATGTACCTGTAGACCAGCTCTGGATTGTTTAGTTTTATAATTGAAGACTTGATATTGAATATTTTATTGGATATATAGAATTTTTGATCATTTTGTTTCCTATGACTGTTTTCATTCCTATTATTGAATGGTGATACGGATATGATGTTTTATTTGGAGGATCTCTAATATTCAGGTTGTTCTATGGTCGCAGTTACAGTTTTATCTGGGTTTTTAATCGGATATCTTACACCTGACAATACTTCTAGAAGTAATGACAATACCTCGGAGGCAGGGGAAGGGGGGGTAGTGATCCTTTACTGTTCTCATGGATGGTTTTGGATCCTGCCCATTAAAGGGGTATTCCCATCACCCACTTTAGCATTATCTTCAGCTGCCTTTCTGCTCCTGCTTCCCCTACTGTGCTTGTTATGTGGGGGGAGCTATGTTATCACATGATGATATGCAGAGCTCTGGATGTGTGCTCCTGATGCTGCCATATAGTAAAGTGTACAGGGACTAAACCGGGAGAAACTGAGTGAGGTGCTGAGTATATATAGTATATAGACTGTAGTCATACCTTACACTTTCACATCCATATAGCACTACACTTTCTGAGCTCTCATTCTCCCCAGCTGCACGGCTTGCTCCCGTCCAGGTACATAGCCCAGCAGCTGCACATATATCACTAGTATGTCAGCTGCCTGGTGAGCACTGAAGTAGAACTCCAGTGCAGAGAGCTGGATGACAAAGGCTCCCGTCCCCGGCTATAGCCGCTCCTTGTATCAGCTTCCTCTCCGTACATACAGATAACAGTGTGATAACATCAGAGCACACTGACAGCCCTGACGAGGGCTCCACTCTTCTTATTCCCTTTACCTAACTGCCAAGCAGAGCTCAAAAACTGCTCCTGAACACGTCCCAGAGCCGTCCTACTTCAAGGGTTTCTGTCAGCAGGCGCAGTGAGTGAAGGACACTCACCAGCTGACAGCTTCACTCACTGCGCTGAATACTTAACGGGACGGCGCAGGCGCGAGATTTCCACGGCACACAGGGCCGGCAAGAGGAGACCAACGCTGCCTTGCCCTGTCGATCAAGTGTAGCAGGGCGTGGCCAGAGGTGGGAGAACGAAGCCTCTAGGATCAGGAGCAACGCCCCCCCCCCCTCTCCTAGAAGCTCATTTGCATATTATACAAGTTATTTTTTCTCAATAACGGCGCCACGCAGTGAGATGGCGCTAATATAGTTATGTTCAGCTGACATTAGTACATCACTAATGTCAGCCAGCTTAATAACCATTTTACTGCTGACAGAAACCCTTGAAGTAGATGCAGAGAGGTGGCCGGGAGCTACTGCGCATGATCATACCAGGACCGCTCCTGAGAATCTAGCCAGGTTTATCACTAATGCGCAAGCCCGGCCATCACTGCAGGATGGCACAGGTGGCCGTATCCCATGGAAACCAATTATAAACAAGCCAGGGAACAAAGGAGAAAAAAGAAAACTAAGGGTATTTGCATTTTTCATCAACTTTACATAAGGGACAATGTGAGATGTGATTGTTAAGATGGGAATACCCCTTTAATATATTCTGTAGGTAATTGCTTGTTTTGTGCACATAGTGGTTTAAGATGAGGACAGACTGGCTGAATATATGTAAGCAAAGTGCACAAGTGAATATCGGTAAAAAAAGGGACAGAACATCGCTGAGTACATAAGTATATAGACAAAACATCACTGGGTACATAGATATATATAGGCAATCGCTGAGTATAAAGGCAGAGCATCGCTGGGTACATTGGTATATAGGTAGAACATTGCTGAGTGTATAGGTCTATAGGCAAAACATTGCTGGGTTCAAACGTATATAGACAGAACATGGCTGAGAACACAGGTATATAGGCAGACTGCAAGTATTAAAAGACAGAAGGTCGCTGGATACATAAGACATGGGTTACTGAATACAATTGGTCTTCCCTTTAAGGGTTCTAAGCCCTTATGGACCTTAGGGAGGCCATAGAAACAGGCCAATTGTAGGAATGGTGGTAAACAAAAAAAACAGCTCAGAGATGTTGATAAGTCTGAGTTGGAGGGCTTCAGATAGAATCCCTCTGAGTTCCTTACGATCGATCAATGATGGATTCCGGGAGAGAATGTCATAACAGGACCCATTATTCAGAATGTTTAGGCACATATGGGTATACTGCTCATTGTCCATGATAACCACATTGACCCCCTTGTTTGATGTTTTTATGACGATTGATTTGTCCATTTCCAGGGCCCTTAGACCATTCGACTCTGCATGTGTCAAATTATGCTGCCCGAAATGGCGTCCCCTTATAGTTGTTAACTGGTCCACCACCACCCTAAGGAACACATCAATGGGTGTATGATCACCACTGGGTGGGTTTTTGGAGGAAGACGGCCTCAACTGGGTAAAGGGTCCTTCACCTAGACCCCTATTCCCCTCCTCTCATAATTCAGCCAGGACTTGTACATCAGCCAAGTCCTCGGTATCAATCCCCAATTCCAAGCACTGCCGTCTGTCGTGCGTGGCGAAGAATTGTTTCCACTTCATCCTTCGCACGAACAGATGGAGATCTTTAACCCACCCCTAGAAATCAAATTTGTTTGTTGGTACAAATGACATGCCCTTTTTCAGTACTGTAATTTCATCCAAACTGACTGAACTCTGAGATAGATTAAGGATCTGCAATTCATCGGATGATTTGAGAACTGCCGATGATGAAACAGGGATTATTTTCTTTCCCTGAGAAGATAATTGTATAGTGGGGGACCACTGCCTAAAAAATTGCCCCTTGGGTATGTGCCCCTACACATAGAGAGTACCGGCGGTTGTGCTGGAATTTGCCTAACGGCATCCACTTCGGTTTCACCCTCAGAGGAAGAGGGTTCTGTATCCAATTCCAGTACCTTAGATTGTTTGTTACCGTAATCAAAAACATGACCCTCCCGTAAGTCAGTGGTGTCCCTAATGTATTAAAAGTGCTTTCTTTCTTTCAGCTGAGAGGTGAACCTCTCAATAGTCTGCTGAAGCACCTGTTCCTTCCGAGAGAAATCTGAGTTGGTGGAGAATTTCTTCACCAACTTGGTTTGTTCATTCAATATCACAGTATTTTTCTCAAAGACAGTACGCTCCTCCTCCTGTTGCAAGGTCATCAGGTGGAGAGAGGAGGACGCTGGACGAGGGACCAATAGGCCTCAGTGCTGTTCACTGATGAAAGTCGATTCATGCTGAGCACAAATGATGTCCGCCAACGATGTTGGAGAGCACTATGAATCAACCACTGTTTTCCTTTGGTGCTGGTGGTGTTACAATGTGGGCAGGTGTGTCTAGTCCTTAAAGAACTGCCCTACACTTTGGGAATGGTACAGTGACAAGCCATACTACTTGAATAACATCAATAATCCAGTCATTGTACCTCTGCATGAACAGCACAGGCTTAATTTTATCTTTATGGAGGACAATGCACCAGCTAATCGAGGTCTCATCATTAGGGAACAGCTGCTGGAGACTGGGGGATCTCAAATGGAGTGGCCTGCACTTTCTCCTGACCTAAATACCATTGAAAACCTATGGGATCAGTTGAGTCGCCATGGAGAGGCTTGTAACTATGTACCCCAGAACTTCAATGACCTGAGGGCCACCCTTCAAGGAGAGTGGGATGCCATGCCTTAGCAAACATTAAGTCGACTTGTGAACAGCATGAAACGTTGTTGTCGAGCTGTAATTGATGCTCAAGGCCACATGACAAGTTATTGCAGCAGCAGGTCACAGGGAGATGAACGCTTCCATTGTGGAAGCGTTCATCTCCATAGTCATCTGTAACGCCGTCCTTAGGACAGTGATACAGATGCCTGTGCTGTGGGGCAGGGGAGGGAGAGGGTTCTCCCTTCCCTGTTCCTCTGATAGACTGCGGGCCTTGTGCCGGCAGCCTATCAGAGGCCGGTGCAGGCAGCGCGATGACGTCATTGCGCCGCCTGAGCCATACAGCGCGGGACACAGGCCGAAAGAGGCCTGCATTGCATTGCTGTGTGATGGAGGTAAGTATAAGTGTTTTTTTTTTTTATACCAGACTTTTACTGCCACATGGGTGGAGCGGGAGGCACTTGATACTGGCACGTGGGGGGTTTGGCACTTGATACTGGCACATGGGGTGGGGGGGTTTGACACTTGATACTGGCACATGGGGTGGGGGGGTTTGGCACTTGATACTGGCACATGGGGGGGTTGGCACTTGATACTGGCATATGGGGGGGGGGTTGGCACTTGATACTGGCACATTGGGGGTTGGCACTTAATACTAGCACATGGGGGTTGGCATTTGACATTGGCACATGGGGGTTTGGCACTTGATACTGGCACATGGGGGGTTGGCACTTGATACTGGCACATGGGGGGGAAGAGAGGCACTTGTTACTGGCACATGGGGGGCATGGAGAGGCACCTGATACTGGCATATTATTATGGGGGCTTCTACTGAGGCCACAAAGAAGGGGTATTTTATATGGAGGGCTCTGTGTGGTAATAGTATTATCAGGGGTATTATCTGTTTCTGCAGTATAGTATTGGGGAGCACAGCGGCACAGTATTGGGGGTAGTAGGATGATTTGTCCAGAAGATGGGAGGATGATGGAAAAGTAGCAAACTAAGATTTGTTGTCAAACTGCAGAAACGGAAAATGGCGACAAAATGGTGGTCTGGTCTGAAGATCTGAAAGGAGAAGACGAGGACAGAGAACATCTACATCAAAGGAGACGTCACTGGATGCAAGAGGTATGGGGCGCTGTATTTCTGTAGTGATGGGGGAACATTAAAGTCCGCAAGTGTCGTGTGGGGGGGCCCCCTTATTGATTTTCGCCTGGCCAGCACAGAAAAGTATCTGTGAGGAATAACACATTTAGGTCTAAATCCGTTTTCCTTCATTTCTGTGTTCACACATTTTCAATCAATTTATTTTTTTGGAAGTTGTTGATTACATACAGTACAGACCAAAAGTTTGGACACACCTTCTCATTCAAAGAGTTTTCTTTATTTTCATGACTATGAAGGCATCAAAACTATGAATTAACACATGTGGAATTATATACATAACAAACAAGTGTGAAACAACTGAAAATATGTCATATTCTAGGTTCTTCAAAGTAGCCACCTTTTGCTTTGATTACTGCTTTGCACACTCTTGGCATTCTCTTGATGAGCTTCAAGAGGTAGCCCCTGAAATGGTCTTCCAACAGTCTTGAAGGAGTTCCCAGAGATGCTTAGCACTTGTTGGCCCTTTTGCTTTCACTCTGCGGTCCAGCTCACCCCAAACCATCTCGATTGAGTTCAGGTCCGGTGACTGTGGAGGCCAGGTCATCTGGCGCAGCACCCCATCACTCTCCTTCATGGTCAAATAGCCCTTACTTTCAAAGTTTTCCCCATTTTTCGGCTGACTGACTGACCTTAATTTCTTAAAGTAATGATGGCCACTCGTTTTTCTTTACTTAGCTGCTTTTTTCTTGCCATAATACAAATTCTAACATTCTATTCAGTAGGACTATCAGCTGTGTATCCACCTGACTTCTCCTCAACGCAACTGATGGTCCCAACCCCATTTATAAGGCAAGAAATCCCACTTATTAAACCTGACAGGGCACACCTGTGAAGTGAAAACCATTTCAGGGGACTACCTCTTGAAGCTCATCAAGAGAATGCAAAGAGTGTGCAAAGCAGTAATCAAAGCAAAAGGTGGCTACTTTGAAGAACCTAGAATATGACATATTTTCAGTTGTTTCACACTTGTTTGTTATGTATATAATTCCACATGTGTTAATTCATAGTTTTGATGCCTTCAGTGTGAATCTACAATTTTCATAGTCATGAAAATAAAGAAAACTCTTTGAATGAGAAGGTGTGTCCAAACTTTTGTTCTGTACTGTATATTTAAACTAGCAGCATATATATGTGATTACTACACCAATAGACAAGGTAGCAAGCAAAAATATTTGGGAGTGATAACAAATATATTTCAGTCTTCATACGTTTTCAATCTTTTTTTTGGGGGGGGGGGGGGGGGGGGGGTCATTGATTATATTCAAAATAGCAGCAAATTTACGTGATTACTACACCAATAGACAGGAGTAGTACAAAACATTATCTGAGAGACCCAGAAATGTCCATCTGTGTAAGGGTTCCAAACGAAAGACCCAGTGCCAGAATATGGGTAGTAACAGCACCAACTATCTGGCCACAAGTAGTAATAGTAGTACTCTGCAGTTGTCCCTGCTGGCTTCAGAAAGGCACAACATTATAGTTATAGTTGAAAAAGGATGATATTGTAAATTGGATGGCTTACTCCTCCTCTCAGTCGCAGCATGATGACGTGCGGATGACTTCACAGTTTGTCACCGTGCCATAGAGCCAGGGGTCACAGTGTTTCTCCTGCTACTCCTCCTTGCAACCCAAAAGAAGGCCATCAGTGGAGTCCTCTCGATCTTTACTGCCCCTTCCTAGCGGGGCACCTTCTTTTTTCCTATGGCAGATAGTCAAGAGAATCTCCCTGTTGATGTCTTGTGAGAGAGCCCTCAACCTTTGGGCTGCCCTGTGGAGGAGATTGGAGAGAATGCTGGTGACCCCATGTACACCTGTGTTGATAATGGTGGTAATAGTGGCACCCATAACGGCATCGGTGGTAGGGGCAAATGCAGAGCAGGGTAGGGGGCCCATGAGCCCACCATGATATATCACAATTTGATAAAAGTGGCAGAGATTGTGTTAAAGAAGTATCCAGCTTTCCTGAGACAAAGAGACTTTTGTGTTTTAATTTCTATGTGCGCAACAAGAAAATGGCGATGGCTAGTAGCTGAAAAATAAACTTAGCATCTGTGTGTGTTAAGATAAGATAAGCCGTATGTAAGTGCTAATAACCAAATATGCATTTTGTAAGAAAAAACATAGTCTTTATGGCTACTTTCTCACTGGCGTTTTGAATTCCGTTTTGTGAGATCCGTTTCAGGGCTCTCACAAATGGTTCAAAACGGATCCGTTCAGCCCCAATGCATTCTGAATGGATAAGGATCCATTCAGAATGCATCAGTTTGGTTCCGTTCCGCCTCCATTCCGCTCCGGATGCGGACACCAAAACGCTGCTTGCAGCGTTTTGGTGTCCGTCTGGCGATGCGGAGCCAAACGGATCCGTCCTGACTTACAATGTAAGTCAATGGGAACGGATCCGTTTTCACTGACACAATATGGTGCAGTTGAAAACGGATCCGTCCCCCATTGACTTTCAATGTAAGTTAGGACGGATCCGTTTTGACTTAGACTTTTTTTAAAGGAGATACAAGTGCAGATACAAGTACAAGTGCAGTACAAGTGCAGATACAAGACGGATCCGCACCGAACGCAGGTGTGAAAGTAGTCTAACCCGTTAGTAGTATATAGAAAGCTCATAGAATACTAATCAATCAATAGATGGATTCATTTCTGACCAATTCAAAGTATTATTTGTGTACCAATCCGAAGTTATTGTTGAAATATTTGTAAACCAATCATGTCAATACTTTAAGAGGTTTCACCCTTGGAAGGTGTATAAATAAAGAGCCTAGGACAATCCCACTTTGGGATCCTGGCAGAGTTGTGAACTGTGTCTACGTCATTCACCTGAACACGTGGTATATATCCTCACGTGACTGACCCTTGGTCTGCCACAACATTTTCTGGTGGAGAATTCGGGCACCACAAAAACGCCCCTAGCTGCAGACCCCGATACGGAGACCAGGACCCAGGAAGACCGCGGTAAGCAACCCATTGTGTTATTTCCTGTCTCCTGAGCTCTGCTCGCTGTTCTGCAGTGTGGTGTGTGAACGTGGTGCCTGCACCTTCTTCTGGTGAATGTTTTGCCTAATGTCCCCTATATGTGGAAACTGTCTCTAGGCGTATGAATGCACGAGTGTGTGAGTGGCTGAGATAAGCTGAATCTAGGAAGGGTCTGACCCTGCTCCCCCTGGGCCAAGCTGAAAGTCTAGAGCTCGCTGACTGGTTTATCCGGTTCCTGTCTCTGGAGGCCTCTGGTTCTGGTGGAGAAAAGGTTGACGGACCTATCTTGGAGGAGGCTGTGAGAAGTGGCAGTGTATAAAGCTGTCCAGTAAGATTGGATAGGGGCCCTGCAGTTCCTTGTTGGTACCTGAAAAAGGTGCCAGAGATCAGGGGTTGTTCGAATGTTATGTCATGCTTTGTGGTTTTACATGTACTGAGTGCCTGCTGATAATGTATGAGTAAGAATTACTGTGTTGTTGCCAACTCCTGTGCTGTATAGTGTATACATGCGTGGGTATTATGATACCAGTTTGGAAGAATGGATGGTTGCAGTGATAATAATTTGGATAGCAGTTTTTTTGTGCTTCCTGTGCCATAGAAAGAACGTTGAGGGGTTTAAGGGGTTTCCAGCGCATAACCCCAGAGAGGACGTGTGAGTTACTCTGTGTATGAGCAAGACTACACTGTAGTTTTGCCAACCAGTGGATAGTGCTGCCTCGGAAGCGGTTGCCACAGCACCACTGGTAGTAGAGAAAAGTGGTGCCGCCTCGGAAGTGTGTCCAACAGCACTGTTGTAATTCACCAGGTGTGTGAGTACCTGGATAGTGAATTACAAGGAGCCACCCATGGGATGGGGGCTACACAGAGTAAACGTTCCTCTGAAAAGGAAGCAGAGAACAGCTCTGGCTTGACTATGGGACAGGAGACAGTAAGGACATGAGACTACTAAAACATACATTCATGTCTGCATTAAAAGCACCCATACAGGATGCTGTAAATAAGGCTCGTCCTGATTGGCGTACCTGCTGGTTCCCTGACCTAGTGGCCATAGCAAAGGGAGCTGAGCTAGACTTATAATGGCTAATAAACTCTTCAAACCAAAGGGTAGGCTCCAGAAAAAGGCACCAGGTGGATCCCAGTCCCCACATAACTGGGACCAAGCAACATGTTGGAATTGTGGGAAAAAGGGGCATTATTCAGTCAAATGTTCCCGGAGATGTCAGTCCACTGCCCAGACCTCTCAATGAAGTGACAGCAATCCTGTGAGTTCCCTCAACGTTAACTACCCCCTTGACACATCCCCAGGTCCCCAACTAATCATTACATCCACATGTGAGGACACAGAGAATTCAATTGACTTTCTGGTAGACACAGGAGCAGCCCATACCCTAATACAAGAAAAATATGTGCTTGAGGAGCTTATCTCCTCAGATTACATTTATTGTCAAGGGGTTGAGGGAACGTCTGTTAAACTTCCACTAACAAAGCCTGTTAAACTTAGCATTCGTGATGCCTTATCTATTATCACACATGTGTTGGTAAGCTCAGATACAATTTACTTGGGACTGACGTGCTTAGTGCCATGAAAGCATCTGTGGATTTCTCTTCAGGAAAACCCCAAATCACAACCCTTGTTTTTGAAGAGACTTTGTGTGCACTTATGTCCTTAATGACGCTCGGTGCCTCCTGTAGCTTTAAATTTAAATGCCCAGACTGGCTGTCTGAAGTCCCATCACATTTGTGGGCGACTTCCAAGACAGACGTGGGTAGACTACCAGTAACTTCGGTAGTTGGGCAGCTGAAACCTGTCACTAAGCCGTCATGTGTACGTCAGTACCCACTAAATTCTTCCAAGGAAGATGCTATCGCAAATGATCTAAAAGATCTGTTGGGGAAAGGGTTAATAATCCCTATAAAGAGCCCCTTCAATATGCCCCTATTTCCTGTGAAGAAGAGACAGACTGTAAAGGGTCAGCCTCCAGTCTATCGTATGGTGCATGATTTAAGGGCAGTAAATGCTGTAACTGTCATAAATACACCACAAGCGCCCAATCCACACGCGCTGTTAAACCAAGTGCCTATATAGATGCCACATCTTTTACGGTCATTGATCTTGCAAATGCTTTCTTCTCTGTCCCTTTACATGAAGAATGCTGGCCCTACTTTGCTTTCACTTTCCATCACAAGCAGTATGCATGGGTCGTTTTACCACAAGGGGCTGTCAATTCTCCTGATATTTTCTCTACTGCTCTACATTCTGTGTTGCAGTCCTGGCAGCCGGACTATCCGGACACTGTTCTTTTACAATATGTTGATGATCTGTTACTTTGTTGTCAGAGTCCTGAACAGTGTAAAGAGGAAACTTTATCTTTGCTTATTTTCCTTGCTGAAAAGAGAAGCTGCAACTTTGTAGATCTACTATGAAGTTCCTAGGTCACTGTATTTCTCCAGGTATTAACCACCTTACATCTGAGAGGGTTACTGCTATACAGCAGCCCCCTGCCAAGTACTCCAAGGGCTCGGCGTGCCTTTATTGGCCTTGTCAGTTACTGTCGCCCCTGGATTAGAGATTGCCCTCAGATGATGCAGCCACTATATGACTGCCTCAAAGGAGAGACTTTTGAACTAACACCAGAAGCTGTGAGTGCATTTCGTGCATTACAACTAACTCTCACCACAACACCAGCATTGGGCATCCCCAATTACAAACACAATTTCACATTGTTTTGTCATGAGCAAGGGGGATTTGCCTCAGGTGTACTGACACAGAAACACGGGGACCGTATGCGGCCCATTGCATACTATTCTACCAGCCTAGATAGTATTGCTAGAGCACTACCCACATGTTTCAGAGCTGTTGCTGCAGACTCTGAATTAGTGCTAAAAACAGAGGACCTGGTACTACAACACCCTCTCACATTACAAGTACCACATTCAGTTGCTGAACTACTACACACCACCAAGCTGAAACATTTGTCTCAAGCCCGAATCACAAAATATGAGCTGACACTACTCAGTCCCCACATTACCTTACAGCGATGTACAGTTCTAAATCCAGATACTTTACTGCCAGTGGATTTAGAAGAGGAGGGCGAAGCGGGAGGAGGAGGAGTAGAAATGTCTGATCCAATTGCAAATCATAACTGTCATGAAAGGATGATTGCAGAAACAAAAGGGTTACCAAATGTTACTGAAACACCATTAACTAACCCTGATGCTGAGTATTTTGTGGATGGCTCCAGATGGTGGAATGACGAACAAGGACACTTTGTCACCGGGTATGCGGTAATCCAAGATGGTAAGGTAATTATACAAAAAACACTCCCATCCTGTTCTTCTGCACAGGAGTCGGAATTGAAGGCACTCACCGATGCATGTACATTGGGTAAGGGACTGAGAAATAATTGTTACACAGATTCCAGGTATGCTTTCGGGGTAGCACATGACTTTGGGTATTATCTGGAAAATTAGGAGATTTCTGATTTCATTAGGCAAACCAATTAAGAATTCAGAAGCAGTACAGAGCCTCGTAGAGGCCCTAGAGCTGCCCACAGAGGTAGCCATTGTTAAAGTACCAGCCCATGTGAAGAAAGATGATCCGTAAGCCATGGGAAATGCTCAAGCAGCCAAACAAGCAGCCAAACAAGCAGCCGGTCTGCCACTCCTGACATTGTCTTTGCCAACTACGCCAGACTTATCTCTTGCAAGAACTACAGGCTCAGATAACGCCTCAAGACAAAAAGGTATGGATGGAGGCGGGGGCCACAAAGGCAGGAGAGCTCTGGCAGGTAAATGGTAGAACATGTTTGCCTCAGAGTTTGTATCCAATGATAGCCAATTTAGCACATGGCCCTACTCATTTGTCAAAAGGAGCTATGAACGCACTAGTGTTAGAACATTGGTTTGCCCCTGGAATTCAGACCCTCTTTGAAAAGTTTGTTCATGGTTGTCTTACATGTGCCAGACATAACCCTGGGAGGTTCGTAAAGACCCTCAAGAAACACACTCCCTATCCTTTGTACCTGTTTCAAAAAGTGCAGGTGGATTACATACAGCTACCCAAGGTGGGCACTAGTGATCGAGCATGCTGGGCCGAACACCAATTCGGCTCGAGCATCTCAATGCTCGGCACATGGCGGTATTTGGCTGAATACCACATGTGCTCGAGCGCAATGCTCGAGTTTCACCACCAAAAATTTTCAGAGACCCAAAAGTCCTTCTAAGGACTATTGTGTGTGGCCGCAATATATATTTTTAGCGCATCTTGCGTTAAGTAGCCTACAATAGTTAGGCCGCTGCAGACAGCGACATTAGCTGTGCCACATCTCCAGTGTAAAGTGTGCGCATCCAAAATAAATCTGTGACATCAAGTGTTACTTTTTCCGTAGACGCTGCGGAGAGTGACATTAGCTGTGCCACATCTCCAGTGTAAAGTGTGCGCATCGAAAAAATATCTGTGACATCCAGTGTACTTTTTCAATAGATGTTGTCTGCTTCTGAGAGTGACATTAGCTGCGCCACATCTCCAGTGTAAAGTGTGCGCATCCAAAAAATATCTGTGACATCTAGTGTACTTTTTCAATAGACGGTGTCCGCTTCTGACAGTGACATTACCAGGGCCACATCACCAGTGTAACGTGTGCACTTAAAAAACGTATCTGTGACATACAGTGTACTTTCTACGTACACGCTTTGGACAGTGACATTACCGGTGGTACCTCTCCTGTATAACATTTCCTCATCTCAAATACTTGTGACATTCCCTGTAATTTTTTATTAGCTGCTGGTGATAGCATTGACATTATCTGCAGGATATCTCCTGTGTGACGTTTCCACATTCCAAATACCTTTTTACATTTTTTTGCGCATACACTTCCAAATCCTATGCTACTGTACGTGTGACCTACTTTCAAGCATATATAACATTTAATATGAAGAAGGCGAGCAGTAAGGGATGCGGAAGTGGCCGTGATGCTGATGGTGCACGCAGAGGCCTTGGCCCTGGGTGTGTTGAAACTGTGCCTGCTGCCAGAGCACAAGAAAAACAATCATCTACGATACCTAGCTTCATGTCCCAGTTTGCAGGGTGGCGCAGTCCACGGAAATTAGTCTCTCAAAAAGTTGATGAAGAGGATGAGACACAGTTGTCAATCACTGAGGTTGTGGTTAGGTCAACAAGTCAGGAGGATTAGCAGAGTGAGGAAGTGGAAGAGGAGGTGGTGGACGATAAAGTCACTGACCCAAACTGGGAAGGTGGAAAGCCGAGCGAGGACAGCAGTACAGAGGGGGAGGAGGGGAAGGGATCTGCAGCAGCACAACAGGCTGAAAGAAGCAGTGGGGTGGCAAAAGGGAGAAGGCGGCCACACCAAACAGGCCCGCAACTGTTGCACGGAGCACCCCCTTGCGGAAATCTCCCTTGCCAAGGGGTAGGTTTTCTGCAGTATGGTGCTTTTTTTAGGAAAGTGCGGACGACAAAAGAATAGTAGTTTGCAACCTGTGCAGTACCAAAATTATCTGGGGCGTGAACACTAGAAACCTCACCACCATCAGCTTGATCCGTCACCTGGCATCCAAGCACCGTAATAAGTGGGCCAAACGCCTGGGTCCACATTCTGTGTCTGCGGGTCACACCACTGCCTGTTCTTCCCCTAAGTTACATGCTGGCCAATCCCCTGTCGAAGGCGCAGGCCCGGATTCCCCCCGCACTGCACCTGGACCTTCGCAAGCACCATCAGCGACCACATCCACTTCTGTGTCCCAGCGCAGCGTTCAAATGTCCTTACCTCAGGCATTTTAACGCAAGCGCAAATATCCAGCCACAGGCCAAAGCACTAAATGCGCAACTTTCCAAATTACTGGCCCTGCAAATGTTGCCATTTAGGCTTGTGGACAGTGAAGCCTTCTGCAGCCTGATGTCAGCGGCCGTCCTGCATTACGCAGTCCCCAGCCGCCACTATTCTTCAAGGTGTGCCGTGACAGCCTTTCACCATGTGTCCTGTAACATCACACGTGCCCTGACCAATGCAGTTACTGGGAAGGTCCACTTAACCACGAACACATGGACAAGTGCATTCGGCCAGGGATGCTACATTTCCCTGACGGCACACTGGGGGAACGTTCTGGAGGCCGGGAGTGGGTCGTACCCTGGGATGGCATAGGTGCTACCGATGCCAAGGATTGAAGACCCTAATTCCATCACGGTTTCCGCCACCACCTACGTTAGTGGCTCTAACCCCCACTTCTCCTCCTCCTCCTCCACTTCCACCTCAGAATTATCCTCTTGCAGCACCAGTCAGCCATCAGTCGCTGGAAGCAGTGTTGCATAATCATTCAAAAGAGCGTTTCTACAGGGAGGAACAGAAATACCAAACTTCAAAAAAGCTAAATTTAGCCAACTAAGAGAGGCCATAGGCCTAACTAACTGGGACAAAGTCCTCAAAAATAAAAATACAGCCACAAAATCTTTTAAAAGCATCCTAAAATCTCATTGTGAGAGGTATATACCATATGGGAATAAAAGGTTAAGGAACAAAAAGAAACCAATGTGGATAAACAGAACTGTAAAGAAAGCAATAAATGACAAAAAGAAAGCATGTAAAACACTAAAACAGGAGGGTAGAACGGAAGCACTGAAAAACTATAAGGAAGAAAATAGAACATGTAAAAAGCAAATAAAAGCGGCCAAACTAGAGACCGAGAGATTAATTGCCAAAGAGAGTAAAACTAACCCTAAAATGTTCTTCAATTATATAAATGTTAAAAAGTATAAATCTGAAGGTGTCGGCCCTTTAAAGAGTAATGAGGGGGAAGTCGCAGAGAGCGACGAGGAGAAAGCAAAGCTGTTAAATATTTTTCCTCCAATGTATTCACTGAGGAAAAGAAACTGTCAGATGAAATGCTGAATGTAAAAATAAATTCCCTATTAAAAGTGTCCTGTCTGACCCAGGAAGAAGTACAACAGCGACTTAAAAATATTAAAATAGACAAATCGCCAGGACCGGATGGCATACACCCCCGTATCCTTAGGGAATTAAGTAATGTCATAGCCAGACCCTTATTTCTGATATTTGCAGACTCTATACTGACAGGGAATGTCCCACAGGATTGGCGCATAGCAAATGTGGTGCCAATATTCAAAAAGGGTCATAAAACAGAGCCTGGAAACTATAGGCCGGTAAGTTTAACATCTGTTGTGGGTAAACTGTTTGAAGGTTTTCTGAGAGATGCTATCTTAGAGCATCTCAACGGAAATAAGAAAATAACGCCATATCAGCATGGCTTTGTGAGGGATCGGTCATACCAAACGAATTTAATCAGTTTTTATGAGGAGGTAAGTTCTAGACTTGACAGCGGCGAATCAATGGATGTCGTATATCTGGACTTTTCCAAAGCATTTGACACTGTACCGCATAAAAGGTTAGTATATAAAATGAGAATGCTCGGACTGGGAGAAAACGTCTGTATGTGGGTAAGTAACTGGCTGAGGGATAGAAAACAGAGGGTGGTTATTAGTGGTACACACTCAGATTGGGTCACTGTCACTAGTGGAGTACCTCAGGGGTCAGTATTGGGCCCTATTCTCTTCAATATATTTATTAATGATCTTGTAGAAGGCTAGCATAGTAAAATATCAATTTTCGCAGATGACACTAAACTGTGTAAAGTAATTAACACTGAAGAGGACAGTATACTACTACAGAGCGATCTGTGTAGACTGGAGGCTTGGGCAGATAAGTGGCAGATGAGGTTTAACACTGACAAATGTAAGGTTATGCACATGGGAAGGAATAATGCAATTCACCCGTACATACTAAATGGTAAAACACTTGGTAACACTGACATGGAAAAGGATCTAGGAGTTTTAATAAACAGCAAACTAAGCTGTATAAACCAGTGTCAGGCAGCTGCTGCCAAGGCCAATAAGATAATGGGTTGCATCAAAAGGGGCATAGATGCCCATGATGAGAACATAGTCCTACCACTTTACAAATCGCTAGTCATGCCACACATGGAGTACTGTGTACAGTTCTGGGCTCCTGTGAACAAGGCAGACATAGCAGAGCTGGAGAGGGTCCAGAGGAGGGCAACTAAAGTAATAACTGAAATGGGGCAACTACAGTACCCTGAAAGATAATCAAAATTAGGGTTATTCACTTTAGAAAAAAGACGACTGAGGGGAGATCTAATTACTATGTATAAATATATCAGGGGTCAGTACAGAGATCTATCCCATCATCTATTTATCCCCAGGACTGTAACTGTGACGAGGGGACATCCTCTGCATCTGGAGGATAGAAAGTTTGTACACAAACATAGAAGAGGATTCTTTACGGTAAGAGCAGTGAAACTATGGAACTCTCTGCCTGAGGAGGTGGTGATGGTGAGTACAATAAAGGAATTCAAGAGGGGCCTGGATGTATTTCTGGAGTGTAATAATATAACAGGCTATAGCTAGTAGCTATTAGCTACTAGAGAGGGGTCATTGATCCAGGGAGTTAGTCTGATTGCCTGATTGGAGTCGGGAAGGAATTTTTTATTTCCCTAAAGTGGGGAAAATTGGCTTCTACCTCAGTTTTTTTTTCGCCTTCCTCTGGATCAACTTGCAGGATGACAGGCCGAACTGGATGGACAAATGTCTTTTTTTCGGGCTTATGTACTATGTTACTATGTTACTGCAGTGGGGAAGCATTAACAGGCCGTGCTGAAGCTGATTTGCTTAGGTGACAAACAGCACACTGCCGCAAAGCTGTGGCAGGGAATAAGAGACCAGACTGAGCTGTGGCTCTCGCCACTTAACCTAGAACCAGGCATGGTTGTGTCTGATAATGGCCGTAACTTGGTGGCGGCTTTGGAGCTCGGCAAGCTCACGCACATTCCATGCCTAGCCTACGTCTTAAACTTTGTGGTTCAGCAGTTTCTCAAAACCTACCCCAATTTGCCTCAGCTAATGGTGAAGGTGCGCTGCGTGTGTGCGCATTTTTGCAAGTCAACGACAGCTTTAGCTGGTCTGTCAACGTTGTGCGACGTGAGCATGCGCTGGAACTCCACGTTCCACATGTTTGCCAGGCTTTGTGAGCAGCAGAGGGCAGTAGTGGAATACCACCTGCAACATGGTCGTCGCCTCTCCAGTCAGCTTCCGCTCTTCACAAGCGAGGAGTGGGCATGGATGTCTGACCTCTGTGAGGTTTTAAGAAACTTTGAGGAATCAACACAGATGGTGAGCGTCGATAACGCTATTATCAGTGCCACCATCCCACTTCTGTGTCTACTCAAACACTCGCTGCTCACAATTAAGGACGATGCTTTGCATGTGGAAGAGGTGGAAATGGGGGAAGACATTACACAGGGTGATAGCCAGAGCACCCTCCGTCCATCTTCTTAGCGCGAATTGGACGATGAAAAGGAGGAGGAGGAGCAGGAGACAATTGCCTCTGCTACAGAGGGTAATACCCATGGAAGTTTAATTCCATCTGTTCTGCATGGGTGGTTAGAAGAGGAGGAAGAGGATGAGAAGATTGAGAGTCATCCTTCTGATGACAACAGCAAAGTCTTACGTGTTGGAACTCTGGCACACATGGCTGACTTCATGTTAGGCTGCCTTTCCAGCGACCCGCACGTTATATGCATTTTAGACAACATGGATTACTGGTTGTTCACCCTTCTCGAACCCCGATACAAAGAGAATGACACGACGGACGTGCACTCAGACTAATAGATAAACCACCAACCAGGCTCTAGGCGAGAGGCAGGTGAAGGGTCACCTCCTAGCTAATCCCTGACCTCTCTCTCTGCACTGCTCAGCCCACATGCAGACCTTGGTGGTAGGTATGATGTGTCCCCGTGCCTGGGCTGAAACATCCTAAATTCCCTGAGATGGTGAAAAGTGGAAATAGGAGCAGCCTGCTCGCACAGAACCTGGATGGGAGAGATGACACAAAACAACCAAACTTGAAACCACACTAATCTTTCTGAGCTGGAACAGACAACCTTCCTTCCTAGCTTCCAAGACCAAAGTGATTCCTATAATCCGCTCAGAGCACTGGGATGGAGTGCTATTTAAACTAATGACCCCACCCAGTGCACCTGTTGAGAGGCAGATCCAGCACGGCTCCAAAACAAAACACTAAACTCGTGCTGCTATTCTGGCCGACCTCCGCACATAGTCTGGGCGGGGCATGACAGTACCTGCATGACAGCAGGACCTTCGGACACCCCGGACCAACCTTATCCGGATGGAACCTATGAAAAGCCCTCACCAGTCGCCTGGCATTGACATCCAGCGCCGGAACCCACGTCCTCTCCTCAGGGCCGTATCCCCTCCTGTGCACCAGGTACTGAAGGGAACCCCGAAGAATTCTAGAGTCAAGAATCCTGGAGATCTCGAACTCCAAGTTTCCCTCGACTAGAAGAGGAGGAGGAGGCAATGGCGATGGTTCCACCAGTTTCACGTATTTTTTTTAGTAACGACCTGTGGAACACATCATGGATCCTCCAAGTCTGCGGAAGATCCAGACGAAACGCTACAGGATTGATCACCGCAGAAATTTTATACGGACCAATAAATCTTGGACCCAGTTTCCAAGATGCCACTCTCAATTTGATATTTTTAGTGGACAACCAAACCATATCACCCACACACAGGTCCGGACCAGATGAAAAGCCGAAGAGAATGAAAGTTGAATGCCAAGCCGAGAGCAGAACGCCCTCCAAAACCTGGAGACAAACTGCGTGCCCCTATCAGAGACCACATCTGAAGGAATACCATGCAATTTCACAATATTATCCACAAAAATCTGCGCAAGAGTCTTAGCGTTAGGCAGACTAGTTAGTGATATAAAGTGAGCCATTTTACTGAAACGGTCAACTACCACCAAAATCACTGTTCTCCCGGAGGAACTCGGCAGATCCGTAATAAAGTCCATAGACAAATGAGTCCAAGGACGAGACGGAATAGACAATGGAAGAAGTGAACCAGCCGGTCGAGTATGAGCAACCTTTGACCGAGCGCAGGTTTCACAGGCTGTCACGTAATTCTCAATGCTCCTACGCAACCCTGGCCACCAGGATCTCCGGGACAACAGATCACAGGTGGACTTGCCACCAGGATGTCCAGCAAGGACAGTATTGTGATGTTCCTTGAACACCTTGTATCGCAGGCCCTCAGGAACAAACAACCTCCCTGGGGGATAAGAACCAGGAGCCCCCTCCTGGGCTCCCAACACCTCACACACACATCTGCTAAAATCGGCGCAGGATCCTCTGAATCACCTCCCCCAGGAAAGCTGCGAGACAAGGCATCTGCCTTGACTTTCTTGACCCCTGGGCGAAAGGTAACCACAAAATTTAACCTGGCAAAAAACAGTGACCATCTGGCCTGCCTAGGGTTCAGACGCTTGGCAGATTGCAGGTAAGCCAAATTCTTATGGTCTGTATATACCGTAATGGGGTGAGACGCCCCCTCCAACCAGTGACGCCATTCCTCAAAGGCCAACTTAATAGCCAACAACTCTCTATCTCCAACATCATAATTCCTCTCGGCGACCGAGAGCTTCTTGGAGAAAAAGGCACACGGGACCCACTTGCCAGGGGATGAACCCTGTGACAGCACCGCTCCAACCCCCACCTCTGATGCATCAACCTCCACTACAAATGGCTGACACACATCCGGCTGCACCAGAATGGGAGCAGACGCAAAACGCTCCTTAATAGCCGAAAAGGCCTGCAATGCCTCATCCGACCAGACAGAGACATCAGCGCCCTTCTTGGTCATATCAGTAAGAGGTTTGACTAGTGTGGAATAATTCAAAATAAATTTTCTATAATAATTCGTAAACCCCAAGAACCGCATCAAAGCTTTCTGATTCTCCGGTCGGTCCCACTCCAGAACTGCCCGGACCTTTTCGGGGTCCATACGAATACCGGAATCAGAAAGCATGTATCCTAAGAACGGAAGCTCTTGCACCGCAAACAAACATTTCTCCAGTTTAGCATATAACTTATTCTCCCGAAGGATCGTCAAAACCTGTCTCACATGATCCTGATGGGTCTTCAGATCAGGAGAATAAATTAAGATGTCATCTAGGTAAACTACTACGAACCTCCCCACCAAGTGATGAAAAATATCATTCACAAATCGCTGAAATACCGCTGGCGCATTCGTCAACCCAAAAGGCATTACCAGGTTCTCAAAATGACCCTCGTGCGTATTGAAGGCCGTTTTCCACTCATCCCCCTCCTTGATTCTGATCAGATTGTAGGCCCCTCTCAAATCCAACTTGGAGAACACCTTGGCTCCAACAATCTGATCAAAAAGATCAGAGATCAAAGGCAGGGGATATGGATCCCGGACTGTAATACGGTTCAATTCCCGGAAATCCAAACACGGTCTCAGTCACCCATCCTTTTTCTTCACAAAGAACAAACCTACTGCCACTGGAGACTTAGATGGTCTAATATGACCTATGGCCAAACTCTCGGCGATATACTTTCGCATGACCTCTCTTTCGGGTTGAGAAAGGTTGTAAAGCCGAGACTTTGCCAACTTAGCCCCTGGGATGAGATTAACTGGACAATCATAGTCATGATGAGGGGGCAATTCCTGAGCCCCACCCTCCGAAAAGACATCCTCAAAATCTGAGAGATACTGAGGTAAAGCCGTAATGGACACACCAGAGATAGATGTGCCAAAACAATTATCCGAACAAAACTCACTCCAACCGATGATTTGTCTCGCTTGCCAGTCTATAATTGGGTTATGTTTAGTCAACCATGCAAACCCCAAAACTATAGGAGCTGGCAAATCCTTCAAGACAAAACAAGAAATAATTTCAACATGTGAATCACCCACCCTTAAGTGAATACCATGAACAATGTGAGTAAGGCTCCTTTGAAAAAGAGGGGAAGAATCAATTGCAAAAACACTAATCTCATTCTCTAAAGTGCAAGTACTTAGTCCTAAATTTTGAAGGAAAAGAAAGTCAATTAGGTTTACCCCAGCACCACAATCAAGGAACACCTCAACAAAAACATTTCTTGACTCCAGCGCCACCATAGCTGGAAGGAAAAAATGGGAACTGCAGGGAGCTTGCATACCTGCCTGCTCCACCACACCATTCATGCTACCAAGTGTCAGTGAAGTTTTTTTTTTCTTTTTCTCTACCACCTGCGGTTTAACATAAGGACAAGCAAAAACAAAATGACCACTCTTTCCACAATAGTAACATAGTTTGTGCAATTTCCTAAAGTCTCTACTATCAGAATGGCAAGAAACCTGACCCAATTGCATGGGTTTCTCCGCTACCCCCGCATTACCTGTAACATCACCCGGGGAGGCAGTAGAGACGAAACCACTCACAGAAGGGATACCTTGCGCAGGGGGAGCCCTATACCTCTCTCTGATACGTCTATCTAGCCGTACTGCTAAAGACATGGCGTTCTCCAAAGAGTCTGGGTATTCATGAAAAGCAAGGGCATCCTTCAATCTTTCAGATAACCCCTGACAAAACTGGCTACGTAACGCGGGATCATTCCACTCTGATTCAGTAGCCCATCTCCTAAACTCAACACAGTAAGCTTCTGCAGTATGTTCCCCCTGAAACAAATTACGTAATCTCGACTCGCCATCGAGACCCGATCTGGGTCATCGTAGATTAATCCCAGAGCCTTAAAAAATTCCTCCACCGACCGGAGCGCCCGAGAACCAGATGGCAGAGAAAAGGCCCAGGATTGCGCGTCCCCTTTAAGCAGAGAAATAATTATACCTATCCTCTGACTCTCATCACCTGACGACGATCGACGCAGCCGAAAGTACAATTTGCATGACTCTCTAAAACCGGTAAAGTCATCCGTACCCCCTGAAAATCGATCAGGAAGAGCCACTTTAGGCTCCACACAAACTTGACCTCCTCTCTGACACTGTGCAACCGAACCACGTAGCTCCGCAACCTCTAGGGATAGCCCCTGCATGCGGTCAACTAATGCTTCAATTGACGCCATCACAAAACCGCTGAGCAATGACAGTCAAAGTTTTGGGCGGATTATAATGTCACGACGGACGTGCACTCAGACTAACAGATAAACCACCAACCAGGCTCTGGGCGAGAGGCAGGTGAAGGGTCACCTCCTAGCTAATCCCTGACCTCTCTCCCTGCACTGCTCAGCCCACATGCAGACCTTGGTGGTAGGTATGATGTGTTCCCATGCCTGGGCTGAAACACCCTAAATTCCCTGAGATGGTGAAGAGGGGAAATAGGAGCAGCCTGCTCGCACAGAACCTGGATGGGAGAGATGACACAAAACAACCAAACTTGAAACCACACTAATCTTTCTGAGCTGGAACAGGCAACATTCCTTCCTAGCTTCCAAGACCAAAGTGATTCCTATAATCCGCTCAGAGCACTGGGATGGAGTGCTATTTAAACTAATGACCCCACCCAGTGCACCCGATGAGAGGCGGATCCAGCACGGCTCTAAAACAAAACACTAAACTCGTGTTGCTATTCTGGCCGACCTCCGCACATAGTCAGGGCGGGGCATGACAGAGAACTTTTCATCTCTCATTCCTCCGGTGGAGAGGACGAGCAAAACGGTGCAATACCAGAAGGTCCTTGTTGATTAAAGTGGTCAAAAAATTTCTGACAACACTGGCAGCAGAGTCTGTAGTTCCTTGGGCAACCGAGGAGGGGAGACAAGTGGAACACACAGCAGTTCCAACAAAGGCAGGGCAACACTCTCCAAAGCCTGGTACAGTTTCATGATACCCCATCAGCACTCTCACCCTGATGCGCGGCCTACTGTCACAAGGAGGGAAAAATGTTGGAAGATGGTGGAGTACATAGCAGATCGTGTCAGCGTCCTCAATGATCCCTCAGTGCCTTACAACTACTGGGTGTCCAAGCTGGGTGTCCAAGCTGGTGCTCTATACCTTGGAGATGCTGCCCTGCCCTGCCGCCAGCGTTTTGTCTTAGCAGGCATTTAGTGCTGCTGGTGGCATTATACAGATAAGCGTATCCGCCTGTCAACTGAAAATGCTGACAGGTTGACTCTTATGAAAATAAACAAGGTCTGGATTGACCATGAAAACCAACCAAAAGGAGTGGGTCAATTAAATACAAAACCAAATCAAAAATGACATCATTTTATTTGAAAATCACAACAAGACATAATTGGCACAAAAGACTAATAATACAGGTCACAATACATAAAAATATTAAAAACCAAGAGGACCGATGGTGGACTGCTGGTATATATTTATAAAGTGCAAGCGCAATAATCCTGATTGGTCATTAGTAGAGAGGTATATAACACCAAACCACTATGGCTCCAAACTACATAATACAATAGAACCCATATGCATATTTGTACAACAGATACCAGAATTGGGGGTGAAGATACACACCACAAAGGCTCATTGAGGCAATGGGGTAACTAGAAATGTAATAGGCACATAGAAAATACTGACCAACCAACCTAGTATACCACACAGAAGCACCACCGGTCCACTCCCCAACGCACGTTTCGCGTTTAGTTTTTTCAAGGGGTACCATGACTTCGACTCACCAGAGGAAAGCAGCTGAACATAAAGGGACTTTAAATGTGTTGTTTATAATGTACTGAATACATTGTATTACCATGCACCCCTTCCACCCCAAACAAGGGTATATAGTTGAATCTTTCTTTTCTCCTCCTCCTCTTCCATCATATCAACATGTTTATTCATCGCATATAATGTTTTACAGGGTCAGCTCACTAGCAGGCCCGCACCTAAAATCTTTTGGAAGCTTGGAAGAAAGACGAGACAGAGGGGATATGATAGAAACTCTTAAATACATAAAGGGAATCAACAAGGTAAAAGAGGAGAAAATATTTAAAAGAAGAAAAACTGCTACAAGAGGACATAGTTTTAAATTAGAGGGGCAAAGGTTTAAAAGTAATATCAGGAAGTATTACTTTACTGAGAGAGTAGTGGATGCATGGAATAGCCTTCATGCAGAAGTGGTAGGTGCAAATACAGTGAAGGAGTTTAAGCATGAATGGGATAGGCATAAGGCCATCCTTCATATAAGATAGGGCCGGGGGCTATTCATAGTACTCAGTATATTGGGCAGACTAGATGGGCCAAATGGTTCTTATCTGCCGACACATTCTATGTTTTACAGGGTCAGCTCACCTGCAGGCCCTCGCATATATTTTTTTAGAGGGTCAGCTCACCAGCAGGTCTTCACCTACAATCTTTTACAGGGTTAGCTCACCTGCAGGCCCGCACCTAAAATCTTTTACCGGGTCAGCTCACCTACAGGCCCTCGCATATAATATTTTAGAGGGTCAGCTTACCAGAAGGCCATCAATCATAATTTTTCAAGGGTGTATGATGCCCTCCTTTGTGTGTAATAAAGGGTGTATTGGAGTGCCGTTTCCTTGTAATTTTTGGCGGCCCTTTTACTTAGTGCATAGGCTTTATGAGTGTAGGTGTCCCACTACCTCAACAATTGTACCACAGTGTGAATGAGGCCCTCCTTTATGTGATATACAGGTTGCATCGGAGTGCCTCTTCCTTGTAATTTTTGGCAGCACTTGCACTTTATATACAAGTAAATATACAAGAAAGAATGTTTCCTAACAATTTTTCCTCCATCTAAGGCCACCTGCACACGGCCGTTTTTTGCGTTCCGTATACGGAACCATTTATTTCAATGGTTCCGCAAAAAAAACGGAATGTACTCCATATGCATTCCGTTTCCGTATTTCCGTTCCGCTCTAACATAGAACATGTCCTATTATTGCCCGCAAATCACGTTCCGTGGCTCCATTCAAGTCAATGGGTCTGCAAAAAAAACGGAACACATACGGAAATGCATCCGTATGTCTTCCGTTCCGTTTTTTGCTGAACCATCTATTGAAAATGTTATGCCCAGCCCAATTTTATCTATGTAATTACTGTATACTGTATATGCCATACGGAAAAACGGAACGGAAAAACGGAACAGAAATGGAAACACAACAGAAACAAAAAACGGAACAACGGGTCCGTGAAAAACGGACAGCAAAACACTGAAAAAGCCATACGGTCGTGTGCAATAGGCCTAAAACGATTGTATCTTCGGTTTGGTGCGTATTATTGTCAGTCTGTAAAAGTGGCGTACTACTCGGACAACATCATTCCCAGCAGCGACCTGGGAGTCCAAGATGCATCCAGACATCTTCCCCATGCTGTTCCCAAAACATTTCAGTGGTGTTTCCATCAATTTAGGAACTTTCCGTGTGAACCAGACATCCTCGGGTGTTTGGCCCGAGCATCCGAGCACTATGGTGCTCGATCAACACAAGTGGGCACATATAAGTATGTCTTTGCAGCCATTGATGTATTCTCAAGCTGGCCAGTAACTACGGCTACAGCCAAAAACATTGCTAAGAAAATAGTGTCAGAAGTAGTCTGCAGATATGGGATTCCAGAGGTGACAGAGTCAGACAGAGGTACTCACTTCACTGGGGAGATAATGGGACACATACTGAAGACCCTAGCGATCACACAAGCCCTGCACACTCCCCATCACCCGGAAAGCAGCGGAAAGGTGGAAGGACTTAACGGGACAATACAATTAAAATTGCTAAAGTATTTAGACTCGCACAGTTCTATGAACTGGGTAGAAGCTTTGTCAGTAGTATTATATGCCATCCGCACTACTCCTACTGGACAAGAAAAGCTTAGACCTTTTGAAATTTTATTTGGTTCTGCGCCAAGGACAGGGTTATATTTTCCCCAACAGCTACAGGCAGACTACTCTACCCTGACTTCATACTTGGTAGACTTCCATGAACATCTGTCAAAGGTGCATTCACGTGTTTTCTCTTCTATACCAGATCTTAATTCTCTTGAAGGTACACACTCTCTGGTTCATGGAGATTGGGTAGTCCTGAAGAGGCATGTGAGGAAGACCTTGGAGCCAAGATTTGATGGTCCATATCAGGTGCAATTGACCACACCCACCGCCGTCAAGCTGGATGGGAGACCAGTCTGGGTCCATGCGAGCCACTGCAAGAAGGTTCTGAAGACAGTCACGAACAGGAAAGCAGTTCTACTATTGTGGATCCAACCAGTTGTGAGAGTAACTTGGATCAGTAGACTATCACGATGCATGTACTGCCTTGCCTGTTTCTTTGTATTCTATGTTTTTATGCACAGGTGAAAGGAGGAAAATGTATGAATTCCATCTGGCAACTAGGGATCGACCGATATTGATTTTTTAGAGCCGATACCGATACTGATAATCTGTGAACTTTCAGGCCGATAATTTATACCGATACTCTGTGCATTTTCATTTTTGAAAAAACAAAAAATTCCTACACAAATCTGCTGAAAATGAACATGTTTATTGTTAACGTGTAGCTTTTTTATTGTAAATCTTTATTTTTCATTTATACTTAATATTTTGGTGTAAAAATATTTTTTTTTAACTAACTTTTAGCCCCCTTATGGGCCAGAACCCTTGTCCTATTCACCCTGATAGATCTCTATCAGGGTGAATAGGACATCACACTCTCCCTGGTGCCCTGTGCTTTGTGCACACAGCAGCATGGAGCTTACCATGGCAGTCAGGGCTTCAGTAGCGTCCTGGCTGCCATGGTAACCAATCTGAGCCCCAGGATTACACTGCTGGGGCTCCGATCGTAACTGCCACTGAGGAGGGGAGGAGAGGGGACCCTGTGGCCACTGCCACCAATGATTAATACTGGGGGGCTTGGGTGGGGGGCGCACTGCGCTGCCAATGTCTTTAATACTGGGGTTGGGGGGGGGGCGCACTGCGCCACCAATAAAGATAACTCTCTTAATAATTCATATACAGGAGGTGGCTGCTGGCTTCAGAATCATATAGCCGCACCCGACCTCTATGAGCGGTAGCCGTGGTCTGCGGCAGTTAATCCCTCAGGTGCGGCACCTGAGGGGTTAACTACCGCGGATCACAGCTACTTGTCATAGAGGTGGGGAACCGGCTATGTGATTCTGCAGCCAGCTCCCGCCTCCTGTTGAATTTGAATGAATGAGTTAGTTAACATCATTGGTGGCGCAGTGGCCACAGCCCCTCCCCTCCTCTTATCCTCTCATTTGTGGCAGCGGCAGCACAGGGGGAGGGGGACACTGCTTTATTCTCCCCTGTGCTGCTGAGGGAACATGGAGAGTGCTGAAAGCAGCGAGATCCTTGTTCCCGGATCGTTATCGGCATAATAGAAGCTGATAACTTTCAAAATCCTGAATATCGGCCGATAAGGCCTCTTTCACACGAGCTTGTCCGGATAAGGTCCGGATGCGTTGCGGCAAACCCGCACGAAAGGTACGCAATTGCAGTCAGTTTTGACTGCGATTGCGTTCCGTTGTTCAGTTTTTATCGCGCGGGTGCAATGCGTTTTGCACGCGCGTGATAAAAAACTGAATGTGGTACCCAGACCCGAACTTCTTCACAGAAGTTCAGGTTTGGGTTCAAGGTTGTGTAGATTGTATTATTTCCCCTTATAACATGGTTATAAGGGAAAATAATAGCATTCTGAATACAGAATGCATAGTACAATAGGGCTGGAAGGGTTAAAAAATAAAACTAAAACTTTAACTCACCTTAATCCACTTGTTCGCGCAGCCGGCATCTCTTCTGTCTTGTTCTGTGAGGAATAGGACCTTTGATGACGTCACTATGCTCATCCCATGGTACGTCACATGATCCATCGCCATGGTAAAAGATCATGTGTCGGACCATGTGATGAGCGTAGTGACGTCATCAAAGGTCCTATTCCTCACAGAAGAAGACAGAAGAGATGCCGGCTGCGCGAACAAGTGGATTAAGGTGAGTTAAATTATTTTTTATTTTTTTTAACCCCTCCAGCCCTATTGTACTATGCATTCTGCATTCAGGATGCTATTATTTTCTCTTATAACCATGTTATAAGGGAAAATAATAAAGATCGGGTCCCCATCCTGATCGTCTCCTAGCAACCGTGCGTGAAAATCGCACTTGCTTGCGATTTTCACGCAGCCCCATTCACTTCTATGGGGCCTGCGTTGCATGAAAAACGCACAATATAGAGCATGCTGCGATTTTCACGCAACGCACAAGTGATGCGTGAAAATCACCGCTCATGTGCACAGCCCCATAGAAATGAATGGGTCCGGATTCAGTGCGGGTGCAATGCTTTCACCTCACGCATTGCACCTGCACGGAAAACTCGTCCGTGTGAAAGGGGCCTAATATCGGTAAAACCGATAATCGGTCGATCCCTACTGGCAACTACACCAGCAGACTGCCAAGCAGCTGAATGCTACTGATGGTTGGATATGCTCTCACATCCCTGCTAACCACAGAGGAATCCCTCTGATAGGTGTTCCAATCTCTTTGAATGATTTGAATCTCACAGACTATAGTTATGAGGTTCAAATAGATGTAGATCACACCTCACATAATGCCATTTCTGATCAAGGGATATACTTGAATCTTGCCGGTATAATCTCTCCACCCACTATATGTTTGGGGCCAATGTATGTGAACCACATAGCTAAGATAAAAGGTCGCTTTGTCAGTTTGCCACAGGTATATGTGGGGGAAACAGACTGTAGAAATGCTTCTCTGGTATTCAATATGGAATTTGAGGGTAACCCATGTGTGTGGAGTGGATACTGACTGTAACAGCTTATGCTTCTGTCCAGCTATGAAAGCTTCTTGTGCCCCCAGGTGTGCCTGTCCAGGAGAAACAGACGAGGACCAATGGAATTGTAAGACCAAATTGTATGGTAATATGATATGGTTTCAGAGATGGCTGGGACGTCATAGTGGAATGATCCCCAAAGTCCTGAAACAAGGACTATACTACATTTGTGGTAACAGAGCTTACTCATGGCTTCCTATGCGGGCATGGGGCAACTGTACCATAGCAAAGAGTGGTCCCAGCCATCAGACCGCACTCAAACATTTCATTTACCTGTGCACCAGAAACCCTTCCTAAGATGAGTAGAAATAAATGAGAGCTATTCTCATCATGAAGCCTGGATGTGGTTCCCTTCCTGGACAGGTTGGGGAATTGAGTTAGCAAACAGTTTGGAAGGAGCCGGTTGCCTCTTTCCCTGTTCCCTAAGCTGAGGGTTTGGTGCAGTGTTTCTGCAGTCTCAGATTCCAGTGCATGTGCATTTCTACCATTGAGATTTGCACATGTGGTGAGCAGCTTAGGGAGAGAGTCAGGGTTTGCTAGGAGGTGACCTCTTTATTCCCTAGGCTTGGGGCCTAGTCTGTAGTTGTTTAGTTGTGGTTGTCTTTCCTTCCCCGTACTTCCCGTGACACTACCACCATTAACACAAAGCATCTGCCACCACTATCACTACTACCCCCAGCACTACTACTACTACCACCACCATTAACACAAAGCATCTGCCACCACTATCACTACTACCCCCAGCACTACTACTACTACCACCACCATTAACACAAAGCATCAGCCACCACTATCACTACTACCCCCAGCACTACTACTACTACCACCACCATTAACACAAAGCATCAGCCACCACTATCACTACTACCCCCAGCACTACTACTACTACTACCACCACCATTAACACAAAGCATCTGCCACCACTATCACTACTACCCCCAGCACTACTACCACCACCATTAACACAAAGCATCAGCCACCACTATCACTACTACCCCCAGCACTACTACTACTACCACCACCATTAACACAAAGCATCTGCCACCACTATCACTACTACCCTCAGCACTACTACTACCCCCACCCCCACCCCCACCACCACCACCACTACTACTACCCATAGACAGCCCTGTATGTCCCATGCTGTACCGCTCCTGCTGCTGCCACTTTATCAGCACCGTCCCCTTCCCACATCCACACCGCTGCTGCTGCTGCTCCCAATTAGAAGGGAGACGTTTTTTAGGCTCGTTCTCAACAAGCCCCTTCTTCTTCTGTGGTTTTACAGGTGGGCATTCCGACCCGGTCAAGGCATCATTTTTGGACACTTGGTCACCCAAGCCACTTTGTAATATTTTTCTATCCCATAACACCGTGTGTTTAATCATCTTCTGCCTCCGATAAGGGGCAATTATTGGAAGCTTTGGAAAATGAAAAAGCAGAACACGTATCCGGGCGCGGTGCGATATTACACGCGCTGTATGATAACGCCTTTCCCCACCGCTATGTATGTCGGTGTCAGTCAGACATCAGTTACTATTGCCGTCATTGGGGTCCGGAGCTTGTGGGGGGGAAAAAGAAAAAATCATAACAAATAAATAGAAGAGAACAAGTTTTCCTAAAAATGATGACTCCTCGGAGGCTAGAGGGGGTCAAATACCAACTTTTAGGGTAATTGGAGCAACGTCGGTTTGGCCTGAATCGTGTCCGAGCCAAACTTTTTAAAAAAAAATGTGAATCGGACTGAAACGAATCTCGAGTGTTTTTTTCTGTGTTTTTTCTAATCTCCGACGACTAAAATCTCATCTTTGAAATTCGGCCAATGACGCAAGGCGGGGCTATTAAAAGGGGTGGGGCTATTAAAGGGGCGGGGCTGTCCCAGGAAGAGAACTTATCTCCGATCCACTAATTGTAGGGATCGGATCGCTGGGGGCCCCTGCCAGTCATGAGAACGGGGCCCATGTTCCCCCATTGGAATGGAGCAGCAGAGAAGCTCAGATCAACTACAAAGAAAATCCTTTGCTAAAACTAAAATATAACATCGGATAATAATTTTAATTCTCCCCCCCCCCCCCCCCCACAGTGGAAATCCTACATCTGCTCCAACCAGTTGTTATTGGTGGCACATGGGGGGGGGGGCTGTTATTGCTGGCACATGGGGGGGCTTTTATTAATACTGGCACATGGGGGGGCTGTTATTAATACTGGCACATGGAGGGGGTGTTATTAATACTGGCACATGGGGGGCTGTTATTAATACTGGCTGGGTTGTTCTTGTTACTGGAACATTATTGGTGGGCACTATAGGGGCATCTACTAAGGCCACAAAGAAGGGGTATTTTATATGGGGGGCTCTGTACAGTACAATTTTATACTGGGACACATTATAGTGGGTACTATGGGGAAGGGGGGAGTGGAGTACTATAGGGTCATCTACAGGGGGCACTAAGAAGGGGTATTTTATACTTCCAAATTATGGGGGACACTGAGGGCATCTACTGGGGCACGATATATGGGGCATTTTATTCTGGTACATTATGGGGAGCACTAGGAGGAAGGAGGGTGTGGAGCACTATGGGGGCATTTACTGGGGGCACTATATAGGGGTATTTTATACTGGCACATTATGGGGCACTATGGGGACATTAGCTCACCTGGGACATTACAAGGGGGTATGTTTTGCACATTATAAGGAGAATTATTTCTACTGGGGGGCATTATGATGGGCTTTATTACTCCCCCATGGTATGACCCCCTAGTAGCAGCACCAGCCTCTCTCTGCTCTGCTATCCCTCTGCCCCTTCTCCAAATCCTTATCATGAAATCTTTCTCATTAGGATAAAACACATCAGCTCCGCCGAGCCCCCGGCCAAGTGTTGAAGTGGCTTCCGAGATCCCCAAGGGCCAAGCCAAGTAATTGTAAGTTTTCATGTGAAATATGTTTATTATAAACATATAGCCTACACTGTGCCCCACAATATACAGTATACCTCTACACTGTGCCCCACAATATACAGTATACCGCTACACTGTGCCACACAATATACAGTATACCTCTACACTGTGCCTCACAATATACAGTATACCTCTACACTGTGCCCCACAATATACAGTATACCTCTACACTGTGCCACACAATATACAGTATACCGCTACACTGTGCCCCACAATATACAGTATACCGCTACACTGTGCCACACAATATACAGTATACCTCTACACTGTGCCCCACAATATACAGTATACCTCTACACTGTGCCACACAATATACAGTATACCTCTACACTGTGCCCCACAATATACAGTATACCTCTACACTGTGGAGTCTGTTCTATAAGCACCATTGTTTTGTGGCGACAGACAGAAAATAATCTGGAAGTGCCTCTCCCGAGACCAGGCTCTGGATCCGCCACTGGCCCGACATAAGATATCGCTGACATCATTTCTAATAACTGATATGGAGAAAAGGGACAGAGTTACCCCTAAACATCTCCTGAGCACACACAGAGCCCCGATACCAGCAGATTACATCGCCGGCTCTGCTACATGGACATGACAGAGACCCAGCTGTAGTAACTGAACATTACACATACACAGCTCTGCTGCACACACTGATACAAGTCTTCAGAGGCATATTACACATAAACAGCTTGGTTGTATACACATACAGCTCAACTACACAGACATTACACACATACAGCTCATCTACATAAACATTACAGGTTTACAGCTCTGCTACATACAGACTGGGATTACAAGCAGTACAGCAGAGACCTGTGTACAGGGAGCAGATAATACCGGTCATGTGATCTTCATGACTCCTCCCACACACGATCACATGGTCATGACATCATCACAGGTCCTGTACCTTCTACTGCAGCACAGCCTGGAGCCTGACTCCTCCCACACCTGATCACATGGTTATGACATCATCACGGGTCCTGTACCTTCTGCAGCACAGCCTGGAGTCTGACTCCTCCCACACACGATCACATGGCGATGACATCATCACAGGTCCTGTACCTTCTCCTGCAGCACAGCCTGGAGCCTGACTCCTCCCACACCTGATCACATGGTTATGACATCATCACAGCTCCTGTACCTTCTCCTGCAGCACAGTCTGGAGCCTGACTCCTCCCACACCTGATCACATGGTTATGACATCATCACAGGTCCTGTACCTTCTCCTGCAGCACAGCCTGGAGCCTGACTCCTGTACATGGTGGTAGAAATTACAGTCCAGGAGGCTCCATAGTGAAGGGTTGTCAGAGGAGGACACGCCTGCCCCCAGGTAAGTGGAACACTCATCACATCCACACATGTTATGACTAGAGATGAGCGAAGTATATATTTTGAAATCCGTTCACGCTTCGTTTACTGGAAAAAGGTGAATTGTATTTTGGATTCCGTTACGGTTGTGTCTAAACTCCAGACACCAAACGGACCTGGTCCTTTTGCAGTATGGGAAATAGCCAGCTCTCTAAGAGCTGTCTAAACTCCAGACACGGCACGGACCTTTTAGCCCCCTAGTGGACGGGTCCGGAACAGAGCTAGTGTTTAGCCAGCTCAAAGTGATTTGGCTAAACTCCATGCACGGCACGGACCTCTCAGCCCCCTGGTGGTCAGGTCCGGAACTATGATGGGATTTAGCAGATTCAAAGTGAATTGGCTAAACTCCATACTCCGTAAGGACCTTCTTAACCCTTTGTGGTATGTGATCCATTACAATTAATTTTGCCAAATAAAGATGAACAGATGAGTGGTAGAAAATCTCTTTTTTATTTTTAATCCTTATAAGGCCTCCTGCAGAAGACCGGATGGTTTTGCGGTCCGTTTTAAAAGGATCCGTTTTAAAACATTTTTTGTTTCAGTACTGTCTCAGTTTCCGTTCCGTTTTTTCCGTTTGGTTTGTGTTTTTTGAGGAACGGAAACATATACAGTAATTACATTCTAAAATTCGGCTGGGCATAACATTTTCAATAGACTGTTCCGCAAAAAAATTGAACAAATACGGAAAACATACGGATACATTCTGTATCCGTTCATTTTACAGCCCCATTGACTTGAATGGAGCCACGGGACATGATTTCCGGGCAATAATATGACCTGTTCTATCTTTGAACTGAAAAACGGAAACTGAATGCATACGGAGTACATTCCGTTTTTTTGCGGACCCATTGAAATGAATGGTTCCATATATGGGATTGAAAAAGCGTTCTGCCAAACGGAAACAAAAAACGTTTGTGTGCAGGAGGCCTAACTGTTTAATATCACCATAAAACATGAATCCGTATCATGGACGCACTTCACCCCGAGTCCTGTGAGAACAGGGTCTGAGCTCAGATGATGCTGCAGATGAGCCTCTGATCACTGAGAAATGTCCGCCTTCCAGTGTAGGAGAAAACTAACGTATCGGCTCAAATTTTCTACTCATCAAGAGTTATCTGTTAAAAATGTTCCCATCAAAGTATTCAGATTGCAATACTCTGCCGGTAACCTGTGATTTCACCATCATCATGGTCAAAGGAAAGCTCAGCATGTGGCCCCATCAGATCTCCTGCTGGTGAGGTCCTCTTCAGACATGGAGTTTAGCCTGCTCACAGTGTAATGTCTATTGCCCATACACCAGACGGACCTTTTCTATGTGTTATATACAGAGAGGTCCTCCTGCTGATGAGGTCCTCTTCAGACATGGGGCCAGATTTATCATTAGCTCAGGTCAGAATAATGGAGTGAAAAAGTCCCAAAAAAGTCCCAAACGCTAAAACTGCGCACAAATTTGCGACTTTTTTCTGCTCTACACTATGCTCGCCAGTTTTCTGAAAGTGGGCGTGTTTTCTTATGTAAATGAATCTCTAGACAGATTTACTATTGGGACTATTTAAAAAAGTCGCAAAAAAGTCGCAAAAAAGTCCCAATTTCACTCCAGTGAGGACCATGCTCATCTTATGAGACTTTTTAATAGAACATGCGACTTTTTCATAAAAACGTGCGACTTTTTCGTAAAGATGTGCGACTTTTGTAAAGCTGCTTACTGACGGATAAACTGCTACCGTCAAACCACATTTATTACAGTCTTAAAGGGCCGATCATAAATCTGACTTGGCTAAAACTGACTTTAGCCATATGTGAAAGTGGAGTGAGCTGTCAGAGTCATGATAAATCTGGCCCATGGAGTTTAGCCTGCTCACAGTGAACTGTCTATTTCGCATACACCAGGCGGACCTTTTCTATGTGTTATATACAGAGAGGTTCTCCTGCTGGTGAGGTCCTCTTCAGACATGGGGTTTAGCCTGCTCACAGTGTAATGTCTATTTCCCATACCCCAGACGGACCTTTTCTATGTGTTATATACAGAGAGGGTCTCCAGCTGGTGAGGTCCTCTTCAGACATGGAGTTTAGCCTGCTCACAGTGAACTGTCTATTTCCCATACACCAGACGGACCTTTTCTATGTGTTTATATACAGAGAGGGTCTCCAGCTGGTGAGGTCTTCTTCAGACATGGGGTTTAGCCTGCTCACAGTGAACTGTCTACTTCCCATACACCAGACGGACCTTTTCTATGTGTTATATATAGAGAGGTTCTCCTGCTGGTGAGGTCCTCTTCAGACATGGAGTTTAGCCTGCTCACAGTGAACTGTCTATTTCCCATACACCAGACGGACCTTTTCTATGTGTTATCTACAGAGAGGTCCTCCTGCTGGTGAGGTCCTCTTCAGACATGGGGTTTAGCCTGCTCACAGTGAACTGTCTACTTCCCATACACCAGACGGACCTTTTCTATATGTTATATACAGAGAGGTTCTCCTGCTGGTGAGGTCCTCTTCAGACATGGAGTTTAGCCTGCTCACAGTGTAATGTCTATTTCCCATACACCAGACGGACCTTTTCTATGTGTTACCTACAGAGAGGTTCTCCTGCTGGTGAGGTCCTCTTCAGACATGGAGTTTAGCCTGCTCACAGTGAACTGTCTATTTCCCATACACCGGCAATACAGGTACATAAGATGTCTGGCCTTGCAGTTGTAGTAGCAGTTGGTTGCAGCAGTGACAGTGTGGAACATGACGGACAAGGTGCAGGAGATGATGTCTGGCTGTGGTGGGTTTGCAGTGGCGGCAGGAGCGGACATGTTACTAGTGGACGAACCTAGAAATGATTTTCTTTTGCCAAACATTTGCTAACCAAATCTACCTCTGTCTACCACACACAATTTTTTCCATAAAAAGTTGCTTTACACCCACATTTTTCACTTTCACAAGGGGTAACAGGACAAAATGCACCCCACATGATGTATGGCCGCACGGCAGGCTTCAGAGTGGAAGGAGCACCATATGGCGGTTAGGAGAGAGGAGTTAGCTGGAATGGTAATTGGGAGCTATGTCGCATATGAAGACACCCAGAGGTGGCCCTAGAGTGGAAACCCCTAAAAGTGACCCCATTCCAGAATATACATCCCCGTACAAACATTTTAAGTGGTGGAAAGGGTACTTTTTACCAAACAGGTGTCTCACAGAAGGCAGAAATACTAGAGAGGATTTCGAAGCACACATTTGTAAAAATGAAAAATTACTACCAGACCCCAATTTTTCACTTACACAAGGGGTTAAAGGAGAAAATGCACCCCAGTATATGTTCCCCATTTTGCGAACACCCCATATGTGCTCGTAGCCTGCTGTATTGGCGCACAGCAGGCCTCTACAGGCAAAGTGCAAAATATGGTTTTTGCAGGCCTGAATTGGCAGACATGGATTTTTGCTGCCATTTAAATCGCTTCCGGTTCATGGTCTGACTGTAAATTGGAGTCTGGTAGAAAATGTCAGAACTCCAATATTGTCTGACGTTTGGCTTCTTTACTACGCCCATATGCAGCACGAGTCCCCAAAACTTCATCATCTCTGCTGCATCTACTGGGGTCCAACCCAGGGGTCTAGCGTATAGCGAACTAGGGTTCTGAGCAATGAATTGTTGGGCGTATAAGTTGGTTTGGGCCACCATTAGATTTACAAAATCTTCAGAGAAGTCCGCACAATCTATCAGAATTCCTGAGTGGCCCACGAACTCCGGAATTTGGGGCTGATAATCGTCAGGGGGTGGGGTCCATGTCGGCTCACTCTGGGGGGCTGCCTCCGCTTCTACCCTGTGGCACCTTCTAAAGCAGGCATGCTCAACCTGCGGCCCTCCAGCTGTTGTAAAACTACAACTCCCAGCATGCCCGAACAGCCTACAGCAGGGCATTGTGGGAGTTGTAGTTTTACAACAGCTGGAGGGCCACAGGTTGAGCATGCCTGCTCTAAAGGGTCCCTTATCAGCGGATGATGATGATGAGGGGGTAGAGGAGTAGAGGAAAGTGGCATCCTCTTCTCCCTCACTGGCAGACTCTGTATCGGAGGCAAGCATGGCGTATAGTCGTTGGGATGAATGGGACATTTTTATTTTATTGGGGTGTGACATGTGAAACGTGTAAACCTTTATTTAGTGTGGGGAGTGTATGTAGTGTTTTCACACCTGAAGGGGCTTGTAATAAATTTCAAATTAGAAGAAAAGTTCTAAAAAAAACTAAAACATTTTCTGCAAAAAAAAATAATTACTTGCAGCGCAAACTGAGCAGTCGCGATCAATAATGGACACTACTGATCGTTGCTCAGTGGTTGCAAAATGCACGTACGCAGATGGTGCGTTCGTTCTGAAATCTAATCTGACACTAACTGAAATTGAGATAGAGAGAGAGATAGATAGATAGATATCTCTAACTAACTACCACTAACTGCAGTTATTTTTTCACACACAAATGTGGAAAAAACCCCTCAAATGTGCAGATGCTACTGAGCACACTACTGATTGTGCGTGCTGCAGAGCACCACAGATCGTATAAAACATTACTACATTGGCTAAAAATGTTACTTATATCTATTATATATATATAAATATATAACTCTATATATATTTATATAAAGCCCTAACTACCAGTTCTTTTTTAACCCCAAAAAATAAAATATGAAAAAAATTTACCAAAAAATCTGCACAAATAATCCGCAGGTGCTGATCAGGGAGGTATGCACTGAAAAGCACTTGGCAGTCACTGCTCCTCGCACACAGAAAAAGTGATGCAGAGCTGGAAAATGGTTAAAAAATTAAATAAAATACCCAAAAAAGTGCACGGACCAAATGGTGTCCGTAAAAAAAAGGATGGGGGGGGGAACAGGAACAGAGGGATCTGGAACAGCTGCAAATGAAAAAAAAAAAAAAAATGTGCAGCTATTCCAGATGTTGTTGTTCATTCTTCTTTTCAGCATGCAAAGGCGTTAAATTCGTAGTGGTGGTGCAGCACAAGTCCCAGCAAGCCACAGCAGCACAGAACCTCTCTGCAAGCAGTCACCAGCTAGAATGGAGGCATGCAGGGACGTTCTGCCTCTTCCTGTGCAGCTATAGCGCTGCCATTGGCTGGAGCGTTGTTTCAGCCAATCGCAGCGCTGGCAGGGGACCCAAAACACTGGTGTCCCCTGCCTCACCTCGGATGTGACCGGTGCTGACCAGCTCAGCATCGGCCACTGTCCCCTGACCTCCTCCCGACCCTCCCCGCAGCTGCTGACAGCTTCCTGTGCTGCGATGTGACCGACACATTGATCATCCAATCGCAGCGCTTGGAGCTGCAGGGGGGTGGATCGGCACCATGCTGCTCTTTCCCGGCATAGCTGCCTACCGGTAAGAGCAGCCATGGTGCAGCGATTCCACCCCGATCTTCCCCCAGACCTCATGAAGTACATGTACGTCATGGGTCTTTAAGTCCCGTCAAGATATGACGTACATGTACGTCATGGGTCCTTAAGGGGTTAAAACAGCACCCAGCAGCTATGGTGCTCGCGAGCAGCTGCCATATTTAAATACCCACTCACCGAGGTACAGTCCTGATCAAAAGTTTAAGACCACTTGAAAAATGGCAAAAAATCCTATGTATCATGGCTGGATCTTAACAAGGCTCCAAGTAGAGCTTCAACATGCAACAAGAAGAACTGGGAGTGAGGCAAAACAATTTTTGAGCATTCAATTTAATGAAAACAACGAATAAACTGAAACAGGCTGTTTTTCAGCTGATCCAAATTTTAGGACCACATGCCTTTAAAAGGCCAAATCTGTGCAAAGATGTGGATTCATTGTCATTTTCTGTCAGGTAGTCACACGTTGTGATGGCAAAGGCACCTTTTTGAAGGTGGTCGGGTTGTTGAGCTGCATAAGCAGGGTCTCTCACAGCGCGCCATCACTGCTGAGGTGGGACGCAGTAAGACAGTCATTTGGAATTTCTTAAATGGTTTCTACCACCAGAAATACCGTTATGTAGCGGACTGATATAGCGATGCGCCAATGTCAGCACTACATAACAGTATGTTTCTAACATTAGTCCCTGCAGCCGTTTTTGTAAAAAAAAAAGCACTTTTATTATATGCTAATGAGCCTCTAGGTGCTATGTGGGCGTAAAATCAGCACCTAGAGGCTCCGTCCACTCACCCATTACCCCACCAGGTCCAGTGTTCTGCCCGCCCCGCTCCTCTTGATTGATGGCACAGTCCACCGCATCGTTGACGAAATCCCGCGCCGTTCACTTCTGTCTTCGGCGCAGTGAGTGAATGATGCAATCCTGGTGCTCGATTCCTCACTGTGCCGGATACGTCACAGTGAGGAAGCCGGCATCAGGAGAGCGGCCTTCACTCACTGCGCCGAAGTGAACGGCGCAGGCGCGGGATTTCGCCAACGATGCAGAGAACAGTGGCATCAATCAAGAGGAGTGGGGCGGGCAGAACAGAGGACCTGGGCGGGATAATGGGTGAGTGGACGGAGCCTCTAGGTGCTGATTTTACGCCCACATAGCACCTAGAGGCTCATTAGCATATTATAAAAGTGCTTTTGTTTTACAAAAACGGCTGCAGGGACTAATGTTAGAAACATACTGTTATGTAGTGCTGACATTAGCGCATCGCTATATCAGTCAGCTACATAACGGTATTTCTGGTGGTAGAAACCCTTTAAATGATCCTGAGAGTTATGGAACAAAAAAGTCAAGTGGAAGAACCCAAATAAATGTCACCAGCCCTGAGCCGGAGGATCCAATTGGCTGTGTGTCAAGACACTGGATGATCCTCGACCCAAATCAAGGCCCTTACTGGTGCTGACTGCAGCCCCATAACCATCAGACGGCATCTGAGACTGAAGGGCTTCAAAAACAAAAAACGTCTTCAAAGACCTCGTCTCCTTGAACGCCACAGAACTACTCGTTTGGACTTTGCAAGAGAGCACCAAACATGGGACATTCAAAGGTCGAAGAAAGTTTTATTCTCTGATGAGAAAAAATGTAACCTTGAGGGTCCTGATGGTTTCCAACATTACTGGCATGACAAGCAGATCCCACCTGAGATGTTTTCTACGCGCCACAGTGGAGGGGGCGCCATAATGGTCTGGGGGGCTTCTTCCTTCAGTGGAACAATAGAGCTTCAGGAAGTGCAGGGGCGTCAAACGGCCGCTGGCTATGTCCAGATGTTGCAGAGAGCATTCCTCATGACTGAGGGCCCTCGTCTGTGTGGTAACAGGACAACGCTACAGTACACAATGCCCGCAGCACAAGGGACTTCTTCCAGGAGAATAACATCACTCTTTTGGCCCATCCTGCGTGTTCCCCTGATCTAAATCCAATTGAGAACCTTTGGGGATGGATGGCAAGGGAAGTTCACAAAAATGGACAACAGTTCCAGACAGTAGATGGCCTTCGTGCGGCCGTCTTCACCACTTGGAGAAATGTTCGCACTCACCTCATGGAAACACTTGCATCAAGCATGCCAAAACAATAACAGCGGAGCTACTCATTACTGAGTTCATGTTTGGAAGTTGGATTTCTGTTTTGGGGGGGGGGTTTAGGTTTTTTTGGGAGGTGTGGTCCTAAACTTTTGATCAGCTGAAAAACAGCCTGTTTCAGTTTATTCGTTGTTTTCATTAAATTGAATGCTCAAAAAATGTTTTGTCTCACTCCCAGTTCTTCTTGTTGCATGTTGAAGCTCTACTTGGAACCTTGTTAAGATCCAGCCATGATAAATAGGATTCTTTGCCATTTTTCAAGTGATCTTTTGATCAGGACTGTATATTTACGTTGGGTGGTCACAAAGGGGTTAAAGCATTGTACAGGGAGTCCCCTTGTAGCGGTAAATGCTGCTCCTCATAGATCCGCAGGGCGGAGTAATGTGTGCGTCTGTTAGGCCATTGTTGGTGTCAAGGGCAGTGAGCGTTGGAGGCTTCATCCGAAGTCGCTTCGTTTAAAACTTCGGATTAATACTGTACAGTGATTAATCTACATAGTCTTAGAATGTATGGGCTCCGAGGAGCCGAAGTTAGTTATTCATGAAGTTGCGAGAGACACCACTGAATAACTCAGGTAGTTGATTTTTTTTTAAGTCGAAAAACACTTTAAAACTTGAAACCGAACTCGGCTTCGGTCCATTCTAGAACCTCTGAACCGAAGCAGAGTTCCGATTAAAGTTTTAAGGTGTTTTTCCACTTTAAAAATCAACTACCTGAGTTATTCAATGGAGTCTCGTGCAACTTCGTGAATAACTTACTTCGGCTCCGAGGAGCCCATACATTGTAAGGCTCCATTCACACGTCCGCAAAATGGGTCCGCATCCTTTCCGCAATTTTGCGGAATGGGTGCGGACCCATTCATTCTCTATGGGGACGGAATGGATGCGGACAGCACACAGTGTGCTGTCTGCAGCCGCAATTGCAGAGCGCGGCCCCGATTTTGGGTCCGCAGCTCCGCAAAAAGATAGAGCATGTCCTATTCTTGTCCGCAGCTTGCGGACAAGAATAGGCATTTCTATGGGGGTGACGGGCTAGTGTGTTGCGGACCCGCAATTTGCGGGTCCGCAACACACCACGGACGTGTGAATGTAGCCTTAGACTGTACAGAGACGAATCACTGTACAGTATTATTCCCAAGTTTTGAATGAAGCATCTGAAGCTTCACTCAACACTGACCATTATTTACGTCTGCGTCCGTCTCTATGCACAGCTACAAGCGCCGAGAATACAGAAGAACTGCAATAAAAAATAATAAAAAAAAATAGAGAAATGAACATAAAAATATAGAATACATTTTTTTGGGTTCAACAATAAGTTTTTATTAAAAACAGTAAAACCTGCAGCTTTCACTTTGACTTGTACAGTAGAAAATATATAAGAATAAATATCAGGTGCGGAGAAGATGAAAACCTGTTCTATTTAGTAAAACATGTGACATACAACGTGGCCCCCCAGATAGCAGCCCGCAAACAAAATCACACTGCGCCCCTCCACATACCAAATCACGCAGCACCCCCCCCCCGCATCCAATATTACAATGCCCCCCCCCTGCATCCAATATTACAATGCCCCCCCCCCTGCATACAATAATATACGGGCCCCCCCCCTGCATACAATAATATACGGCCCCCCCCTGCATACAATAATATACGGGGCCCCCCCCCCGCATACAATAATATACGGGCCCCCCCCCCTGCATACAATAATATACGGGCCCCCCCCCCTGCATACAATAATATACGGGGCCCCCCCCCCTGCATACAATAATATATACGGGGCCCCCCCTGCATACAATAATATATACGGGGCCCCCCCCCTGCATACAATAATATATACGGGCCCCCCCCCCCTGCATACAATAATATATACGGGGCCCCCCCCTGCATACAATAATATACCGGACCACCCCCCCCCCGCATACAATATTACACGGGACCCCCCCTGCATACAATATTTCACGGGACCCCCCCGCATACAATATTACACAACCCCCCAAGAATACAATCCCACACGGCAGCCCCCCATAATACAATCTCACACCGTAGTCTCCCCCCCCCATCCCACATGGCAGCCCCTCTCACACGGCAGCCCCCCCCCCTCATACAATCCCACACGGCGGCAGCCCCCCCCATCATACAATCCCACACGGCAGCCCCCCCCCATCATACAATCCCACACGGCAGCCCCCCCCCATCATACAATCCCACACGGCAGCCCCCCCCCATCATACAATCCCACACGGCAGCCCCCCCCCCCATCATACAATCCCACACGGCAGCCCCCCCCCCATCATACAATCCCACACGGCAGCCCCCCCCCCATCATACAATCCCACACGGCAGCCCCCCCCCCATCATACAATCCCACACGGCAGCCCCCCCCCCCCCCATCATACAATCCCACACGGCAGCCCCCCCCCCCCCATCATACAATCCCACACGGCAGCCCCCCCCATCATACAATCCCACACGGCAGCCCCCCCCCTTCATACAATCCCACACTGTAGCCCCCATCATACAATCCCACACTGTAGCCCCCCATCATACAATTCCACACTGTAGCCCCCATCATACAATCCCACACCATAGTCGCCCCCCCATCCCACATGGCAGCCCCATCATAAGATCCCACACCATAGTCCCCCCCCCCCCCATGGCAGCCCCCCATCATACAATCCCACACAGCAGCCCCCCCCATCCAATCCCACACCATAGTCCCCCCCATCATACAATGTCACACGGCAGTCCCCCCCCCCCCATGGCAGCCCCCCTCTCACACCGTAGTCCCCCCCCATCCCACATGGCAGCCCCCCATCATACATCTCACACGGCAGTCGCAGCCCCCCCATCATACATCTCACACGGCAGTCCCCCCCCCCCCCCCCCGCATCATACAATCCCACACGGCAGCCCCGCATCATACAATCCCACACGGCAGCCCCGCATCATACAATCCCACACGGCAGCCCCCCATCATACAATCCCACACGGCGGCAGCCCCCCATCATACAATCCCACACGGCGGCAGCCCCCCATCATACAATCCCACACGGCGGCAGCCCCCCATCATACAATCCCACACGGCGGCAGCCCCCCATCATACAATCCCACACGGCGGCAGCCCCCCCCATACAATCCCACACGGCGGCAGCCCCCCCCCATACAATCCCACACGCCCCCCCCATCATACAATCCCACACGGCAGCTCCCCCCCATCATACAATCCCACACGGCAGCCGCCCCCCCCATCATACAATCCCACACGGCAGCCCCCCCCCCCATCATACAATCTCACACGGCAGCCCCCCCCCATTCAATCCCACACCATAGAGCCCCCCCATCATACGATCCCACACCATAGAGCCCCCCCATCATACGATCCCACACCATAGAGCCCCCCCATCATACGATCCCACACCATAGAGCCCCCCCCATCATACGATCCCACACCATAGAGCCCCCCCATCATACGATCCCACACCATAGAGCCCCCCCCATCATACGATCCCACACCATAGAGCCCCCCCCATCATACGATCCCACACCATAGAGCCCCCCCCATCATACGATCCCACACCATAGAGCCCCCCCATCATACGATCCCACACCATAGAGCCCCCCCCATCATACGATCCCACACCATAGAGCCCCCCATCATACGATCCCACACCATAGAACCCCCCCCATCATACGATCCCACACCATAGAGCCCCCCATCATACGATCCCACACCATAGAACCCCCCTATCATACAATCCCACAGGACAGTCCCCCCCCCATTCAATCCCACACCATAGTCCCCCCCATCATACGATCCCACACCATCATACAATCCCACAGGACAGTCCCCCCTCACAGAATTGTCAGCCCCCTCCACAGGCTTCACATGTACCTCTCAGTCAGACACTCTCCCCCTGTCAGTGCTAAAGACGCTGGTGCGCAGAACAGCCATGCCTAACCTTCCTACTGTAATGGTAGCAGCACTGAAATAGAAGCGCGCGTTGGCTGCCAACCCACGTGACCTAGAAAGGTCACGTGATAGTGTGACGTCAGAAGGTCCGTTTCGTGTCTGGAGTTTAGTCGCTACCATTCCGTTACCACAGACCATAAAGCAATTCTATGACGGAATGCCTTTTTGCAGCCCATAGACTTCTATTATGACGGAATGAATAATGGAACGCCTCTATAGACATTCCGTTATGTATTCCGTTATAGAATTGCATTATGGTCCGTTGTAACTGAATCCATAACGCAATTCACCTTTTTCCAATAAACGAAGTGTGAGCGAATTTCAAAATATAAAATTTGCTAATCTCTAGTTAAGACTCCACAGCCAGAAAGATCCGTAGATCTGTCTGCTGGTAATCAACAGGTTCCTGAGAACATAAATGAGGAAGTAAGCACGCAGGCTTCTATAGAAGACATATCCAGGAGATCTCAGAGACGTGGACTGGAGGAGGGGGCGTTATATAGAAGACATATCCAGGAGATCTCAGAGACGTGGACTGGAGGAGGGGGCGTTATATAGAAGACATATCCAGGAGATATCAGAGACGTGGTCTGGAGCAGGGGGCGTTATATAGAAGACATATCCAGGAGATCTCAGAGATGTGGACTGGAGCAGGGGCTGTTATATAGAAGACATATCCAGGAGATCTCAGAGACGTGGACTGGAGCAGGGGGCGTTATATAGAAGACATATCCAGGAGATCTCAGAGACGTGGACTGGAGCAGGGGGCGTTATATAGAAGACATATCCAGGAGATCTCAGACATGGACTGGAGCAGGGGGTGTTATATAGAAGACATATCCAGGAGATCTCAGAGACGTGGACTGGAGCAGGGGGCGTTATATAGAAGACATATCCAGGAGATCTCAGAGACGTGGACTGGAGCAGGGGGCGTTATATAGAAGACATATCCTGGAGATCTCAGAGACGTGGACTGGAGCAGGGGGCATTATATAGAAGACATATCCAGGAGATCTCAGAGACGTGGACTGGAGCAGGGGGCGTTATATAGAAGACATATCCAGGAGATCTCAGAGACGTGGACTGGAGCAGGGGGCGTTATATAGAAGACATATCCAGGAGATCTCAGAGACGTGGACTGGAGCAGGGGGCGTTATATAGAAGACATATCCAGGAGATCTCAGACATGGACTGGAGCAGGGGGTGTTATATAGAAGACATATCCAGGAGATCTCAGAGACGTGGACTGGAGCAGGGGGCGTTATATAGAAGACATATCCAGGAGATCTCAGAGACGTGGACTGGAGCAGGGGGCGTTATATAGAAGAATAAATATCAGGTGCGGAGAAGATGAAAACCTGTTCTATTTAGTAAAACATGTGACATACAACGTGGCCCCCCAGATAGCAGCCCGCAAACAAAATCACACTGCGCCCCTCCACATACCAAATCACGCAGCACCCCCCCCGCATCCAATATTACAATGCCCCCCCCCCGCATCCAATATTACAATGCCCCCCCCCCCTGCATACAATAATATACGGCCCCCCCCCTGCATACAATAATATACGGGCCCCCCCTGCATACAATAATATACGGCCCCCCCCCCTGCATACAATAATATACGGGCCCCCCCCCTGCATACAATAATATACGGGCCCCCCCCCCCCTGCATACAATAATATATACGGGGCCCCCCCCCCTGCATACAATAATATATACGGGGCCCCCCCCCTGCATACAATAATATATACGGGGCCCCCCCCCTGCATACAATAATATATACGGGGCCCCCCCCTGCATACAATAATATACGGGACCACCCCCCCCCCCCCCCCCGCATACAATATTACACGGGACCACCCCCCCCCCCCTGCATACAATATTTCACGGGACCCCCCCGCATACAATATTACACAACCCCCCAAGAATACAATCCCACACGGCAGCCCCCCATAATACAATCTCACACCGTAGTCTCCCCCCCCCATCCCACATGGCAGCCCCTCTCACACGGCAGCCCCCCCCCATCATACAATCCCACACGGCGGCAGCCCCCCCCCATCATACAATCCCACACGGCAGCCCCCCCCCCCCATCATACAATCCCACACGGCAGCCCCCCCCCATCATACAATCCCACACGGCAGCCCCCCCCCCCATCATACAATCCCACACGGCAGCCCCCCCCCCATCATACAATTCCACACGGCAGCCCCCCCCCCATCATACAATTCCACACGGCAGCCCCCCCATCATACAATCCCACACGGCAGCCCCCCCCATCATACAATCCCACACGGCAGCCCCCCCCCCCTTCATACAATCCCACACGGCAGCCCCCCCATCATACAATCCCACACTGTAGCCCCCCATCATACAATCCCACACTGTAGCCCCCATCATACAATCCCACACCGTAGCCCCCCATCCCACACCATAGTCTCCCCCCCCATGGCAGCCCCCCCATCCCACATGGCAGCCCCATCATAAGATCCCACACCATAGTCCCCCCCCCATGGCAGCCCCCCATCATACAATCCCACACAGCAGCCCCCCCATCCAATCCCACACCATAGTCCCCCCCATCATACAATGTCACACGGCATTCCCCCATCCCCCATGGCAGCCCCCCTCTCACACCGTAGTCCCCCCCCATCCCACATGGCAGCCCCCCATCATACATCTCACACGGCAGTCGCAGCCCCCCCATCATACATCTCACACGGCAGTCGTCCCCCCCCCCGCATCATACAATCCCACACGGCAGCCCCGCATCATACAATCCCACACGGCGGCAGCCCCCCATCATACAATCCCACACGGCGGCAGCCCCCCATCATACAATCCCACACGGCGGCAGCCCCCCATCATACAATCCCACACGGCGGCAGCCCCCCATCATACAATCCCACACGCCCCCCCCCCATCATACAATCCCACACGGCAGCCCCCCCCATCATACAATCCCACACGGCAGCCCCCCCCCCATCATACAATCTCACACGGCAGCCCCCCCCCATTCAATCCCACACCATAGAGCCCCCCCATCATACGATCCCACACCATAGAGCCCCCCCATCATACGATCCCACACCATAGAGCCCCCCATCATACGATCCCACACCATAGAACCCCCCTATCATACAATCCCACAGGACAGTCTGCCCCCATTCAATCCCACACCATAGTCCCCCCCATCATACGATCCCACACCATCATACAATCCCACAGGACAGTCCCCCCTCACAGAATTGTCAGCCCCCTCCACAGGCTTCACATGTACCTCTCAGTCAGACACTCTCCCCCTGTCAGTGCTAAAGACGCTGGTGCGCAGAACAGCCATGCCTAACCTTCCTACTGTATTGGTAGCAGCACTGAAATAGAAGCGCGCGTTGGCTGCCAACCCACGTGACCTAGAAAGGTCACGTGATAGTGTGACGTCAGAAGGTCCGTTTCGTGTCTGGAGTTTAGTCGCTACCATTCCGTTACCACAGACCATAAAGCAATTCTATGACGGAATGCCTTTTTGCAGCCCATAGACTTCTATTATGACGGAATGAATAATGGAACGCCTCTATAGACATTCCGTTATGTATTCCGTTATAGAATTGCATTATGGTCCGTTGTAACTGAATCCATAACGCAATTCACCTTTTTCCAATAAACGAAGTGTGAGCGAATTTCAAAATATAAAATTTGCTAATCTCTAGTTAAGACTCCACAGCCAGAAAGATCCGTAGATCTGTCTGCTGGTAATCAACAGGTTCCTGAGAACATAAATGAGGAAGTAAGCACGCAGGCTTCTATAGAAGACATATCCAGGAGATCTCAGAGACGTGGACTGGAGGAGGGGGCGTTATATAGAAGACATATCCAGGAGATCTCAGAGACGTGGACTGGAGGAGGGGGCGTTATATAGAAGACATATCCAGGAGATCTCAGAGACGTGGACTGGAGCAGGGGGCGTTATATATAGAAGACATATCCAGGAGATATCAGAGACGTGGTCTGGAGCAGGGGGCGTTATATAGAAGACATATCCAGGAGATCTCAGAGATGTGGACTGGAGCAGGGGGTGTTATATAGAAGACATATCCAGGAGATCTCAGAGACGTGGACTGGAGCAGGGGGCGTTATATAGAAGACATATCCAGGAGATATCAGAGACGTGGTCTGGAGCAGGGGGCGTTATATAGAAGACATATCCAGGAGATCTCAGAGATGTGGACTGGAGCAGGGGGTGTTATATAGAAGACATATCCAGGAGATCTCAGAGATGTGGACTGGAGGAGGGGGCGTTATATAGAAGACATATCCAGGAGATCTCAGAGATGTGGACTGGAGGAGGGGGCGTTATATAGAAGACCTATCTAGGAGATCTCAGAGATGTGGACTGGAGGAGGGGGCCTTATATAGAAGACATATCCAGGAGATCTCAGAGATGTGGACTGGAGCAGGGGGCGTTATATAGAAGACATATCCAGGAGATCTCAGAAACGTGGACTGGAACAGGGGGCGTTATATAGAAGACATATCCAGGAGATCTCAGAGATGTGGGCTGGAGGAGGGGGCGTTATATAGAAGACATATCCAGGAGATCTCAGAGACGTGGACTGGAGGAGGGGGCGTTATATAGAAGACCTATCCAGGAGATCTCAGAGACGTGGACTGGAGGAGGGGGTGTTATATAGAAGACACGTCCAGAAGATCTCATTGGTCCCGGGTCGGTTAGCTGACATCGCTGGCTGTGTGTAACAGCCATGATCTCAGCACTGTCACCATGTACATAGACAAGGTGACAGTTTGCAGACATGACGAATCTGTATATCATGGAGGCTTAAAGGGTTCATATTCCACCTCTGTCTGCGGAGTCTTTTTTCCATCGGCTGCGCAGTGCGGCGGAGGTACTGCAGAGTGCAGGGGCAGGGCATCGGGTAAGGCCACGTTCACACCAGAGAATGCCAGGAATCGGCCGGACAGATTATTCTGCGTGCATCGGTATTAGTTGTGTAGACCCCGGATCTCTGCCGGACCCCATTATACTGAGTGGGAGCAGGCGGCAGTATCCAGCAGGGTGCACCATGTGACGGTAGGTGCACTGCCCATCATGTTATAGATACATTTCTTTAGATAAGTGGCTTTATACGGATATAACACGTATTTTTATTGGAGCGCTGATAAAGTGGTGGGATTTTATTGTTGTGCAGTTTCTGTTCCAACGAGGCGTTCGCTCAAAAACTTTAAACATTAAAATGTATTGGCTCCATGTAGGCAAAAGTCGTATCGCGCAAGACTTCGGTGAATTACTGTGTTTTTAAAAACATTTTCAAATAGGAATCAGAAGCCAGTACCAAACCCGACTTCGGACTTATTTTTATATATATATATATATATATATATATATATATATATATATATATATATATATATAATTATTTATATATATTTTTTTTTTAATCAAATCTCTTTTTTATTTGTCAATATTACAAAGCTGTATACAGTAGAAACAATATTATGTCATAATACAGAAAAATAAATTTGTTCAAGATGTACATTGTGTATTGTAATTTTGTATATAATATAGCATATAAAACATACATGAAATACTCCCCCACCCCCCACCCTTTGTACTCTTTCCGGCCTGCATGCGACACCTTCCCACTTCTAGAATCTAATGTGTCTATTGGATAACCAATTACTCCATTCTTTCTAATTTTTTTTGGCGGACACCCTCTTTTCAGGAAAATAGCTTTTTCACAGATCAACATATCATTGACTTTGCCCATAAATTATTCTAAGGTCGGGGGGCTAGTCTGTATCCAGTGTAATGACATCAGTTTCCTGGCTACATACTGCGATCTTACTATACTCATCAGTCCCTATTTGAGAGACATAACCCAGAATACATATTTTGGGGTCCCTGTCTAGCCTAACTGCCATGTTTTGGTGTATGATCTCTAGTACCCCCGACCAGAACCTATCCAGACATTGACACTTCCATATCGTGTGGATCAAGTCAGCTGGTTCCGTAGAACACCTTGGGCAGCACGCGTTCATTCTGACCCCAATATGTTTTAGAAATACTAGCGTTTTGTATACTCTCTATGAATGACGTAGAGTTGGCACAGCTTTCCCTGTTCACGGTATCGCCTCTAAAATATCCTCCCACTGTCCCTGCCCTATCCCTCCCACATCTTCCTCCCACTTTTTCATTCTAGTTAACGGATGAGAGATCAGAAACTTGTCCAGTAGCAATGTATAGCGCATAAATATCAAATCTCTCTTTTCGTTCCCTATAAGGATTAATTTTTGAGCCGTGTCTAATTTCACAATGCAAGTATCTTTTTTTTTTTCTTTATGGCGTTTCTGTAGGTAGAGATAAAACCTTGTTTGAGGAATTAGAAAATTTCTCTTGTATATTCGTAAATGCTTTGAACACCCCATCTTCTACCAAATCGCCTATCCTATGAATTCCGTTATTTTCCCATCCCTGAAAACCTGACAGAGAAAGAAATTCCGGAAGCCGAGAGTTGTTCCAAATTGGGGCCAACTCACTGACGCCCATCACCCCTCTCAGCTGCTTGACCTTCATCCAGACTCTTTCCATAAGGCCTATCAGAGGGATATTATCTGCCAGCGTATGCTCCCCCTCCCCTTCCAGTATCCACATTAAATCCTTCTTCCCCAATTTCTGCTGTAAAATCCGGCTAGTCATGTCTGTCAGTGTATAATCTTTCCATTCCTTAAAATGCTGACACTGTGCTGCTAGGTAGTAAATCCATGGATTTGGTACTGCCAATCCCCCGGTCTTTTTAGAATATTGTAATGTTTCAAGTTTGATCCTTGGTTGGGTTTCTCTCCATATAGGCTCCCTAAAGATAGTTAATTTTATGGAATCTGTCTAAAGGTAGCCAGATCGGGGTGTTATGAAGCACGTATAAAAGTTGTGGCATCATTACCATCTTAAGGAGATTTACTCTGCCCACTATGGGCAGAAAAAGATTCCATGCTTTAGCTTTTTTTCTAAACTGCGCAAGCAGGGGGGATAAGTTCAATTCTTTAAAATTCCTAAATATTTTATATTATTTACACATGGGATATTATGGGCTATGATAACCTCAGATTTCGCCTGGTCATCTATAGGCATCCATGCCGATTTTTGCCAATTAATCGTTAGTCCTGACAGATAACCAAACAGAGACATAGTCGCCGATAGTGAAGACGTCGTATCCCCCAGGAATAACAGTGTCATCAGCGTATAACGCAATTTTGTTATTTATCCGGCCATATTGGAAACCTTTAATGTTTGGGGACTTACACACTGCCGCCGCCAAGGGCTCAGTTGCTATAGCAAAATGAAGAGGGGACAGTGGGAACCCCTGCCTAGTTCCCTTTGCCAGTTGGATGTAGTTGGACACGCTCCCATTCACCCTAATACGCACCCTTCGATTAGAGTAGAGGAACTGTATCCACTTAATAAACCGCTGACCAAAGCCCATGCATCTCAACGTCTCCCAAAGGTACCTCTACTCTACACTGTCGAAGGCCTTAGCGGCGTCAAGCGACAGAACGGCGATATCTCCACAGTTGTCTGCTGGGATTTGTGAGCTGGTATATAATCTGCGAATGTTAATAGCTGTAGATTTCTGGGGCATAAAGCCTGTTTGGTCCGGATGAATTATGCTCAGTATAACCTTTAGATAATCTTTTTGCCAGAACTTTTGATAACAACTTAACATCTGATGTTAGTAGGGATATAGGCCTGTATGAGTCAGGTAATCGTGGATGCTTCCCTGGTTTTGGTATCCCTACTATAAGTGCCTCCTGCATAGATGCCGGAAGACAGCCCACCTCCCATGAAAAATTAAAGACCTTCAATAATTCTGGTAACAGTATATCCTGAAATCTCTTATATGTCTCCACCCGGGCTTTGTCATTAGCCATGTCCTTCAAGCTATCCACCAATTCATCCATGGTAATGGGCGTTTCTAGTTGGTCCCTTTTCTCTTCCGAAAGTGTGGGCAAATCCACCCCCCCCCCCCTAAGAAATTGTACTACCTCCTCCTCAGAATTCGCATACTTGGAGGTATACAACGAGGAGTAGAATCTCTGCAATACCCCCAGCATTTCCTCTGTACTTGTGCAAGACGTCCTCTGGGGATTCAGAAGTTCCACTATACATGTTGGTCCTTGTTGGGCCCTGGAAAAAAACGATAGTGTGTGTCCTACACTCTCACCTTGTGCAAATGTGCGTTGTTTATAAAAGACACGTTTTCTATCTGCTACCTTCAAGAGGTGATATCTCAACTGTTCTTGTACTTCTTTTAATACCCTACAGGTGTCCTGTGAGGGTGCAATCCCAACTGCCCTCTCCGCCTCCTCAACTTCCTTGTGGACTCTATAATCCGCTGTTTTAGATCTAGTTTTATGTGCACTAATAGATATAATTAGTAACCCCCTCAAATAGGCTTTCATAGCATCCCAGACCACATGAAGGCATGTAGTACCTGTATAAAAAATAAAGTATTCTTTAAGGGATTCTGTTATATGTGTCAGGTCTTCCATAATTTTTATCCAATTCGCATTACATTTCCATAATTTCGGCCCCACTCTATTCCTCCCAAGATCCAGCTCCACCCTTAGTACAGAATGGTCCTAAATTGATCTGGGAAGGTAATCGCAGGAATGAACATACGGAAGCATTCTATCGTTCACCAATGCTAAATCTAACTGACATAGGGAACAATATGTAGACGAGCTACAAGAATATTTACGTTCTGTCGGGTGTCTCAGTCTCCATATATCCATTAATCCCACCTCTGTCATGATGTTACACAATGCCGAGCTTCCGGGGGATCTTCCATTTCCCTCCACCCTACATCTATCCAACCGGTCATTCGGTGTGCAGTTGTAGTCTCCTACCAACATCCACGGAGTCTCGGTGTCACGGATGTAGTAGGGCTGAACACCAAAAGACAATCAAGAAGGAAGGGGAAAGACACTAGGCCTCACCGTTAGGGAAGAAAAGGGTCACCACCTATAAAACCCTGCTTCTGGCCCTAACTCCTATCCGTATGGGCACCTCTCGATGGTAGAGATACCTATACACGGGAACCTAGAAAACCCTGGTGACCCTCAGATGCCCTAAAGATAATGACAGGGCAGAGACCACCACCTAGCGTCTCACTGAGGCCTAGTAAACAACCAGGCAAGGGGGAATGCAAAACACGACAAGCGGAACACTTAACTTCAGAGGATGAAGGATGAACAGGACTTCAACACGAACAACACTCCAGCTCTTCCAAGACCAAATGAAACTATCCCAAGCAAGGAGTGATGGGAAAAGTCAGACTTAACATGTTTTCCCAGCATTAAGGGTAGATGCTGCACTAACATTTATTGTAAAGTCTGGCCTATAGGCTTTCCGGAGTGAGTACCAACCCTCTCCCCCTTCCCGAGTAACAGATCTGTTCCCACAGAAAATTGGTAATTCACATACAACAGAAGAAAATACTCTGGCTGCTGCCTGTTCGTTTAGTTGCACTGTATCGTGTCTGCTCCTGACCCGTGGTTAATAAAGCAAATTAAAACGTTGATCTGTGCGTGCCGCCGGAGTATTTTCTTCTGTTGTGTGTGAATTACCAATATCTGACACCAGCTGAGCACCTCCTGACCAGGGGACACACTGAATAGTGTCTGGAGCTGCACTTGCAGGAGGAAGAGGGGTATTGTGCAGTGCCAATGGATCTGTTGTCTAATTCCAGTGTTCCCACAGAAAACATTCCGAATCAACTCTTTCCTAGGGCTCTCCTTAACAGAGATTCCCACTTTTTGAACCAGCATATTTAACCTTACAACTCTTAAATGCTCTTAGGAGCCAGATATAACCTAAAAACATTCCTTGAGCTGCACTTTCTGTGCATTACTCACGCTCCTGCATCAGAGGAACCGATAGCTTGTTAGTATTCGCAAAGTCCCATCAGTGGAACTGACAAAATGACATTATTGAAACAGACAATTTCCAGAGATCTTCTCAGGCATCCTTGTCTCGTGCTCTTAATTGATTTTCATGGCAGTCCAGCCAATGTGCCGCCTCTTCTGGGTCCTCAAAGAACTGGGTAGATCCTAGCACCACAACCCGTTTTGGCCGGGAATAACATGGAGTACGGAATTTGTAGATTCCTAAGCCTTTTCTTGACGCCCAGGAACTTTGTCCTCTTCTTTTGGACCTCTGTGGAATAGTCCGGAAGGATGGAAATTTGTGCTCCATTGATGACCAGGTCCACGTTGTCACGTGACTGCCTCAGAATGGTATCCCTGTCCTTAAAATGTTGTATTTTGGCCAGGATAGGTCTTGGTGGTCTACCAGGAGGCAGTGGTCTTGTGGGCACCCGATGAGCTCTTTCTACAGCATATAATGAAGACAGTCCTTTGTCCTGAAATATCTGGTGCAACCATTTTTCAATATATTCTGTGGCATTTGTCCCCTCTTTTTTTTCCGGCACCCCCACTATTCTGATGTTATTACGGTGTGATCGATTTTCCAGATCGTCCGTCTTAGCAAACAGTGCCGCTTCATCTCTTGCAGTCATTTTGGCCACCATCTTAAGAGGCCTGGTTTTATCTTCCATCTCTGACACTCTCTTTATTTCAAGCATGGAAGTTCTTTCATTGATTTTATGCATGTTATGCCTGATCAGGGATATATTTTCTCTCAGGCCACCTACTTGGAGGTTGAGGGCTTTTAAGGTACTATTGCAGCTAGCTACTGCTTTAATGATATCTTTAAGGGTAATTTCTTTTTCAGGATGTTTGTGAGGGTTTGCTTTATCCTGGGCTTTTATTCGGGGTATAGAGACTTGGCAGTCTTTGTTGTTCACCCCCTCTTCATCTGTGGAGTGATCCTCTTGCTCAGAGGAGGAATTATCTCCAGCACCATCGGTCTGTGACCAGTCATTTGCCCCTTCTACTACCCTGGCATATTTGCTAAGGCGTGCTGCTACTCGCCGCCTCCTGTCTTTCTTCCTCCTCCTCAATTCCCGCACCATCTTGGCTGCCCACCGACCTATCTGTGCTTGCGCCGCTCTTCCCCCCTCTTCGGCAGGTTGTCCTCCTCCACTAAGTGTTCCAGAGGGATCTGCCGTCTTCTGGGACTCTTACCAGTGGTTTTCTTACCACCAGAAGGCTGCAATCTCTACGATGTTTCAGGATTCAAGCAGGAGCGGTCTGACTCGCGTCCTACTCCATGCTGCGGTAGGCCACGCCCTCGGATTCCTATTTTAAAATGTTTTTAAAGATGCAGTTATAAATACAGAAGTAATTCACAGAAGTTTCGTGCGAGTTCGGACGATAAGAATTTTACCTATGCGGAGCCAATACATTTTAATGCTGTACAGAAATAGCATTAAAAACTATGTTTTTAAACAAATCTACTTTGGATCTACTATCTGAAGGTTGATTTGCTTAAGCCCCTAGTTGCAGGTGCAGTTAGTTCTGAGCGATCCTTAGAGACTTGTTCAGACTAGAACTGTATTTGACGCTGTTTACCATGCGAGGTGCACATTGTATGCTTGTAGCTGAAGGACGCTGAGATCACAGAAAGTTAGTGACCACCATAACCCACGAAGGTGCAGAGCGGTTCCTTATACAGTGCCTAGTGCACCGCCGTGGTGGTGGAGGGTAGTCATAAATACTCGCTGTACTTTCACACAATGGTGTAAATAACAAATTTATAGATCATTTCATTAAAAAAAAAATCTGCCTTCATCCACCTGAAAAAAAGCTGTAAAATCATGGACACTAGGTTCTCACTTCCACCTAAGTTGCCGTCCGCTGCTTGTTGTCAGACAAGATCCGTCCCCAGTAACATAGACTCACAAGACCGCAAACAGGAAATGGGGGCGAGTCAGAGCTAGCTGAGATCCTGATCCTGAGAACCTGCTTCTATACTGCTTCTGAAGATTGTAGGAGACCCCTAACTTTCTGTAATTGTGATTTTTCTCCTCCTTATCTTTTCTGTGAGCTCCAAAGCTAAAACAAACATAGTGTGAAGTAAGGAAATGGACATCACAGCAATACAGTGGTGGCAGGTTTTACAGAAGTGATACGCCCCCTGCTTCTGAGTGAATTGCATCTAGGTGTGCAGTATCTGTATAAGCGCCACCTGCTGATTGTTTATGGGTGTTGGGAGTTAGACTTCTATATTGATCTCTTATTGATGACCTATCCTTAGTACATGCCGGAGAAACCCTTCAAGGACCGCTGTATTTCATCATGCTGCTTCCTAAAAATAAATCTATTCAACTGCAACATCTGTGTGGTCGTGAGGAGCTGTCATAAACCAAATCTGCCAACCCAATGTCCATCTAGATAGTAATAATAATAATCTTTTATTTATATATCGCCAACATATTCCGCAGTGTTTTATAATTACCCTGATTGGACCTATAGAATCCTCCACTGCTCCAGCACTGAGGCTCCTGTGGTCTCCTTCAGTCTGTTTACATCACTGCAACGACAACATTGGTTGGAGCTCTGATGGCGGTATGTATATCACCTGACCATTAAGGCCTATGATGGTCTATAGCGGTCTCGTGCTGTTCATACTGGCATCACTGATGACGTCTTCTATTGACTGTAGGGTCATGTGAAGGTGTGACATACCATGAAACTGTCTTGACCTCACGCATGTTTTGATCACTATAATAAGAGAGAACACAACATCTATACTTTATTATCTCCTCCGATGTCTCCTTTTTATTATGTCCAGTAATTGTATTTTACATAGGATTTTCTATTGTCTAATCTTCTTTCCATTCAGGTTCCTACAATATAGGATCTGCTCAGTGGAGATCTTCTATATAAGACCCTTCTCCTGATTGACCCAACAAGGATGGACAAGGACAGGGACAAGATGGCAGAGAGTATAATAAATCTCACCCTAGAGATCCTTTTCTGGCTTACTGGCGAGGTGAGAGATTCTGATGATGTCACATTACATCATCTTATCTATGTTACTAACAGATGGACATGACTGGAGAGGTGAGGGACTCTGGAGATGTATAGAGTGATATGTATTACTGTGTCTTTCCATAACCAGGACTACACAGTAGTGAAGAAGACCTCTAGTAAGCGCTGTCAGGCCCCTGTGTCTGAAGATTGGGGAAGAACCCTGAGCCCAATCACGTGGCCTCCACCTCACTACCTGATCCATGAGGAAATCAATAGAGAGAAGATCCTAGAACTCACCAACAAGATGATTGAGCTGCTGACTGGAGAGGTGACACTGCTGGGAATGCTGGGACATTATACAGAAATGCTATGAAGGGATCGGAGTGATGACTGTATCATTGTGTTGTCAGGTTCCTATAAGGTGTCAGGATGTCACAGTCTATTTCTCCATGGAGGAGTGGGAGTATGTAAAAGGACACAAAGATCTGTACAAGGACATCATGATGGAGGATCACCGGCCCCTCACATCACCAGGTAATAGACATGACTAAATACACATGTCCTCTCATTATCTGTATGTGAGCAATTCATTCAGTCACTGGATGTGTTTCATACTGTTGGAAACAAAAATCTTTTGAAGCAACTTCTTCCTCAGAAGATTCTTTTGTTTAAGCCTCATTCACACGTCAGTGATTTTCATCAGTGATTGTGATCCAAAACCAGGATTTGAGCCTCCACACACATAAGATATGTAACAGCGGCTGCTAATGTTCCCCTGTTTATCGCCGTGGTTCCGGGCTCCGCATTCAGCGGTGATCTACTGCCAGTGTTTCCACATTCACCGCTGCAGTCCTGAGCTCTGTCCTTACATGCATTGTCAGTCCTAGGATCCGCTCCGCAGTTCCTTCCAGCCCTGAGCACAGCATGCTTACAGGTTGTTGTCTGTAGCACTTCCTTTAGGGCACGTCACTTCCTGTGCTTTATGGGTTAGATCATATGACCTTGCTGACCAATCCTAGCCCTCCTGCACATAAATAAGTGGCTCAGCCCCCTTCCCAGGTGCCTGAGCGTCAAGGTTCTTGTGTCCTGCAAAGGTTGCTGATATCTCTGCTAGTCTCCCTGTGTATCTGACCTGTGCTTGTGTTTCTGGACTCCTCTACCTGTTTGATCTCTGCCTGCTTGCCTTGATTCTCCTGTTGCCAATCTGGATTGCTTGACTTGTAAATGTGCAGCCTGCCCGGACCTATTGCTTGTTTGACTTTGCCTCATCCTTGGGTCCTGCACTGTTGTTCATGGTTACGGCTTGGCCTGCTGACTACGTCTGTACCTCTGGTACCTTGATCAGGTACCTCCTTCTCAAGAGGTCGCGACCTGGTGTTCTTCTTTGGAAAGTCTATCCTCACCATCAGGGGTACTGTGAGGAGGTAGGACACGTGGCACTTTGGGTTCACACCTGCTGGTTCATGACAAGGTATAGGGGAAAGATCTGTACCTGTTCTGTGTTTAGAGCCTCACCTGGTTTTGGCTCAAAATCTCTGATGGAAATCAGTGACCGAACACTGACGTGTGAATGAGGCCTTATTCAGAAACAAGAGCAGCAAAACAAGCATTGAAGTCAATGTAAAACTTAGATTATGGCATAAGAGGTAAATGGAAGTGAATTACAGCCGTGGTAAAAAGCAGCCACCGTCCTTTATACCTCAGAGAACAAAGGAATAATTCATATTTTAATTCAAGTTTTCCGCAGTGTGTCGCTGTACGTAGACTTCAGTGTTTTACACACAGATTCCATCATTCCATCATCATTATACGTAACCATAGATCTACACAAGTTACACCGACAACAGCTTCTAATTGGATAAAAGTTCCTTATCACGATCTCTTCTTGCATAAATAATTTGTTCCTGGGGACTTTCATTAATCCTCTCCAATTCAAGTACCGATCTCCATTTTTCTTTCCAAAGAGCCCCATGGTCCATAAAACCAAGATAGGCTCTTTGATTTATCACCTGTCCAACACCAAGGATCGATCATGATCATAAACATGTAAATGGTTAGTTTTAATAGACAAATACATTTATCTTGGCCAAGGCTTCAACTTCTAGTGCAAATATTATCTGCTTTCTAAAGGTAACCATTCCATCATAACATTTTCAATGGCTTAAAGGGGTTCTCCGGGAATTAGGAAAATGAAAATACTTGAATATTACTTTATTATAAATATATTCTCAAATAACTTAGATTATTTATAATGGCTCATTTTGTCTGGGGAGCAATCATCAGGGGAAACAAAATGGCCGTAGTCCCATTAGTTCACACAAAACCTGTCCTAACGACACAGCAGGACAAGTTATTTTACAACAGGTGCAAAGAGCTGCCTCCTCCTCCTGTCTACTTGTCAGGGATTATGATCCTAAATACAGATAAGAACTTTTAGATGAATCTCTGGGGAATTTAGTTTATGAGGAGACATGAAGTACAGAGAGGACGGACAGGACAGGCTGTGGTAATGGAGACTGTAAACAAGTGCTGGTGCTCATTACCCCTCCTCACCCTCCTCTCTTGTCTCCTCATTATCTCCATTCCCACACAGATTCACCTGTATTCAGGATCATGATTCCTGACAAGTAAAGCAGAGAGGAGGATGAGGCAGTTCTATAGCTCAGTGTTCAGAAGTAACTTGTCCTCCTGTGTGATTAGGACAGGTTTTGTGTGTACTGATAGGACGGTGGCCATTTTATTTCTCCTAATGATTGCTCCCTAGACATAACAAGCCTTTCTAAGTAATGGAAGGTATTTGCGAATATATTTATTACAAAGTAATATTTAAGTATTTATATTTTTTTTATTCCTGGAGAACCCCTTTAAAGGCCTCTATTTTCAGTATTCACTTCAAAATGGTGATTAACTTTTTAGCTAACCTCCTTTTTGAGGTGTAAACACAAGGGGTGTCCTTTACTATTCTGAAATAAGCCTATTATTTAAAGGGGCAGATGTCGGTGCAACGGTTAGTAGCGCCGCTCTCTGCGAATTCGCCCTACTCCATGCCAGGTCTACAATTGTGGGTGTAGCGTGGACGGCGAAGGTAGGGGGGGGTGCCTGCGCCTCTTCATAACTTAGGAGGAACCAGCGCCAGCTTAGGGCTTTAAGAACTGCATTTAAAACACCAGTCTTGATAAATGTGCCCCAAGATTTATACCTAAGACAACATGGCTTACCATCCGATCTAATCCGGATTCTGAAATACCGACAGTTAAGGAAGAGAGAACATCACCTGAGAGATGTCCCAGTCCTCTTCTTCCACAGGATAATTCAGAAGAACATCACTATGTCCTACGGGATGATCGGGTAGATGGATACAATGGCATCATGATGGAGGATCACCGGCCCCTCATATCACCAGGTAGTAGACATGACTAAATGCACACCTCTCATTATCTGTATGTAAGGAATGAATTCAGTCACTGGATGTGTTTCCTACAGTTAAGGAAGAGATAACAACACCGGAGAGATGTCCCAGTCCTCTTCTTACACAGGATGGTTCAGAAGAACATCACAATGTCCCACAGGATGATCAGGTAGATAGAGATAAAGGTCTCATGAAATGTCCCCTATGATCTGTAGAAGACTGTGATGATCTTGTTTTATCCACCAGTATTATATGTTTTATCCTTGTATAATGAGAAAGATGGAGATGGCAGGATTACAGCTGACCATAGACGTTACATGTTGTCTGGATCTTCTCACTATTTTCTGCCTGTAGAGACTTTTTAGATGGCCTTCTCTGTGAACTGCTGCAGATCTTTTGTGGTTGCGCAAGAGTGGCAGAACAGTTTTCTGAGAGATCTTAGGCCGGGACCATTCAATACTACAAATGATCAAAGTTGTGCTCGGATTGTCAGCTTGAACATGAACATCAGCAGATAAATGCATCATTATCTTCAAAGGTTTTGTAGTCTAGGCTGCAGTCTCCTGGTGTCTCCTTACTGTCAGAATGGCAGTACCAAGATCATACCACGGATTCTATTCTAGCACATGTACTGTAGATGCAAGTCATCCTTCTTACTTGAATAGAGTATAATATAATATTCAGGGATGTAGCTAAAGGCTCATGTGCCCTGGTGCAAGAGTTCAGCTTGGTCTCCTTTCCCTCAATGCTTTGTGGCCAGGGGCAGGGAAGCTCATAGCCTGAGGCGAAAATTGAAATTTCATCCCCTGCCAAATTCTTGACCCTACCCCTTCCCTCCAGCCAGAGATGTAACTTGACCTGCATGAACTTTGTATAGTACCGGTGTCTTCTTATGTGGCAGAAGGGTCTTGGGCCCCCTCAGGCTCCTAGGCCCAGTAGTAACTGCACCCCTTACAGCAGGGGTGGGAACCTTTTTGCTGTCGAGGGCCATTTGGATATTTGTAACATCGTTCAGGGGCCATACAAAATTCTCAACTTAAAAATTTAACGGCTATATTTGGTCAAACATAGAAGTGACTTAGGGGTAAGTTACAGAAATTGTGCTTCAATTAAAAAAATCTATAGCGCTATATTTTTGCAGCACAAAATGGCGCCTGCGCTATATATTACAAATAATACAGGTGCCATTTTGACCACATAAAGCAGTCTAATTATTAAGTTGAGAATGTTATATATTTAGTTCTTTATTTGGTAATAATGGCAGCCAAGCTAAACCCAGAGGGGTCCAAAGAGGGGTTCACCCAGCTTTCGCTCTCCCTGCCACTGTCCCTGCCTCTTTCTTTACATATGTCCCTACCTTTGTCTCTTTCTCAGCCTCAGATCTGCCCCCCCCCACCTCTATCAGCCTCAAATCACCCTCCTATCAGACCCCCCCAGTCTACATTAGCCTCATGAGACCCTCCCCAGCCTTAGATCAGACCCCCAGCCTCAGATCAGACCCTATAAGACCTACCAACCTCAGATCAGCCCCCATCAGACCGCCCCAGCCTCAGATTAGCCCCCATCAGACCCTCCCTAGCCTCAGATCAGACTTACCCTAGCCTCAGATCAGCCCCCATCAGACCTCAGATCAGACATTTAAAATAAATAATAAAAAAATAAACTTGCCTCTCCAGCTCCGGACGGCGCTGCCACTTGGCAGATTCACTTACCCTCCCTGGTCTTCTTCCCGCCACGCTGTACTGTGACCTGACAGCGCACAGCGTCAGGTCATAGTGCACATCTACAGTGGGGGAAATAATTATTTGACCCCTCACTGATTTTGTAAGTTTGTCCAATGACAAAGAAATGAAAAGTCTCAGAACAGTATCATTTCAATGGTAGGTTTATTGTAACAGTGGCAGATAGCACATCAAAAGGAAAATCGAAAAAATAACTTTAAATAAAAGATAGCAACTGATTTGCATTTCATTGAGTGAAATAAGTATTTGAACCCCTACCAACCATTAAGAGTTCTGGCTCCCACAGAGTGGTTAGACACTTCTACTCAATTAGTCACCCTCATTAAGGACACCTGTCTTAACTAGTCACCTGTATAAAAGACACCTGTCCACAGAATCAATCAATCAAGCAGACTCCAAACTCTCCAACATGGGAAAGACCAAAGAGCTGTCCAAGGATGTCAGAGACAAAATTGTAGACCTGCACAAGGCTGGAATGGGCTACAAAACCATTAGCAAGAAGCTGGGAGAGAAGGTGACAACTGTTGGTGCGATTGTTCGAAAATGGAAGGAGCACAAAATGACCATCAATCGACCTCGCTCTGGGGCTCCACGCAAGATCTCACCTCGTGGGGTGTCAATGGTTCTGAGAAAGGTGAAAAAGCATCCTAGAACTACACGGGAGGAGTTAGTTAATGACCTCAAATTAGCAGGGACCACAGTCACCAAGAAAACCATTGGAAACACATTACACCGCAATGGATTAAAATCCTGCAGGGCTCGCAAGGTCCCCCTGCTCAGGAAGGCACATGTGCAGGCCCGTCTGAAGTTTGCCAATGAACACCTGAATGATTCAGAGAGTGACTGGGAGAAGGTGCTGTGGTCTGATGAGACCAAAATAGAGCTCTTTGGCATTAACTCAACTCGCTGTGTTTGGAGGAAGAAAAATGCTGCCTATGACCCCCAAAACACCGTCCCCACCGTCAAGCATGGGGGTGGAAACATTTTGCTTTGGGGGTGTTTTTCTGCTAAGGGCACAGGACAACTTATTCGCATAAACGGGAAAATGGACGGAGCCATGTATCGTGAAATCCTGAGCGACAACCTCCTTCCCTCTGCCAGGAAACTGAAAATGGGTCGTGGATGGGTGTTCCAGCACGACAATGACCCAAAACATACAGCAAAGGCAACAAAGGAGTGGCTCAAGAAGAAGCACATTAAGGTCATGGAGTGGCCTAGTCAGTCTCCGGACCTTAATCCAATCGAAAACCTATGGAGGGAGCTCAAGCTCAGAGTTGCACAGAGACAGCCTCGAAACCTTAGGGATTTAGAGATGATCTGCAAAGAGGAGTGGACCAACATTCCTCCTAAAATGTGCGCAAACTTGGTCATCAATTACAAGAAACGTTTGACCTCTGTGCTTGCAAACAAGGGTTTTTCCACCAAGTATTAAGTCTTTTTTTGTTAGAGGGTTCAAATACTTATTTCACTCAATGAAATGCAAATCAGTTGCTATCTTTTATTTAAAGTTATTTTTTCGATTTTCCTTTTGATGTGCTATCTGCCACTGTTACAATAAACCTACCATTGAAATGATACTGTTCTGAGACTTTTCATTTCTTTGTCATTGGACAAACTTACAAAATCAGTGAGGGGTCAAATAATTATTTCCCCCACTGTACATGCACTACGTCCTGACACTGTACGTGTCAGAACACAGCGTGGGGCCGGAAGAAGACCAGGGAAGTTGAGTACAGCTAGCAATGCGCTGTTCTCACCTTCCTGTGCCTCCCGCAAGCTAATGAGCATTTTCACAATATGTTCTGTCAAGGGGCCGGGGGCCACAGGAAATGGTCCCGCAGGCTGCATACGGCCCGTGGGCCAGAGGTTCCCCACCCCTGTCTTACAGCTACGCCCCTGATAATATTGGAAGTTGATTATTGGAAAAGCTATATAGGATTATTTTCATCAGCACAATTTTCTAGCTGCTCAGATGCATCCATCCATTTTGAACCTTTGATTATGGATACCTGGTCATGTGATCTCTAGTCTGACCTCCAGTCTGAGGCTTGCTGTCTCTCTCCTGTGTGGCCGACATCCTGTGAACTACAAAATTACAGCATCATTTATCAGATCCCTCTGGAGAGCTCCCTCCCCACCAGCTACTCCTCCTTGTCTTCTGTATCTCCCTAAACATATCATGCTGCTGAAGATATCATCTCTACATTATCCATTACACTACAGTCTAAACCTTTGCTCTTCTAGTGTAATGGATAATGTAGAGATGATATCTTCAGCAGCATGATATGTTTAGGGACATACAGAAGACAGGAAGAGCAGCTGGTGGGGAGGGATCTTTGTTTTTCTATGGCAGACCACATTTTGCAAAATTCTTACTGAATCCGATTAGTTTAGAGTCAATTTGCTCATCTTTACTCTGAAGGTATTAATTTCAGGGACTCGTTGACTAAACTTTAGACAATGAGTCCCTGAAACTAATACGTAATTGTTCTGCCATACAAAAACAAAGCTTATTCGATTTGTTTCAGATCAATCACTTGAAAACAGTGGCCAGTGCATTTAACCCCTTAAGTACCTGCGCCGTACATGTATGGCGTGCTGATCTGCTCCGGCAGGGGTCCAGCAGTCACTGATAGCCGGACCCCTGCTGTATACACCGGTAGCGGGGAAACCGCTGATGTTGTTGCGGTCAGCGCTGCCTCGGCACGTGCAATTTTCTGCCAGGTGGGGGGGGGGGGGCATCGGATCCCCGCCCTGCTGTGACGGAGACCCGATTGCAGGGAAGGCAGCCCGATGCCTTCATTAGGCATCATGGCTGCCTTCCGTGACAGCCTCTGAGATCCAGCCCCCTGGATCTCACAGGCAGGAAGCTGTAAGTGTATTATAGTGTGTAATACACTTACAGCCAATGCATTACAATACAGAAGTATTGTAATGCATTGTAAAGAGGATCAGACCCCCAAAAGTTTAAGTTCCAGAGTGGGAGAAAAAAAAAAAGTAGAAAAAAAAGTTAAAAAAAAAGTTTTGCAAAAAAAAAAAGTTAAGTTTCAAGTAGAAAAAAAAAAAGCATCTTTTCCCCCCCAAAAAATAAAAATAAAATGTAAAAAATAGGGAAAAAAGACATATTGGGTATCCCCTTGTCCATATTGACCGGCTCTATAAATATATCACATGACCTAACCCCTCAGGTGAACGTCAAAAAAATAAAATAAAAACTGACCTTAAGTCACTAAAAGTGCAACACCAAGCGATCAAAAAGGCACATGCCTCAAAAATAGTACCAATCTAACCGTCACCTCATCCCGCATAAAATTAGTCCCTAACTTAAGACAATCGCCCAAAAAACAAAAAAACTATGACTCTTAGACTAGGGAGACACTAAAACATTTTTTTTTTTTGTTTCAAAAATGCTTTTATTGTGTTAAATGTGACATATTGGGTATCGCCATGTCCGTAACAACCTGCTCTATAAAATACCATATGACCTAACCTCTCAGATGAACTCCGTAAAAATATATATATTTGTGTCAAAGCCATTTTTGTCACCTTACATCACAAAAAGTGTATAAGCAAGTAATCAAAGTCATAGGTACCCCAAAATAGTGCCAATCAAATCGTCATCTGATACCCTACCTAAGACAATTGCCCAAAAAAAAAAAAAATATGGCTCTAAGACTATGGAGACACTACATGATTTGTTTTGTTTAAAAAATGCTGTTATTGTGTAAAACTTAAATAAATAAAAAAAGTATACATATTAGGTATCGCCGCATCTGTAAGAAGCTGCTTTATTAAAATTTCACATGAACTAACCCCTTAGGTGAACACCGTAAAAAAAAATTATTAAAACGGTATAAAAAAAGCCATCACAAAAAGTGTAATACCAAGCGATCAAAAAGTCGTATGAACCCTACAATAGTACCAATGAAACGGTCATCTCATACTGAAAAAAATTTGTCCCTACATGAGAGTCGCCCAAAGAATATGGAGACACTAAAACATTATTTTCAAAAAAGCTTTTATTGTGTTAAATGTAAAAAAATATAGAAAAAGTTGATATATTTGCCGCGTCCGTAACAACTTGCTCTATAAAATACCATATGAACTAACCCTAATTTAAAGTGTGTCAAAAAAGTGTTTGTCACTTTACATAACAAAAAGTCATATGTACCCTAATATAGTACCAACAAAACTGCCACCTTATCCCATAGTTTCCAAAATTGGGTAATATTTTTGGGAGTTTCTACTCTAGGGGTGCATCAGGGGGTGTTCAAATGTGACATGGCAACTTAAAATTCTCCCAGTGTAATATGCCCTTCAAAAACCATATGGTGCTCCTTTCCTTCTGTACCCTGCCGTGTGCCCGTACAGCAGTTTACGACCACATATGGGGTGTTTCTGTAAACTACAGAATCGGGTTAATAAATAGAGTTTTGTTTGCCTGTTAACCCTTGCTTTGTTACTGGAAACAATTCTGAAATTTCATCTCCATTTTCCTTTAATTCTTGTGGAACACCTAAAGGGTTAATAAAGTTTGTAAAAACAGTTTTGAATACCTTGAGAGGTGTAGTTCCTAAAATGGGGTAATTTTTGAGTGGTTTCTGTTATGTAAGCGTCACAAAGTGACTTCCGACCTGAACTGGTCCTTAACCTGTTATGGACACAGGGCGTACAGGTACGCCCTGATGTCCTGGTTCTTAAGGACACATGGCGTACCTGTACACCCTGTGTATTTCCGATCCCCGTGATCGGAAGAAGGATCTGGTGACCCGATAACCCGGTATAGGACGGTGATCGGTGGTGTGATAATACACCACCAATCACCGTCCTGCGAACCTGAGAGGTGGCGGTCACGCCACCTCTCAGGATCGCTTATGGCTGGGCGGGTGGTGCGGCAGTTTTGAATTGCTGGAGCTCCTCTCCCTGCTCATACCGGTCCGTGGAGCGGCAGAGAGAGGAGCCTGGCTGTGCTGTGCGGTTTTTTTTGTGCCATCAGGCACAAATTTGTGTTTTTTGGTGAGGTAGGGAGAGGTAGATTAGGCAGGGATAGTAAGGGAGAGTTAGGGGAAAAGTTTTTTTATTAGGTTGTAGCACCGGATTGGGTGTCTGGGGTCCACAGCACTCACCTGTGTGACCCTAGACCCCCCCCAGAGGTGCTGCAGCTTGCCCCCCCCGCCCCCACACACACTTTTTTTGGGGCGCAAGTTTCTTTTTTTTTTGCATGCGCTGACTGTGGCTGGCACTCTTAGCGTCCGGCCACTGTTAGCTCATCGCCCACCCCACCGCTGATCAGCGAGTTTGAATCTTTTTTTTCTTTTTTTTACACTTTTGGGCATTTTCGAATTATTATTATTATTATTATTATTATTTTTCTTCTGTTAGTTTTAGGGAAAAGTCCGTGAACACCCGTCCCCCACACACACACACTTCCATATGGCACGCCAGACGTTCACGGCCGAGGAGGGATACGCCCTGCTTGCCTCCGACTCCGAGAGCCCCAGTGAGGACGAGGATGACCCCACTTTCCTTTTGTCATCCGCGTCCTCCTGATTATATAGCGATGATGATGAGCCCCCAAGGCGGCAGAGACGCCGCCAGGTGGAGCTAGGGGACCGCCATGCTAGGGACCCTGTGGCCCACACTAGTACGAGCAGCTCTGGGGCTCGTACTAGATTTTCTGGTTATTTACAATTGGTCACTAGGACCAGTAATTGTCTCTGGGTTGACACGTATTATTAAAGTGCTAAAAATTAACATTTATTACTTGTCCTTAAAATTTCTAAACTAGAACTGACGTGATTAAAAATATCAGCCATGTATGCCTTGTCATTTGTAGTGATCTAAGTATTTTTGTGAGACCACTAGGGGGCAATCTTCACTTGTGGCTGCCTGACTATCTCCACTATCTCCACACAGCTCTTGCCGTGCTTAGTTTGATGCACACTGTTTGTTTCACAGTGCGCGTACTAGATTTTCGGCCCACCAGATAAGTCCACCTGAGCCCCCTACCGGTGAACTTGTCTGGTGTACCCCAGAGTATTTTGAGCCTGTGATTCCTGATTTTGTTGGCCAAGCAGGAATCCAGATTCCCACAATGGGCTTCACTAAATATGACTATTTTAGTCTCATTTCATTGACCACTTTGTGAATCTGGTGGAGCAAACAAACCTGTACGCCAGTTCATTGCTCAACACCCAGGCTCCTTTTTGGCTAGGGCCGGTGGCTGGACTCCGGTCAGTGCAGCTGAGATGAGGATGTTTTGGGGCCTCGTTCTGCACATGGGCCTAGTAAAAAAAAAACTGTGTCAGGCATTACTGAAGTGGGGACGTCCTCTACCAGACCCCACTTTACAGTACGGCCATGACACGTACCCGGTTTGAGGCCATCCAGAAATGCCTGCATTCATTTTTTGGAGGCCTAAGTACCTGGAAAGGAGGTCGTGGTTGATGAGTCTCTCATTGCTTTCAAGGGGAGACTCCTTTTCCGCCAGTATGTTCCCTCTAACCGGGCGAGGTATGGCGTGAAGCTGTACAAACTTTGTGAGAGTACCTCAGGGTACACACACAACTTTCGTGTGTACGAGGGGCGAGATTCCCATATTCAACCCCCAGAATGTCCCCCCACTCTGGGTGTTAGCGGGAAACTTGCGTGGGACCTTATGCACCCACTGCAAGATAAAAGTTACCACCTGTACGTGGATAACTTTTATACTAGTATCCCCTTGTTCCAGTCCCTCGCCACCAGATCCACGTCCGCTTGTGGGACCGTGCGGAAAAATCAACACGGCCTTCCTACCCACCCCCTCCAGGTACCTATTCCCAGGGGTGAGACCCGTGCTCTTACCGTGCCCTAGAAACCTGTTGCTGGTCAGATATAAGGACAAGAGGGATGTCCTTGTACTGTCCACAATTCACGGTAACTGCATCACCCCAGTCCCTGTGCGAGGTACCGCGGCAACGGTCCTCAAGCCCGATTGTATCGTCAACTACAATCGGTATATGGGAGGAGTTGATCTCTCTGATCAAGTCCTTAAGCCATATAATGCCATGCGCAAAACCCGGGCATGGTACAAAAAAGTTGCGGTCTACTTGGTACAGTTTGCCTTGTACAACTCTTTTGTGCTGTCCCGGAGCGCTGGCAACACAGGGAAATTCCTGCAGTTCTATGAGGCAGTCGTCAAGGCCCTGATCTTTTCTGACCGGTAAAGAGCAGGCCGGAGTACCTCGGGAACTGAAGGCGCCCGGATCGTCACCAACCAGGTGTGGTCCCCCATACTTGAAAGAAGGGACGGTCCCCAAAAAAGTGCAGAGTGTGTTACAGGAGGGGGATACGAAAGGACACCACTACTCAATGTGACACGTGCCCCGATCATCCGGGCCTCTGCATTGACGGTTGCTTCAGGGAATACCACACTTCCATGGAGCACTAAATTTATATTCCCCTTCCCCAATTTTAATTCCATTTAGCCACTGACAATCGGAAAAAAACTATGGTTCTCAGACTTGAGACACTAAAACAAAACTAAAATAAATAAAAAAAAGGTAGACATATTAGGTATCGCCGCATCCGTAAGAATCTGCTCTATAAAAATACCCCATGACCTAACCCCTCAGATGAGCACGGTCAAAAAAATAAAATAAAAACTGTGCAAAAAAAAGGTATTTTTTTGTCACCTTACATCACAAAAAGTGTAATAGCAAGCGATCAAAAAGTCCTATGCCCCCCAAAATAGTGCCAATAAAACCGGGCTCTCATCCTGCAAAAAATGAGCCCCTAACTGAGATAATAAGCTAAAAACTAAAAAAAAAACTGACTCTTAGACTATGGAGACATTAAAAAAAATTTTTTGTTTATAAAAGGATAATATAGTGTATAACCTAAATAAATAAAAAGTAGACATATTAGGTATTGCCGTGTCCGTAAGAATCTGCTCTATAAAAATACCCCATGACCTAACCCCTCAGATGAACACGGTTAAAAAAATAAAATAAAAACTGTGCCAAAATAGCTATTTTTTTGGCAAATTTTCCATTTTAAATCGTTTTTTTCAGTAACAAAGCAAGGGTTAACAGCCAAACAAAACGTAATATTTATTAGCCTGATTCTGCAGTTTACAGAAACACCCCATATGTGGACGTAAACTGCTGTATGACCAAATGGCAGGGCGCAGAGGAACGCCGTATGGTTTCTGGAAGGCAGATTTTGATGGCCTTTTTTTTGGCACCATGTCCCATTTGAAGAACATCCTGATGCCCCCCTAGAGTAGAAACTCCATAAAAGTGACTCCATCTAAGAAACTACACCCCTCAAGGTATTCAAAACTGATTTTACAAACTTTTATTAACCCTTTAGGTGTTCCTCAACAGTTTATGGCAAATGGAGATGAAATTTCAGAATTTCTATTTTTGGTAACCTTGCCTCACAAAAATGTAATATAGAGCAACCAAAAATCATATGTACCCTAAAAATAGTCCCAACAAAACTGCCACCTTATCATGTAGTTTCCAAAATGGGGTCACTTTTATGGAGTTTCTACTCTAGGGGTGCATCAGGGGGGCTTCAAATGGGACATGGTGTAAATAAACCAGTCCAGCAAAATCTGCCTTCCAAAAACCACACTGCGTACCTTTCCCTCTACGCCCTGCCGTGTGCCCGTACAGTAGTTTACGGCCACATATGGGGTGTTTATGCAAACTACAGAATCAGGGCAATAAATATTGAGTTTTGTTTGGCTGTTAACCCTTGCTTTGTTACTGGAAAAAAATGGATTAAAATGGAAAATTTGCCAAAAAAATTAAAATTTTATCTCCATTTGCCATTAACTCTTGTGGACCACCTAAAGGGTGAACGACGTTTGTAAAATCAGTTTCTATTATGTAAGCCTCACAAAGTGACTTCAGATCTGAACTGGTCCTTTAAAAAGTGGGTTTTTGAAAATTTCTAGAAAATTTCAAGATTTGCTTCTAAACTTCTAAGCCTTGTAACATCCCCAAAAAATAAAATATAATTCCCAAAATGACCCAAACATGAAGTAGACATATGGGGAATGTAAAGTAATAACTATTTTTGTAGGTATTACTATGTATTATACAAGTAGAAAAATTGAAACCAACATTTTTGGTAAATTTGGTATTTTTTTTATAAATAAAAATGAATTTTTTTACTCCATTTTACCAGTGTCATGAAGTACAATATGTGATGAAAAAACAATATCAGAATGGCCTGGATAAGTCAAAGCGTTTTAAAGTTATCACCACATAAAGTGACACTGGTCAGATTTGCAAAAAATGGCCTGGTCCTGAAGGTGAAAATGAGCCCGATCCTTAAGAAGCAATGGATTTGCTACTAACCTTGGCCTTCTAACGTCCCCAAAAAATAAAATGGCATTCACAAAATGATCCAAACATAAAGTAGACATATGGGGAATGTAAAATAATAACTATTATATGAGTTCTCAGTTCACTATATGTTTTAAAAGCCGAGAAATTGAAATTTGGAAAGTTGCGAATTTAATTTTTATTTTATTTTAAATTTGGTATATTTTATTTTAAATAAAAATGAAAAATATTGTCTGAAATTTACCACTATCATGAAGTACAATGTATCATTAGAAAACAGTCTCAGAATGGCTTAGGTAAGTTAAAGCGTTACAAAAGTTATTATCACATAAAGTGACATGTCAGATTTCCAAAAAAAACGGCCTGATCCTTAAGGTGAAAAATGGCAGGGTCCTGAAGGGATTAATGTTAGTATTAGCAGGGAAAACCATGAAGAAGGTAGAGGACTGTGGATAACATGACACTGGGAGGACGTGGGGAAGGGGCAGAGTCTGACACAGAACGATTATAGACACAAGTCAGTAACATAGTGTGATAGGAACACTACAGAGAGGGAATTCCTCTAGGGAAAGTATTAAGGGAGTGAGGGGATGCTGAAACTGTGCTTAGTTGTTGTCCCACCTCACTTGTTCAGCTTGTCTGGCAGCCTGCTCTGCGCTTAATTTTCTGATTTCCTGCCTCCAAGGCTGGGCCCCCACCCCGGCTTTTCGTGACATCACATCTGCTCTTCAGCCATGTATGCTCACTTCTGATGATTGTCTGATCAGGGGGCAGGGAGGGCTATCATTCAGACAGCCTGAGCCCACCCAGCCTTAGAGTTGGTAAACCAGGTTTATTCGGTCTCCTTGATAAGAAGGTGTAGTGGCTCAGTTGGTAGAGTGCGTGGGTTTATCTATTGGATTCTACAGTGCAGACAGGCGTTAATTTTTTTTTATTCGAATTTCAGCCCATTTGGAATTTTTTTCCAGCTCCCCACTATACTGGGTGCAATATTAAATGGTGGAATTGGAAAGCGCAACTTTTCCTACAAAAAATAAGCCCTCTTAAGGCTATATGAACGAAAAAATAAAAAAGTTATGGCCCTAGAAAGGCAGGGAGTGAAAAATAAAAGCAGAAAAACTGAAAATCACAAGGTCCTCAAAGGGTTAAACACGTTGCATTATAGCACAAACATGTTACAGCAACAACACCAGTTTTATATCCATATCAGTGCTCCAGATGGCGACCAAAATGGTCGCCAATGCAACTTAGAATTAGAAAATGTCGACAAGACTACAAAGCCATTAGTGCCTAAACCCTCTGCTGCTCTGTCTCTTTAAGAAAAGAAAAAAAAAAGATTTCAAGGCGTCTGCTGCGCGCCGGCTTTTTCTTCTGTGGTTCCTTTTACACTTAGCCGACACGCTCTAGTGTCAGGAGAAAAACCCGCCTACCCACTTCGCCATTGGCTGCCAGTTCTAACCCGCGAACTACAATCTGCTGGTCTGGTAGGTGAGGAGAGGTCCTCCCACTGATTCGTCAGAGCCGCCCGTACACTGTGTTCACTCTGCGCCGTGTATTATAATCCATGTATAGTGGAATGCTCCCCCTGACACGACTTGATGCATTGCCTCAGGACTGTGCCTCTGCCGAGCACGATGCGGCCTCCACATACCAGGTAACGAGACTGACGAGCAGAGGCTGGGCTCTTTTTAATGGAATCTCTGTCTCCTCTGCCCTGAAATATGTCCTGAAGCCGCTCAGCTTAGATTTCATGCTCTGACACAGTGGTTTGAACCTTCAGCGCTGAGGTTACATAGTAAGTCTGCCTTGTAGCTGAAGATGGATGGATCCTGTGAAACCTCCCACAAGACAGCGGTGTGATCTCCAGGTTTAGATCATGTACTGCAGAGGCTGCTCTCCTGGAGATTTAACTTTTTTTTTATTTTATTTGTATTTTACTATATCTTATAAAGTGTATTTTTATTTTATAGTACCCCTTTACAATCCTGGGTGCATCATAACTGCCATGTGTTACAGCAAAGAAGGGGTTTTCTCACACCAGTCCATAGACCCAAGGGGCCACAGTGCTACGTAAAGTGTCCCACTGGAGTTTTCTCTGACAACCCCTACTGTGCTGGATACGGCAGTGGGGCGGAGGTGACGTTCCGTCAGGAGTGTTCGCTGTGTTTGGGGACCTGGTGACAGTCCCTACAGTAAGCCCTCTGCCGTATCTGATAGTCCAGTCACAGCCATAGCCGCCCTCTGCCGTATCTGATGGTCCAGTCACTGCCATAGCCGCCCTCTGCCGTATCTGATAGTCCAGTCACAGCCATAGCCGCCCTCTGCCGTATCTGATAGTCCAGTCACAGCCATAGCCGCCCTCTGCCCTATCTGATAGTCCAGTCACAGCCATAGCCGCCCTCTGCCTTGTCTGATAGTCCGGTCACAGTCGCTGTATCGGGTGACGCCCCTCTTCAGGACTAAGGTCCTCATACACATTAGATGCCAGTGGCTGCACCCATGGACTCCTGTCTACTTCCCTTGCATTATGTTAAATGGTCATGTGATGCAAGGGAAGCAGATCTCCACCGTGGCCAGAGATTGTCTTGATGGCACTGCAGTCTAATGTTTTCATAGAGAAACCCAAGATAAGCAGCGGAGGCCGGGAAGCAAATGAGCCAGGACCCAGCACCTAGGGATTACCAACGTGAATCTGACTAGTCTGACAGGTCATGGAAATGAGTGCACAACCCCTTTAACTGCGTGGGCTGTAGCTTAGAAAACCCCATGCTCCTAAGCATCCCAGCTATATTATATGTATTTAAAATTTTGCTCCTAAATTTTTCAGGTATGATATTTTCTTTAGTCTGGAGCCCTGCATATTATTAAACACATAGTTCAAAGACAATTTACAACAAACGCTGCATTGTTATATTGTGTTAGTGGACATATTCGTACATCAGACTGTGTGTTTCAAAGACATTTTAGTACAGAGTTTTCATTGTTTTACCACTGATATTAGTACCAGCAGTATCAGTACCTGCCAGGAGTAGTAGTAGTTGGCCACAGTTCTCCCTGGCTCCTAATATTATTGAGGACACACAGGATGGAATTGTGGACTAGATGGCTCTGGCTCAGCGTTTAGACTACCATGAGGCGGAGATTTGGGGGAGGAGGGGCACCCCATACATAGCTGTGTTTGTGGTGGTAGGAGTAGTCGCACCTGTAGCTGCACTGGTGGTGGTAGGGGCAGTGGTAGCAGCATTGGATCTGAAGGCAAATATAAAGCAGGTAATCTGGAGGGGGCAAGGAAACCCATGATGACATATCATAGTTTTCATGGTGGGAGGTTGAGGACTATAACAATGATTGTGTGTTGGACAGGATCTAAGAGCCAGATCCAGGTGCTGAGAAGATGGTAACATCAGAGGAAGAGGATGGTGGCAGCGGCAGCAATACAGAGTGAAGGCAACATACAGTTAGAACCTCCCAAAACCTGCCAGGTCCAGATCTGCTTCTAGTATTGTCAGCTTGGGAACTGGTGATGTTGATGATACTGTGGTCGCAGGCTGAAAACAGGCCAGACCTAAAACCAGCCCGGCTGCAGCTAGCTCTGTGTGGAGTGTGCAAGTATCTCCTGTCTGGCAGTTTTTCTCTACGGTGCTGGAAAACAAAAGCAATGCCCTGTGCAAGATCTGCCAGATTACAATAAGCCATGGGAGTGACAGAGGTGTCTGCCAGCTACCACAACAAGAGATTCCTCCTTCTCCCGGTCTCCTTTGTGGCAGCCAGGCGGCATCCACGTGCAGTACTGTGTCCAAGTCCTCATCAGTTACTGCTTCTCCTGCTCAGACTATGCCTCCTCCTATTCTGTCCCACCATCAGCCATCAATAATGGAATGTGTGGCCAAGAAACCACTCTGCTTGCACAGGTTACTGGTGGTTCAGTGTCTGTGGTATCACTTTGTGGATTCTGTTGCCTTTAGGGGGCTAATGGCATGTGCTCAGCCTCACTAGAAGTTATCTAGCTAGCATTTTATTTTAAAAAGCCATCCCTGCTTTGTACTCTCAAGTGGCGGTGAATGTAGGCCACTCCTTGCAATTCTAGCTGTGCAGCAAGGTGCACACAATGGACACCTGGAGCAACGGTTACGGACTGGAACAGTTCATGCCTTTCACAGCCCATTAGATCAATGTTTTTTGCAGCGAGGCAGCACTGTAGCAAGAAGGCCAGGTCCTATTGACACCTCCACGTTTGTTCCGACACCAGGCACTTATCGGCCTCCTCCATGGATATCCTCCTGTCCCAAACAGAAGCAGGGCAGAACATCGCTCCCTCTCCCCCTTCTTCCTATCATGTGAAGCGTTGCCATGCCGTTTTAGAGCTGATCTCCCTGGGTGATAGTAGCCACATAGCCAAATACTTTCTAAAGGGCATCAAGCAGCAAACAACCGCGCTGGCTGTCTCCTCACCTAACTCCAACTGGGCAAGGTGGTCAGAGACAATTGCAGGAACATTGTGGCTGCTTGTGTTTGGGAGAAATAACACATGCTCCCTGAATGATGCATGCGATAAATCTAGTCGTGCAGCGTTTGTTAACCACTTCCCATCTGGGCCATTTGCCCCCTTCCTGACCAGGCCTAATTTTGCAAAACTGACATATCTCCCTTTATGTGGTAATAACTTTGGAACGCCTTTACTTATCCAAGTCATTCAGAGATTGTTTTCTCGTGACACATTGTACTTCATGATAGTCATAAATTTGAGTCAAAATATTTCACCTTTTATTTATGAAAAAATCCCAAATTTACCAAAAATATAGAAAAATTCGCAATTTTCTAAATTTTAATTTCTCTGCTTTTAAAACAGAAAGTGATACCTCATAAAATATTTATTACTTAACATTCCCCATATGTATACTTTATGTTGGCATCATTTTGGAAATGTCATTTTATTTTTTTAGGACGTTAGAAGGCTTAGAAGTTTAGAAGCAATTCTTCCAATTTTTAAGAAAATTGCCAAAACCCACTTTTTAAGGACCAGTTCAGGTCTGAAGTCACTTTGTGGGGCCTACATAGTGGATACTCCTATAAATGACCCCATTGTAGAAACAACACCCCTCAAGGTATTCAAAACCGATTTTACAAACTTTGTTAACCCTTTAGGCGTTCCACAAGAATTAAAGGAAAATGGAGATCAAATTTTTAAATTTCACTTTTTTGGCAGATTTTCCATTTTAATCAATTTTTTTCTTTAACACATCGATGGTTAACAGCCAAACAAAACTCAATATTTATTACCCAGATTCTGCGGTTTACAGAAACACCCCACATGTGGTCATAAACTGCTGTATGGGCACACGGCAGGGCACAGAAGAAAAGGAACTCCACATGGTTTTTAGATGCCATGTCCCATTTAAAGTCCCCTGATGCACCCTTACCGTAGAAACTCCCAAGAAGTGATCCCATTTTGGAATCTAGGGGATAAGGTGCCAGTTTAATTGCTACTATTTTTGGGTACATATGATTTTTTTATCATTCATTATAATACTTTATGGGGCAAGGTGACCAAAAAATTGGTTGTTTTAGCACAGTTTCTATTTATTTATTTTTACAGCGTTCACCTGAGGGGTTCAGTCAAGTGCCATTTTTATAGAGCAGATTGTTACGGACGTGGCGATACCTAATATGTATACTTTTTCTTATTTATTAAAGTTTTACACAATAATAGCATTTTTGAAACAAAAAAATGATGTTTTAATGTGTCCATGTTCTGAGAACTATAGTTTTTTTATTTTTTAAGAGGGGCTCATTTTTTGCGGGATGAGGTGACGGTTTTATTGGTACCATTTTGTGGGACATACGCGTTTTTGATCACTTGGTGTTGCACCTTTTGTGATGTAAGGTGACAAAAATTGCTTGTTTTGACACAGTTTTTTTTTTTTTTTTTTTTACGGTGTTCACCTGAGGGGTTAGCTCATGTGATATTTTTATAGAGCTGTTTTTTACGGACGCGGCAATACCAAATATGTCTATTTTATTTTTTCTATTTTTAACTTTTTTTTTATTTCTTACTTTTGGAATTTTTTTTTTTTTACATGTGAAACCTTTTTTCTATTTTATTTTTTCAACACTTTTTTTTTATTTTTTATTTTACACTTTTCTTCCCCCATAAGGTCATACAAGACCTCTGGGGGACATTTACTTCACTTTTTCTTTTTTTTTTCACTGTTGATTTCTCCTGTAACTGGGGCTGACATAGTAGTGATACTTCATAAAATAGTATAATGGATCGCTTTTCTTTCAGGGGGTCGCAACCACATACTACTTCACGACACAAGGATTAAGGTCCAAACAACGCTTTTATTTGGCATCAGCACAAACATAAATGATACTAAAAAAACACCTGCCCGTCTAGGCACTTGCTAATACAAAATAACATATCCCTGACTCTTCTAAAGAGCCCTGTTCACACACGGAAATCAAATGCGGCCAAACAGTCCAACAGCCTCCAAGCTGTGACAAATCCAGTACCTTTTGGGGGATTATGGCCCAGTAGTAATCCTGACTCTGGCCGTGCTTCCTTCGCTCCACCAGCATCGCTGGGTCCCCCAAACTTCGGGCTATCCCGTAGCCTCGTGGCCCCCCAACCTTCCTGGCTAAGACCACTCAGAGCCTCTGCAGATCTCTGTTCCAAATCACTCTCTCTTGCAGAGTTACATACTCGGAAGTGCTTTATGCCATCCTGATTACAGCAGGCTTCACCTGCGATCACCTCAGGGCAAAGGGAACACGCGTACTGTAACGGTGTGGATTGGCAAATCCCACTACCAAACCTATCCGCCAATCCAAATAAAATTCAGCCCAGAAGAACATGTGTACCAAACTGTCTCAGCAAACTATACTTTGCTGAGACTACTGCAACTTCCTGGATTTCAGTCATCTCACCCTGCTAAGGTATCTGGGTGGGACATTACACACCTTCCAGCACTGTACACATCACCACAATAGTTATCATTTTACATGCCACATATGTCTACTTTGTTTGCATCATTTTGTAATTGTCATTTTATTTTTTTAGGCTTAGAAGTTTAGAAGCTCATTTTAAAATTTTTAACAAATATTCCAAAACCCACTTTTTTAAGGACTAGTTCAGTTATGAAGTAACTTTGTGGGGCTTACACAGTAGAAACCACCCATAAATTACCACATTTTAGAAACTACACCCCTCAAGTTATTCAAAACTAATTTTACAAACTTTATTAACCCTTTAGGTGTTCCACAAGAATTAAAGCAAAACGGAGGGGACATTTTAAAATTTCATTTTTTGGGGCAGATTATCCATTTAAATCCAATTTTCCTGTAACACAGCAAGGGTTAAGAGCCGAAGAAACCTCAATATTCATTACCTTGATTCTGAAGTTTACAGAAACACCCCACGTGTGGTCGTAACCTGCAGTATGGGCGCATGGCAGGGTGCAGACAGAAAGGAGCGGCATATTGTTAACAGAGGGCAGATTTTGCTGGAATGGTTTTCAGGTGCCATGTCAAATTTGAAGAGACCCTGAGGTACCCCTAGAAATAAAACCCCAAAAAGTGACCCCATTTTGGAAACTACCCCGCTCAAGGAATAAATTTAGTGGTGAAGTGAATGCTTTGACCTAACAAGCGTTTCATAGAATTTAGAAACACATGGCTGTGAATATGAAAAATTTACTTTTATTTCCAATATAAAGTTGCTTTGTCCACAATTTTTTTTTAATTTCACAAAGGGTAACAGGAGAAAATGCACCCCAAAATTTGTTATGCATTTTTTACTGAATACGGCAACACCTCATACGTGGTCATAAACCGCTGTTTGGGGGCATGGCAGCATTCAGAAGGTTTTCTAACATGTAATTTGCTGAAATTAGTTTAGGGCGCATAACATTTGTATTTTTTCACCAATGTAGCTGTTTGGGGGCTTGTTTTTTGTGAGAGGGGCTGTAGTTTTTATTGGTATCGTTTTGGGGTACATATGTCTCGATGATCCTTTTTTTATACTATTTTGTGTGGAGGTGAAGTGGTCAAAAATGACAATTCTGTCAGTGTTTTTTTTTTTTATAGGGTTCCTCTTGTGGTAAATATTATATGATTATTTTATTCTGAGGGTTGATACAGTTATGGCGATACCAAATTTATGTATTTTTTTAATTATGTTTTACAACTTTTTTTAGCAATAAAATCACATTTGTGTTAAAAATTAATGATATGTTGCATCACCATATACTAAAGTCCATAACTTTTTAATTTTTTCACCAACGTAGCTGTTTGGGGGCTTGTTTTTTGCGTGATGGGTAGGGTTGAGCGAACCTGAACTGTAAAGTTTGGGTTTGTACCGAACTTTAGGATTTTTGGACCCCGGACCCGAACATTTCAGTAAAAGTTTTATGGCGCTTTTTGAAAGGCTGCAGAGCAGCCAATTAACAAGCGTTTAACTGTGTGACCTTAGAAGCCATCACAGCCATGCCTACTAATGGCATGGCTGTAATTGGCCAATGCAGCATGTGACCCAGCCTCTATATAAGCTGGAGTCACGTAGCACTGCACGTCACTCTGCTCTGATTAGTGTAGGTATGGGATGCTGCTGCTGTGAGGGAGAGAATAGGACAGAATCTTTAATCAGAAGTGCTTGTTTAACTACTAGATTTTGTTTTGTGGGTGCAGTGCACAATTTTACCCTGCCCTGAGCCCAGTGATCCAGAAAAATAACTTTTATCCGTCTGTTAGTTAGGTGGGCGGTGGCGGCCATTTTTTTTGCAAGTTCTGTGCAACAGCACAGCATATGTGCATTTGTGACAGTCAAATAGAAGCTTGAACTACTGCAATTATATTCTGGGTTTAAAAAAATCACCCATTTTTGGCAAGACCCTACATCTGTGGCCTTTGCGGCATTAGTCAATATGCAATTTAAGCTAGAAATACAGCAATCATTTTCTGTTATTAAAAAAACAACATTTTTGGGCAAAATACTTAATTTGCGGCCTTGTCTGTATCTGTCAGTGTGAGATACACGCTTTCGATACTGCTGTGCTATTCTGGTATAAAAAAAACACCCATTTAGGGCAAAAATCTTAATATGAGGAGAGCATCAAATAAGGGACGTGGCCCCGGTCGTGGTGCTGCTGGTGGAACTCCTGTTGCAGGGAGAGGACATGGTCGATCTGTGCCACCCACACGCACAAGTGAAACACCTTCTTCAGGTGCGAGTAGGTGACAGAACCTTCAGCGGTATTTGGTCGGGCCTAATGCGGATCTACGAATGGTGAGGCCAGAACAAGTACAGGCGATAGTAGATTGGGTTGCTGACAGTGCCTCCAGTTCCTTTACATTGTCTCCCACCCAGTCTCCTGCTGAAAGATCAGAGTTGTCACCTGCAGCCGATGTCCATCAGTCTTTCACCTCACCCCCTTGCAAATCAGCCAAGCAGTCGGGGCCCCAAGTCATGCAGCAGTCTCTTCTGCTTTTTGATGACTCTGCTAGCAGGGTCTCCCAGGGTCATCCACCTAGCCCTGCCCCAGAAGTGGAAGATATTGAGTGCACCGATGCCCAACCACTTGTGTTTCAAGTTGAGTACATGGGAGGACCACCGCAACACGTCTCAGATGATGACGAAACACAGGTGCCAACTGCTGTGGCTTTTGAAAGTGTGCAGACAGACAAGGAGGGCAGGGGTGAAGACTGGGTGGAAGATGATGTGGAGGACGATGAGGTCCTCGACTCCACATGGAATCAAGGTCATGCGAGTGACCTGTGTAGTTCAGAGGAAGAGGCGGTGGTCGCACAGAGCCACCAGCACAGCAGAAGAAGGAGCTGGGTGCAAAAGCGGAGCGGCTGTCCCCTAGACAGTAAGCCTGCTACTGCCCACCGCAGCAAGGGACCGAGCACACCAAAGCCAGCTCCAAGGAGTTCCCTGGCGTGGCAGTTCTTCAGACAATGTGCTGACGACAAGACACGAGTGGTTTGCACTGTGTGCGATCAGAGCCTGAAGCGAGGCATAAATGTTCTCAACCTGAGCACAACCTGCATGACCAGGCATCTAAGTGCAAAGCACGAGCTGCAGTGGAGTAGACACCTCAAAAACCAAGAAAGATCTCTGGCTCCTCCTGCTTCCTCTTCTGCTGCAGTCTCGGCCTCTTCATCCACCTCTGGAGTGACAGTGGCACCTGCCACTCCGCAAACAGAGGATCTGCCAGCAATACCACCACCTGAGTCGCCAAGCATCTCCACAATGTCCCATGGAATCGTTCAGCTCTCCATCTCCCAAACACTGGAGCGGAAAAGGAAGTACCCCTCTACCCACCCGCGATCCCTGGCCCTGAATGCCAGCATTTCAAAATTACTGTCCTTTGAAATGCTGTCATTCCGTCTGGTGGAGACGGAGAGTTTTAAAAGCCTTATGGCGGTGGCTGTCCCACAGTACGTCGTGCCCAGCCGCCACTACTACTTTTCCAGGCGTGCCATCCCTTCCCTGCACTGCACAACGCCATCTATGACAAGGTCTACCTAACTACGGATACGTGGACCAGTAAGCACGGTCAGGGACGTTATATCTCCATAACAGCACACTGGGTAAATGCAGTGGCGGCTGGGGCTGAGACAGATAGCAGTTTGGCGCATGTCCTTCCACCACCGAGGATTGCAGGGTGCTTCAGTTTGCCTTTTGTTGCTTCCTCCTCCTACTCAGCTTCCTCATCCTCTACCGGCTCCTCATCCGGTCAGCGTAACACTTTCACCACCAACTTTAGCACAGCCAGGGGTAAACGACAGCAGGCAGTTTTAAAACGTATCAAACCCCACACCGTGCAGGAGCTGTGGACGGGCCTTGAACAACAGACTGATGAGTGGTTGGTGCCAGTGTGCCTCAAGCCCGGCCTGGTGGTGTGCGATAATGGGCGGAATCTCGTAGCAGCTCTGGGACTAGCTGGTTTGACGCACATCCCTTGCCTGGCGCATGTGCTGAATTTGGTGGTGCAGAGGTTCCTTAAAAATTACCCTGATATGTCAGAGCTGCTGCATAAAGTGCGGGTCGTCTGTGCGCGCTTTCGGCGTTCTCACCATGCTGCTGCTCGCCTGTCAGCGCTGCAGCGTAACTTCGGCCTTCCCGCTCACCGCCTCATATGCGACGTGCACCACTTCACCACCATGACTGGGCCTCCATGCGAGATCTGTGTTCCTTGTTGCGCTGTTTCGAGTACTCCACCAACATGGCCAGGGCCGATAACGCTGTTCTCAGCGTTCCTATCCCACTTCTATGCCTCCCTGAAAAAACGCTGCTGATGATGATGGAAGAGGATATGGCACAGGAGAAGGAGGAGGAGGAAGAGGGATCATTTCATAGGGTTCCCGGTCAGTCATTCACAAGTGGTTCCGAGGGTGGGTCCCTGCACAAACAAGGTACACAATTGTCCAGCCAGGGCACAGTTCTGGAGGATAACGAGGTGGAGGATGAGGAGGAGGATGAACTGTGTTCACAGCACGGTGGCACCCAAACCAGCTCATGGCCATCACTGGTGCATGACTGGAGGGATACAGAGGACACAGACGATACACCTCCCACAGAGGACAGCTTTTTCGTTTCCTCTGGGCAGCCTGGCACAAATGAGCGATTACATGCTGCAGTGTCTCCGCAACGACCGCAGAGTTGCCCACATTCTAACTTGTGCTGATTACTGATTACAACCAGCACCCCCAGCTGATATGGAACTTCTTAGCAGGAGGCAGCATTTCAGCAACATGGTGGAGCAGTATGTGTGCACACGCCTACACATACTGAATGACGGGTCTGCCCCCTTCAACTTCTGGGTCTCCAAATTGGGCACATGGCCTGAGCTTGCCCTTTACGCGGTGTTGGCCTGCCCTGCAGCCAGTGTCTGAACGTGTGTTTAGCATGGCAGGGGGCGTTATCACAGGCAAGCGCAGCCGACTGTCCACAGCCAATCTGGACAAGCTCACGTTCATTGAAATGAACCAGGCATGGATCCCACAGGACTAGTGCGTACCTTGTGCAGAATAGACATGTATACCGACCTTAACCAACCATTGTTATGCTACAGCGCAATTGCTCATTGTTGTATTTTGGATATTATACACTTTGGAAGTGTACCCTAATAAAAAAAAATATAATAATAATTAAAACTAAAAACCAGTGTTGGCTACCTCGTCCTCCTCCACCGCCGCTTCCACCTATATCGCTACGTCCACCGCCTCTTCAAACTCCTACTCCATATGGACCTCCACCTCAAGTTTTTTTTTTTTTATTTGTACATATTTTATTTTATGTCATTTCACTAATTTTGTCTGTTACATTTTCTGGTGAAAGTCACAAATTTTTGGGTGTGATATACCAGTGCTATACCTAGTAGACAGGTAAAAAAAAAAAAATCACAAATTTGTCTGTTACATATTCTGGTGAAATTCACCACTTTTTGGGTGTGATATACCCCGGCTGTACCTAGTAGACAGGTAAAAACATTTCACTAATTTGTCTGTTACATTCTCGGGTGACATTTGACCATTTTTGCCGTGATTAAACCCCTGCTCTGCATAGGTGATAGGGACATAAATTTCAAAAAATCGTCTGTTACAAGATGACATTTTACCAATTTTGCCGTATAAAAACCCCTGCTCTGTATAGGTGACAGGGAATTAAATTTCAAAAATTCTTCTTTAATTGATGCGCGCCCCCTCCTTTCATTCAATGCTTAAACTTTAACAACTTGTCCCACATTTGCGCTTCAATAATTTGTCCCACTTTTCCTCTCGACGATCATATTTAATTTAAAAAAAATTGCCTCCCTTGGATGTGGTCTCTCTTTCTCACGCTCCCTCTCCGGCGCTGAACCCTTATTTGCCAATAACCGTGATCAACATGGTAGGCTCAGACAAGAACATCAAAAGTTGATAGAGAAGATATCCAAATGGATCGTGGACATCGCGGTGACATGCGATCAGGCAGAAGTTATCTAGAGTCAACAAATTCTAAATACCCCAGTGACATTCCCTATAATTTGTTATTAATCATTCCAATAACAGGGCATCTTAAGAGTCCTGTATTGTTATTTATCGTCACTACCTCCCCAAGTCGGGAGTGGGTAATTGCCGCGCGCCCCCTCCTTTCCTTGGATTCTTCAGTTTTAATAACTTCTTCCACATTTCCGCTCGATCAGAATTAAATTTCATCCATTGATCTCCCTTGGATGTGCTATCCCTTTCTCAGGCTCTCTCTCCAGTGTGCAACCCTGATTCACCGCTAACCGTGATCAACATGGTAGGCGCAGAAAAGAACATCGAAAGTTAAGCAGATATCCAATTGGATCGTGAACATCGCGGGGACGTGCGACATGGTGGGGCAGTATGTGTGCACACGCCTACACAAACTGACTGATGGGTCTGCCCCCTGCAACTTCTGGGTCTCCAAATTGGGCACATGGCCCGAGCTTGCCCTTTACGCCTTGGAGGTGCTGGCCTGCTCTGCAGCCAGTGTATTGTCTGAACGTGTGTTTAGCACGACTGGAGGGGGCTATCACAGAATATATTTCCCAATGTTTTGGGGTGTACCCTAATTAAAAAAAAAAATTTAAATTTTTTTTTAACTAAAAACCAGTGTAGGCTACCTCCTTCACCGCCGCTTCCACCTACACCACCACATCCACCGCCTCCTCAACCTCCTTCTTCATATGGACCTCGTCCTCCTAGATCAAGATTATTATTTTTTATTTTTACGTATTTTATGTTATTTAAAGTCCTTTCCCTATCCACTTGCCATGCTCTTAACCACATTTTGATGCCATTTGCAGCCCTCTAACCCTTTCCATGAAATTTTTAGAGCCATTTTAGTGCTCAAAAGTTCGGGTCCCCATTGACTTCAATGGGGTTCGAGGTCAAGTTCGGGTCCCGAACTTGAACTTTTTTGTGAAGTTCGGTCGAACCCAAACGTCCAGGTGTCCTCTCAACTCTAGTGATGGGCTGTAGTTTTTATTGGTATTATTTTGGGGTACATATGTCTTTTTGATCACTTGTTATATATTTTTTTGTGGACGTGTGGTGACAAAAACAGCATTTCTGTCTGTCTTTTTTTTTATCCATTTTTTTTTAAGGCCTTTTCCGTGCAGGATTAGTAATCTGATACTTTTATGGATCAGGTCGTTACGGATGCGGCGATACAAAATTTGTGTATTTTTTTATTTATTTAATTTTTTTATGACATAAATGAACGGATATAAGAAAAGACCATTTTTATTTTATTCTTATTACATTTTTTAATTTTTACCTTTTTTAATTTTATTTATTAAGACCCATCTGGATCTTGAACATCCAGTGGGCCTGATGGCTTTACAGTGCATTGCAATAGTCATCGGCTCAGATCGTTGTTAGAACTGATTTCGGCCGTTGCAGCAGAGTGTCAGCTGTAAGTTACAGCTTAAACTCTCTGCTGATGGCAGCGACTTCTTTCCTGAGCTGCTGCCATCAATGCCGGCAGCACAAAGAGGAGCGGTGGGGGCATCTGGAGGACATTGGACATATTTTGGGGCATATGGGGGGGGGCAGCACATGGATGAGGGGCACGGCACACAGCGGGGTCTTGCCTAATTTGAGGATGTGATCTCCATCGTGGAGATCAAATCCTGAAACCAGCATTTTCTCAATGAAGCGCTCCGATTGGTTAGTCTGCAGAGACTAACCAGTCAGAGCGATCGCCGGCAAAGGACCACTCTCTTTGGGGAGAGCGGAGACTCCGGGGCTGTGACACTTTATAGTGCGACAGCCCCGGTAAGCAGATTGGACGAGAGTGTACGTCCAAATGCGTGAAAGGGTTAACAGTGATAGTCAGGATGATCTAGTGTTGATAGATAATCAGTTCTCACCTCTCCTGTGTTCTCTCCTGTCCTTATACTATAAACAGTGATAAGCAGGGTGTTCTAGTGGTGATAGATAATCAGTTCTCACCTCTCCTGTGTTCTCTCCTGTCCTTATACTATAAACAGTGATAAGCAGGGTGTTCTAGTGGTGATAGATAATCAGTCCTCACCTCTCCTGTGTTCTCCGCTGTCCTTATACTAGGTACAGTATCTTCATGCCTGCAGTCATCCCAATACTTTTAGATAGAACAGGAATACAGCATTAAAGGGCTTATTCAGGAACAAGTAACTTTTCACATGTGTCCGCAGACTCTACTATGGAAAGAGTCATACGTACCTGCTACCCTCAGCTCTGGTTATGTGTGCCAGCTCCTGTGCGTCCATCTTCCAGTAAATGTTGTTTGCTCCCTCGCCGGCACAGGCATGGTCACCTGCTTTACTGCAGCCAATGATGGGCTTTACTGGTGATGTGTTTCTTGTGGAAATGTTACCCCTGAATCCAGTCATTGGCTGCAGCAGAGCAGATGATTATGCCCATTCCGAGGAGGTAAATAAGCCACGGACCGATAGAACTTTGGCTTACCGGCTTCACAGCCTTGGGACGGCCAGCAAGGGCAACAGGTGCACAAACAATGTAATGTTATATACACACAATGTAATGTTAGGGATGGAATATAAGGGCTTCTCTCCCTGCATTGCAAACTGGTTGGAATAATGAAGCAATCAGATTGGATTTATACAGGAGACCTGCAGATATTTGGGTCAGATAACTCCTGCTGTCCGGTCATTTTTGGTCATCATTCTAATTACTGATCTTTTCTGGTCAAATAAAACCTTCCTACACGACTTCTCCAACCGTCTGATGACTTCTACAATATTTCTTTCACAGCTTGTGGATCCGGGTGAAGATCTGAACAATATTAACCCTACAGAGACATATGTGAGGGGTGATGAGCAGAGGACAGAGGACATTCCTACAGATAACCGCCCAGGTGAGTAGTGACCACTAAGTAAAGCAGAGAGGTCTCTAAGATTCTGCTTATACAAATAAAAAATAGATATATTGTGCAATGTGGGAATAATGATATTACAATTATTATTAATATTGATAAGTATACAGGTGAAACTCGAAAAATTTGAATATCGTGCAAAAGTCCATTTATTTCAGTAATGCAAATTAAAAGGAATTGCATTAATGCAGCTTAAAATTAGAATTTTGTGAAAAGGCTCAAAGTGTCACACTCTAGTCAGCTAATTACTCCATATTCCCTGAGCAAAGGGTACCTCAAAATTGTGACCTTGGGGTTTCATAAGCTATAAGCCATAATCATCCAAATTTTAACAAATAAAGGCTTGAAATATCTCACTTTGCATGTAATGAGTCTATCTCATGTGTTAGTTTCACCTTTTACGTTGCATTACTGAAATAAATGAACTTTGCACGATATTCTAATTATTCGAGTTTCACCTGTATATGAAAGTATAAAGGAACAAACATAAATATCACATACGGAGAGACTTGTACACAGTAACAATTACTAATAATTACTACTAATAATAAAGTTACTCCCAAGACCATTTGGTAACTAAAGTACAAATTCCTATCCCTCTACAGTACAGTGCAGTTACTATACAGAGGTCTTCTCATGTCTCTCCAGTCCCCGTCTTTGCTCTGGCCCCTCCAGGTTTCCTCTTCTGTAGCACTTTTCTTTTCTCTTCTCCTTCTCTTCTTCCTTCCTTCCTAACAGCCAGTCCTAGCATCGTCTAGAATATGGCTAGGACACATATTTTTGGTTCTTCCTTATGGTTTTCTAGCAATTTCCAGTGAACTCTTGAAGACTGATAGAAGCAGCTGGAATGTTGGGATTTTCCAGCATTTTCCTGTCCCACTAGCCATGTACCACCTACTGGACAATTGTCAGCCATTCTTTAGATAATTGACAGCTACAGTACCTTTGATGCTAATGGACCATTGTCCAGATAGACAGTACTCGCTCACACTGGCTTTGAGAGGACAAGTATAGGCTCTAATTACTAGGAAGTTGCTGAGAACAGGATACCAATACAATATATGGCTTACCTTATTCTCCTAAACATTCTTAAAAATCTGTATTAATCTCTATTTCTTACACGTGCATAAATAAATTCACCTACACGCCTTGACATCTTATCAAAGGTGTTATTAACCCCTTAGTGACCACCCATACACCTTTTTACGGCGGTCACTAAGACGCCTTAGGCTAAGCCACCGCTTTTTTATGGTGGCCCCGTGCAGCGGGGAGCGGGGAGCGGGGTCCTGGCTCTCACATGAGAGCCGCGGCCTTGCTCTAACAGCTCGGACTGGCAGGAGTGCTGATCTGGGCTGTTTAACTCTTTACATGCCGCGGGCAGTGGACTCCCTCTGTCTGCCATCGGCAGCCCGTAAATGCGATCGCGGGGTGCCGATGTGCGTGGAGACTGAGACTAACTGGGGTCTCGTGTAGGCCCCAGACCAGCCTTGAGTAACTTCCTCTCTGGCACAGCCTGCTGGGCAGTGTCAGAAAATTTTCTGACACTGACATTAAAATGCAGTGCACTATATGGATAATGCATTGCATTTTAAAATCAATCAAAAAGCTGTCTGTTATAGTTCCCTTGTGGGACTATTAACCCCTTAGGGACGCATGACGTACCGGTACGGCATGTTTCCCCGAGTCCTTAAGGACCCATGACGTACCGGTACGTCATGGCTTTAAAATGCGATTGCGGGGGTTAATCGGAACCGGATGCCATGGGGGTTAATCGGAACGGGATGCCAGCAATCGCCCCCCCCCCCCGTATCGGCGATCGCTGCAAACCGCAGGCTGGTGCAGGGGGGGGTTGCGGGTGGTGCGGCAGGCCCCGCCTCTTGAAAATTCATTGGTGGCCAGTGGGTATACCAGAGTGTCAGCACATTGCTGACCCTCTGGTATAAACGGCTGACATCTGTGCAGATGTCAGCCGTTTAACCCTTTCCATACCGCGGTCCGTACGGACCGCTGTATGGAAAAGGTTAACAGTCAGGGTCAGGGAGCTCCCTCCCTCTCCCATCGGGGGGCTGCTGTGCCTTTGCAGCCCCCAGACAGGATGGGGTCACAGAGGGAGGGAGCCCCCCTCCTTACCCTTCCCCGTCTGCTCAGTTGTGGCCACAACTGAGCAGACGGGAAAGGTTCACATGGCAACAGGACGCCTTCTCAGGCATCCTGCTGTCCATGGTGCTGAACAGATCTGTGCTAAAGGCATAGATCTGTTCAGACAAAGTGTAAGTAAAATACAGTACAATACACTATGTACTGTACTGTATTATACAGACATCAGACCCACTGGATCTTCAAGAACCAAGTGGGTCTCGGTCAAATTATTTTTTTAAAAAGTAAAAAAAAAAAAAAAAAAAAAAAAACACATTTATCACTAAATAAAAAATAAAATACACTACACATATTAGGTATCGCCGCGTCCGTAACGACCTGATCTATAAAACAGTCGTGTTACTTTCCCCGCACGGTGAACGCCATAAAAATAAAAAAATAAAAACTATGAGAATTTAAATTTTGCCCACCTTACTTCCCAAAAAAGGTAATAAAAGTGATCAAAAAAGTCGCATGTACGCCAAAATAGTACCAATCAAACCGTCATCTTATCCCGCAAAAATCATACCCTACCAAAGATAATCGCCCAAAAACTGAAAAATGGCTCTTAGACTATGGAAACACTAAAACATGATTTCAAAAATGAAATCATTGTGTAAAACTTACAGAAATAAAAAAAAATATACATATTAGGTATCGCCGCGTCCGTATCGACCGGCTCTATAAAAATATCACATGACCTAACCCCTCAGGTGAACACCGTAAAAAAATAAAAATAAAAACGGTGTAAAAAAAAGCCATCTTTTGTCATCTTCCGTCACAAAAAGTGTAATAGCAAGCGATCAAAAAGTAATATGCACCCCAAAATAGTGCCAATCAAACAGTCATCTCATCCCACAAAAGATGAGACCCTACCTAAGATAATTGCCCAAAAACTGAAAAAACTATGGCTCTCAGACTATGGAGACACTAAAACATGATTTTTTTTGTTTCAAAAATGAAATCATTGTGTAAAACTTACATAAATTTAAAAATTGTATACATATTAGGTATCGCCGCGTCCGTGACAACCTGCTCTATAAAAATACCACATGATCTAATCTGTCAGATGAATGCTGTAAATAACAAAACAAAAAAACTGTGCTAAAAAAGCTATTTCTTGTTATCTTGCCTCAAAAAAAGTGTACTATAGAGCAACCAAAAATCATATGTACCCTAAACTAGTACCAACAAAACTGCCACCCTATCCTGTAGTTTCTAAAATGGGGTCACTTTTTTGTAGTTTCTACTCTAGGGGTGCATCAGGGGGGCTTCAAATGGGACATGGTGTAAAAAAAAAACAGTCCAGCAAAATCTGCCTTCCAAAAACCGTATGGCATTCCTTTCCTTCTGCGCCCTGCCGTGTGCCCGTACAGCAGTTTGCCACCACATATGGGGTATTTCTGTAAACTACAGAATCAGGGCCATAAATAATGAGTTTTGTTTGACTGTTAACCCTTGCTTTGTAACTGGAAAAAAAATATAAAAATCGAAAATCTGCCAAAAATGTGAAATTTTGAAATTGTATCTCTATTTTCCATTAAATCTTGTGCAACACCTAAAGGGTTAACAAAGTTTGTAAAATCAGTTTTTAATACCTTGAGGGGTGTAGTTTATAGAATGGGGTCATTTTTTGGTGGTTTCTATTATGTAAGCATCGCAAAGTGACTTCAGACCTGAACTGGTCCCTAAAAATTGGGTTTTTGAAAATTTCTAAAAAATTTCAAGATTTTCTTCTAAACTTCTAAGCCTTGTAACATCCCCAAAAAATAAAATATCATTCCCAAAATGATCCAAACATGAAGTAAACATATGGGGAATGTAAAGTAATAACTATTTTTGGAGGTATTACTATGTATTATAGAAGTAGAGAAATTGAAACTTGGAAATTTGCAATTTTTTACAAATTTTGGGTAAATTTGGTATTTTTTTATAAATAAAAATGATTATTCATTTTACCAGTGTCATGAAGTACACTATGTGACAAAAAAACAATCTCAGAATGGCCTGGATAAGTCAAAGTGTTTTAAAGTTATCAGCACTTAAAGTGACACTGGTCAGATTTGCAAAAAATGGCCAAGTCAGTAGGTGAAATAGGGCTGAGTCCTTAAGGGGTTAAGTGGTAAAAAAAAGTAATAAAAAACTAATTTATTCAATAAAAAAAATCCCATTAAAAAATTTAGTTTTTTTTCCATTGAAAATACGCTTTTCAATAAAAAAAAATTGCAAAATAAAAAACTACCCAATATGTTTGGTATGGCTGCGTCCGTAATGACACAGACTACATAAATTATAGCCTACGGTGAACGCCGTAAAAAAAAGACAGAACTGCTAATTTATTCTTAGTTGCTACCGAAAAAACAAGCAATCAAAAAGCGCCATTTACTCCAAAATAATACCAACAAAAAACCAAGTGGTCCCGCAAAAATGAAGCCCTCACACAACTCTATAGAAAGAAAAAGAAAAAAGTTACGGGTCTTGGGAAGTGGCAATGCAAAAACATTTTTTTCTTAAAAAAAAAAAAGGGGGGGGTTTTATTGCAAAAAGGTAGTAAAATGTAAAAAAAACTATATGTATTTGGTATCACTGTAATCGTACTGACCCAGAGAATAAAGATATGTTCTTTATACCGAAAAATTAACGCAGTGAAATTTATAACGTAAAAACGCAGTGGCAGTATTGCTGTATTTCCCATCTCCCTCCTAGAAAGATTTAATAAAAGTTAATCAGAAAGTTATGTGTACCCCAACATGGTGCCATTAAAAACTACAACTTGTCCTGCAAAAAACAAGCCCTCATAAATCTATATAGATGGAAAAATAAAAAAGTTATAGCTCTTGAAACGCGATGATGAAAAAAGGAAGAAAAACGCTTGGTCACTAAGAGGTTAATGATTGTCTGAGGAATGTTCTGCAATGCTGAATGCATTTGGGCGAGCAAATCATCAAGATCTGCAGTTTATATCTAAAGGTGCATTTACACCAACAGATTATCTGACAGATTTTATGAGCAATCATTGGTCAGATGGCCGTTGGTATCTGGTGGGACCTTCCATCGCCCTTTTGTATCAGTATAAATGGTGTCAGTGTGCAGTATAATAAATCTTCTACATTAAATACCAAGTAATACTGGATCACATATTATTTAACATTCCCTAATTGACTCTTCTGATTCATCAGAATTACACCTGAAATTAATTTAACGAAATAGTTCATCTGTAGTGATAGAATTTTCATTATCATTGGATGGTGTTTATATATGAATCGCAGGCACTTAATATTAATCCATGAAAAAAAGGAAGATTTTATGGAGCGTGCCATCCAGTTTGTTTACTTCAGAGTGACAGGACTGTGCTTCCTACTGTCCATTCTCCTCCCTCCCTCCGAGTCCAGCTGCTGTATCTGTCATCCATTATAGCCCAGGTCTCATTCCCCGGCCTGCACTCTCCCCAGCAGCAGGTGTGATACAGTGATGTCATTGTACCTGCTGGGCTGAGAGGGAGAGCGCACAGACCTGAGATAATCCCACGGCCTGTGCGCTCTCCTCAGCTCAGCAGGAGAGATGACGTCATCACATCATGTCTGCTGCTGGGAAGAGCATGATGTGCTCGGTGTTACTTTATTAATATTATTCAAAGTACAGGAGCTTCACTGATGTAAAGGGGGGAACTAAGGGACAGTACTACTGTAGAAGGGGACACAAAGGGGGCATAGCTGTGGGGCCACTAAGGAGAAGCATTATTGTAAGGGGCATAACTAATGTGTGGGGCCACTAAGGGGGCATAACTACTGTTTGGAGACATTAAGGGGGCATTCTCCTGAGGAGACTAAACGGGAATTCTACTGTGAAAGGGACTCTTAGGGTAGATAACTATGGTGTGGGGAACTAAGGGGACATTCAACGCCTCTTGTTCAGCGCTACGAAATGTTTTATTCATATGTATTTAAAATGACTGATTGGGTGAAGGTTGGAGGGAATTTTCTCAAGGTGGGGGCCAACCTGGCCTAGTTATACCCCTCGGTCTACTATTAGATCGTGATCTTTTTGGCCACCACTGTTTTAGTCAGTTAATTCTTGTATTTTGTGCTATACCTTTCTGTGGATTTTTTTATACTGAAATGTCAAAAAAATTCATTGGAATATTTTGGTATATTATTCATCAATAATAAAAATGTATTTTGTTCTTGGCAGATGACTGTACTAGGAACTTAGAGAAACATCTGGTATCTTCAGATTTTGAAGTAGATGATCGTGGTATCATACAAGATATATATGTAGAGTATGTCAATATCCAAGATATACCCACATCCAATCACAGCCACAATACATCATTTGAATCTTTTAAATCGGTCCGATCTTGTGATTCATCACAGACTGTAACACAGAATAAAAGTCACAGAAGAGGTGCTAAACATCAAACAGCTCACGTAAAAGAGAAGCCAGTTTCATGTTCAGAATGTGGAAAATGTTTTAGATTTAAATCAGAATTAGTGAGACATCAGAGAATTCACACAGGGGAGAAGCTGTATTCATGTTCAGAATGTGGGAAATGTTTTAAGTATAAACAAGATGTTGAGGTACATAAGAGACTTCATGCAGAGAAGCCATTTTCATGTTCAGAATGTGGGAAATGCTTTAACAAGAATTCACATCTTGTTGTACATCAGATAGTTCACACAGGAGAGAAGCCATTTTCATGCTCAGAATGTAGTAAATGTTTTAAGTATAAACAAACTCTTGTTATACATCAGAGAATTCACACAGGAGAGAAGGCATTTTCATGTTCAGAATGTGGGAAATGTTTTCAGGATAAATCGGCTCTTAATAGACATCAGAGAGTTCACACAGGGGAGAGGCCATTTTCATGTTCAGAATGTGGGAAATGTTTTAAGCAGAAATCCGAACTTGTTATACATCAGAGAATTCACACAGGGGAGAAGCCATTTTCATGCTCAGAATGTGGGAAATGTTTTAAGCATAAATCAACTCTTATTAGACATAATAGAGTTCACACCGGGGAGAATCCATATCCATGTTCAGAATGTGGCAAATGTTTTAAGCAGAAATCAACTCTTATTAGACATAATAGAGTTCACACCGGGGAGAATCCATATCCATGTTCAGAATGTGGCAAATGTTTTAAGCAGAAATCCGAACTTGTTATACATCAGAGAATTCACACAGGGAAGAAGCCATTTTCATGTTCAGAATGTGGGAAATGTTTTCAGGCTAAAACAGCTCTTATTAGACATCAGAGAGTTCACACAGGAGAAAAGCCATTTTCATGTTCAGAATGTGGGAAATTTTTTAACCAGAAATCAGTTCTTGTTAGACATAAAAAAACTCACAGAGAGAAGCCATCTCCATGCTTAGCCCTTTAGTGACCTCCCTTATGTGTTTTTATGGTAGTCAGTGTCACTAACTGGCATTATTCATTCAGACACTTCTTTTTACAGGGAGATAAAACAGAACTTTGCTTTGAGTTACCAGAGGTAGCCGAGGGCTTGGGGTGATGATTGGGACCACTGTGAGAGCTCCCCAAACACTCAAAGGACATATCCGGTTAAAAGTGAAAGTATATACTGTATATATATCCCCTCTAAACAAAAATGTTTTTTTTTTTTTTTTTTAAATCAAATCGTTTTTATTGATTCAATAAATACAGAGTATTACAAAAACAATACGTTGTTTTTTTCCTGCTTTATCCACCATGTGGAATCAGTGTACAACAGTAACCGTAGAAATACCAACACACAGTTTTATCAAGCATCCATACATAGCGTGTACACATGTTAAAACAAATATTTGAAACAAAGAATTACATATATCTTAACCCCCCCAAAACCCCTCCCCCCCCCACCCTACCCTAACACCCCCCTCCCTGACAACTAGTCTTGACCTTCACGAGCCTATATAGCCACGTGAGTATGAGATAACCAATCACTCCACATTTTATCAAACTTCTGAGGACACCCTCTCTTCACATACACCCCTTTTTCAAGTATCATCATGTCATGCACCTTCCGTTCAAACTCACTCAGTGTAGGCGGACTTCCCTGGATCCACCTCATACTAAACAAAAATGTTTGAGAGAAAATAAAAATAAAAACCTATGGGGCCTGATATAAAAAGATAACCATCTACCTATTCCAGCCCTGGTCTGTTCTACCTTTTATAAGTATTTGTAAAATTGAAAACGTCAAATATGAGCTTGTCAAGAAACAGTCAGCTCTTACTGGGTTTCATCAGTGATGTGCAAGTTCTCCCAACAAATGACCATGAGTAGATCAGGGAATAGGACGGCACTCCTCCACAAACATAAAGGGAACCTTTTTCTCCCTCCTATGGCGAAGACCCAGCGGCTTACACCAGACTTCGGCGGTGCTCAGTCTCGGTTCAGTCCAAAAAACTTGCAAATATGAAGATAAGAGACAGCACTTACCAGTTCAGTTCGATTCTTCCTTCATTGCTTCACACAAGCATAAAACATGTAAGAAGGCGGTAGGGGAGCAGGACGCCACACAGACACCATGAGGCGACGGCCGTTTTACGTAAGACACGCTTCCTCGGGCCTCCTAATGTGGTGACATCAATGCGTCACCTTTATGCACCAACGCCGACAGTACAGACATGCTCACAGGCAGCACTAACGGTAGCATATCAATTATATAAAAACAAATCATAAAATTGTGGCAGTGGAGGGAAATCAATTGGTTACCAGGGGTTACAGAAAACCCACAGCAACCAATTCCTTGTTACATTATGATAGTTTCCACCCCCAGAGTGTGAAATTAGCAGTGCTTTATGGCCAATGCATAAGGCTTAGGAGAATTAACAGCCGGGAAGAGGACTTTAGGTCCCAGGCTATTGATCTAACAAAACGTCTAATAAAAAGAGGTTATCCACTGAGAAATCTCCACCAAGCAATGTTAAAGAGGACCTTTCATTACAATAAAAAATCTAAACTAAGTATGCTGACATGGAGAGCGGCGCCCAGGGATCTCCCTGCACTTACTATTATTCCTGGGCGCCGCTCCGTTCTCCCGGTATAGGCTCCGGTATCTTCAGATTTTCGGCTCAACTGGGAGGAGCCTGCTCTTGTTCTCCTGGGCGTCTCCTTCTCTCTCTCAGGCTATGAGCTGAGAGCTGCGATTGGCCAGCGCTACAGCCTGGGAGAAGAAGGCTAGTTTGATTATCAAAGCCAATGCCATGGGCCCCCTAGGTCTGAATGACAGAAACAATTTAAGCGTTTTCTTATAGGTATCTGTGTAGTATTATACAGTGCTCCAGACTAAAAGAAATATCAAAGAGCCATTGGCTCCTAACCTGAAAAATTTAGGAGCCAAATTACATTTTTTGTCGCCAAATATAAAATACATATTATACAGCTGGGATGCTAAGGAGCATGGGGTTTTCTAAGCTACAGCCCACGCAGTTTCCCACCTATCTCTAGAACAGGGCCCCCAAAATTAAGAAGAGAGCACCACGCATGTGCGGCGGGCGCTCTCGGCTATTTCCAGAACTCCCATAGAAGTGAATGGACAGTGAACTACGCAAGCATGATCACCTCTCCATTCACCTCTATGGAAGTTGCACGAAGATTCGGCACTCCCATAAAAGTCAATAGAGGGTGGGTGCGCATACATTGTGCGCCCTCGTTCACTTTGGGGGGCCTTACCTTTCTGACACTGGTGGCATATCCTATGCCACCAAAGTGCGAGATAGGCCAACACCTTTAAAAGGGTATTCTGGTAATCTGATAATCCACAGGATAGTTTTATATGTCTGACCACTGGGACTGCCCCATGCCCCGAAATGAATGGAGAGCAGGCTGGTGAAGCGTGCGCCTTGGCACTACATTTATTCTCTATGCCAGAAATAGCCAAGCACTGTCCTCAGCTATCCCCAGCAGTCCAATAGAGAATGAATGGGGTGGCAGGTGCATAATGATCACTGAGAGCAAGTATCTTAAAACATAACTTTTATTTATATATTTATATTTATAAAAATAATAACACCGATGGATCTGAAGGATCCTTTTGACAAATACAACGAGCTATCAACTACAAAAGGGCTGAAAGAGTGAGGTGCCAAGGCAGCAATCAGTCGAGATGCGGGAAAATTAGACTATCCCTTCACTGATCCCTTACACTTCTCAACCCAGGGACACACCTTAAAGGGCTTCTGTCACCCCCCAAAAGTCATTTTTCCTTTTTAGGCTAATTAAAATCCTTATAGTGCGATTATTTAATATATAGTGCTCCTACCTTTTTCTGTGCCTTAGTTTCTTTAAAAACTGCACTTTTATAATATGTTAATTACCTCGCTACCAGCAAGTAGGGCGGTTACTTGCTGGTAGCCGCCGCATCCTCCTTTCAAAAAAACGCCCCCTCCTCCTGTTGATTGACAGGGCCAGCGAGCGCTCTCCTCCTCTGGCTGGCCCTGTCTGCAATTCAAATCCTGCGCCTGCTCCTTACGTGTCTTCATTCGGCGCAGGCGCTCTGAGAGAAGGACGCTCGCTTCCTCAGCACTCCATCAGTGCGCCTGCGCCGATGACGTCACCTCTAAACCCGAAAGAGAAGACGTCATCGGCGCAGGCGCACTGAGGAAGTGCTGAGGAAGCGAGCGTCCTTCTCTCACAGCGCCTGCGCCGAATGAAGACACGTAAGGCGCAGGATTTGAATTGCAGACAGGGCCAGCCGGAGGAGGAGAGCTCTCGCTGGCCCTGTCAATCAACAGGAGGAGGGGGCGTTTTTTTGAAAGTAGGATGCGGCGGCTACCAGCAAGTAACCGCCCTACTTGCTGGTAGCGAGGTAATTAACATATTATAAAAGTGCGGTTTTTAAAGAAACTAAGGCACAGAAAAGGGTAAGAGCACTATATATTGAATAATCGCACTATAAGGATTTTAATTAGCCTAAAAATGAAAAATTACCTTTGGGGGGTGACAGAAGCCCTTTAACCTCTTAAGGACACATGACGTACCGGTACGTCATGATGTCCTGGTACTTAAGGACACATGACGTACCGGTACGTCATGAATGGTTCCGATCACTGCCGCTCGGCCGGCGGTGATCGGAACCCGGTGCCTGCTCAAATCATCGAGCAGGCACCTGGGGCAAATGCGTCGGGGGGTCCTGTGACCCCCCCATGTCGGCGATCGCAGAAAACCGCAGGTCAATTCAGACCTGCGGTTTTCTGCGTTTCCGGGATATTCGGGTCTCTGAAGACCCAATAACCCGGAACAGGATGGTGATGGTGGTGTGATTTCACTCCACCAATCACCATCCAGCGATCCTGAGTGGTGATGGTGACATCACCACTCAGGATCGCTTTCTGATTGGTCTGTGGGCGGTCCGGCGGCAAATTCAAAAGAGGCAGGCGCTCCTCTCCTCCTCCTTTTGTGTTCCGGAGCCGGAGGAGAGAGGAGCTGCCTGCACGTGTGTCTGCCAGCACCCCCAGGACCCGATCTGTGCCCCAGCACCCCCCATCAGGTACATAGGGACAGCACAGGGAAAGTTTGGTTTAGGCAGGGAAAAAAAAGGGAAAGTTAGTTTGTGAACTTTTATTGCATCACCCTAAGTTAGGGTGTCTGGGGTCCACAGCACAGCTGTGTGACCCTAGACCCCCCAGGGGTGCTGCCACTTCCCCCTCCCCACCACCTGCCCCCCCCCCCACCTTTTTTGGGGTGCATTTTTTAACTTTTTTTTTTCTTTTTTGGTGTACGCTGACTGTGGCCGGCACTTAGTGTCCGGCCGCTGTTAGCGCATCGCACACCTCACCGCTGATCAACTTCGGACGGTTGATCAGCGGTTTTGAATTATTTTTTTTTCACATTTTTTGCCCTTTTTTTAGTTAGTTTTTTTTTTTTTTTTCTGTTAGTTTTAGGGTTAAGTCCGCGAACACCCGTGCCCCCACACACACGCACACAAAATAAAGAGTTACACACACGCACATATACACGCAGACACACACTCCCCTATGGCCCGCCGGACGTTCTCGGCCGAGGAGGCATACGCCCAGCTTGCCTCTGACTCCGAGAGTCCCAGTGAGGATGAGGATGACCCCACATTCCTGTTGTCATCCGCGTCCTCCTCATCATCTAGCGATGATGATGAGCCCCCAAGGCGGCGGAGACGCCGCCAGGCGGAGCAAGGGGACCGCCATGTTAGGGACCCTGTGGCCCAGCCTGGTACGAGCAGCTCTGGGGCTCGTACTGGTTTCCCGGCCCACCAGTTAAATCCACCGGAGCCCCCTGCCGGTGAACTTGTCTGGTGTAGCCCAGAGCGATACGAGCCTGTGATTCCTGATTTTGTAGGCCAATCAGGAATCCAGATTTCCACAGTGGGCTACACTGAATATGACTTTTTTTGTCATTTTTTCAGTGACCCACTGGTAAATCTGATGGTGGAGCAGACGAATCTGTACGCCCAACAGTTCGTCGCTCAACACCCGGGCTCCTTTTTGGCCAGGCCCGGTGGCTGGACGCCGGTCAGTGCAGCCGAAATGAGGACATTTTGGGGCCTCGTGCTGCATATGGGCCTGGTCAAGAAACCCAGTGTCAGGCTGTACTGGAGTGGGGACGTCCTATACCAGACCCCACTTTACAGTACAGCCATGACACGCTCCCGGTTTGAGGCCATCCGGAAATGTCTGCATTATTCCGATAATGCAGCATGTCCACCCCGAGGTGATCCTGCCCATGACCGTCTGTATAAGATACGGCCGGTCATCGATCACTTTGGGGCCAAATTCATGGAGGCCTATGTACCTGGAAGGGAGGTCGCAGTTGATGAGTCTCTCATTGCGTTCAAGGGGAGACTCATTTTCCGCCAGTATGTGCCCTCCAAGCAGGCGAGGTATGGCGTGAAGCTATACAAAATTTGTGAGAGTACCTCAGGGTACACTTACAAATTTCGTATATATACGAGGGGCGAGATTCCCGGATTCAACCACCAGAATGTCCCCCCACTCTGGGTGTTACCGGGAAACTTGTGTGGGACCTTATGTACCCACTGCTGGATAAGGGTTACCACCTGTACGTGGATAACTTTTATACCAGTATCCCCTTGTTCCAGTCCCTTGCCGCCAGATCCACGTTCGCTTGTGGGACCGTGCGGAAAAATCAACGCGGCCTCCCTGCCCTCCCCCTCCAGGTACCTATCCCCAGGGGTGAGACCCGTGCCCTTACCACTGGAAACCTGTTGCTGGTCAGGTATAAGGACAAGAGGGATGTCCTTATGCTGTCCACAATTCATGGTAACGGCATCACCCCTGTCCCTGTGCGAGGTACCGCGGCAACGGTCCTCAAGCCCGATTGTATCGTCGCCTACAATCGGTATATGGGAGGAGTTGATCTCTCGGATCAAGTCCTCAAGCCATATAACGCCATGCGCAAAACCCGGACATGGTACAAAAAAGTTGCGGTCTACTTGGTGCAGGTTGCCATGTACAACTCTTTTGTACTATCCCGAAGCGCTGGCAGCACAGGGACATTCCTGCAGTTCTATGAGGCAGTCCTCATGGCCCTGATCTTTTCGGACCGGGAAAGAGCAGGCCGGAGTACCTCGGGAACTGTAGGTGCCCGGATCGTCCCTGGCCAACACTTTCCAGGTGTGGTCCCCCATACTGGAAAGAAGGGACGAACCCAAAAAAGGTGCAGAGTGTTTCACAGGAGGGGGATACGGAAGGACACCACTACTCAATGTGACACGTGCCCCGATCATCCGGGCCTCTGCATTATTGGTTGCTTCAGGGAGTATCACACTTCCATGGAGTACTAAATTTATATCTCAATTTAGCACTGACATCGGAAAAAAAAACTGGTTCTCAGACTTGAGACACCCAAAAAAACGAAAATAATTTATTAAAAGTAGACATATTAGGTATTGCCGCGTCGGTAATAATCTCCTCTATAAAAATACCCCATGACCTAACCCCCCAGATTAACACGGTCAAGAAAAAAAAAAAAAAAGGTGCAAAAAAAGATTTTTTTTTGTCACCTTACATAACAAAAAGTTTAATAGCAAGCGATCATAAAGTCATATAGCCCCCAAAATAGTGCCAATAAAACCGTCCGCTCGTCCCGCAAAAAATGAGCCCCCACATAAGATAATCAGATAAAAAAAAAAAAAAAAATGACACCTAGACTTTAGAGATACAAAAAATTTTTTTTTTATCAATAAGGATAATATAGTCTAAAACCTAAATAAATGTAAAAAAAAAGTAGACTTATTAGGTATCGCCGCGTCCGTAAGAATCTCCTCTATAAAAATATCCCATGACCTAACCCCCCAGATTAACACGGTTAAAAAAAATAAAAAAAACGGTGCCAAAAACGCAATTTTTGGCACTTTTCCATTTCAATCCGTTTTTTCCGGTAACAAAACGAGGGTTAACAACCAAACAAAAGTTAAAATTTATTACCCTGATACTGCAGTTTACAGAAATGCCACATTTGTGGTCGTAAACTGCTGTATCAGTAAAAGGGAGGCCGCAAAAGGAAAGGACCGACATGGTTTCTGGAAAGCCGATTTTGATGGCCTTTTTTATTGACACCATGTCCCTTTTGAAGCCCCCCTGATGCCCCCCTAGAGTAAAAACTCCCTAAAAGTGACCCCATCTAAGAAACTACACCCCTCAAGGTATTCAAAACTGATTATACAAACTTTATTAACCCTTTAGGTGTTTCTCAACAGTTAATGGCAAATGGAGATGAAATTTCAGAATTTCAATTTTTGGTAACCTTGCCTCACAAAAATGTAATATAGAGCAACCAAAAATCATATGTACCCTAAAAATAGTCCCCCAAAAAATGCCACCTTATCCCCTAGTTTCCAAAAGGGGGTCACTTTTAGGGAGTTTCGACTCCAGGGGTGCATCAGGGGGGTTGAAACAGGACACGGTGTAAATAAACCGTTCCATAAAAATCAGCCCTCCAAAAACCAAACGGCGCACCTTTCACTCTACGCCCCGCTGTGTGGCCGTACAGTAGTTTACGGCCACATATTGGGTGTTTCTGTAAACGGCAGAGTCAGGGCAATAAAGATACAGTCTTGTTTGGCTGTTAACCCTTGCTTTGTTAGTGGAAAAAATGGGTTAAAATGGAAAATTTGGCAAAAAAATTAAATTTTCAAATTTCATCCCCATTTGCCAATAACTCTTGTGCAACACCTAAAGGGTTAACGACGTATGTAAAATCAGTTTTGAATACCTTGAGGGGTGTACTTTCTTAGATTGGGTCACTTTTAGGGAGTTTCTACTACAGGGGGGGCATCAGGGGGGTTGGAACAGGACACGGTGTAAATAAACCGGTCCATAAAAATCAGCCCTCCAAAAACCAAACGGCGCACCTTTCACTCTACGCCCCGCTGTGTGGCCGTACAGTAGTTTACGGCCACATATTGGGTGTTTCTGTAAACGGCAGAGTCAGGGCAATAAAGATACAGTCTTGTTTGGCTGTTAACCCTTGCTTTGTTAGTGGAAAAAATGGGTTAAAATGGAAAATTTGGCAAAAAAATTAAATTTTCAAATTTCATCCCCATTTGCCAATAACTCTTGTGCAACACCTAAAGGGTTAACGACGTATGTAAAATCAGTTTTGAATACCTTGAGGGGTGTACTTTCTTAGATGGGGTCACTTTTAGGGAGTTTCTACTCCAGGGGGGCATCAGGGGGGTTGAAACAGGACACGGTGTAAATAAACCGGTCCATAAAAATCAGCCCTCCAAAAACCAAACGGCGCACCTTTCACTCTACGCCCCACTGTGTGGCCGTACAGTAGTTTACGGCCACATATTGGGTGTTTCTGTAAACGGCAGAGTCAGGGCAATAAAGATACAGTCTTGTTTGGCTGTTAACCCTTGCTTTGTTAGTGGAAAAAATGGGTTAAAATGGAAAATTTGGCAAAAAAATTAAATTCTCAAATTTCATCCCCATTTGCCAATAACTCTTGTGCAACACCTAAAGGGTTAACGACGTATGTAAAATCAGTTTTGAATACCTTGAGGGGTGTAGTTTCTTAGATGGGGTCACTTTTAGGGAGTTTTTACTCTAGGGGTGCATCAGGGGGCTTCAAATGGGACATGGTGTAAATAAACCAGTCCATAAAAATCAGCCCTCCAAAAACCAAACGGCGCACCTTTCCCTCTACGCCCCGCTGTGTGGCCGTACAGTAGTTTACGGCCACATATTGGGTGTTTCTGTAAACGGCAGAGTCAGGGCAATAAAGATACAGTCTTGTTTGGCTGTTAACCCTTGCTTTGTTAGTGGAAAGAATGGGTTAAAATGGAAAATTTGGCAAAAAAATGAAATTTTCAAATTTCATCCCCATTTGCCAATAACTCTTGTGCAACACCCAAAGGGTTAACGACGTATGTAAAATCAGTTTTGAATACCTTGAGGGGTATACTTTCTTAGATGGGGTCACTTTTAGGGAGTTTCTACTCCAGGGGGGCATCAGGGGGGTTGAAACAGGACACGGTGTAAATAAACCGGTCCATAAAAATCAGCCCTCCAAAAACCAAACGGCGCACCTTTCCCTCTACGCCCCGCTGTGTGGCCGTACAGTAGTTTACGGCCACATATTGGGTGTTTCTGTAAACGGCAGAGTCAGGGCAATAAAGATACAGTCTTGTTTGGCTGTTAACCCTTGCTTTGTTAGTGGAAAAAATGGGTTAAAATGTAAAATTAGCCAAAGAAATGAAATTCTCAAATTTCATCCCCATTTGCCAATAACTCTTGTGCAACACCTAAAGGGTTAACGACGTATGTAAAATCAGTTTTGAATACCTTGAGGGGTGTAGTTTCTTAGATGGGGTCACTTTTAGGGAGTTTCTACTCTAGGGGTGCATCAGGGGGCTTCAAATGGGACATGGTGTAAATAAACCAGTCCATAAAAATCAGCCCTCCAAAAACCAAACGGCGCACCTTTCCCTCTACGCCCCGCTGTGTGGCCGTACAGTAGTTTACGGCCACATATTGGGTGTTTCTGTAAACGGCAGAGTCAGGGCAATAAAGATACAGTCTTGTTTGGCTGTTAACCCTTGCTTTGTTAGTGGAAAAAATGGGTTAAAATGGAAAATTAGACAAAAAAATGAAATTCACAAATTTCATCCCCATTTGCCAATAACTCTTGTGCAACACCTAAAGGGTTAACGACGTATGTAAAATCAGTTTTGAATACCTTGAGGGGTGTAGTTTCTTATATGGGGTCATTTTTGGGTGGTTTCTATTATGTAAGCCTCGCAAAGTGACTTCAGACCTGAACTGGTCCCTAAAAATTTAGTTTTTGTAAATTTCTGAAAAATTTCAAGATTTGCTTCTAAACTTCTAAGCCTTATAACATCCCCAAAAAATAAAATATCATTCCCAAAACAATTCAAACATGAAGTAGACATATGGGGAATGTAAAGTCATCACAATTTTTGGGGGTATTACTATGTATTACAGAAGTAGAGAAACTGAAACTTTGAAATTTGCTAAATTTTTCCAAATTTTTGTTAAATTAGGTATTTTTTGGTGCAAAAAAAAATTATTTTTTGACTTCATTTTACCAGTGTCATGAAGTACAATATGTGACGAAAAAACTATCTCAGAATGGCCTGGATAAGTCAAAGCGTTTTAAAGTTATCAGCACTTAAAGGGACTCTGGTCAGATTTGCAAAAAATGGCCTGGTCCTAAGGTGTAAAAAGGCTGTGTCCTTAAGGGGTTAATGGTGTGCAGGTGCATACACTACCTGCTGCTGCTGCATTTATTTCAGGGAGCTCCGTAGGGTATGGGGCCACTGTTTTCATTATTGGAGGGGTTCCCAGTGTTCAGACACCTAACAGTCTATACATGAAGATATCTTCACCAGTCCTTCAATGACCTGGGGCATTCCTACAGTGAAAGAACTGGCACAAGTGGGGTGGGGGGTCAGTGCCAGGCGGTCTGTGACTGGCAGGAGCCCCTCTACTAGGCACATTACCCCCATGGCTTCTCTATAATAAGGTATACAGTAGTTAGTGATGGCACATCTGTACAGACATGAAGCTGGGCATGTGATGGAAAAGAAGGGCAATGACATACTTCGGAGTGGAGGCTCTCCGTACAAGGCAATGTGACTCACTCCATGAGATTTTGCAGATGATTTCACTCAGTTTTCCTCCCCGCCGGCTTGTCCAGTACAAGTCACACTGAGGTAGAGGACTGGCCATCAGATTGGTGACTGTTCACACAATGAAGACGCTTTCTGCTACTGCAGCAGCCTCAGGGCCTGGTCACACAGATGCAGAGAATTAAAGATCCTTCCCCCAGCATGCCATGAAAGTGCCAGGTGAATGCCTTCATATACCCTTCAATGACCCCTGCCATGGTGACTGGGCAGACATGTGCTGCCACTACAGGCCTGCTGCCCACCCCCTGCACAGGGCACTGCCCAGGAGAACACTACCTGTACCTGCACCAGCCACCGGCTGCCTTGCTTTCATTCAGAGGTTGCAAATGACAAGGAAGTTTCAGCATGGGATGAAGCGCTGTGCTCCGTCCAAACCCACCCACCCCAGGCACTGAGAGCCCAGGAATCCCGAGCGCATGCGCGATCAGCCAGCATCATGGGAAATGTAGTTTACAGCTGGACACAAAGATGCTGCAGTCTGTACCGTTATCAGTAAGTAAGTAATCATCCCTTGGTTGGGGTATGTATCGGATGTTGTTTTCGTTATCAACCTGGGTATAAAATACTGTGGTTTTATTAATCGGAAGCGAGTGAATAGAAATACCGTGTGTGGGAAACATTGCCCATTCCATAATGTGACTCCTCCCGCTCTGAATCCAACACTTCTAACTACAGTTCTAGTAGCAATAATACAACTAGAAAATGAACCTTCAAGTGTTAATGCAGCATTTTGCTTCATCCTGAGCCTCCTGTTGTCACATACCGCCAGAACTGAAAAGCACGGATGAGAAACCTTAGCAAGGTGTAATCCCTCCTCCCCGCCACACGTGGCGCTGTGACTCCCAGTCCGGTGCTGTCTTAGGAAGTCAGTCTGTATCGGATACTCTGCAGCACAGGAGCATACACAGCAGTGCTGGACGAAGCAGAGCAGCGGAGGGTCTAGGCGCAAATGCAGTCTTGTCGCCATTTTGCAATTTTGGCGACCATTTTGGTCGCCATCTGGAGCACTTTTATACCTAATTAATACTTTTATGTTTTTATATAATTGATATGTTACCGTTAGTGCTGCCCGTGCGCATGTCTATACTGCATTGACGTCACCACGTTAGGAGGCCCGAGGAAGCGCGTCTTACGCAAAACGGCCGTCGCCTCATGGTGCCTGTGTGGCGTCCTGCGCCCCTACCGCCTTCTTTCCCGTTTTATTCTTGTGTGAAGCAATGAAGAAAGAATCGAACTGAACTGGTAAGTGCCGTCTCTTATCTTCATATTTGTACGTCTCCCAACAAGTGACCCAGGTGAGGATTGCCTCATTACATAGAAGCCATTACTCGTCCTCCTAAAGGAATATCATCTTAATCTGCACACCCTGACCAAAATGTACCTGTAGATAAACCCAACAAGTGGGGCCCCCGCCACCCTTGTATTTGTAGAAATCATGTGGTTCACTCATCTCACATGAATTTACACAGTGGGGGAATCCTTGATTCTTTTTTATTGTATGTCCGACCAGCTCTGGATTGTTTATGTTTTATAATTGAAGACTTGATATAAAATGTATTTATTGGATATGTTGCATTTTTGATTATTTTGTTTCCTATGACTATTTTCATTCCTATTATTGTATGGTGATACGGAGATGATATGTTTTATTTAGAGGATCTCTAATATTCAGGCTGTTCCATGGGCGCAGTTACAGTTTTATCTGGGTTTTTAATCGGATGTCTTACACCTGACAATACTTCTAGAAGTAATGACAACACCTCGGAGGCAGGTGAAAGGGGGGGGGGGGGGGTAGTGATTCTTTACTGTTTCTATGGATGCTTTTGGACGCTGCCCCTTAAAGGGGTATTCCCATCACCCACTTTAGCATTATCTTCAGCTGCCTTTCTGCTCCTGCTTCCCCTACTGTGCTTGTTATGTGGGGGGAGCTATGTTATCACATGATGATATGCAGAGCTCTGGATGTGTGCTCCTGATGCTGCCATATAGTAAAGTGTACAGGGACTAAACAGGGAGTAACTGAGTGAGGTGCTGAGTATATATAGTATATAGACTGTAGTCATACCTTACACTTTCACATCCATATAGCACTACACTTTCTGAGCTCTCATTCTCCCCAGCTGCACGGCTTGCTCCCGTCCAGGTACATAGCCCAGCAGCTGCACATAAATCACTAGTATGTCAGCTGCCTGGTGAGCACTGAAGTAGAACTCCAGTGCAGAGAGCTGGATGACAAAGGCTCCCGTCCCCGGCTATAGCCGCTCCTTGTATCAGCTTCCCCTCCGTACATACAGATAACAGTGTGATAACATCAGAGCACACTGACAGCCCTGACGAGGGCTCCACTCTTCCTATTCCCTTTACCTAACTGCCAAGCAGAGCTCAAAAACTGCTCCTGAACACGTCCCAGAGCCGTCCTACTTCAAGGGTTTCTGTCAGCAGGAAAATGGTTATTAACTTGGCTGACATTAGTGATGTACTAATGTCAGCTGAACATAACTATATTAGTGCCATCTCACTGCGTGCCGCCATTATTGAGAAAAAATAACTTTTATAATATGCAAATGAGCTTCTAGGAGAGGGGGGGGGGGCGTTGCTTCTGCTCCTAGAGGCTCCCACCTCTGGCCGCGCCCTGCTACACTTGAATGAAAGGGCCAGAGAGCTTTGGTCTCCTCCTACCGGCCCTGTCTGACATGGAAATCTCGCTCCTGTGCCCCCCCCCCCCCCCGTTCAGTATTTGGCGCAGGCGCAGTGAGAGAAGGACGTAAGCTGGCAGACGGCTTCACTCACTACGCCGAATACTAAACTAAAAACTCCTTTAACCTCTGATGTCCGAATCCTTAAGAACACAGGGCGTGCAGGGAAAGGTTAGATTAGGCAGGGATAGTTTTAGGGGGGGGGGGAAACACACACACACATTTTTTGGGGGCGCAAGGGCTTTCTTTTTTTTTGTGCGTGCGCTGACTGTGGCCGGCACTCTTAGCGTCCGGCCACTGTTAGCACATCACCCACCCCAACTCCGGACCCCTGATCAGCGAGTTTGAATCATTTTTATATTTATTTTTCACATTTTTGAGGCTCTCATAAAAAATATTAAATATTTTTTTTTTCTGTTAGGTTTAGGGTGGGTTAGGGTAGTGAACGTGAACACCCGTCCCCCCACACACATGCACACTAAATAAAGTTTTACACACACACACACACACTCCCCTATGGCCCGCCAGACGTTCTCAGCCGAGGAGGCATATGCCCTGCTTGCCTCAGACTCCGAGAGCCCCAGTGAGGACGAGGATGACCCCACTTTCCTCTTGTCATCCGCGTCCTCCTCATCATCTAGTGATGATGATGAGCCCCCAAGGCGGCGGAGATGCTGTCAGTGGAGCAAGGGACCACCATGCCAGGGACCCTGTGGCCCACACTAGTATGAGCCGCCCTGGGGCTTGTACTATTTTTTCGGCCCACCAGATAAGTCGACCTGAGCCCTCTACCGGTGAACTTGTCTGGTGTACCCCAGAGGATTTGGAGCCTGTGATTCCTGACTTTGTTGGCCAACCAGGAATCCAGATTCCCATAGTGGGCTTCACTGAATATGACTTTTTTTGTTTTTTTTTCAGTGACCATTCTGTGAATCTGATGGTGGAGCAAACGAACTTGTTCGCCCAACAGTTCATTGCTCAACAACCGGGCTCCATTTTGGCTAGCGATAAACTGAGACTAAACGGGTTTTTGTAGCAAAATATAGATATACTTTATTGAATAATTGTCATAAAATATTAGATGTAATACATCAGATAAAAAGTGAACTACACCTGAGGGGACATAACACAATAAACCAATAGGTGGAGGATAATAAAAAAAAACAACCGCAATTGGCTGGAATACACACTAGGTACACTGATGTATACAAAAATCACACAAATATCAAAGTCGTATCAAAGTGCAAGTGCATATCTCTAAACATGGAGGAAATAACCATCAATACCCTAGAAATGGGCCATAAGCAGGGATGTATACATACATATAAGTTAGTCACGTAACCCCTTAGGGACGCATGACGTACCGGTACGGCATGTTTCCCCGAGTCCTTAAGGACCCGTGACGTACCGGCACGTCATGGCTTTAAAATGTGATTGCGGCGCCACGGGGGTTAATCGGAACAGGATGCCCGCTGAAATCATTAACAACCAAAGAAAACTCAATATTTATGGCCCTGATTCTGTAGTTTACAGAAACACCCCATATGTGGTCGTGAACTGCTGTACGGGCACACGGCAGGGCGCAGAAGGAAAGGAATGCCATACGGTTTTTGGAAGGCAGATTTTGCTGGACTTTTTTTTTTTTACACCATGTCCCATTTGAAGCCCCCCTGATGCACCCCTAGAGTAGAAACTCCAAAAAAGTGACCCCATTTTAGAAACTACAGGATAGGGTGAAAGTTTTGTTGGTACTAGTTTAGGGTACATATGATTTTTGTTTGCTCTATATTACACCTTTTGTGAGGCAAGATAACAAGAAATAGCTGTTTTGGCACCGTTTTTATTATTTACAACATTCATCTGACAGGTTAGATCATGTGGTATTATTATAGACCAGGTTGTCACGGATGCGGCGATACCTAATATGTATACTTTTTTTTAATTTATGTAAGTTTTACACAATGATTTCATTTCTGAAGCAAAAAAAAATCATGTTTTAGTGTTTCCATAGTCTGAGAGCCATAATTTTTTTTGTTTTTGGGCGATTTTCCTTGGGTAGGGTATGATTTTTGCAGGAATAGATGACTGTTTTATTGGCACTATTTTGGGGTGCGTGTGACTTTTTGATCGCTTGCTATTACACTTTTTGTGATGTAAGGTGACAATTTTTTTTTTATTTAGCACAGTTTTTATTTTACATTTTTTACGTTGTTCATCTGAGGGGTTAGGTCATGTGATATTTTTATAGAGCTGGTCGATATGGACGCGGTGATACCTAATATGTATACTTTTTTTTTTATTTATGTAAGTTTTACACAATAATATCATTTTTGAAACAAAAAAAATTCATGTTTTAGTGTCCCCATATTCTGAGCCATAGTTTTTTCAGTTTTTGGGCGATTATCTTAGGTAGGGTCTCCTTTTTGCGGGATGAGATGATGGTTTGATTGGCACTATTTTGGGGTGCATATGACTTTTTGATCGCTTGCTATTACACTTTTGTGATGTAAGGTGCCAAAAAATGGTTTATTTAGCACAGTTTTTATTTTTATTTTTTACGGTGTTCCTCTGAGGGGTTAGGTCATGTGATATTTTTATAGAGCCGGTCGATACGGACGCGGCGATACCTAATATGTATACTTTTTATTTTATTTATGTAAGTTTTACACAATAATATCATTTTTTTTAAAAAAAATATATGTTTTAGTGTCTCCATATTCTGAGCCATAGTTTTTTTTTTTTTTTTTTGGGCGATTGTCTCAGGTAGGGGCTCATTTTTTGCGGGATGATGTGACGGTTAGATTGGTACTATTTTGGTGGGCAAACGCCTTTTTGATCGCTTTCTGTTGTACTTTTTGTGATGTAAGGTGACAAAAAAAAATGGTTTATTTAGCACAGTTTTTATTTTTTATTTTTTACAGTGTTCATCTGAGGGGTTAGTTCATGTGATATGTTTATAGAGCCGGTCGATACGGACGCGGCGATACCTAATATGTATGCTTTTTTATTTTTCCCTCTATTTTTTACCAATTTTTTTAACTTTATTTTTAGGGAAAATTACGTTTTTGTTTATTTTTACTTGAAACTTTTAATTTTTGGGGGGTAAAACTTAATTTTTTAAACTTTTTTTTTCACTTAATTTTTTGTCCCACTTTGGGACTTGAACTTTTGGGGGTCTATTCCTTTACAATGCATTCCAATACTTCTGTATTGGAATGCATTTGCTGTATGAGTAATACTGTGTGTATTACTCATACAGCTTCCGGCCTGTGAGATCCAGGGGGCTGGATCTCACAGGCACGTCACAGGAAGGCAGCGCGATGCCTTCCTTAGACATTGCGCTGCATTCCATGCCATCGGGTCTCCCCTACAGCCGCATGGAGACCCGATGGCACCCCCCGCCGCCGCCGCAATAGGTAAAAGCCGCAAACCGCAGGTCTGAATTGATCGCCGGGACCCCCCCGGGCATTTAGCTGAGGTTCCTGCTCAATGATTTAAGTAGGCACCGGCTTCCGATCACCGCCCCCGCCGTGGTCAGAAATACACAGTACTTCCTGTGTCCTTAAGTACCAGGACATAAGGGGTACCTGTACGCCCTGTGTCCTGAAGAGGTTAAGGTGAAAATGAGCCCGGTCCTTAAGGGGTTAAGATTGGTCCATTAAACCACCACATGCTCTAAATAAATGCGTATGTCATTAAAGGGGTTTTCTTGATGGCCTGTTTCCAGGATAGGCCATAACTATCTAATTGGATGAGATTGAGGGATCTGATACCTGGCACTGCAGTAGCGCTGCAACTCTGGGTCCCCCAGACTATGTTGAAGTGTCACCATGTGTTGCTGCTCTCCAGAAGGGATGGTAAGATGAACCCCAATGGGAATTAAGTCCATAGAGTCAGGGTCTGCAATTAACCAGAGTGCTTTACTGGAGAAATTCAGGTGCAAAAAATACAGGCAAGGAATAGGGCTGTCTTCTCCAGTCTCCTCCCTGACAGAAAGGTTTGAGGGTTTGCTGAGGAATACCTGAGCTAACTGTCCATCTCTCTCTCTCTCTCTCTCTCTCTCTCTCTCTTTCTCTTTCTCTCAGAAGGCTGGTACACTGGCTAAAGGCTGGAGACCCAGGGTCTGTGGCAGAGTATCCAGTCTCAGCGTCTTCTTCTGGTCACTCATGCAGTCTGGCAGAGTATCCCCCTCCAAGCACCGTTCCCTAACTGCAGAACACTAGGCGCTCTGATTGCTGTCCCTATATACAATTTCTAGACTAACTAGAACCTTGTAGTGGGAGCGGTAGAGTGGAGAAACTCACCATAACAAATACAAAGATACAACTCCTGTCTCTCATAGACTTGCATTAGAGCTTCAATAATACTCAAAGGCAATAACACAGCAGTTTTTCCAGACAAAAACTGGTTTTCAGACATAATAACATAGCTAACCCAGACATTCAAAAGGTCAATCTGTCTGAATTTGGTAGTAAACAACGTCTGGCTTTTTTCCTCTAAAACATGCTCTTTTGCAATCCTTTGGTAGCTGTGGAAAATTACCAGCTTCTCATTCAAAGTCCCAAAAGTCTCTGTGTTCATTAACACTTTCCACAGTGCTGTGCAAATGAACAGCATGCATATGAAATACAGTTATCCAGTATTAAACAGTATAAATCAATGCAGGTGAACCCTTTAAACTGAAATAGAGTAATGAGATGATGACCTTGCATAGGGGAAGCTGGATTAAATGTCCACAAATGTTCAAAGAACCCTTGCTTTATGGCACTACAGTACCCCTACCAATCAGATGGTCTACAGTAGCTCTGGCACCAGAACTCCACAGCTCCATCCATTATGCTGTGGACAGAGGTGGTGACCAATCACTGCAGTGAGAGCAGGTAAGATGAAACGAGCTAAATCTGCCACACAACTAGACATCTACTACAGAACATCTGATCAGTGGAGAGCACAGTGTTGGACCAATGGCAATATGATGAGGATAGGCCATCAATATCAAAATAGTGGAAAACCATTTTGTGAAGGGGGTTCTTTAAAAGAGAAAAAACAAAAAAGACTTTGTTAAACATCAATTAATCAAAGAAATTAGGGGTACATGGAAATAGTGCCAGTCACACCAAGTGAAACTCTTTGCAATCAATGGATATAGGGATCTACACTCAATGATTCAGGGGTTGAGAGCAGCTTCCCCACTCTGAACCAATCCCTATTCTAAAATTGGAACACTGGTGCAATAATAAACCCAAGTGGCAATGGACAGGTGAAAAGAAAAGACCAAATCCACGGTCCAAAGTTACTTGCAGAATAAAAATAAATCTTGACTGAACCGTAGTTGCTAAAAAAGCAAGTGTCCAATCTTCTCGAATTAATGGAGAGGGCACGGGCTAATCCCACACAGTCACTGCTATGTATGCAGTTGGGACATGGCCCAAACGGTCCAAACAGAAAACATACTGCTTGCTAAGTAAAACTTGTTTGCCCTGCTCTAACTAAATAGCCCTTCTATGAAGTAACGTGGGCTCGACGCGTTTCTGCATCATTAGATGCCTCCTCAGGAGCCCAGCAAACAGAAGACTATGTGCAGTGGTTTAGAATATAGTAGCAGTAAAGGCACGCAACCCCTCTCACATAGGGGCAGCGTTCCTGCGCTATGATGGGCGTGAAGTGGCCGCCCGAAAAGCTGGCTATTTAAATGTCATGGCTCCACCCACCCTTACGTCAGACGCAAGTCTGCCCTCCCAGTCACTCGGGTCCGTGACGTAATCAGCTCTGAAGTTATCAAGCGCCGCAGTACGAACCCCGTACTGCAAGGAGGAGGGAGAGATGCAGAGGGACCAAATGTCCCTTTTAGGTAAAGCAGGGATCATAAGGCGGATATATCTAATGGCATTGAGGAACAAAATACATCGTGGGAGAGGCATTCAATGCTCATTATACGGCTCGCAGAAAAACGCCTACAGAGGAAAAATCATAAATGTGTAATAGAATGCACACAATCAAAAAGGACAAATTTACATAATAGCAGATGTACATTAAAAAAAAAAAAAAGTATTTACAAATACACCCCCACTAATAGATGGTAATGATATGCCATTGTATATTAACAATAATACAAGTATGGCATATAATAAGTGTAGTTCCACATCAGCAGTATCAACCCTAATAATGATCCGGCATCAATAACCGTGGTTGCAATGGTAAAATCAGCAACAGAGAAGATACCTTACTAATTGGAGCAAGAATACAATTGGGTATGCCCTATTATGTTTCTTCATAAAGTCCATCAGTGTATCAATTAACACCAGACCAGGGCTGAAGACACATGGGTACCCCAAAATGACCTATAGAAAACATGTATAGGATATATGGTCATTGAGACCTTTTGGTCGTACAGTGTTAAGCCGAAAAGGTTCATCTCACCTCTTTTTGTAGTACGCACCTACCATAATTTACCCCTCTAGGTGAGGGTCAAATTAATTCAATGCCCTGGAATTGAATAACCCCTGGGTCACTCGCATGGCATTCTGCCACATGTCTTGCCACCGGGGTATCCGCCTCCTTTTTATTGTCATTGAGGTGTTCCCCAATGCGTCTGCGGAACTCTCTCATCGTTTTGCCTACATACTGTAATCCACATACACATGTCATTAGATATATCAGACCTATGGATTTACAATTTATAAAAGATCTGATATAATAGATGCATCCAGTAGTGGTGCTCGAAAATGTGCCACCCTTCTTGATTGAGCCGCACGCGATGCACCCCCCACATCTATAGGTCCCCAACAATTGGTCCCTGAAGGAGAAGTGCAACGGGCCCCTCCCCCCAGGGCCCTCCAATAACGCGACCAAGGTGTAAGGCCGCACTATACCACTCAGCATTCTATCTGTTTATTTATGTGTCACTGTGCTCCTACCTTGATATGGCTGTACCCCAGGCTTTGGCTCCGAAGCAATAAATAGGAGGAATAATTGAGGGATTGGAAATAATAACTTGAGTCCAGACCTTGAGATGAAGTTCGATGGCAGCTTTACTTTGAATAAACGTTTATTTAAACAGTGTACAAGTTTTGTCTTGGTTCCAGCAGGCTTTAGCATTAAACTGGCAGGCAAACTCAACTCTGCTCTATCCTTCTCTCACTCTGCTGTACTGTCAAGCTGACTTGATAACTTGGCTTCATCCTTATGCTGCATTTCACTTTTTAGTCGGACATATTTTTCTGCCAAGGAATAGGTTATAATCCTGGCAGCTCCAACATGGAGTCTCAACCAGCACAAACCAGAACTGCCCTAACTCCTTCTGGTAGCAAGCAGGACTGGCCCACTTCTGACCAAAGGGGAAAGGGGGGGGGGAATGGAATGGTGAGTTCCATTCTATCTAACTATATCTCTGCCATGTTTGCTGCCACCTGCTGGTGAACCAGGCACATTACATGAACAGTTACATAACATTATAAATGCACAGTGTTGAGGGACCTGGAAATAAATATATATGCGACATACAGGTTAGACCATAAAGACCATAAAGACAGTAGAAAGGTGCAGAAGTGGTAGCTCCCCAGAACCTATTCGACGTGCCAGGTGAGACGTTGCTATGCTGCAGCTGTTGTGCCTGGAAGCCAAGAGCCACACCGGTCCTGAACTCCTTTCAGCTCTGCGGTCAAAGGCCGATTAGTGGCTAACCCCGCTCAATTTGACAGTTGGTAAAGTGGTGTGCGACAACTGTGCCAATCTGCTGAGCGTGCTGAAACAGGGCAAAATAACACACGTGCCGTGCATGGCACACATCCTGAACTTAGTCGTGCCACGATTCATTGCCAAATGCCCTAGGGTCCAGGATGTCTGGGGGGAGGAGGAGGAGGAGCAAGAAGAGCAGGCCTTTTTGGGGATCCCTGGTGTTGTCCGTGGATGGGGGGAGGAGACTGTGGACGACATTCTCCTGGGCGATGAGCAGGAGCCAGGCCGCTCCACCACTTCCAATTTAGTGCAAATAGGGGCCTTCGTGCTCCAGTGTTTGAAGAGGGACCCCCGTATAAAAAACATAAAGGGCAAGGACCAGTGGCAACGTACTTAGACCCCCAGTACAAACACAAAATGGCGGACGTTACCAGCATCACAGAGGGCTGTCAGAATGCAGCATTAACAGGCCTTGCTGCGAGAGATGCTGCATTCTGCTGTCGCGGGCCTCATTAGGGAATGTCACAGGTATTTGGGATGTGGAAACATTACACGGGAGATGTGTAGTGTCCCACTAGGTAAATGTGGGCACTACACAAGGGTCAATATGGCCACATTATTCTCTACCTCCTGTGGAATATGGCCATTGTATTTTATATGATGTTTTATGTGATTGTCATGTTATTTCCTGTACCAGGCCTCTTAGGGATGTAGTTCCTCCTCCTAGACAGTAGAGGGAGCTAGGGAACCCCTAGTATATATAGTTAGGCCCAGACAGGAAAAGGCAGTGCAGTGTAGTCTAGGAGGCTAGTGAGTGCAGTCTAGCCTGCCTGAGGTTCCTGAGAAAAGCAAGCTCAGAAGTTGCCCCACCGGGAGAAGGATTTGCCTCCTGAGAAACCAAGTTCCTACAACAGTGCAGAGCAGAGCCAAGTTGTTTTCCAGCCAAACAGAGAGCTGAAGGGCAGAAGGATACATTAAAAGCAAGGAGATATATATACCTGAGGAAGTTTCCCTAACCAAGGATAAAGCCAGCAATAGGGTGTACGGGCCTTGGGATAAAGACAGACAGGATTCTGAGGAAAAGTGCAGCCTGATCTGTAAGTGTTTAACCCTCTGAGTATCTTGCAAGAACATTGTGCCTGACATTTGTATAAGCCTGCTTGTGACTGCTGCTGACATATGGAACTTTGACCAAAAGACTGTAAATAGTTAACTGTTCAGTAAAAGGAAGTTTTGGTTCACTGCAACGTGTGTTCCTCCATTATTCCTGCAATAAATCGGTGTGCCACCGTTACCGGCACTGGCGTCACGAACTTAAAGGGAACTTGCCACCGGCACCTTAAACCTGCAACACCCAGGGCACCTCATCTACCACCTGGCCTGGTCCCTATACACAGAGTGCCCCAGAGGATTCATGTGCCAGCCTCTCCATCACTGCTGTACGCCTGCCCAGGGTCTTCTATGAACTGCGAGTACCAAAGACACCCTCGTTCTGCCTATTAACTGTGACCTGCCACTCACTCACCCTGCAGGGCTGCGTACTGCATATTTTGGCGTCACGAACAGGATACGAATATTCCTACGCTATTGTGGAATCTAAACTGTGTGCCGTTATTGCCCATAAAGTGATAAAGCCCTATATGTTTATTTGAAAAATTGCTGGGCCAAAGAACTGTGAAAACCGCGGTGTGAAAATTGTTGTGGACTGTTTGCCGCTTAAGTCACCGCTTGCGGTCAGTGAATGGACAGCGTTATACTTAAAGATGGCCGCCTAAGCTAACTGGACTATTGGTGCGCCTCGTTGTATCTGTTTGGCACGAAAAAGAAGAAGAGAAGGTACCGCCCAGCCTGCAAAAGGAAAGGTACCACCCTGTCTGTAAAGAAGATACCGCCTACCTTGAATCTCGGAGCTCAGAGAGGCCTCGTCTATCTCCTGACACTGCACGTGGGACCTCCGTACGACGTCATCTTGTGCCTCGCGAGACCTGGACTGCGCATCACCGGAGTAAGTAAACTTTCGGTACGAACCGATTCCTATATATATTCGAGCACCGGGTGAATTCCGATTTTGCTGGAAAGCTGGGGGGAGGTCCCTCATTAGCAATAAGAGACTTAATCCAGGGGAGAACACATCTGATTCGGATCTTGGCCTGCTCCGCTGCTCCTTAAAGGGGCCATACTCACTCCATAGTGACCCTTAGCAACGCTTGAGCAAGCGAAGCCCAGCATGAGTCTGCCTACAGAACTTGCCTCCAGAGACCGCGCCTGTAGAAGCGGAGCAGGTGGCCCCCGATATACCTTCTGAAATGCATGCAGCTGATAACAGGGCGCCTGCCGCTGCGGCAGCATCTAGCCTGATGCTACTGACCATGCCATATTATTTTGGGGCCCCCTGGTTCCCGCGATATTCTGGGGAAGCCCATAAATTGAAGGACTTTAGATACCAGATCCTGGCCTTGTTCCGGCTCTATCCTACCTCCGCTGAGCAACAAATGGAGATCCTCTTAGCACAGTTAGTCATGGCCCCGTTCAGAAAAGAATAGCCTGGAACAGATCTTTGATCGCCTCGGCACCACGTTTGAGGCCAGAACGGTGTCCGAAGTTAAGATGCGATTTTTCAGCAGGAAGCAACAGCCTGTTGAGTCACTCCGTGATTTTGCTTGTCCCTGCAAGAGACCCTGAGGGCTGTGGTCCAGGTGGACCCCCGGGAGGCTGAGGACCAGGACCGGACTCTAAGAGAGCAGTTCATTGCGGGTGTAAACACTGAGCACTTAAAGGGTCAGCTGAGGATGCTGTCGGCCCAACACCCCAATTGTGCGTTTTTGGACTTTAAAGAGCTGGCCATCAGTATCCTAGGCCAAAACCCACCCACGGGGCCAGTGGCCTCCCTTGAACCTCAGGCCTGCCAGTCAAAAACTGTTAATGTGAGGCGGTCCGGAGCCAGTCAAGCCACCCAGGCTCCAGTAACAGAGGTGGTGGCGGCATTAATGGAGCAAGTTAACCATCTCACTAAGAGCCTAGAAAAGGTGTGCAGGAAAATAGAGGAATGGGAAAGACCATTGTTATTGGAGGACGAGAGCCCCCTACCTCAAAGGCTCCTCCCGCCTGCATATAAAGAGGTATACCCCAAAGAACCGGATGGATGACCGAGTTACCGGTCTAAGAATCGCAAGCAGCCTGTCTGCCACTATTGTAAAAAATATGGACATAGTAATTCAACGTGTTGGCAGTTAAGCGGGCCGCCCCTCGGGAGGTAGAACAGTAGGTCCAAAGGATCCAAGTTGGATGCCCAGATACGTAGGATCTCGTCCAAAAATTAACATATGCATCAACGGGATACCTTTTGAAGCCTTACTGGATACTGGGTCTCAGGTCACCACCATCCAACGACCCGCCTTTGACTAATTCTGGGATTCAAGTCTCCTCACCCAGCCACCAGAATCCTGGCTGGATTTTATTGCTAGCAACGGCAAGCCGGTGAAAGTCCATGGGTACTGGGAACCTACCCTTCAGGTGGGAGAAGCCACCTTACCACAGGAAGGTGTGATTGTGGTGCAAGCCGGAGATAAAGGGGGACACCCCGTGATCTTAGTGACTAATGTCTTTTAAAAATTGTTACTCTGAGGTGCTTGAGGCATTGAACCAATCCATACCTTCAGCTTCACCTGCTTCTAAAAGAGTCATTCAAAAGACTATCAGTGTGCTGTGTGCTCAGCAAAAATTTGCAAATGGAAAAGGAGAAATCTGTACTGCCCGGATCCGGGATAACCGGCCGGTAATCCTGCCACCGAATTCCCAGATCATCCTGTGGTGCCGTGCTGTGCTAGGGATCCAGGGCCAGGACTATCAAGACCTAGTGGAGCCTATCCAAATTGAGAATCATCCCTTCGTGCGAGCAGCCAAAAGCCTGGTGACCGTATCTCAAGGTAAAGTGCCTGTCCGTTTGATTAATTTCGGTGATCACCCTGTTACTCTCTCTAAGCACTGCCCCGTTGCTCAGCTTTTCCAGGTATCCTTCCAGGACGTTATCCGTCTGCCTGCCACGGAGACGTTCCAGACCGCACAGAGCATCAGCGCCCCTGCCAGCGCCTCTTCAGTATCCTGGTGGGAGGAACTTCATGTGGAGAACGAATCCACTCCGAAGGAGCAAATAGAGTGAGTCCTGAATCTGGTGAAAGAGCACCACAAGGCCTTTAGCAAGCACTCCACGGACTACAGAGAGGTCAGTGTAATCAAACACACCATACCCACTGGCTCTCATCCTCCTATTAAGGAGAGATACAGACCCATATCGCCTACTACCTATCAGTCTGTAAAAGAGATGATACAGGAAATGAAGGACTCTAATATAATCCGGGACAGTCATAGTCCCTGGGCTGCGCCCCTAGTTCTTGTTCGAAAAAAATATGGCAGCATTAGGTTCTGCGTGGACTATAGAAAAATCTATCAAATCACCCATAAAGACGCTTATCCGTTGCCACGCATTGAAGAGTCCTTGACTGCCCTGGGGTCATCAGCCTACTTCTCCACTCTGGACTTAACCAGTGGGTACTGGCAGGTACCTATGGCCCCTGAAGACCAGGAGAAGACCGCTTTCACTACGCCTATGGGCCTGTTTGAATTTAATTACATGCCTTTCGGATTGTGTAACACTCCAGGGATGTTCCAGCGGTTGATGGAGCGTTGTTTAGGCCATAAGATCTTTGAGACTGTACTGCTATACTTGGATGACGTCATTATCTATTCCAAGACATATGAGGACCATTTAAAACACCTGGCTGAAGTGTTTCAAGTCCTCGTTAAATATGGCCTTAAAATCAAGCTGTCCAAGTGCCATCTGCTGAAACCAGCAGTAAAGTACTTAGGGCACACTGTTAGTGCCGAAGGAGTCCAGGCTGATCCTGATAAACTTGCTGCTGTCCGTAATTGACCTACTCCTACCACCGTGAAGGAGGTGAGAAGTTTCCTCAGCTTTGCAGGATATTACAGACGCTTCATCCCGCATTTTGCACAAATTGCGGATCCGATCCAGGAACTCCTAAGGGTGCATCCAAAAAAGAGTCCAAAGACTCCTATCCCTGTTGAATGGAACGAAGAATGGGAAATTGCCTTCCAGCTCCTAAAGAAGAAGCTGACTGAACCCACTGTCCTTGGTTAGCCGGATTATCAGAAGCCGTTTCACCTCTACACGGATGCCAGTAAAAGAGGCCTGGGAGCCGTGCTGGCTCAGGTGCAAGACAACAAAGAGAGGGTGATTGCCTATGCCAGCCGATCAGGGGAGCTGGGAAAAACGATCAGAATTATAGTTCCTTCAAGCTGGAGTTCCTTGCTTTAGTGTGGGCTGTGACTGAAAAGTTTAAGGACTACTTTGCTGCCACTCCATTTGTCGCCTTCACGGACAACAATCCCCTGGCGCATCTGAATACAGCCAAGTTGGGGGCTCTGGAGCAGAGATGAACCCAAGGATACCTGGGAAGAAGTGAAGATGCCGGCGTTTTACAACAAGTTTGCTCAGCAAGATATTGTTCGCACTGAAAATCACTCAGCTGCTAATCCCTCTCCCCCAAATACTTCTGAGTCCAGGGGCGAACAAGAAAGGTGGATTAAGCTCCAGTCAGAAAGTAGAGTCTTCGGTGAACTGCTCGACTTCCTTACTAGTGGGAGAACTCCTGAGAGAGTCCGCAGGAAGAGTGCAGACCCAGAACTATTGAGACTGTGGAGACATCGCCACCAACTCTTCCTTCAAAAAGGCCTGTTGCTTTGGAGGAGCCTGGATCCAGTGTCCTGCGATAGGGTGTACCAGATCCTCATACCACGTCGAGACGCCAGTCTGGTGTTAGAGATGTATCATAACCAGTCCGGACACTTCAGCGTGCAGAAAACTGAGGCCACCATTCGCAAAAGATTCTATTGGATCGGGATGAGAGAATTCATTGAAAAATGGTGCCGGGAATGTACTGCCTGTGCCGTCGGGAGAAGTGAACGCCATGACCAGAAAGCGCCTCTCCATCCTATCGTGAGTAAAACTCCCTTAGAACTTGTTGCCATTGATCATGTGAAGTTGGAGCCAAGTCGCTCAGGGTATACTTATGCCATGACCATTATTGATCACTTCACTAAGTATGTCGTAGCAGTGCCTGTGAAAGACCTGACAGCCAAGACTGCAGCGGAGGCGTTCTGGAAGCATTTCCTCCTGCCCTACGGCTGCCCAGAGAGGATCCTCACTGACCAGGGGTCTGCGTTTGAATCACAGTTATTCCAAGAGATGTGCCTGCTACATAATTGCCAGAAAGTCCGGACCACAGCCTATCATCCGCAAGATAACGGACTCTGTGAAAAGATGAATCAAACTCTCATTGAAATGTTGAGAGCAGTGCCCCCTGAGACAAGGGGTAATTGGCCTACTCTGCTGCCACAACTCATGTATACATATAACAATACAATTCACTGCTCCACCAGGTACACGCCCTTCTATTTGATGTTTGGCCGTCCCTGGATGTACAAGTGACCACTCCCTGGATGTACAAGTGCCTGATGTCATCAATCCACTACCAAGGACTGATTGGGTGGTGGAGCATCAAAGACGTCTTCTTAATGCTAAGGAGATTGTTCAGGAGCGCATGGAAAGTGCTCGAGAGCAACAGCAGAGAGACTATGACCTGGCTGCTCATGCGGAACCTCTAGCTTTAGGAGACATGGTGTGGCTGAAAAATAACCACCGAACCAGTAAACTAGACAGTAAGTGGGAAAGGAGTCCCTACGTCATTTCTGCTATTCCTAATGGCCCACATTTATCAAATTTCCAGGGAAGATAAAGGCTCCCAAATTGTACACAGGAATCGTTTGAAACCCTGCATAGAAGGAGAGATTGCAGCAGGGGATATTGGGCCAGAGTCTCCCGAGCCCGAGTTGCCAGCTCAACCTGCTGATCCTATGCAGGCTGTTGAAAACCTGATACATGACAAAGAGCCACTTCATTGGTTCCTCACATATTGGTTGAACTTGGTGGTACCGGCTCCAGTTCCTGCTAGTCCTCAACCCCAGGATGACCTGTCCCAGAGTATACCTGAAAGAGTTCCAGAGCCTGGGGATTCCTCTGACCCTCCTGAACCAAGGCAGGAAGAGCCTCTGTCAGTGAGAAGGTCCACGCGGCCTACTAAGGGGCACCCACCTGTGAGATTCGGAGACTACATTGTGGACCAGAGTAGCTCCTCCCGGGAAACCCCTGTTTAACTGTTTACAAGACCCGGGTACGGACTCATTTTGTTCTTTTGAGCCTTCAGGAACTTATGTGATTGTTACCATTTTTATTATTATGGACTATCCTGGTTATCTCTGATACGCTGTACTAGGTCAGCGCCCCTGTTCCCTATTCTATCCTGTATGAAGAGAACGACGCCCCTTTTCACCACACTTGTTCTTTTGCCAGCAGAGCTGCCTGATATATTTATACTGCAAAAGTTGTGTTTTATAGTATATGCCTGTTTTTCATTTTGTCTTTCAGGTTGCAGTTTCCAGCTGGGCGGGCCCCTTGTGTTGTGCCGAGGATGGGCAACGTCAAAGCAACGGGGTATGTAGTGTCCCACTAGGTAAATGTGGGCACTACACAAGGGTCAATATGGCCACATTATTCTCCACCTTCTGTGGAATATGGCCATTGTATTTTATATGATGTTTTATGTGATTGTCATGTTATTTCCTGTACCAGGCCTCTTAGGGATGTAGTTCCTCCTCCTAGACAGTAAAGGGAGCTAGGGAACCCCTAGTATATATAGTTAGGCCCAGACAGGAAAAGGCAGGGCAGTGTAGTCTAGGAGGCTAGTGAGTGCAGTCTAGCCTGCCTGAGGTTCCTGAGAAAAGCAAGCTCAGAAGTTGCCCCACCAGGAGAAGGATTTGCCTCCTGAGAAACCAAGTTCCTACAACAGTGCAAAGCAGAGCCAAGTTGTTTTCCAGCCAAACAGAGAGCTGAAGGGCAGAAGGATACATTAAAAGCAAGGAGATATATATACCTGAGGAAGTTTCCCTAACCAAGGATAAAGCCAGCAATAGGGTGTACGGGCCTTGGGATAAAGACTGACAGGATTCTGAGGAAAAGTGCAGCCTGATCTGTAAGTGTTTAACCCTCTGAGTATCTTGCAAGAACATTGTGCCTGACATTTGTATAAGCCTGCTTGTGACTTCTGCTGACATATGGAACTTTGACCAAAAGACTGTAAATAGTTAACTGTTCAGTAAAAGGAAGTTTTGGTTCACTGCAACGTGTGTTCCTCCATTATTCCTGCAATAAATCGGTGTGCCACCAGTACCGGCACTGGCGTCACAAACTTAAAGGAATCTTGCCACCGGCACCTTAAACCTGCAACACCCAGGGCACCTCACCTACCACCTGGCCTGGTCCCTATACACAGAGAGTGCCCCAGAGGATTCATGTGCCAGCCTCTCCATCACTGCTGTACGCCTGCCTAGGGTCTTCTATGAACTGTGAGTACCAAATACAACCTCGTTCTGCCTATTAACCGTGACCTGCCACTCACTCACCCTGCAGGGCTGCGTACTGCAGATGTACCCCAGGTAATGTCACTGTCCGCAGCGGACACAGTATGGAAAAAGTACACTGGATGTCGCTGATATTTTTTGGATGTGCACACATTACACAGGAGATGTAGTGCAGATAATGTCGCTGTCTGCAGCGGCCTGACTATTGCACGCTATTTAGCGCAGGATACGCTAAAAATAGATATTGCTTCCACACACAATAGTCCTTAAAAGGACTTTTGGGTCTCTGACAAGTTTTTCAACTTCCAAAAAAATAAAATTCACTCCGTACACTATCTTTCCCTTCCTCAGCACAGCTCTCCCTGACTAATACTGAGCCGAACACGTGTCATCGGGTGCTATATAGCACCCCATGACGCATTCCAGCCAGCCAATCACTGTAATGCCAGTAACTAACATGGCTACGGCAATACAGTAAAGGGCAGTACTTACCAGCATGGTTATTGGCTGCATAGCAGCCAACAAACATGCGGGGAGGAGACTCGAGCATTGCGCTCGAGCACATGCGGTATTCAGTCAAATACCGCCATGTGCCGAGCATCGAGATGCTCGAGCCGAACTGGTGCTCGGCTGAGCATGCTTGATCAACACTACTTGCGACGGAAAGTTAGAGCAAAGTAGGGCCAGCATTCTTCATGTAAAGGGACAGAGAAGAAAGCATTTGCAAGATCAATGACAGTAAAAGATGTGACACTTGGTTTAACAGCGCGTGGGGATTAGGCGCTTGTGGTGTATTTATGACAGTTACAGCATTTACTGCCCTTAAATCATGCACCATAGGGTAGACTGGAGGCTGACCCTTCACAGTCTGTCTCTTCTTCACAGGAAATAGGGGCGTATTGAAGGGGCTTTTTATAGGGATTGTTAACCCTTTCCCCAACAGATCTCTTAGATCATTTGCAATAGCAATAGCATCTTCCTGTGAAGAATTTAGTGGGTACTGACATACACATAGCGGCTTAGTGCCAGGTTTCAGCTGCACAACTACCGAAGTTACTGTCAGTCTCCCAATGTCTGTCTTGGAAGTCGCCCACAAATGTGATGGGACTTCAGACAGCCAATCTGGGGGTGTAAATTTAGAGGTAGAGGAGGCACCGAACGTCATTAAGGACATAAGTGCACACAAAGTCTCTTCAAGAACAGGGGTTGTGATTTGGGGTTTTCCTGAAGAGAAACCCACAGATGCTTTCATGGCACTAAGCACGTCAGTCCCAAGTAAATTGTATGGACTATCTCAGCTTACCAACACATGTGTGATAATAGATAAGGCATCATGAATGCTAAGTTTAACAGGCTTTGTTAGTGGGAGTTTACAGATGTTCCCTCAACCCCTTGACAATAAATGTAATCTGAGGCACATATTTTCCTTGTATTAGGGTATGAGCTGCTCCTGTGTCTACCAAAAAGACAATTGAATTCCCTGTGTGCTCACATGTGGATGTAATGATTAGTTGTGGACCTGGGGTTGTGTCAATGGGGTAGTTATTTTTGAGGGGACTCACAGGATTGCCGTCCCTTCATTGAGAGGTCTGGGCAGTAGCCTGACATCTCTGGGGACATTTGACTGAGTAATGTCCCTTTTTCCCACAATTCCAAAATGTTACTTGGTCCCAGTTACATGGAAACTGCCCTTTACCTGGTACCTTTTTCTGGAACCTGCCCTTAGGTTTAAAGAGTTGGTTAGCCATCATTGGCTTCTTTTTATTTTGTAAGTCTAGCTCAGCTCCCTTTACTATGGCCACTAGGTCAGGGAACCGGCAGGTCCGCCAATCAGGGCGAGCCTTTTTTACAGCATCCTGTATGGGTGCTTGTAATCCAGACATGAGTGTATGTTTTAATAGTCTCATGTCCTTACTGTCTCCTGTCTCATACCCATAGTCAAGCCAGAGCTGTTCTAAAGCTGTGGCATAGTCAGCTACAGTCTGCTTAGCGTCTTGTGTTTGCATCATAAAGGTATCAGTCTGATTGTCCTGTTGCTCTTTCACCCAGGGTTTGAAAGCCATGATAAATTCCTGGCCCGATTGGTCTGTGGCCTTATCTATAGGGACAGCACCAGGGGCCTTTGCCAACATTTGATTCTTACCTCCCCTCCTTTTGTCTCCAGATCCACCCAAGTGGCTTTATATGCGGTCTGGATACTTTCCAATTTACGAAGGAAAGTACTGGGGACAGTACGGGGGTCTGACAAAGTGTTACACATGGCCAGCAACTCATTAGGAGTCCATGGCCGATAAACATTATAATCATGTGTTTCCACTTGCCCAGCTCTGACTGTGGGGAGGGTCTTATTGACCAATGGGTATAAACCCACACGGGGGTGTGGCTTGGGACCCCCACAGGCTGAGCATCTTTTTGTTGAGCTGAGTTTTGTTGTCCACACCTAGGACATGTCCACCCCTCCGGGCCATTATATGGAGGTGGTGCTGTTGGAGAGCGAGATTTTTGTGGGTTATGGGGGATAATAGACCGTACTTCATGAGGGATAGTTAATTCTTTTGTTGGCAATTTAATCACATCCCATATTTCATACACGGTCTATTTGTCAGTGTCTTTTGCATTTTGGGCAGTGTGGGCATTTGCTCTGGTAGACAGGCTTGCAGACGCAGTATAGAAGCAACGACAACGTCTTTAACTTAAAACAGTTTAGTGTTTATTCACACATACAGTACAGACCAAAAGTTTGGACACACCTTCTCACTCAAAGAGTTTTCTTTATTTTCATGACTATGAAAATTGTAGATTCACACTGAAGGCATCAAAACTATGAATGAACACATGTGGAATTATATACATAACAAACAAGTGTGAAACAACTGAAAATATGTCATATTCTAGGTTCTTCAAAGTAGCCACCTTTTGCTTTGATTACTGCTTTGCACACTCTTGGCATTCTCTTGATGAGCTTCAAGAGGTAGTCCCCTGAAATGGTTTTCACTTCACAGGTGTGCCCTGTCAGGTTTAATAGGTGTTTTTTTTTGCCTTATAAATGGGGTTGGGACCATCAGTTGCGTTGAGGAGAAGTCAGGTGGATACACAGCTGAGAGTCCTACTGAATAGACTGTTAGAATTTGTATTATGGCAAGAAAAAAGCAGCTAAGTAAAGAAAAACCAGTGGCCATCATTACTTTAAGAAATGAAGGTCAGTCAGTCAGCCGAAAAATTGGGAAAACTTTGAAAGTAAGGGCTATTTGACCATGAAGGAGAGTGATGGGGTGCTGCGCCAGATGACCTGGCCTCCACAGTCACCGGTCCTGAACCCAATCGAGATGGTTTGGGGTGAGCTGGACCGCAGAGTGAAGGCAAAAGGGCCAACAAGTGCTAAGCATCTCTGGGAACTCCTTCAAGACTGTTGGAAGACCATTTCAGGGGACTACCTCTTGAAGCTTATCAAAAGAATGCCACGAGTGTGCAAAGCAGTAATCAAAGCAAAAGGTGGCTACTTTGAAGAACCTAGAATATGACATATTTTCAGTTGTTTCACACTTGTTTGTTATGTATATAATTCCACATGTGTTAATTCATAGTTTTGATGCCTTCATAGTCATGAAAATAAAGAAAACTCTTTGAATGAGAAGGTGTGTCCAAACTTTTGGTCTGTACTGTAAGAATAAGCAAAACAAAAAGTCAGTTTCAAGGAAAACAGTCACCTTGAGTCTGGTGTTTGTTCACACCATGCAGCAATGTAGAAGTCCTTGGACATAGCAGAAACTATCTGCTCTCACGCCAACAAGGTAGCAGGCCTTTACCCAGGCCCAAACTCCCAGGTCCCAACACAGTGACTGACAGAGCTTCTCTGTCAGAGAAGAGTAAATTCCTCCCACCTGACAGTGCTGCCTGTTTTATAGCCCAACCCAAGACCCGGCCTGGAACGTGGGGAGAAGCCACCCACCCTGCCCTTTGGCTGCTCCCAGTAAGAGCCGGCCCAGATCGGCTTTACAGCCATACTAAATAGCAAAACCATGTCAGCCAACACTAGCTGCCGCTGACACATGAAATTACCGGCTCTTACCTCACCGAGGCCAGGAATCTCGGCGACACATAACTTCCGTCAATGACTGACCCTTGTGCCTTCCTACATACCTCCCCCCTTTGTTCAACCCTGAGGGGGTGAACACTTGCCAGGCAGTGTACCCGGGACAGGGCATCCACGTTTCCCTGTAAGCGGCCTGCCCTGTGTTCCACTGAGAACTTGAAGTTCTATAACGACAAGAACCATCTGGTGACCCAAGCATTCTCTCTTTGGCCTGGCTCATCCACTTGAGAGGGGAGTGGTCGGTCACCAGACAGAACTTTCTCTCCAACAGATAATAGCGGAGAGACTCGAGTACCCATTTGATGGCCAGGCACTCTCTCTCCACTATACTATACCTAGTCTCGGCTGGGGTAACCTTTCGGCTCAGGAAAACAGGATGTTCCTCCCCATTGATGTCCTGAGAGAGTACTGCTCTGAGGCCTACTTCAGAGGCATCGGTCTGTACCACAAACTCCCTCTTGAAGTCAGGTGTAACCAATACCAGGGACCCACACAGGGCAGACTTCAAAGTGGAGAAAGCCTTTTGTGCCTGTTCATTCCACTGAACTGTCACTGACTTGCGTCCCTTCAAAAGGCCTGTCAATGGTGCGGCGACTGAAGCAAAATTGGGGACAAACCTCATATAGTACCCCACCATACCCAGGAATGACTTTACTTGCCAAGTAGTGACAGGTCGGGGCCAATTCCTAATTGCCTCTATTTTGTTCACCTGAGGTTTGATAATTCCGAGCCCAATTACATACCCCAGGTACTTTGTCTCTTCTAACCCTATCGCGTACTTTTTTGGGTTAGCGGTTAAGCCAGCCTTCCGAAGGGAGTCCACTACAGCCTGTACTTTAGGTAGGTGACTTTCCCAGTCAGTGCTGTGGATAACGATATTGTCCAGGTACGCCGAAGCGTACTGATGATGTGGACGGAGTACAATGTCCATTAGCCTTTGAAACACGGCGGGAGCGCCATGTAGACCAAAGGGTAATACCTTGTACGAATACAGCCCCTCTGGCATGATGAAAGCTGTTTTTTCATTGGCAGCCTCCGTCAAGTGTACCTGCCAGTACCCTTTGGTGAGGTCCAACACAGAAAAATACCGGGCTTGGTCTAACTTCTCAATAAGCTCATCTACTCCGGGCATGGGATAGGAGTCAAACTTAGCCACCTCATTCAGTTTGCGGAACCCGTGACAGAACCGCAATGTCCCATCCGGCTTGGGTATTAAGACTATCGGACTGGCCCATTAACTTTTTGACTCCTCAATGACACCTAGCTGGAGTATTAGCTGCACTTCCTCTGCGATGGCTTGTCGCCGAGCCTCGGGTACCCGATACGGTTTTAGCCGGACTTTTGCTTGAGGCTCAGTGATAATGTCATGCCGGATTATGGACGTGCGTCCAGGGAGGTCCGAGAACACATCCGTGTTCCGAATGATGAACTCCCTGGCTTCCTGAGCCTGTTTAGAGGAAAGGCTGTCAGCAATTTTCACTGTGGCAGCTGCTTCCCTTGCTACAGACAGAGGTGCCGAAACCGCTTCCCCTAAGAACCCTGGTCGTGGGCTGTCTTCCGTACAGGTTTCCCTATCTCTCCATGGTTTGAGCAGATTCACATGGTACACCTGCTACGGGTTTCGCCTCTCTGGCTGGTGTACCTTTGTAATCTACCTCTCCAATTTTTTTAAGTACCTCGTAGGGCCCCTGCCACCTAGCTAGAAACTTACTGTCTACAGTCGGTACCAGAACCAACACCTGATCACCCGGGTTAAAGTTGCGGACCCGAGCCTGCCAATTATAGACCCTACTCTGGGCTCGCTGTGCTTCCTCCACATGCTCCCTAACCAGAGGTAACACTGTTTCCATCCGTCCTTGCATCTGGGTGACTTATTCAACAACACTTTTGTGCGGTGTGGGCTGTTGTTCCCACGCCTCTTTGGCCACGTCCAAAAGACTGCAAGGGTGTCTGCCGTATAGCAGTTCGAAGGGCGAGAACCCAGTAGAGCAACGACAACGTCTTTAACTTAAAACAGTTTATTGTTTATTCACACATAAGAATAAGCAAAACAAAAAGTCAGTTTCAAGGAAAACAGTCACCTTGAGTCTGGTGTTTGTTCACACCATGCAGCAAGGTAGAAGTCCTTGGACATAGCAGAAACCACCTGCTCTCATGCCAACAAGGTAGCAGGCCTTTACCTAGGCCCAAACTCCCAGGTCCCAACACAGAGACTGACAGAGCTTCACTGTCAGAGAGGAGTAAATTCCTACCACCTAACAGTGCTACCCAACCCAAGACCCGGCCTGGAACGTGGGGAGAAGCCATCCACCCTGCACTTTGGCTGCTCCCAGAAAGAGCCAGTCCGGATCGGCTTTACAGCCATACTAAATAGCAAAACCATGTCAGCCAGCACTAGCTGCCGCTGACACATGAAATTACCGGCTCTTACCTCACTGAGGCCAGGAATGTCGGTGACACATACCTTCCGTCAATGACATACCCTTGTGCCTTCCTACAGCAGTCATAATCATTTCCTGGGCTACATCATACCACATTGTGGCCTGGTCATATTTGCTATGGTCCTCCAGCAACCCCTTAAAATTAGTAAGAAATTTCTGCCATGCTGGTTCATCCATTGTTCCATTCACACCTGCTCCCAATTTCTTTAACATTTGTCTACAGTCTTTGGTTACTTCAGTGCCCTTTGTACATTGCACAATATCTATTGCAGAGACCCATTTCTCTGCTTCCTTTTCAGAGGAACGTTTACTCTGTGTAGCCCCCATCCTGTGGGTGGCTCCTTGTAATTCACTATCCAGGTACTCGCACCTTGTGAATTATAACAGTGCTGTGCACACACTTCCGAGGCAGCACTATCAGTAGTGCCGTGGACACACTTCGAGGCAGCACCACTTTCCTCAACTACCAGTGGTGCTGTGGACACACTTCGAGGCAGCACTAACCACTGGTGGCAACACTACAGCATAGTCTTGCCCATACACAGAGTAACTCACACGTCCTCTCTATTTGTAACAGGGTTCCGAAGGTGCACTCGGTCTCCCATTAGCCACAGACCTGCTGCTTAGCTTCAGGAGCGAGGATCTGTGTTTGACCTCGTTCCCAGGGCGGCTTTGCTTGCTGGGAGGCTCCCTGCTCCTAAGTCTGCCTTGAGCACCGAGCTGATCACTCGGTGCTTGACTGGTTGGTCTGTCGGTCATGTGACGCTGGCCACGTCACATGACCCTCACTCCCAATATAAATACAGGCAGCCTGATGGCCACAGGTTGCCTGTTAATTTAGGTTCCACCTGTGATTTTGTCTTTCCTGGCGTACTTACCTCCTGGCTGAATGCCTGACGATCCTCTGCCTGCTCCTTGTGTACTTTGCTGCTCTCCTGGTATTTGACCCCGGCCTCCTCCTGACGATCCTCTGCTGACTCCTTTGGTACTTCACGTCTCTCCTGGTATTTATGACCCCGGCTTCTCCTGACAATTCTCTGCTTGCTCCATTTGTACTTTGTAGCTTTCCTGGTATTGACTCGGTCCGTTCACGTCCTGTTGTTTGTCTGTCTGTCATCCCTGCACTTATTGTAAGTTAGGGATTGCCGTCCAGTTGTCCCCTGTCATTAGGACTCGCGAGGCAAGTAGGCAGGGCCAGGGGTGAGGGTGGAGCGCAGTGGTCACTTCCCTCCCCCCTGTGTGTGTGTGTACGCGACCGTTACACTATTGTTACTCGCTGGAAACCCCTTGAAGCCTTCTACGTTCTTTCTATGGCACAGGAAGCACACACACACTGTTATGCAAATTATTATCACTGCAACCACCCAATCCAAACTGGTATCATAATACCCACGCATGTATACACTGTGCAGCACAGGAGTTGGCAGCAATGCAGTAATCCTTCCTCACACAATATCAGCAGGCACTCAGTACATGTGAGATCACACAACATGACATAACATTGGAACAACCCTTGACCTCAGGCACCTTTTTCAGGTACCTACAAGGAACTGCAGGGCCCCTATCCAATCTTACTGGACAGCTTTATACACTGCCACTTCTCACAGGATAGATCCATCAACCTTTTCTCCACCAGAACCAGAGGTCTCCAGAGTCACGGATCGGAACAAGCCAGTCAGCGAGCTCTGGACTTTCAGCTTGGCTCAGGAGGAGCAGGGTCAGACCCTTCCTAGATTCAGCTTATCTCAGCCACTCACACACACGTGCATTCATACTCCTAGAGACAGTTTCCACATATAGGGGAAATAAAGCACAAGTTCACCAGAACACGGTGCAGGCACCACATTCACACACCACACTGCAGAACAGCGAGCAGAGCTCAGGAGACAGGAAATAACACAATGGGTTACTTACCGCGGTCTTCCTGGGTCCTGGTCTCCGTATCGGGGTCTGCAGCTAGGGGCGCTGTTGTGATGTACGCATTTTCCACCAAAAATGTTGTGGCAGACCAAGGGTCAGTCACGTGAGGATCGAGCCACGTGTTCAGGTGAATGACGTAGACGGAGGAAAATGACAGAATCCCAAAGTGGTAGTGTCCTAGCCCCTGTATTTATACCCGTTCCAAGGGTGCAGCCTCTTAAAGTAAAGACATAATTGGTTTACAAATATTCCAACCATGGCTTCTGATTGGCACACACATAGTACGTCTAATTGGTCAGAACTGAATCCATTTACTGATTGGTTAATACTCTATGAGCTTTCTCCTTGCTAAGACTATGGTTTTCAGCAAGCAATCCATACTTGGTTATTAGCAGCACACGGCTTATCTTATCCTAACACACACAGATGATAACTGGTTTTCAGCTGAAGCCATCGCCATCTTCTTATTGCGCACATAGAAAATAAAAGACAAAAGTCTCTTTGTAAAATGGCAGCCACAGGAAAGCTGGATACTTTTTTAACAACGCAGAATACATTTTTCTTCTGAAATACGCCACTAAAGGCTTTACCACATATAACTGCAACAGTGAACTGCGAATATATTTTTATTTTTCCACTGAAATACGCCCCTAAAGGCTTTTCAACATAGCACTTGCCCCCCAATAACAAGACCGGTTTGCTGGAATTACAGAGCTGTATAAAGGCTATTTGGATCCCCAGTCAGCGCAGCAAGGTGTAATAGGATTGTACCTATTACCCAGGCTGTAACCTCCTCTACCGAACCCTGTTCTACATAAAAGCTGTGGGATGATTCCTCCCTATCCTTTCACTGCAGCTATAAATCGTTTTTTCCGTTTTTTTTTCCTTTACTTGTACTGTCCCTAGCGCCTGCTGGCGTCTCTCCCTGCACTAAGAACGCTGGAAAATGGCAGAATCCAAGATGGCTGAGGCTATTTATAGGGCTGTGACATCACAGGGCTGGCTGCCTGCTGATTGGCTGCATGCATGGCATTGTGGGTGATCCCGCCTTCCCAGAGTTCCTTGCCCCATGTCCTCACACGTGTAGCAGCCATTTTTAACAGCCTTTTTAGGAATAAATGTGATTCATTACCACGAAGCGTGAACTGTGTAATTACCCGTTCTCCGTTGACTCCTCTCCTACTATTTCTTTTTTCTCTCTCCACTTATAAACTCAATTTTATTCATAATCATCCATAACCTTCAGATATTTTGTGTTTTTTCTTTTTGACATCCTGCTCCACTTTCATGACCTCTTTCTGGCACTTTTGTGATAATTATTTCATACCTTTACCTCCCTCTGCCCCCCGTCCCCCGTCTGACACCCCTCATCTCAGCTGAGGACTATGCCTCTTATCTCTAAACCATCGGCAGCGTTAGATGAAGCTCGGAGCCGCCGTCCTCTCAGCCTCTCTACGTTACTACTCGCTGCTCTTCCCACATAACCTGCTTTACCGCTGTCACTGAGGACAACCTTCCCGCCTTCTCCCCATCCCCCGTCACACTAATCACCGCTTTACCTCTCCGAGCCTGTCCTGCCTCCGATCACAATCTGTCCGACATTTCCGCCGTTCTCCAGCGTCGCCGGATGCGTTTTTTCTAATCTCCAAAGACTAAAATCTCATCTTTAATATTCTGACACAAAACTGACGCAAGGCAGCGCTATTAAAGGGAACTTTTTCCTGTCCACTCACTGTGGGGGTCTATTTGCTGGGGGCCCCTGCCAGTCATGAGAACGGGGCCCATGTTCCCCCATTGGAGCAGCAGACGAGCTCAGATCAACTACAAAGAAAATCCCCAGCGATAAGACACAGCGCGGCCATTTATGTGCTAACACTAGAAATAACAGAAGAGAAGTTTATTCCTCCTTTTCCCCCACAGCGGAAATCCTACATCTGCCCCGACATAAGATATCGCTGACATCATTTCTAATAACTGATATGGATAAAAGGGACAGAGTTACCCCTAAACATCTCCTGAGCGCACACAGAGCCCCGATACCAGCAGATTACATCGCCGGCTCTGCTACATGGACATGACAGAGACTCAGCTGTAGTAACTGAACATTACACATACACAGCTCTGCTGCACACACTGATACAAGTCTTCAGAGGCATATTACACATAAACAGCTTGGTTGTATACACATACAGCTCAACTACACAGACATTACACACATACAGCTCATCTACATAAACATTACAGGTTTACAGCTCTGCTACATACAGACTGGGATTACAAGCAGTACAGCAGAGACCTGTGTACAGGGAGCAGATAAACCTGGTCATGTGATCTCCATGACTCCTCCCACACATGATCACATGGTCATGACATCATCACAGGTCCTTTACTTCCTCCTGCAGCACAGCCTGGAGCCTGACTCCTCCCATATTTGGTCACATGGTCATCACATCACCACAGGTCCTGTACCTTCTCCTGTAGCACAGCCTGGAGCCTGACTCCTCCCACACATGATCACATGGTCATCACATCACCACATGTCCTGTACCTTCTCCTGTAGCACAGCCTGGGGTCTGACTCATCCTGTAAACGCAGGTAAGTGGAACACTCACCAGCTCCACACATGTAAGACTCCACAGCTGAGAAGATCCGCAGGTAATGAACAGATTCCCGAGAAGATGAACCAGGAGGTAAGCACGTAAAAACGCGTTTTGCGGACCGGCCTTCCCCTTCTTCAGGTACAACATAAGCCTGGACCAGAGGGCGTTATATAGAAGACATATCCAGGAGATCTCAGAGACGTGGACTGGAGGAGGGGGCGTTATATAGAAGACCTATCTAGGAGATCTCAGAGACGTGGACTGGAGGAGGGGGCGTTATATAGAAGACATATCCAGGAGATCTCCGAGACGTGGACTGGACCAGAGGGCATTATATAGAAGACATATCCAGGAGATCTCAGAGACGTGGACTGGAACAGGGGGCGTTATATAGAAGACATATCCAGGAGATCTCAGAGATGTGGACTGGAGCAGGGGGCGTTATATAGAAGACATATCCAGGAGATCCCAGAGATGTGGACTGGAGGAGGGGGTGTTATATAGAAGACATATCCAGGAGATCTCAGAGACGTGGACTGGAGGAGGGGGCGTTATATAGAAGACATATCCAGGAGATCTCAGAGACGTGGACTGGAGGAGGGGGCGTTATATAGAAGACATATCCAGGAGATCTCAGAGACGTGGACTGGAGCAGGGGGCGTTATATAGAAGACATATCCAGGAGATCTCAGAGACGTGGACTGAAGGAGGGGGCGTTATATAGAAGACATATCCAGGAGATCTCAGAGACGCGGACTGGAGCAGGGGGCGTTATATAGAAGACATATCCAGGAGATCTCAGAGACGTGAACTTGAGGAGGGGGGTTATATAGAAGACACATCCAGGAGATCTCAGAGACGTGGACTGGAGCAGGGGGCGTTATATAGAAGACATATCCAGGAGATCTCAGAGACGTGGACTGGAACAGGGGGCGTTATATAGAAGACATATCCAGGAGATCTCAGAGACGTGGACTGGAGCAGGGGGCGTTATATAGAAGACATATCCAGGAGATCTCAGAGACGTGGACTGAAGGAGGGGGCGTTATATAGAAGACATATCCAGGAGATCTCAGAGACGTGGACTGGAGCAGGGGGCGTTATATAGAAGAAATATCCAGGAGATCTCAGAGACGTGGACTGAAGGAGGGGGCGTTATATAGAACACATATCCAGGAGATCTCAGAGACGTGGACTGGAGGAGGGGGTGTTATATAGAAGACATATCCAGGAGATCTCAGAGACGTGGACTGGAGCAGGGGGTGTTATATAGAAGACATATCCAGGAGATCTCAGAGACGTGGACTGAAGGAGGGGGCGTTATATAGAAGACATATCCAGGAGATCTCAGAGACGTGGACTGGAGCAGGGGGTGTTATATAGAAGACATATCCAGGAGATCTCAGAGACGTGGACTGAAGGAGGGGGCGTTATATAGAAGACATATCCAGGAGATCTCAGAGATGTGGACTGGAGGAGGGGGTGTTATATAGAAGACATATCCAGGAGATCTCAGAGACGTGGACTGGAGCAGGGGGTGTTATATAGAAGACATATCCAGGAGATCTCAGAGACGTGGACTGAAGGAGGGGGCGTTATATAGAAGACATATCCAGGAGATCTCAGAGATGTGGACTGGAGGAGGGGGTGTTATATAGAAGACATATCCAGGAGTTCTCAGAGACGTGGACTGGAGCAGGGGGTGTTATATAGAAGACATATCCAGGAGATCTCAGAGACGTGGACTGGAGCAGGGGGCGTTATATAGAAGACATATCCAGGAGATCTCAGAGACGTGGACTGAAGGAGGGGGCGTTATATAGAAGACATATCCAGGAGATCTCAGAGACGTGGACTGGAGCAGGGGGTGTTATATAGAAGACCTATCCAGGAGATCTCAGAGACGTGGACTGAAGGAGGGGGCGTTATATAGAAGACATATCCAGGAGATCTAAGAGATGTGGACTGGAGCAGGGGGTGTTATATAGAAGACATATCCAGGAGATCTCAGAGACGTGGACTGGGACAGGGGGCGTTATATAGAAGACATATCCAGGAGATCTCAGAGACGTGAACTGGAGCAGAGAGTGTTATATAGAAGACATATTCATGATATCTCAGAGACGTGGACTGGAGGAGGGGGCGTTATATAGAAGACATATCCAGGAGATCTCAGAGACATGGACTGGAGGAGGGGGCGTTATATAGAAGACATATCCAGGAGATCTCAGAGACGTAGACTGGAGGAGGGGGCGTTATATAGAAGACATATCCAGGAGATCTCAGAGACGTGGACTGGAGGAGGGGACGTTATATAGAAGACATATCCAGGAGATCTCAGAGACGTGGACTGGAGGAGGGGACGTTATATAGAAGACATATCCAGGAGATCTCAGAGACGTGGACTGGAGCAGGGGGCGTTATATAGAAGACATATCCAGGAGATCTCAGAGACGTAGACTGGAGCAGGGGGCGTTATATAGAAGACATATCCAGGAGATCTCATTGGTCCTGGGTTGGTTAGCTGACATCGCTGGCTGTGTGTAACAGCCAGGATCTCAGCACTGTCACCATGTACAGTCGTGGCCAAAAGTTTTGAGAATGACACAAATATTAGTTTTCACAAAGTTTGCTGCTAAACTGCTTTTAGATCTTTGTTTCAGTTGTTTCTGTGATGTAGTGAAATATAATTACACGCACTTCATACGTTTCAAAGGCTTTTATCGACAATTACATGACATTTATGCAAAGAGTCAGTATTTGCAGTGTTGGCACTTCTTTTTCAGGACCTCTGCAATTCGACTGGGCATGCTCTCAATCAACTTCTGGGCCAATTCCTGACTAATAGCAACCCATTCTTTCATAATCACTTCTTGGAGTTTGTCAGAATTAGTGGGTTTTTGTTTGTCCACCCGCCTCTTGAGGATTGACCACAAGTTCTCAATGGGATTAAGATCTGGGGAGTTTCCAGGCCATGGACCCAAAATGTCAATGTTTTGGTCCCCGAGCCACTTAGTTATCACTTTTGCCTTATGGCACGGTGCTCCATCATGCTGGAAAATGCATTGTTCTTCACCAAACTGTTGTTGGATTGTTGGAAGAAGTTGCTGTTGGAGGGTGTTTTGGTGCCATTCTTTATTCATGGCTGTGTTTTTGGGCAAAATTGTTTGGGCTGCGCAGTGCGGCGGAGGTACTGCAGAGTGCAGGGGCAGGGCATCGGGTAAGGCCACATTCACACCAGAGAATGCCGAGAATCGGCCGGACAGAATATTCTGTGTGCAGCGGTATTAGTTGTGTAGACCCCGGATCTCTGCCAAACCCCATTATACTGAGCGGGAGCAGGCGGCAGTATCTAGCGAAGTGCACCATGTAACGGTAGGTGCACTGCCCATCATGTTATAGATACATTTCTTTAGATACGTGGGTTTTTACGGACATAACAAGTTTTTTTATTGGAGCCCTGATAAAGTGGTGGGATTTTATTGTTGTGCAGTTTCTGTTCCAACGAGGCGTTCGTTTAAAAACTTTAAACATTAAAATGTTCAACCAATATTAACCGGACAGAATAAATATCGAAAAAACGGACCCCCAAGGAGTCATAATAATCACCGAAAAATGAAACTGACTTTCGTATATATGAAAATCTAAAAAACTTTATTATAAATATATATGAACAATACATACATGCATAATAAAAAAGGCAGCACAAGGCGGGACACACAGATGAGGAGCAGGACCCAAGGAGAGGAGATCAGTGCACGGAATAACAGGGAAAAAGAATGCTAGCTGAAAGAGCATACCTCAGAACCTCATGACAGCAACGCCCCAAACAAAGTACAAAGGAGGCGATTGTAGAGATTGAGGTTTAGATGAAAGGACAAAAAATAGACATACCCTGAGTGGTGCAAAGATCTCTCGGCCGACTCTTGACCCAACGCCGTTTCGCCAGTAGACCTGGCTTCTTCCGGGGATATGGAAACATATAAAAACATCTCCCCTATACAGTATAGTGCCCACACAGGTGTGTGGAAGATAATTAAGATTGCAGGACCTGAATGACGCCAGCACCAATGGAGTTGAAGCTCCAGTACTTAAAAACTTGAGTCAGCTGTTGCTTTGGAATACTGGCACTCGTGCAATTATTTCCTCTCACAACATATAGTATGCACCTTCTATACTGTACATGGTGTGATTATAATGAGTCTGAACATTGTCTTGCAATCTATCATCGCGGTGTGGTGGGGTGTATTCCACCTGTCCACAGCGCGATGTAGTCACCTGCCGTTTATTAGTATAATGAGGGGTTAATTGTGTGTCTTTTTATACTATGTTATCCTCCTTTATGTTTAGCTCCTGCTTGCCGGCCTGGTATGTCTTATCCTGATGTATATCAAATAAGTTACTATGCACATTTATCACCTGCCCATATTTGGAGGAGCCTGTTGGCTGGCATGTGTATCCTTGCATGACGTGTGTCGCCGCGATCGTGTGTTGTCTCACGTGACCGCTCCGTCACTTAGGCTCTGCCTGCGTTGCCGGGGTTGGACGCTCACCACTGCTTGTGGCTCTGCAGTGGGGGCGTTGTTTCGCCGGCGCCTGTGTCGTCGCGGTCACGTGCCTCGTCACGTGATCGCCGCGTCACTACCCCTCCGCCCCTTGGAGTTTGTGGCCTTGTGTTCTCTGGTGGCGCCGCCACTCAGACGCTCGGCCGCACCGCCCCCGGTCCTTCCTCTATATGATCATATGGTTCTGATTGGTTCTCCTGGTGCAGTCTGGGCGTGCCCTCTGACGCACATCTGACACTGCGGTCATGTGTTTGTTCACATGATCGCCCTGTCAGTCTAGTCCCGCCCCCACTAGGTGCTCTTGCCTCCACTGATTGGTTCTCAAGTATTGGAGCTTCAACTCCATTGGTGCTGGCGTCATTCAGGTCCTGCAATCTTAATTATCTTCCACACACCTGTGTGGGCACTATATAGGGGAGATGTTTTTATATGTTTCCATATCCCCGGAAGAAGCCAGGTCTACTGGCGAAACGGCGTTGGGTCAGGAGTCGGCCGAGAGATCTTTGCACCACTCAGGGTATGTCTATTTTTTGTCCTTTCATCTAAACCTCAATCTCTACAATCGCCTCCTTCGTACTTTGTTTGGGGCGTTGCTGTCATGAGGTTCTGAGGTATGCTCTTTTAGCTAGTATTCTTTTTCCCTGTTATTCCGTGCACTGATCTCCTCTCCTTGGGTCCTGCTCCTCATCTGTGTGTCCCGCCTTGTGCTGCCTTTTTTATTATGCATGTATGTATTGTTCATATATATTTATAATAAAGTTTTTTGGATTTTCATATATATACGAAAGTCAGTTTCATTTTTCGGTGATTATTAAAATGTATTGGCTCCATGTAGGCAAAAGTCGTATCGGCTGAAGTCGCGCAAGACTTCGGTGAATTACTGTGTTTTTCAAAACATTTTCAAATAGGAATCAGAAGTCTGTTTCGATACCGAGGTACCAACCAGTACCAAACCCCACTTTGGATTCCTATTTTAAAATGGTTTAAAGATGCAGATAGGAAAACGGAAGTAATTCACAGAAGTTTTGTGCGACTTCGGCCGATAAGAATTTTACCTATGCGGAGCCAATACATTTTAACGCTGTACAGAAAGAGCATTAAAAACTACGTTTTTAAACGAATCGACTTCGGATCTACGATCTGAAGGTCGATTTTCTCATGCCCCTAGTTGCAGGTGCAGTTATTTCTGAGCGATCCTTAGAGACTTGTTCAGACTAGAACTGTATTTGACGCTGTTTTACGTCCGAGGTGCACATTGTATGCTTGTAGCTGAAGGACGCTGAGATCACAGAAAGTTAGTGACCGCCATAACCCAGGAAGGTGCAGAGCGGTTCCTTACACAGTGCCTAGTGCACCGCAGTGGTGTTGGAGAGTAGTCATAAATACTCGCTGTACTTTCACACAATGGTGTAAATAACAAATTTATAGATCATTTCATTTTAAAAAAATCTGCCTTCATCCACCTGAAAAAAGCTGTAAAATCATGGACACTAGGTTCTCACTTCCACCTAAGTTGCTGTCCATTGCCTGTTGTCTGACAAGATCCGTCCCCAGTAACATAGACTCACAAGATGGCGAACAGGAAATGGGGGCGAGTCAGAGCTAGCTGAGATCCTAAAAACCTGCTTCTATTCTTTTGAAGATTGTAAGAGACCTCTATATTGATCTCTTATTGATGACCTATCCTGAGTACATGCCAGAGAAACCCTTCAAGGACCGCTGTATTTCGTCATGCTGCTTCTTAAAAATAAATCTATTAAACTGCAACATCTGTGTGGTCGTGAGGAGCTGCCAAAAAACAAATCTGCCAACCTAATGTCCGTCTAGATAACAATAATAATCTTTATGTATCGCCAACATATTCCGCAGCGTTTTACAATTACCCAGATTGAACCTGTAGAATCCTCCACTGCTCCAGCACTGAGGCTCCTGTGGTCTCCTTCAGTCTGTTTACATCACTGCAGCGACAATATTGGTCGGAGTTCTGATAGCGGTATGTATGTCACCTGACAATTGAGGTCTATGATGGTCTATAGAGGTCTCATGCTGTTCATACTGGCATCACTACTGACGTCTTCTATTGGCTGTAGGGTCATGTGAAGATGTGACATACCATGAAACTGCCTTGACCTCACACATGTTTCAATCCATATAAAATGAGAGAACACAACATCTACACTTTATTATCTCCTCCGATGTCTCCTCTTATCTCCAGTTATTGTATTTTACTTGGGATTTTGTAGGATTTTCCATTGTTTAATCTTCTTTCCATTTAGGTTCCTACAATATAGGATCTGCTCAGTGGAGATCTTCTATATAAGAGCCTTCTCCTGATTGACCCATCAAGGATAAATAGGGACAGGGACAAGATGGCGGAGAGTATAATAAATCTCACCCTAGAGATCCTCTTCCGGCTTACTGGAGAGGTGAGAGATTCTGATGATGTCACATAACATCATCTTATCTATGTTACTAACAGATGGACATGACTGGAGAGGTGAGGGACTCTGGAGATGTATGGAGTGATATTTATTACTGTGTCTCTCCCTAACCAGGACTACACAGTAGTGAAGAAGACCTCTAGTGAGTGCTGTCAGGTCCCTGTGTCTGAAGGATGGAGAAGAACCCTGAGCCCAATGACGGGGCCTCCACCTCACCCCCTGAAACATGAGGAAGTCAATAGAGAGAAGATCCTAGAACTCACCAACAAGATTATTGAGCTGCTGACTGGAGAGGTGACACTGCTGGGACATTATATATGAACACTATGAAGTGATCTGGGTGATGACTGTATCATTGTGTTGTCAGGTTCCTATAAGGTGTCAGGATGTCACTGTCTATTTCTCCATGGAGGAGTGGGAGTATTTAGAAGGACACAAAGATCTGTACAAGGACGTCATGATGGAGGATCACCGGCCTCTCATATCACCAGGTAATAGACATGACTAAATACACATGTCCTCTCATTATCTGTATGTAAGAAATGGATTCAGTGACTGGATGTGTTTCCTATTGTTGGAAATTGGCCACAGCAACAAAAATCTTCCTCCAGAAGATTCTTTCATTTAAGCCTCATTCACACGTCAGTGATTTCCATCAGTGATTGTGAGCCAAAACCAGGATTTGAGCCTCCACACACATAAGGTATGTAACAGCGGCTGCTATCAGCCAATGTTCCCCTGCTTATCGCTGCCGTTCTGGGCTCTGCGTTCAGCGGTGATCTGCTGCCGATGTCTCCACATTCACCGCTGCTGTCCTGGGCTCTGTCCTTGCAGGTATTGTCTGTCCTGGGATCCACTCTGCAGTTTCCTTCCAGCCCCGAGCACTGCTGCTTACAGCTTTTTGTCTGTAGCACTTCCTTTAGCGCACATCACTTCCTGTGATTTATGGGTTAGCTCATATGACCTTGCTGACCAATCCTAGCCCTCCTGCACATATATAACTGGCTCAGCCCCCTTCCTCGGTGCCTGAGCGTCAAGGTCCTTGTGTCCTGCAAAGGTTGCTGATATCTCTGCTCGTCTTCCTGTGTATCTGACCTGTGCTTGTGTTTCTGGACTCCGCTACCTGTTTGATCCCTGCCAGCTTGCCTTGATTCTCCTGTTGCTAATCCATATTGCCTGACCTGTACCTGTGCCGCCTGCCCTGACTTATTGCTTGTTTGACTTCGCCTCTGCCTCATCCTTTGGTCCTGCACTGTTGCTCATGGTTATGGCTTGGCCTGCTGACTACGTCTGTACCTCTGGCACCTTGATCAGGTACCTCTTGGTCCGTCTGGACCAGCTGCCTCGTGTGCCAATCCTTCTCAAGAGGTCACGACCTGCTGTTCCTCTCGGGAAAGTCTATTCCCACAATCAGGGGTACTGCGAAGAACGAGGGGCTCACTTAGAGGAGGTAGGACACGTGGCACAGTGGGTTCACACCCTTTGGTTCATGACAAGGTATAGGGGAAAGATCTGTACCTGTTCTGTGTTTAGAGCCTCACCTGGTTTTAGCTCAAAATCTCTGATGGAAATCACTGACCGAACACTGACGTGTGAGTGAGGCCTTATTCAGAGACAAGAGCAGCAAAAATTAATATAAAACTTAGGCAGATTATGGCATTGGAAGTGAATTACAGCCATGGTAAAAGGCAACGCTCTGTTATAAGTCCTGGACACCATGCTTTATACCTCAGAGAACAAAGGAATAATTAATATTTTACTTAAAGTTTTCCGCAGTGTGTCGCTGTACGTAGACTTCAGTGTTTTACACACAGATTCCATCATTCCATCATTATCATATGTAACCATAGATCTACACAAGTTACACCGACAACAACTTCTAATTGGATAAAAGTTCCTTATCACGATCTCTTGTTGTATAAATAATTTGTTCCTGGGGCCTTCCATTAATCCTCTCCAATTCAAATAGCAATATCCATTTTTCTCTCCAAAGAGCCCCATGGTCCATAAAACCAAGATCGGCTCTTTCATTTGTCACCTGTCCAACACCAAGGATCGATCATGATCCAGGGGCGTGGAAATAAATAAAAAAAACTACTTGTCAAAGGACTAATGCGGGGGCTCGATCTACTTGTCCCTCATGACAATCTACTTGTCCTGATCCAAAATTTTTTTTTAAATCAAAACCATTTTTCAATGCACCGCCACGCTTCCTTATTCAGGGAGGTGTCTGGCTTGCGTTCCAGTCTTTGTGGTGTGAAATGACTCTAAGTTTAGTCCTCGTTCACGCCAGATGATTCTGTCCAGAATGCACTACATGGCGGCCGGCTCACTATGTTGTGGGGCAGGAGGGGGCGTGACGATCCATTGAAGTGAATGGCACCGTAGCCACAGCCACAGGCGATCGGATGCACGGGATCGCAAGGCACAATTATGCCTGAGGTCCGGTCACAATGCTGCTTGCAGCATTTTGTTTGGACTGGACCGCAGGCATAATGTGCAGCTGAAAGCATTGCAGACGTTGGGCATCGTTATGGTGCCAATCACTTCAACAGACCACTACGCCCCCTCCTGCCCCACAATATAGTTAGCCGGCCGCAATGCGTTGCAGTGCATTCTGGACAGAATCAGGCCGGAACGCGCTGCCTGGTGTGAACGAGGCCTTAATGTGATCACAGCAATTAGTTTAGTGCCCACTCTTGCTCTTAGCGCATTACTACCTGTACCTCTAGGTGGTTTAGGCAAATTAGCTGCTGATGTGGCACCTTCCCAGTTTGACAACACCTGCAGAAAGGGGGTCCTCTGAGGGATGCTATATAGATCCTCTGTTTAAAGGGGCCAGTGTGAATGTGTTTTCTGGGGCAACAGCTAGTGAAGGCTGTATATATATGTATATATATATATATATATATATATATATATATATATATATATATATCCTCTTTTTACCTGGACCAGTGTGAATGTATCCTGGGGCGGTGTGTGTGTGTGTGTATATATATATATATATATATATATATATATATATATACAGTACAGACCAAAAGTTTGGACACACCTTCTCATTCAAATTTTTATCTTTATTTTCATGACTATGAAGGCATCAAAACTATGAATTAACACATGTGGAATTATATACATAACAAACAAGTGTGAAACAACTGAAAATATGTCATATTCTAGGTTCTTCAAAGTAGCCACCTTTTGCTTTGATTACTGCTTTGCACACTCTTGGCATTCTCTTGATGAGCTTCAAGAGGTAGTCCCCTGAAATGGTCTTCCAACAGTCTTGAAGGAGTTCCCAGAGATGCTTAGCACTTGTTGGCCCTTTTGCCTTCACTCTGCGCTCCAGCTCACCCCAAACCATCTCGATTGGGTTCAGGTCCGGTGACTGTGGAGGCCAGGTCATCTGGCGCAGCACCCCATCACTCTCCTTCATGGTCAAATAGCCCTTACTTTCAAAGTTTTCCCAATTTTTCGGCTTACTGACTGACCTTAATTTCTTAAAGTCTATTCAGTAGGACTATCAGCTGTGTATCCACCTGACTTCTCCTCAACGCAACTGATGGTCCCAACCCCATTTATGAGGCAAGAAATCCCACTTATTAAACCTGACAGGGCACACCTGTGAAGTGAAAACCATTTCAGGGGACTACCTCTTGAAGCTCATCAAGAGAATGCCAAGAGTGTGCAAAGCAGTAATCAAAGCAAAAGGTGGCTACTTTGAAGAACCTAGAATATGACATATTTTCAGTTGTTTCACACTTGTTTGTTATGTATATAATTCCACATGTGTTAATTCATAGTTTTGATGCCTTCAGTGTGAATCTACAATTTTCATAGTCATGAAAATAAAGAAAACTCTTTGAATGAGAAGGTGTGTCCAAACTTTTGGTCTGTACTGTGTATATATATATATATATGTATATATATATATATATATGATATAATGGCTGATACCAGAGAGAAGAGGCTGCAGACACAGCAGTGATCACTTACCACGACCTTCTCTGATTTTGCTGAGATGACGTCACCGCCAAGTGGTCAGAACAGGAAGGGGGGAGCTCAGCAGTGGATAAGAGCGGTGTACTTGAATTGGCCATGATGACGTCACGCCCATGTGACTAGACCAGTTAGGGAGGGGCTATTTTATTCGGTGTACAGTGGTGTAAATAAAAGCTGCTAGTAAATGTCGGCCATCCTGTGTGTGCAGCCAGAACCTTATCTAGAATGCTGGAGGTAGTAGTAAGATGGATTGTGTGAGGAATGTGGAGGAAGGAAACACAGACAGAAGAGGTAGGGAGGAGGGCTACTTGCCCGCAGCCGGGCTAAGCTACTGAACAAACTACCTGCCCGGCGCCCGGAACTGCATGTCCTGGGCGTCGGGCGATACGATTTCCACACCCCAGTGATCATAAACATGCAAATGGTTAGTTTTAATAGACAAATACATTTATCTTGTCCAAGGCTTCCACTTCTAGTGCAAATATTATCTATTTTCTAAAGGTAACCATTCCATCATAACATTTTCGATGACTTAAAGGGGTTCTCCGGGAATTGAGAAAATGAAAATACTTGAATATTACTTTATTATAACGATATTCTCAAATACCTTTGATTATTTATAATGGCTCGTTTTGTCTGGGGAGCAATCATCAGGGGAAACAAAATGGCCGTAGTCCCATTAGTTCACATAAAACCTGTCCTAACGACACAGCAGGACAAGTTATTTTACAACAGGTGCAAAGAGCTGCCTCCTCCTCCTCTCTACTTGTCAGGGATTATGATCCTGAATACAGATGATAAGAACTTTTAGCTGAATCTCTGGGGAATTTAGTTTATGAGGAGACATGAAGTACAGAGAGGACGGACAGGACAGGCTGTGGTAATGGAGACTGTAAACAAGTGCTGGTGCTCATTACCCCTGCCTCACCCTCCTCTCTCTTGTGTCCTCATTATCTCCATTCCCACACAGATTCACCTGTATTCAGGATCATGATTCCTGACAAGTAAAGCAGAGAGGAGGATGAGGCAGCTCTATAGCTCAGTGTTCAGAAGTAACTTGTCCTCCTGTGTGATTAGGACAGGTTTTGTGTGTACTGATAGGACGGCGGCAATTTTATTTCTCCTAATGATTGCTCCCTAGACAAAACAAGCCTTTCTAAGTAATAAAAGGTATTTGTGAATATATTTATTACAAAGTAATATTTAAGTATTTTCATTTTTTTATTCCTGGAGAACCCCTTTAAAGGCTTCTATTTTCAGTATTCACTTCAAAATGGTGATTAACTCTTTAGCGAAGCTCCTTTTTGAGGTGTATACACAAGGGGTGTCCTTTACTATTCTGAAAAATGCCTAAATCAGGTGTATTTCAATGTGCAGATGTCGGTGCAACGGTTAGTAGCGCCGCTATCTGCGATTTCACCCTGCTCACGCCAGGTCTACAATTGTGGGTGTGGCGTGGACAGCGAAGGGGATGGGCCTGTGCCTCTTCGTAACTTCGGCGGAACCACCGCCAGCTTAGGTTTACTTACTTTAAAGTGTAACTGCCATTTCACTACCAAAAATGAAATTCCTAACATATGTGATGCTGAAGGGAAGATATTCATGAAGCTGCATTTTTCAGGTAATTTTACCTTTCTGATGTCTGTATTCAGCCCTTAGCAACCCTATTTCTCTATGCCTTTATTTCAGCAACTTCCTAAGATGGCCTCTGCTGCTCTTCCTGTGATGATCTTTGCCCTTCCTTGAGGCCATCCTGTATTTCCCTCACTTCCCATAAGCCCTTGCTCTCCTCACATGAACTAAGAAGGACCAATCAGAATGCAGATAACTTCCCACAGTACCCAGAGCAGTGTGTATCCTCACATACAGCTAACCAGAGACAAGCCCTGCAATTAAATTAAATCAGTAAGCATTTCTTTTAACCTCTTAATAGCCAGCTGTCCCTCATTCTCTTCCAGACTGACAGGGAGGGAGGATGGGGGGCTGCATACATCTCTGGTTTGATACCAGCTAGAAATATGGGCTTTGTATTGTCTGACACTGACATTCCGAGCTTTCAGACAATACCAGACTGACTAGGGAAGATATCATTGATAGAAATCGGGCCGCTGTGAATGAAGCTGAAAGTAAAAGCAGATTTTACCCACTATTATTCCCAACTCTATTTCTAACAGGGATTTCTCCCCTGTTGCTTAGCCTATAGCTGTCATTCTGGTCTTGTATGAAAGCCTGGACTGTCAGCTTTCAAACAAGACCAGTGGCATATTTCTAGCTGCTGCCATTTATAAGATATCACCATCTAAAGCAGCCCTCTCCCCTCCACTTTCTGCCTCAGCCCAGCTCCAGGCTGTCAGGGCTGAGATCCTCTTTCCAGAGCTTATTTGTCTCTTGTTAGAATACTGAGAAGACGGGCTGCACATGGCAACGGTGTGAGATGAGAGCTGCTGAATATGAAAGTAGCATACATTTGTAGGAGTTATTAGCAGGTAAAACTGAAAATGATCAAATTTTAAATGAAGCACTTATACAGCAGGGTGTACTATACCATTAGGGAATAAAAAATGAAACGGCAGTTACACTTTAAGACCTGCATTTAAAGGGTTTCTATCACTTCGTATGACATAATTAGCTCTCAGACACTAGCGATCCGCTAGTGTCTGCTCTGGCCAACCATCCTAATATAGCAGCTTTTGGGGCAGCCGTTTTGCTAAAAAAATAACTTTTATAAATATGCTAATGAGCCTCTAGGTGCTATGTGGGCGTCATTAGCACCTAGAGGCTCCGTCTACCTTCATACACAGCCACCGCCCAGCGCGTCCCTCCAGCCCGCCCATCTCCTGCTGAATGCAATCCTCCGTGTGACGCAGCGGACGAATTCTCGCGCATGCGCCGTGCGCGGCTGTATTCGGCGCATGCGCACTGAATGTCTGACCGCTTCCCTGCTCAGACATCTCCACTGCGCCTGTTCCTTGGAGCACTATGACGTCATCGGCGCAGGCGCAGTGGAGATGTCTGAGCAGGGAAGCGGTCAGACATTCACTGCGCATGCGCCGAATACAGCCGCGCACGGCGCATGCGCGAGAATTCGTCCGCTGCGTCACACGGAGGATTGCATTCAGCAGGAGATGGGCGGGCTGGAGGGACGCGCTGGGCGGTGGCTGTGTATGAAGGTAGACGGAGCCTCTAGGTGCTAATGACGCCCACATAGCACCTAGAGGCTCATTAGCATATTTATAAAAGTTATTTTTTTTAGCAAAACGGCTGCCCCAAAAGCTGTTATATTAGGATGGTTGGCCAGAGCAGACACTAGCGGATCGCTAGTGTCTGAGAGCTAATTATGTCATACGAAGTGATAGAAACCCTTTAAAACACAGGTCTTAATAAATGTCCCCAAGATGTATACCTAAGACAATATGGCTGACTATCCGATCTAATCCTGATTCTGAAACACCTACAGTTAAGGAAGAGAGAACAACACCCGAGAGATCTCCCAGTCCTCTTCTTCTACAGGATAATTCAGAAGAACATCACTATGTCCCACAGGATGATCAGGTAGATGGATATAAGGGCATCATGATGGAGGATCAACAGCCCCTCATATCACCAGGTAATAGACATGACTAAATACACATGTCCTCTCATTATCTGTATGTAAGGAATGAATTCAATCACTGGATGTGTTTCCTACAGTTAAGGAAGAGATGAGAACAACAGAGAGATGTCCCAGTCCTCTTCTTCCACAGGATGGTTCAGAAGAACATCACAATGTCCCACAGGATGATCAGGTAGATAGAGATAAGATCTCATTAAATGCCCCCTATGATCTGTAGAAGACTGTGAAGATCTTGTGTTCAGTCTTGTTTTGTCCACCAGTATTATATGTTTACTCCTTGTATAATGAGAAAGATGGAGATGCCAGGATTACAGCTGACCATAGACATTACATGTTGTCTGGATCTTCTCACTATTTTCTGCCTGTATAGACTTTTAAGATGGCCTTCTCTGTCAACTGCTGTAGATCTTTTGTGGTTGCACAAGAGTGGCACAACAGTTTTCTGAGAGGTCTTAGGCCGGGACCATGCAATATTACAAACGGTCAACAAAAGTTGTGCTCAGATTGTCAGCTTGAACATGAACATCAGGAGATAAATGCATCATTATCTTCAAAGGTTTTTTAGTCTAGGGTTGCAGTACCAAGATCATACCACAGATTCTATTCTAGCACATGTAGATGCAAGTCATCCTTATTTTTGCATAGAGTATAATATAATATTCAGGGGTGTAGCTAAAGACTCATGTGCCCTGGTGCAAGGGTTCAGCTTGGTCCCCCTTCCCTCAGTGCTTTGTGGCCAGGGGCAGGGAAGCACATAGCCTTCATGCTGCTTGAGGCGAAAGTTGAAACTGCATCCCCTGCCCCAAGCCTAATTCTTTCAGAAAAGGACGTCTCTAGATTCCACTCCCACCACAGGAGGGTGGGGGAAAAAGAGAGGAGAAGGGGCGCACAATAGGGTAGTATGTTCAAACAGGTAATAGAATGGAGTGAGAAATAAGGGTGCTCACCTTGTAAGGTTGTGCAAATGATAGGCACAACCCTATGGAAGACTTGTGTGAATTAGACCTATTCACCAGGACTGCAGTCGCAGGAAGAGTTTTATTCGGATTGGATGTCCAGTCCCCCTAAGGATACTTGTAGCAGAAAAGAGGATCTGCCTTGGCGCAAGGACACTGGTGGAGGTGGTCGTGATCATCAAAAAGTCCTTCTTTATTTGAGAAAAGCGCATGTGTACATTAAAACAACACATTTCGGGGATAGGTAGTTCACCTTCATCAGGTTCAATAGGGAGTAGTAGTACTCTTACTGAATCCGATTAGTTTAGAATCAATTTGCTCATCTTTACTCTGAAGGTATTAATTTCAGGGACTGGTAGTCTAAACTTTAGACAATGAGTCCCTGAAATTAATATGTAATTGGTCTGCCATACAAAAGCTAAGATCAATCACTTGAAAACAGTGCCCAGTGCGTTTAACCCCTTAAAGACCCGCGCCCTACATGTACGGCGGGCTGATCTGCTCCCGTCCGATCAGCAGCAGGGGTCCAGCAGTCACTGATAGCCGGACCCCTGCTGTATGCCCCGGGATCGGTGAAAACACCAATGCCGGCGCATTAACGCTTGCACTGCAGCGGTCAGCGCTTACCGAAGCATGTGCGGTTTCCTGCCTTCCTTAGGCATCGTGGCTGCCTTCCGTGACAGCCTGTGAGATCCAGCCCCCTGTATTACAGTGAGTAATACACTTACAGCGAATGCATTACAATACAGAAGTATTGTAATGCATTGTAAAGGGGATCAGACCCCCAAAAGTTAAAGTCCAAGAGTGGGACAAAAAAATTAAGTGAAAAAAATATAAAGTTTTACAAACAAAATTAAGTTTCAAGTAAAAAAAAAGCGTCCTTTTCACTAAATAAAGTAAAAAAAAATGTAAAAAATAGGGAAGAAAAGTAGACATATTAGGTATCCCCTTGTCCGTATCAACCGACTCCATAAATATATCACATGACCTAACACCTCAGATAAACACCGTCAATAAAATAAAATAAAACCTGTGCTAAAAAAACTTTTTTTTGTGACCTTACATCACTAATAGTGCAACACCAAGCGATCAAAAAGCTGCATGCCCCCCAATATAGTACCAATCTAACCGTCACCTCATCCCGCAAAAAATGAGTCCCTACCTAAGACCATCGCCAAAAAAACTATGACTCTTAGACTATGGAGACACTAAAATAAGATTTTTTTTGTTTCAAAAATGCTTTTATTGTGTTAAATGTAAAAAAAAAAAAAAAAAAATACATATTGGTTAACAACCTGCTCTATAAAATGTGAACACCGTAAGAAAATTAAATAAACAGTGTGCCAAAAAAGCCATTTTTGTCACCTTACATCACAAAAAGTGTAATAGCAAGCAATCAAAAAGTTATATACACCCCAAAATAGTGCCAATCAAACAGTCATCTCATCCCGTAAAAATGATACCCTACCTATGACAATCACCCAAAAAGTTAATAAAAAACTATGGCTCTCAGAGTATGGAGACACTAAAACATGATTTTAAACATATATTATTGTGTTAAAAGTTAATTTTTTTTATTAAAAGTAGACATATTTGATATCGCCGCATCCGTAACAACCAGCTCTATAAAATACCATATGACTAAAAAATAAAATAAAATAAAAAGTGTGTAAAAAAAAAAGAAGCGATTTTTTGTCACTTTACATCACAAAAAGTCATATGTACCCTAAAATAGTACCAACAAAACTACCACCTTATCCGGTAGTTTCCAAAATTGGGTCATTTTTTTGGGGAGTTTTTACTCTAGGGGTGCATCAGGGGGTCTTTAAATGTGACATGGCAACTTAAAATTATCCCAGTGAAATCTGCCCTCCAAAAACCATATGGCGTTCCTTTCCTTCTGTGCCCTGCCGTGTGCCTGTACAGCAGTTTACGACCACATATGGGGTGTTTTTTGTAAACTACAGAATCGGGGTAATAAATATTGAGTTTTGTTTGCCTGTTAACCCTTGCTTTAGTGGAAAAAATGTATTAAAAGTGAAAATCTGGCAAAAAAGTGAAAATCAGAAATTTAATCTCCATTTTCCTTTAATTCTTGTGGAACACTTAAAGGGTTAAGAAAGTTTGTAAAATCAGTTTTGAATAAATTGAGAGGTGTGGTTTCTAAAATGGGGTCATTTTTGGGTGGTTTTTATTATGTAAGCCTCATAAATTGACTTCAGACCTGAACTGGTCCTTAAAAAGTGGATTTTGGAAATGTTCTTAAAAATTTCAAGATTTTCTTCTAAACTTCTAAGCCTTCTAACGTCCCCCAAAAATTAAGTGGCATTAACAAAATGATCCAAACATAAAGTAGACATATGGGAAATGTAAAGTAATAACTATTATATTATATGGGTATCACTATCTGTTTTAAATGCAGAAAAATTGAAATTTGGAAAGTTGTGAATTTTTCTTTTTTTTTTGTAAATTTGCCTTTTTTTTTTATAAAAATGAAAAATATTGACTGAAATTTACCACTATCATGAAGTAGATTTTCAAAAAACGGCCTTAACCTTAAGGTGAAAAATGGCAGGGTCCTGAAGGGGTTAAAGTTAGTATTAGCAGGTAAAACCAGGAAGAAGGTAGAGGATTGTGGATAACATGACACTGGGAGGACGTGGGGAGGGGGCGGAGTCTGACAAAGAACGATTATAGACACAAGTCACTAACATAGTGTGATAGGAACACTACAGAGAGGGAATTCCTCTAGGGAAAGTATTAAGGGAATGAGGGGATCCTGAAACTGTGCTTAAAGTGGTTGTCCCACCTCACTTGTTCAGCTTGTCTGGCAGCCTGCTCTGCCCTTCATTTTCTGATTTCCTGCCTCCAAGGCTGGACCCCCACCCCGGGTTTCGTGACATCACATCTGCTCTTCAGTCATGTATGCTCACTTCCGATGCTTGTCTGATTAGGGGGGCGGGGCTGGCTATCATTCAGACAGCCTGAGCCCACCCAGCCTTAGAGTTGGTAAACCAGGTTTATTTGGTCTCCTTGATAAGAAGGTGTAGTGGCTCAGTTGGTAGAGCGCATGGGTTTATCTATTGGATTCTACAGTGTTTTTTATTTCAGCCCATTTGGAATTTTTTCCAGCTCCCCACTACATTGTGTGCAATATTAAATGGTGAAATTGGAAAGCGCAACTTTTCCTACAAAAAACCAAGCCCTCTTAAGGCTATATAAACAGAAAAATAAAAAGTTATGGCCCTAGAAAGGCAGGGAGTGAAAAATAAAAGCAGAAAACTGAAAATCACAAGGTCCTCAAAGGGTTAAACATGTTGCATTATAGCACAAACATGTTACAGCAACAACACCAGTTTTATATCCATATTATTAAACACACAGTTCAAAGACAATTTACAACAAACGCTGCATTGTTATATTGTGTTAGTGGACATATTCGTACATCAGACTGTGTGTTTCAAAGACATTTTAGTACATAGTTTTCATTGTTTTACCACTGATATTAAAAGCATAGTTCTAAGGCTATTTTCACACTGGCGTTTTGGGTTTCCGTTTGTGAGATCCGTTTGAGTGCTCTCACAAGCAGTCCAAAATGGATCAGTTTTACCCTAATGCATTTTGAATGGATTACGATCCGTTCAGAATGCATCATTTTGCCTCCATTCCGCTCTGGAGGCGGACAGCAAAATGATGCTTGTAGCGTTTTGGTGTCCGCCTGACGATGCAGAGGCAAACGGATTCGTCCTGACACATAATGTAAGTCAATGGGGACGGATCCATTTTCACTGACACAATATGGCACAATAGAAAACGGATCCGTCCCCCATTGACTTTCAATGGTGTTCAAGACGGATCATTTTTGGCAATGTTAAAGATAATACAAACAGATCCGTTCTGAACGGATGCATGCGGTTATATTATCGGTGCGGATCAGTCTGTGCAGATCCATAATGGATCCGCACCAAACGCGAGTGTGAAAGTAGCCTAAGACATTTCACTGCATTCTTCCCAAAGTAAATTGTCAATACCAGTGTGGAGTGTGTTTGTAGAAGTGGAGAGACATTTAATTGTGCCACTGTCTTTAAATTACAAAAAAAACACACTTGCCATTTTGCTTGTACTGTTAAATAATCTGTCTGTACCAAACCCCTGACTTTTCATTTATAGACCTCATAATAAAATGTCTGAGAAATGGAAGAGTGCAAAACAAAAGACCCATGACTCCTCCCAGAGTCAGAATGTATGTAGTACCAGCAGTATCAGTACCTGCTAGGAGTAGTAGTAGTTGGCCACAGTTCTCCCTGGCTCCTAATATTATTGAGGACACAGAGGATGAAATTGTAGACTGGATGGCTTAGCATTTAGACTACCATGAGGAGGAGATTCGGGGGAGGAGGGGCACCCCATACATAGCTATGGTTGTGGTGGTAGGAGTAGTGGCACCTGTAGCTGCTCTGGTGGTGGTAGGGGCAGTGGTAGCAGCAGTGGAACTCAAGGCAAGTATAAAGCAGGTAATCTGGAGGGGGGCTAGGAAACCCATGATGACATATCACAGTTTTCATGGCGGGGAGGTTGAGGACTATTACAATGTTTGTGTGTTGGACAGGACCTGGGAGCCAGATCTGAGTGCTGAGAAGAAGGTAACATCAGAGGAAGAGGCTGGTGGCAGTGGCAGCAATACAGAGTGGAGGCAACATACAGTTAGAACCTCCCAAAACCTGCCAGGGCCAGATCTGCTTCTAGTAATGTCAGCTTGGGAACTGGTGATGCTGATAAATACTGTGGGCGCAGGCTGAAAACGTGCCAGACCTAAAACAAGCTCGGCTGCAGCTAGCTCTGTGTGGAGTGGGCAAGTATCTCCTGTCTGGCAGTTCTTCTCCACAGTGCTGGAAAACAAAAGCAATGCCATGTGCAAGATCTGCCAGATTAAAATAAGCCATGGGAGTGACAGAGGTGTCTTCCAGCTACAACTAGAGATTCCTCCTTCTCCCGTCTCCTTTGTGGCAGCCAGGCGGCATCCACGTGCAGTACTGTGTCCAAGTCATCATCAGTTACTGCTTCTACTGCTCAGACTATGCCTCCTCCTATTCTGTCCCACCATCAGCCATCGATAATGGAATGTTTGGCCAAGAAACAACTCTGCTTGCACAAGTTGCTGGTGGTGCAGTGTCTGTGGTATCACTTTGTGGATTCTGTTGCCTTTAGGGGGCTAATAGCATGTGCTCAGCCTCACTAGAAGTTATCTAGCTAGCATTTTATAAAAAAATGACATTCCTTCTTTGTACCCTGAAGTGGCGGTGAATGTAGGCCACTCCTTGCAATTCTAGCTGTGCAGCAAGGTGCACACAATGGACACCTGGAGCAATGGTTACGGACTGGAACAGTTCATGCCTTTCACAGCCCATTAGATCAATGTTTTTTGCAGCGAGGCAGCACTGTAGCAAGAAGGCAAGGTCCTATTGACACCTCCACGTTTGTTCCGACACCAGGCACTTATCGGCCTTCTCCATGGATATCCTCCTGTCCCAAACAGAAGCAGGGCAGAACATCGCTCCCACTCTCCCTTCTTCCTATCATGTGAAGCGTTGCCATGCCGTTTTAGAGCTGATCTCCCTGGGTGATAGTAGCCACATAGCCAAATACTTTCTAAAGTGCATCAAGCAGCAAACAACCGCGCTGGCTGTCTCCTCACCTAACTCCAACTGGGCAAGGTGGTCAGAGACAATTGCAGGAACATTGTGGCTGCTTTGTGTTTGGGAGAAATAACACATGCTCCCTGAATGATGCATGCGATAAATCTAGTCGTGCAGCGTTTGTTAAAAAAAGTACAGAGGCTTTTGGAAGGTACTAATAATAGTAATAATAATCATATAATATAATCGTAATCAGTACTCACCTCTCCTGTCCTTTTACTATAAGCAGTGATAATCAGGGTGTTCTAGTGGTGATAGATAATCAGTTCTCACCTCTCCTGTCCTTATACTATAGACAGTGATAGGCCAACAAGATAATGGGTTGCATCAAAAGGGGCATAGATTCCCGTGATATGAACATAGTCCTACCACTTTACAAATCGCTAGTCAGACCACACATGGAGTACTGTGTACAGTTCTGGGCTCCTGTAAACAAGGCAGACATAGCAGAGCTAGAGAGGGTTCAGAGGAGGGCAACTAAAGTAATAACTGGAATGGGGCAACTACAGTACCCTGAAAGATTATCAAAATTAGGTTTATTCACTTTAGAAAAAAGACGACTGAGGGGAGATCTAATTACTATGTATAAATATATCAGGGGTCAGTACAGAGATCTATCCCATCAGCTATTTATCCCCAGGACTGTGACTGTGACGAGGGGACATCCTCTGCGTCTGGAGGAAAGAAGGTTTGTACACAAACATAGAAGAGGATTCTTTACGGTAAGAGCAGTGAGACTATGGAACTCTCTGCCTGAGGAGGTGGTGATGGTGAGTACAATAAAGGAATTCAAGAGGGGCCTGGATGTATTTCTGGAGTGTAATAATATTACAGGCTATAGCTACTAGAGAGGGGTCGTTGATCCAGGGAGTTATTCTGATTGGAGTCGGGAAGGAATTTTTTATTCCCCTAAAGTGGAGAAAATTGGCTTCTACCTCACAGGGTTTTTTGCCTTCCTCTGGATCAACTTGCAGGATAACAGGCCGAACTGGATGGACAAATGTCTTTTTTCGGCCTTATGTACTATGTTACTAGGTTACTATGTTACTATGATAAGCAGGCTGTTCTAGAGGTAATAAATAATCAGTTCTTACCTCTCTTGTCCTTCTACTATTAACCCCTTCAAGCGATAGCCAGTTTGGACCAAATGCTGGAGCCCCATCAGTGCTCCACATAAAAAAAAAATACCTAGGAGCCATTGGCTCCTGAACTGAAAAATTTAGGAGCCAAATAACATTTTTAGTCGCCAAATTGAAACCGAATCAAAATTTGGGTATCTTGACAACGCTACGCAGATCAGATCGTCGTAGGGTTGTTTCGATACCAAAATTTGGATTCGCTTTCGACACCATGAAAAAGTATTGTGACACTCAATACCGCGCAAAAAAAAATAAAAAAAGCCGCGTGCATTCCGCATTTTATGAAACGTTCAGCCCATAATAGAACAGTCCTATCCTATTTTTTGGGGTGGCAAGGTGACAAAAAAATGGCGAATTGCATGTTTTTTATTTATTTCTGTTACGGCGCTCACCGCATTGGAGATATTTTTAATTAATTTAAAGGGCTTCTATCACCAGATTTGGTCCTATTTAGCTGACTGACACTAGCGATGTGCTAGTGTCAGCAGTCCATAACAGTGTTCTTACTTATCATCTGTCTGCTGCCGTTCACCTTAAAAACGTACTTTTATAGATATGCTAATGAGCCTCTAGGTGCTATGTGGGCGTCATTAGCATCTAGAGGGCTCCATCCACTAACCATTTCAGCCGCCCATCGCGTCCCTCCAGCCCGCCCCGCTCCTGTTGATTGACGTGAAACTTCTCAGTATCTCGTACCAATTCCCGCGCCTGCGCCGTGCGCTTCTGTATTCTCCCGGCGCCGGCTTCCTCACTGCGCCTGCGCCAACTACGTTACAGTGAGGAAGCCGGCACCAGGAGCGCGGCATTCATTCACTGCGCCTGCGCCGAATACAGAAGCGCGCGGCGCAGGCACGGGAATTGGTACGGGATACTGAGAAGTTTCACGTCAATCAACAGGAGCGGGCGGGCTGGAGGGACGCGATGGGCGGCTGAAATGGTTAGTGGACGGAGCCCTCTAGGTGCTAATGACGCCCACATAGCACCTAGAGGCTCATTAGCATATCTATAAAAGTACGTTTTTAAGGTGAACAGCAGCAGACAGATGATAAGTAAGAACACTGTTATGGACTGCTGACACTAGCACATCGCTAGTGTCAGTCAGCTAAATAGGACCAAATCTGGTGATAGAAGCCCTTTAATAGTTTGGACTTTTCGGACGCAGTGCTATGTAATATGTTTATTTATATATTGTTATATAAAATTGGGAAAGGGGGATTTAAACTTAATATTTTAGTGTTTGTGTTTTGTTAGTTTTTTTACTTACTTACTATTAGCCCCCTTAGGGGCTGGATCCCTTGTCCTATTCACCCTTATAGAGCTCTATCAGGGTGAATAGGACCTCACACTGTTCCTGCTGCCCTGGGCTTTGTGCACACGGCAGCAGGGAGCTTACTATAGCAGCCAGGGCTTCAGGAGCGTCCTGGCTGCCATGGTAACCGATCGGAGCCCTGCGATTACACTGCTGGGGCTCCGATCGGAACTGCCACTGAACCACCAATGACTTTAATACCGAGGGGTTGGGGGGGGCGCACTGCGCCACCAATGTTTATTATACTGGGGTGTTGGGGGGGTGCACTGCGCCACCAATGTTTATTATACAGGGGTGTTGGGGGGGGCGAACTGCACCACCAATGTTTATTATACTGGGGTGTTGGGGGAGCGCACTGCGCCACCAATGTTTATTATACTGGGGTGTTGGGGGGCGCACTGCGCCACCAATGTTTATTATACTGGGGTGTTGGGGGAGCGCACTGCGCCACCAATGTTTATTATACTGGGGTGTTGGGGGGCGCACTGCGCCACCAATGTTTTATTATACTGGGGTGTTGGGGGGTGCACTGCGCCACCAATGTTTATTATAGTGGGGTGTTGGGGGAGCGCACTCCGCCACCAATGTTTATTATACAGGGGTGTTGGGGGGGGCGAACTGCACCACCAATGTTTATTATACTGGGGTCTTGGGGAAGCGCACTCCGCCACCAATGTTTATTATCCTGGGGTGTTGGGGGGGCGCACTGCGCCACCAATATTTATTATACTGGGGTGTTGGGGGGGCGTACTGCGCCACCAATGTTTATTATACTGGGGTGTTGGGGGGGCGCACTGCACCACCAATGTTTATTATACTGGGTACTGGGGTGTTAGGGGGGGCGCACTGCGCCTCCAATGTTTATTATACTGGGGTGTTGGGGGGGCGCACTGCACCACCAATGTTTATTATACTGGGGTGTTGGGGGGGGCACACTGTGCCACCAATGTTTATTATACTGGGGTGTTGGGGGGGGCGCACTGCGCCACCAATGTTTATTATACTGGGGTTTTGGGGGGGCGCACTGCACCACCAATGTTTATTATACTGGGGCGTTGGGGGGGGCGCACTGCGCCACCAATGTTTATTATACTCAGGTGTTGGGGGGGGCGCACTGCGCCACCAATGTTTATTATACTGGGGTGTTAGGGGGGCGCACTGCGCCACCAATGTTTATTATACTGGGGTGTTGGGGGGGTGCACTGCGCCACCAATGTTTATTATACTGGGGTGTTGGGGGGGCGCACTGCGCCACCAATGTTTATTATACTCAGGTGTTGGGGGGGCGCACTGTGCCACCAATGTTTATTATACTGGGGTGTTGGGGGGGCGCACTGCGCCACCAATGTTTATTATACTCAGGTGTTGGGGGGGCGCACTGCCCCACCAATGTTTATTATACTGGGGTGTTGGGGGGGGCGCAATGCGCCACCAATGTTTTTTATACTCAGGTGTTGGGGGGGCGCACTGCACCAGCAATGTTTATTATATTGGGGTAGTGGGGGTGGCGCACCTGAGGGGTTAACTGCAGCGGATCGCAGCTCCCTGTCATAGAGGTCGGGTGCCGGCTATTTGATTCTGGTACCCGCCTCCTGTATTTGTATTAACAGGTCAGTGTTCTTCATTGGTGGCGCAGTGGCCACAGCCCCTCCCTTCCTCCTCCCGTCTCTCTTCTTATTGGCGGCGGCGGCTGCAGCACAGGGGGGAGGGAGAGACTCCTTCTCCACTGCGCTGCTGAGAAGAACATCGGCGGCGGGGCAGAGAACTATCATCTCCTGTGCCCCGTCGCTGTATTCAACTGCAGAGCTGCGGCGGCGGGTCTAGTCGCAAATGGTGACAAGACTAAAAATTCTTGTCGCATTTGTAAATTCTAAGTCGCATTGGCGACCATTTTGGTCGCCATCTGGAGCCCTGCCCATTTTTCAAATCTGACATGTCACTTTATGTGGTAATAACTTTGGAACGCTTTTACATATCCATACCATTCTGAGATTGTTTTCCCATGACACATCGTACTTCATGTTAGTGGTGAATTCGAGTTGGTACGTTTTACCTTTATGCATAAAAAATTCAATATTTGCAGAAATTTTTAAAAAATTCACTATTTTCTAAATTAGAATGTCTTTGCTTTTAAGACAGATTGTGATACTTCATAAAATAGTGTAAGGGATCACCTTTCTTTCAGGGGGTCGCAACCACATACTTCTTCACGACACCAGGATTAAGGTCCAAACAACGCTTTTATTTGGCATCAGCACAAACATACAGTCAGGTCCATAAATATTGGGACATCGACATAATCCTAACATCTTTGGCTCTATACACCACCACAATGGATTTGAAATGAAACAAACAAGATGGGCTTTAACTGCAGACTGTCAGCTTTAATTTGAGGGTATTTACATCCAAATCAGGTGAACGGTGTAGGAATTACAACAGTTTGCATATGTGCCTCCCGCTTGTTAAGGGAACAAAAGTAATGGGACAATTGGCTTCTCAGCTGTTCAATGGGCAGGTGTGTGTTATTCCCTCATTATCCCAATTACAATGAGCAGATAAAAGGTACAGAGTTCATTTCAAGTGTGCTATTTGCATTTGGAATCTGTTGCTGTCAACTCTCAAGATGAGATCGAAAGAGCAGTCACTATCATGAAGCAAGCCATCATTAGGCTGAAAATGCAAAACAAACCCATCAGGGAGATGGCAAAAACCTTAGGCGCGGCCAAAACAACTGTTTGGAACATTCTTAAAAAGAAGGAACGCACTGGTGAGCTCAGCAACACCAAAAGACCCCGAAGACCACGGAAAACAACTGTTGTGGATGACCAAAGAATTCTTTCCCTGGTGAAGAAAACACCCTTTACAACAGTTGGCTAGATCAAGAACACTCTCCAGGAGGTAGGTGTATGTGTGTCAAAGTCAACAATCAAGAGAAGATTTCACCAGAGTGAATACAGAGGGTTCACCACAAGATGTAAACCATTGGTGAGCCTCAAAAACAGGAAGGCCAGATTAGAGTTTGCCAAACGACCTCTAAAAAAGCCTTTACAGTTCTGGAACAACATCCTATGGACAGATGAGACCAAGATCAACTTTTACCAGAGTGATGGGAAGAGAGGAGTATGGAGAAGGAAAGGTACTGCTTATGATCCTAAGTATGCCACCTCATCAGTGAAGCATGGTGGTGGTATTGTCATGGCGTGGGCATGTATGGCTGCCAAAGGAACTGGTTCTCTTGTATTTATTGATGATGTGACTGCTGACAAAAGCAGTAGGATGAATTCTGAAGTGTTTCTGCTCATATTCAGCCAAATGCTTCAGAACTCATTGGACGGAGCTTCACAGTGCAGATGGATGATGGCCCAAAGCATACTGCAAAAGCAACCAAAGAGTTTTTTAAGGGAAAGAAGTGGAATGTTATGCAATGGCCAAGTCAGTCACCTGACCTGAATCCGATTGAGCATGCATTTCACTTGCTGAAGACAAAACTGAAGGGAAAATGCCCCAAGAACAAGCAGGAACTGAAGACAGTTGCAGGAGAGGCCTGGAAGAGCATCACCAGGGATGAAACCCAGTGTCTGGTGATGTCTATGCCTTCCAGACTTCAGGATGTAATTGACTGCAAAGGATTTGCAACCAAGTATTAAAAAGTGAAAGTTTGATTTATGATTATTATTCTGTCCCATTACTTTTGGTCCCTTAACAAGTGGGATGCAAATATGCAAACTGTTGTAATTCCTACACTGTTCACCTGATGTGGATGTAAATACCCTCAAATTAAAGCTGACGGTCTGCAGTTAAAGCACATCTTGTTCGTTTCATTTTAAATCCATTGTGGTGGTGTATAGAGCCAAAAATGTTAGAACTGTGTCAATGTCCCAATATTTATGGACCTGACTGTAAATGATACAAAATAAATACCTGCCCGTCTAGGCACTTTCTAATGCAAAATAGCGTATCCCTGACTCTCCTAAAGAGCCCTGTTCACACACGGAAATCAAATATGGCTTTCCTCAGCCAAACAGTCCAGCAGCCTCCAGGCTGTGACAACTCCAGTACCTTTTAGGGATTTTGGCCCAGTAGTCCTCCTGACTCTGGCCATGCATCCCTCGCTCCACAAGCGTTGCTGGGTCCCCCAAACTTCGGGCTATCACGTAGCCTCGTGGCCCCTTAACGTTCCTGGCTAAGACCACTTAGTGCCTCTGCAGATCTCTGTTCCAAATCACTCTCTCTTACAGACTGACATACTGGGAGGTGCTTTATGCCATCCTGATTACAGCAGGCCTCTCCTGCAATCACCTCAGCGCAAAGGGAACACAGGGTGTGGATTGGCAGATCTCACTACCAAACCTATCCGTCAATCCAAATAAAATCCAGCCCAGAAGAACATGTGTACCAAACTGTCTCAGCAAACTATACTTTGCTGAGACTACTGCAACTTCCTGGAGTTCAGTCATCTCACCCAGTTCAGGTATCTGGGTGGGACATACACACCTTCCAGCACTGTACACATCACCACAATAGTTATCACTTTACATTCCCCATATGTAAAGCTCATTTTTAAATGTTTAAGAAATATTCCAAAACCCACTTTTTTAAGGACCAGTTCAGTTATGAAGTCACTTTGTGGGGCTTACACAGTAGAAACCACCCATAAATGACCACATTTTAGAAACTACATCCCTCAAGTTATTCAAAACTGATTTTACAAACTTTATTAACCCTTTAGGTGTTCCACAAGAATTAAAGAAAAATAGAGGGGAAATTTTTAAATGACATTTTTTTGGGCAGATTATCCATTTAAATCCAATTTTCCTGTAACACAGCAAGGGTTAACAGCCAAATAAACCTCAATATTTATTACCCTGATTCTGCAGTTTACAGAAACACCCCATATGTGGTCATAACCTGCAGTATGGGCGCATAGCAGGGTTTAGAGGGAAAGGAATGGTTTTTAGGTGCCATGTCACATTTTGAAGAGACCCTGAGGTACCCCTAGAAAGAAAACCCCAAAATCTGACCCCATTTTGGAAACTACCCCCTCAAGGAATACATTTAGTGGTGAAGTGAATGCTTTGACCCAACAAGCGTTTCATAGAATTTAGAAACACATGGCTGTGAATATGAAAAATTAACTTTTATTTCCAATATAAAGATGCTTTATCCACAGATTTTTCATTTTCACAAGGGGTAACAGGAGAAAATGCACCCCAAAATTTTTTATGCATTTTTTCCTGAATACGGCAACACCTCATACGTTGTCAAAAACCGCTGTTTGGGGGCATGGCAGCATTCAGAAGGATAAAAGCAGCATCAGCATTTTCTAACATGTAATTTGCTGAAATTAGTTTAGGGCCCATAAGATTTGTATTTTTTCACCAATATAACTGTTTGGGGGCTTGTTTTTTGCGGGATGGGCTGTAGTTTTTATTGGTATCATTTTGGGGTACATACACTCACCTAAAGAATTATTAGGAACACCTGTTCTATTTCTCATTAATGCAATTATCTAGTCAACCAATCACATGGCAGTTGCTTCAATGCATTTTGGGGGGTGGTCCTGGTCAAGACAATCTCCTGAACTCCAAACTGAATGTCAGAATGGGAAAGAAAGGTGATTTAAGCAATTTTGAGCGTGGCATGGTTGTGGTGCCAGATGGGCCGGTCTGAGTATTTCACAATCTGCTCAGTTACTGGGATTTTCACGCACAACCATTTCTAGGGTTTACAGAGAATGGTGTGAAAAGGGAAAAACATCCAGTATGCGGCAGTCCTGTGGGCGAAAATGCCTTGTGGATGCTAGAGGTCAGAGGAGAATGGGCCGACTGATTCAAGCTGATAGAAGAGCAACGTTGACTGAAATAACCACTCGTTACCACCAAGGTATGCAGCAAAGCATTTGTGAAGCCACAACACGCACAACCTTGAGGCGGATGGGCTACAACAGCAGAAGACCCCACCGGGTACCACTCATCTCCACTACAAATAGAAAAAAAGAGGCTACAATTTGCACAAGCTCACCAAAATTGAACTGTTGAAGACTGGAAAAATGTTGCCTGGTCTGATGAGTCTCGATTTCTGTTGAGACATTCAAATGGTAGAGTCCGAATTTGGCGTAAACAGAATGAGAACATGTATCCATCCTCTGATGGCTACTTCCAGCAGGATAATGCACCATGTCACAAAGCTCGAATAATTTCAAATTGGTTTCTTGAACATGACAATGAGTTCACTGTACTAAAATGGCCCCCACAGTCACCAGATCTCAACCCAATAGAGCATCTTTGGAAATGTGGTGGAACGGGAGCTTCGTGCCCTGGATGTGCATCCCTCAAATCTCCATCAACTGCAAGATGCTATCCTATCAATATGGGCCAACATTTCTAAAGAATGCTATCAGCATCAATGCCACGTAGAATTAAGGCAGTTCTGAAGGCAAAAGGGGGTCCAACACCGTATTAGTATGGTGTTCCTAATAATTCTTTAGGTGAGTGTATATGTCTTTTTGATCACTTTTTATACTATTTATTGTGGGGATGAAGTGGTCAAAAATTGCAGTGTTTTTTATTTTTATTTCAGGGTCAGGTGGGAACTAACTCTCCTTAGGCCCCTTTCACACGGGCGAGTATTCCGCGCGGATGCGATGCGGGAGGTGAACGCATTGCACCCGCACTGAATACCAACCCATTCATTTCTATGGGGCTGTTCACATGAGCGGTGATTTTCACGCATCACTTGTGCGTTGCGTGAAAATCGCAGCATGCTCTATATTTTTCACGCAACGCAGGCCCCATAGAAGTGAATGGGGCTGCGTGAAAATCGCAAGCATCCGCAAGCAAGTGCGGATGCGGTGCGATTTTCACGCACGGTTGCTAGGAGACGATCGGGATGGAGACCCGATCATTATTATTTTCCCTTATAACATGGTTATAAGGGAAAATCATAGCATTCTGAATACAGAATGCATAGTAAAACAGCGCATGAGGGGTTAAAAAAATTTAACTCACCTTAGTCCACTTGATCGCGATGCCGGCATCTCCTTCTGTCTCCTTTACTGAACAGGACCTGTGGTGAGCATTCATTATAGGTCAAGGACCTTTGGTGACGTCACTCCGGTCATCACATGGTACGTCACATGATCTTTTACCATGGTGATGGATCATGTGATGACCGGAGTGATGTCATCAAAGGTCCTTTACCCAGGTCCTGAAGAAAGAATACAGAAGGAGATGCCGGGCTGTGCTATCAAGTGGACTAAGGTGAGTTAGTGTCGTCGTCGTCGTCGTCCCCCCCCCACCCGGACACAGGCCTCTCACCCAGTTAAGCCAGTACTCTCTGCTCTGCACTGATGAGGGGCAATCACCCCAAAACAGCTGTCTGCAGATGAGGTGCTGGCTTATTTAATATCCAAGTCATGTCTCAAGGCTTATTTTAAGAGCTGAACATTGACTTATAGGATAGGTGCCTTACATCTGGTGGCATTAGAGGCAGAGCTTGTTAAGAGCTCACTTATTTTTAATTTTTATAGGGTTCCTCTTGTGGTAAATATAATAAGATTATGTTATTCTGTGGGTTGATACGGTTATGGTGATACCAAATGTTTTTTTTATTTTTTATGTTTTACTACTTTTTCAGCAATAAAATCGCTTTTGTGTTAAAAAAAAAATTATATTTTGCATCGCCATATACTAAAGTCCATAATATTTTTATTTTTTCACCAACGTAGCTCTTTGGGGGCTTGTTTTTTGCATGATGGGCTGTAGTTTTTATTGGTATCATTTTGAGGTACATATGTCTTTTTGATCACTTGTTATTTATTTTTTGTGGACGTGTGGTGACAAAAACAGCAATTCCGTTCATTAATTTTTACGGCCTTCACCGCGCGGGATAAGTAATATGATACTTTTATAGATCAGGTCGTTCCGGACGCGGCGATACCAATTATGTGTAGTTTTTTTATGACAAATGAACGGATATAAGAAAAGACAATTTTTATTTTATTTTTATTAAAAATGTTATTTATTTTTGTTAATTTTTTTTCACTTTTTTTATTTATTTATTAACCTGTTCCGGACACAGGGCGAACCGGTACATCCTGTTCACTGCCGCATGGGCACCTTGGCTAAATGCGCGGGGGGTCCCATGACTTCCCCCCCCCTCCCCCGTGTCGGCGATACCTGGTGCGGCGGCGGGCGGCAGTGCCATCGGGTCCCCATGCGCCTGTAGGGGGGACCCAATGGCATGGAAGGCAGCGCAATGCCTTCCTGAGGCATCGGCACTGCCTTCCTGTTACGAGCCTGTGAGCTTCCTCGCCGGCACAGGCATGGTCACCTGCTTTACTGTTGCCAATGACTGGCTTTAGTGGTGATGTGTCTCTTGTGGACATGTTACCCCTGAATCCAGTCATTGGCTGCAGCAGAGCAGATGATTATGCCCATTCCTAGGAGGTAAATAAAACACGGACCGAAAGAACTTTGGCTTACCGGCTTCACAGTCCTGGGGCGTCCAGCAAGGGCAACAAGTGCACAAACAATGTAATGTTATATACACACAATGTAATGTTATATACACACAATGTAATGTTAGGGATGTAATATAAGGGCTGCTCTCCCTGCATTGTAAACTGGTTGGAATAATGAAGCAATCAGATTGGAGTTATACAGGAGACCTGCAGATATTTGGGTCAGATAACTCCTGCTGTCCGGTCATTTTTGGTCATCTTTTCAGGTCATATAAAACCTTCCACACGACTTCTCCAACCGTCTGATGACTTCTACAATATTTCTTTCACAGCTTGTGAATCCGGGTGAAGATCTGAACAATATTAATCCTACAGAGACATATGTGAGGGGCGATGAGCAGAGTACGGAGGACATTCCTACAGATAACCGCCCAGGTGAGTAGTGACCACTAAGTAAAGCAGAGAGGTCTCTAAGATTCTGCTGATACAAATTAAAAAAAAATAGATATATTGTGCAATGTGAGAATAATGATATTACAATTATTATTATTATTGATGAGTATATATGAAAGTATAAAGGAACAAGACTTGTACACAATAACAATTACTACTAATAATAAAGTTACTCCCAAGACCATTTGGTAACTAAACCACAAATTCCTATCCCTCTACAGTACAGTGCAGTTACTATACAGAGGTCTTCTCATGTCTCTCCAGTCCCGGTCTTTGCTCTGGCCCCTCCAGGTTTCTTCTTCTGTAGCACTTTTCTTTTCTCTTCTCCTTCTCTCTTCTGCCTCTTCTCTTCTCTTCTTCCTTCCTTCCTTCCTAACAGCCAGTCCTAGCATTGTCTAGAATATGGCTTGGACACATCTTTTTGGTTCTTCCTTATGGTTTTCTAGCAATTTCCAGTGAACTCTTGAAGACTGATAGAAGCAGCTGGAATGTTGGGATTTTCCAGCATTTTCCTGCCCCACTAGCCATGTACCACCTACTGGACAATTGTCAGCTATTCTTTAGATAATTGACAACTACAGTACCTTTGATGCTAATGGACCATTGTCCGGATAGACAGGACTCGCTCACACTGGCTTTGAGAGGACAAGTATAGGCACTAATTACCAGGAAGTTGCTGAGAACAGGATACCAATACAATATATGGCTTACGTTATGTTCCTAAAAATTCTTAAAAATCTGTATTAATCTGTATTTCTTACACGTGCGTAAATAAATTCACCTACACGCCTTGACATGTTATCAATGGGGTTATTAACACCTTAGTGACCAGCCATACGCTTTTTTACGGCACTCACTCAGGAGCTTTAGGCTAAGCCACCGCTTTTTTACAGTGGCCCAGTCTAAGCGCTGCACGGGTCCCCCGTTCAGAGGGGAGTGGGGTCCCGGCTCTCACATGAGAGCCACGGCCCTGCTCTAACAGCCCGGACTGGCAGGAGTGCCAATCCAGGCTGTTTAACACTTTACATGCCGCAGACAAAGGCTCCTGCCGCATGTAAAGTGCTGACAGAGGGAGCGGACTCCCTCTCTTTCCCATCGGCACCTCGTAAATGCAATCGCAGGGTGTGGAGGCTGGCTGGGGTCTCGTGTAGGCCCCAGACCAGCCTTGAGTAATTTCCAGCAGCCTGCTGGTCAATGGCAGCGAAGCACTGGCATTAAAATGCAATGCACTTTAGGGATAATGCATTGCATTTTAAAATCAATCAAAAAGCTGTCTGTTATAGTCCCCTTGTGGGACTATTAAGTGGTAAAAAAAAAGTAATAAAAAAAACTCATTTATTCTATTTAAAAAATCCCATAGAAAAAAATTAAGATTTTTTTTTCCATTGAAAATACACTTTTCAATGAAAAAAGTTGCAAAAAAAAAATCTCCCCCATAAGTTTGGTATGGTGTAGTCGCTACGACCCAGACTACATAAATATCACATAAATTATTCCCTACGGTGAACGGCGTAAAAAAAAAAAAAAAAAAAAGACAGAATTGCTAATTTATTCTTAGTTGCCACCAAAAAAAAACGTAATAACAAGCGATTAAAAAGCGCCATTTACTCCAAAATAATACCAATAAAAAATACAAGTCGTCCTGCAAAAATCAAGCCCTCACACAACTCCATAGAAAGAAAAAGAAAAAAAGTTATGGGTCTTGGAAAGCGGCAATGCAAAAAAAATATTTCTTTAAAGAAAAAAAAAGGGGTTTTATTGCAAAAAGGTAGTAAAACATAAAAAAAAAACTATATGTATTTGGCATCACTGTAATCGTACTGATCCAGAGAATAAAGATATGTTATTTATACCGAAAAATGAACGCTGTAAATTTATAACGAAAAACGCAGTAGCAGTATTGCTGTTTTTCCCATCTCCCTCCTAGAAATTTTTTATAAAAGTTAATCAGATAGTTATGTGTACACTTAAATGGCGCCATTAAAACGACAACTTGTCCCACAAAAAACAAGCCCTCATAAAGCTATATGGACGGAAAAAAAAAAAAGTTATAGCTTCCGATGAAAAAAGGAAGAAAAACGCTTGGTCAGTAAGGCCCACTAAGGGGTTAATGATTGTCTGAGGAATATTCTGCCATGCTGAATGCACTTGGGCGAGCAAATCATCAAGATCTGCAGTTTATATCTAAAGATGCATTTACAGATTATCTGACAGATTTTATGAGCAATCATTGGTCAGATGGCCGTTGGTATCTGGTGGGACCTTCCATCGCCCTTTTCTATCAGTATAAATGGTGTCAGTGTGCAGTATAATAAATCTTTTACATTAATTACCAAGTAATACTGGATCACATATTATTTAACATTCCCTAATTGACTCTTCTGATTGATTCATCAGAATTACACCTGAAATTAATTTCAAGAAATAGTTCATCTGTAGTGTAGTAACTGATGTAAATGAGACACTAAGGGACAGTACTACTGCAGAAGGTGCACAAAGGGGGCATAGCTGTGGGGCCACTAAGGGCAAGTATTATTGTAAGGGACATAACTACTGTGTGGGGGCACTAAGGGGGCATAAGTACTGTTTAGAGACATCAAGGGGACGTTCTCCTGAGGACACTAAACAGGAATTCTACTGTGAAAGGGACTCTTAGGGGAGATAACTATGGTGTGGGGAACTAAGGGAGGCATTCAACACCTCTTGTCCAGCGCTAGAGAATGTTTTATTTATATGTATTTAAAATGACTGATTGGGTGGAGGTTGCAGGGAAGTTGCTCAAGGTGGAGGCCAACCTGGCCTAGTTATGCCGCTCGGTCTACTATTAGATCGTGATCTTTTTGGCCACCACTGTTTTAGTCAGTTAGAGGGGTTGTCCGGGTTCAGAGCTGCACCCCTACAGCCCCCCTGACTTGAGCATCGGAGCAGTTCATGCTCCGATGCTCTCCTTTGCCCTGCGCTAAATTGCGCAGGGCAAAGACATTTTTAGGAGTTCCGGTGATGCTTTAGGCTCTCCCTGGGGCTGCCAGGAAGCCTGGTGATGTCGCCGGAACAGATGGGCAGGCTTTAGCGCTGCCCTAGCCAGTAAAACGGCTTGGGCAGCGCTAAAGCCCGCCCATCAGAGCCGGTGACGTCACCGAACACACTACCAGGCGGAAGCTTCTGCCCAGCAGTGTGTTATGATAAACAAAAGAAGATCTAGCGAAGGGAAAGGAGTGCATCGGAGCATGAGATGCTCCGATGCTAGCCTCAGGGGTGTTGTCTGGGTGAAAATAAGGGTATGTCCGGGTTCAGCTCTGAACCCGGACAACCCCTTTAGTTCTTGTATTTTGTGCCATAACTTTCTGTGGATCTTTTTATACTGAAATGTAATAAAATTTCAATAGAATATTTTGGTATATTATTCATCAATAATAAAATGTCTTTTGTTCTTGGCAGATGACTGTACCAGGAACTTAGAGAAACATCTGGTATCTTCAGATTTTGAAGTAGATGATCGTGGCATCATACAAGATATATATGAAGAGCATGCCAATATCCAAGATATATCTTCATCCAATCACAGCAAAAATGTATTATTTGGTCCTTTTAAACAGGTCCAATCTTCTGATTCATCACAGACTATAACACAGAATAAAAGTCACAGAAAAGGTGTTAAACATCCAACAGCTCACGTAAGAGAGAATACTTTTTCATGTTTAGAATGTGGAAGATTTTTTAGATATAAATCAGAATTAGTGAGACATCAGAGAATTCACACAGAAGAGAAGCCTTTTTCATGTTCAGAATGTGGGAAATGCTTTAAGTATAAACAAGTTCTTGTTATACATCAGAGAATTCACACAGGGGAGACACCATTTTCATGTTCAGAATGTGGGAAATGTTTTAAGCATAAATCAGCACTTATTATACATCAGAGAGTTCACACAGGGGAGAAGCCATTTTCATGCACAGAATGTGGAAAATGTTTTAAGCATAAACCAGCTCTTATTATACATCAGAGAAATCACACCGGGGAGAAGCCATTTTCATGTTCAGAATGTGAAAAATGTTTTTACAAGAATTCACATCTTGTTGTACATCAGAGAACTCACACAGGAGAAAAGCCATTTTCATGCTCAGAATGTAGTAAATGTTTTAAGTATAAACAAGCTCTTGTTACACATCAGAGAATTCACACAGGAGAGAAGCCATTTTCATGTTCAGAATGTGGGAAATGTTTTAAGCAGCAATCAGCTCTTGTTACACATCAGAGAGTTCACACAGGGGAGAAGCCATTTTCATGCTCAGAATGTGGAAAATGTTTTAAGCATAAACCAGCTCTTATTGTACATCAGAGAAATCACACCGGGGATAAGCCATTTTCATGTTCAGAATGTGGGAAATGTTTTAACAAGAATTCACATCTTGTTGTACATCAGAGAAATCACACAGGAGAGAAGCCATATCCATGTTCAGAATGCAGTGAATGTTTTAAGCATAAAAATGCTCTTGTTGTACATCAGAGAATTCACACCGCGGAGAAGCCATTTTCATGCTCAGAATGTGGAAAATGTTTTAAACAGAAATCAGCTCTTGTTGCACATAAAAAAACTCACAGAGAGAAGCCATCTCCATGCTTAGCCCTTTAGTGACTGCCATTATGTGTTTTTGTGGTAGTCAGTGTTGCTAACTGGCTTTATTCTATCAGACACTCTTTTTTTTACAGGAAGATAAAACAGAACCTTGCTTTGAGTTACCAGAGGTAGCCGAGGGCTTGGGGTGATGATTGGGACCACTGTGAGAGCTCCCCAAACACGTATTGTCTCCTCGATTGAATGAATACAGGTCATCAAAGGACAGATCTAGTTAAAAGTGAAAGTTTATACTGTGTATATATATATATATATATATATATATATATCCCCTCTAAACAAAAATGTTTTGTGATAGGAAATAAAGAAAAACCTATAGGGCCTGATATAAAAAGATAACTGTGGCAAATCCAGCCACATTGAGAACCTATTCAAGGGAATTTTGGATATGTTATCCTCAAGTTATACTGGTTAAATTGATATAAGTTTTATGTATGTAACCTGTAAACCTGTAAACTCACAAAGTTGTAAAAATGTATAAGAGTAACTTTTCAGCTTAGGAGATAGTTGAGAAGATACAGTGATTGACTCAATTAGCTCCAAACAGAGGGGAGGAATATGCTGGGTGGGTTTCTATTGTCCCATTGTGTAGTAACTTTTCAGTTTAGGAGATAGTTGGGGAGATACAGTGATTGATTCAATTATCTCCTAGACAGAGGGGAGGAATATGTGTGGGTTGTAACTACAATGTTATTGGTTAATGTATGATAATGTGTGTGTCCCTCTCCTTCATGGGAGCATGTAATAAAAAGGGCTGCAAGCTAGCAGCCAGGCAGTTCACCTCCAAGCTATGTGTCGTCTAGTTCTTGGAGGGATGGGATATATACACGCTACCTGCATTTCATTCTGATTGTTCCTGTCTACCAGCGGAGATACTGCACTTCACCCTGCCTCTCCGCTACAATTGGTGGCAAGCGACGGGATTCGAATCTCACAGCAGAAGACCGTTCAGCTGTTTTATTTGATACGAACGGAAAGGAACCTCATCCGTACAAAGTCATCGTTCGTGAGTATGCGGATTTTATGCGAACAGATGACGAATGGGGACGGATTATACCAGGCTGAAAAGAGAAACGCTAAAGGCATTACTGGAAGCCAGAGGAATTATTGCCAGTAACAAAGCGAAAAGAGTCATTATTGCAGAACTCATGGAGGGCGATCAAGCAGCAGTTACACCAGCAGCCACGGAAACATATAGCTCAGCATGGGCCAACGAAATGAGGATAAGGCTGGCATTTTTTCCGTTGCCACATTCCCAGGAATTTCTGGAAAGGACATCAGCTGATATTAATGAATATCTAGCGGCCACCCGACCAAACCTCACTTCACCTGGGGGAGCAAACCTTCCTGCATATCCGGTAATATCAGAAAAACAGAAATTACCGCACCATGCATTTAAAACCTATGTGGAAACCGAGGACATTGATGGGTACCTGCAGGACTTCGAAAGATTATGCCAGCTGCATAAAATCGATCCTGCGGATAAGGTACCCCTATTGGCCGGCAAATTGTCGGGTAGGGCAGCGGAAGCATACCGGACTATGCCAGATGAGGACAGCACAGATTATCAAAAGGTAAAACAAGCCATATTGACCCGGTATGCCATTACCCCTGAGGCATACCGCCAGCGCTTTCGGGAGCTAAAGAAAGCCAAGAGAGATACCCACACGGAATGGGCACATAGATTGACCCGTGCTGCTAAAGGATGGGTACAAGCAGCACAGGTAACCCAGCTGGAAGAGCTGTTACAATTGTTATTACTGGAGCAATTTTTTCAAGGACTGCCTGACGAATTACAAAACTGGTTACGGGATCGCAAACCCAATACCGTACATGTGGCAGCTACTATGGCAGATTCCCCTAGCCGAGGATGCCATCCCCAAGTCGGCGTTCGTCACCCCATTTGGCCTGTACCAGTTTAAGGTCATGCCATTTGGGATGAAGAACGCCCCGGCTACCTTTCAGAGGATGGTAGATCGGCTATTGGAAGGATCCCAGGAGTTTGCGTGCGCATATTTAGACGATATCGCCATATTCAGCAGCTCCTGGGAAGAACATTTAACTCATATCGGGTTTATCCTAGATAGGATCAGGGAAGCCAACCTGACCCTAAAACCCAGCAAGTGCCATATAGGGATGGCAGAAGTTCAGTATCTGGGACACAGGGTGGGTAGTGGGAAACAGAAGCCAGAACCTGCTAAAATTGAGGCTGTCGCCAAATGGCCAACCCCCCGCACCAAGACCCAGGTATTAGCTTTCTTAGGTACCGCTGGGTATTACCGGAAATTTGTACCCAATTATAGCGCCGTAGCAAAACCCCTCACTGACCTTACCCGTAAAAATCTCCCTAAGATTGTCACCTGGAGCCCAGAGTGTGAACAGGCATTCCAAAAACTGAAAGACTCTTTGATAAATGCTCCTGTCTTGGCCGCTCCTGATCCAACTAAACGTTTTCTGGTCCACACAGACGCTTCAATGTTTGGATTGGGGGCAGTACTGAGCCAAGTCGGAGCTGATGGCGGCGAGCATCCTGTAGCTTACTTAAGCAGGAAATTGTTACCCCGAGAGGTAAGCTACGCCGCCATCGAAAAGGAATGCCTGGCCGTGGTGTGGGCCTTAAAGAAATTACAGCCGTACATTTATGGACAACAGTTCTCGCTACTCACCGATCACAACCCGTTGGTATGGCTAAACAGGGTGTCTGGAGACAATGCCCGGCTGTTGCGCTGGAGTTTGGCGCTGCAGCCGTTTGACTTCACAATTCACTACCGCCCTGGGAAGCAGAATGGCAATGCCGACGGGTTGTCCAGACAAACTGACCTTGAACAATGATCGGTGGGTACTCTTCCGGACCTCCCCAAGCCGATCCGTTTGGATCAGACTGTGTATGCCGGCTTGGTTCTGGGGGAGCATTGTGGCGAATCCAGCCACATTGAGAACCTATTCAAGGGAATTTTGGATATGTTATCCTCAAGTTATACTGGTTAAATTGATATAAGTTTTATGTATGTAACCTGTAAACCTGTAAACTCACAAAGTTGTAAAAATGTATAAGAGTAACTTTTCAGCTTAGGAGATAGTTGAGAAGATACAGTGATTGACTCAATTAGCTCCAAACAGAGGGGAGGAATATGCTGGGTGGGTTTCTATTGTCCCATTGTGTAGTAACTTTTCAGTTTAGGAGATAGTTGGGGAGATACAGTGATTGATTCAATTATCTCCTAGACAGAGGGGAGGAATATGTGTGGGTTGTAACTACAATGTTATTGGTTAATGTATGATAATGTGTGTGTCCCTCTCCTTCATGGAGCATGTAATAAAAAGGGCTGCAAGCTAGCAGCCAGGCAGTTCACCTCCAAGCTATGTGTCGTCTAGTTCTTGGAGGGATGGGATATATACACGCTACCTGCATTTCATTCTGATTGTTCCTGTCTACCAGCGGAGATACTGCACTTCACCCTGCCTCTCCGCTACAATAACTATCTTCCTATTCCAGCCCCAGTCTGTTCTACGTTTTATAAGTATTTGTAAAATTAAAAACGTCAAATATGAGCTTGTCAATAAACCGTCAGCTCTTACTGGGCTTCATCAGTGATGTGCAAGTTCTCCCAACAAGTGACCCAGGCTAGGATTGCCTCATTACATAGAAGCCATTACTCGTCCTCCTAAAGGAATATCATCTTAATCTGCACATCCTGACCAAAATGTACCTGTAGATAAATCCAACAAGTGGGGTCCCCGCCACCCCTGTATTTGTAGAAGTCATGTGGTTCACTCATCTCGCATGAATTATTTGTTATTGTATGTCCCACCAGCTCTGGATTGTTTAGTTTTATAATTGAAGACTTGATATTGAATATTTTATTGGATATATAGAATTTTTGATCATTTTGTTTCCTATGACTATTCCCATTCCTATTATTGTATGGTGATACGGAGATGATATGTTTTATTTGGAGGATCTCTAATATTCAGGCTGTTCCATGGGCTCAGTTACAGTTTTATCTGTGTTTTTAATCGGATGTCTTACACCTGACAATACTTCTACAAGTAATGACAACACCTCGGAGGCAGGGGAAGGGGGGGGGGGGGGTAGTGATCCTTTACTGTTCTCATGGATGGTTTTGGACGCTGCCCCTTAAAGGGGTATTCCCATCACCCACTTTAGCATTATCTTCAGCTGCCTTTCTGCTCCTGCTTCCCCTACTGTGCTTGTTATGTGGGGGGAGCTATGTTATCACATGATGATATGCAGAGCTCTGGATGTGTGTTCCTGATGCTGCCATATAGTAAAGTGTACAGGGACTAAACAGGGAGAAACTGAGTGAGGTGCTGAGTATATATAGTATATAGACAGTAGTCATACCTTTCACATCCATATAGCACTACACTTTCTGAGCTCTCATTCTCCCCAGCTGCACGGCTTGCTCCCGTCCAGGTACATAGCCCAGCAGCTGCACATATATCACTAGTATGTCAGCTGCCTGGTGAGCACTGAAGTAGAACTCCAGTGCAGAGAGCTGGATGACAAAGGCTCCCGTCCCCGGCTATAGCCGCTCCTTGTATCAGCTTCCCCTCCGTACATACAGATAACAGTGTGATAACATCAGAGCACACTGACAGCCCTGACGAGGGCTCCACTCTTCTTATTCCCTTTACCTAACTGCCAAGCAGAGCTCAAAAACTGCTGCTGAACACGTCCCAGAGCCGTCCTACTTCAAGGGTTTCTGTCAGCAGGCGCAGTGAGTGAAGGACACTCGCCGGCTGACAGCTTCACTCACTGCGCTGAATACTAAACGGGGCGGCGCGAGATTTCCACGGCAGACAGGTTCGGCAGGAGGAGACCAACGCTGCCCGGCCCTGTCAATCAAGTGTAGCAGGGCATGGCCAGAGGTGGGAGAACGAAGCCTCTAGGAGCAGGAGCAACGCTCCCCCCCTCTCCTTAGAAGCTCATTTGCATATTATAAAAGTTATTTTTTCTCAATAACGGCGGCACGCAGTGAGATGGCGCTAATATAGTTATCGTCTAATCTTCAGCGCATGCGCCCGGCCAGGGTCACATCGCGCCTGCGTACAGACAGTCTGCGTCTTAGAGGCTGCTGCAGTCTCTGCTTTATGCGCATGCGCCGGGCACTTGAGTCGTGGAGAGTTGTAGCCGCCCCCAGCGAAGTGAATATTGATGAGCTGGGCGGGGCTTCAGAACGGCAGTTGGGAGCGGCTGGCTGGGCGCATTTTGAGATGAAACGCCGCCCCTTGGGTAGATTGGAGACGAGACAAGCAGGTTATAAAACTTTAGTTTTCGGTATTTATAAGGTGGACAGGGGGGATACTTAGATGATTTTAATACACTTGATAAGACCTGTACTGTCATATATATACCTAAATATGCTTATTGGGCCTGTCAGTGTCCCTTTAAGGCTTCTAAGCCCTTATGGAGCTTAGGGAGGCCATAGAAACAGGCCAATTGTAGGAATGGTGGTAAAAAGAACCCCAGCTCAGAGATGTTGATAAGTCTGAGTTGGAGGGCTTCAGATAGAATCCCTCTGAGTTCCTTACGATCGATCAATGATGGATTCTTGGAGAGAATGTCATAACAGGACCCATCATTCAGAATGTTTGGGCACATATGGGTATACTGCTCATTGTCCATGATAACCACATTGACCCCCTTGTTTGATGTTTTTATGACGATTGATTTGTCCATTTCCAGGGCCCTTAGACCATTCGACTCTGCATGTGTCAAATTATGCTGCCCGAAATGGCGTCCCCTTATAGTTGTTAACTGGTCCACCACCACCCTAAGGAACACATCAATGGGTGTATGATCACCAATGGGTGGGTTTTTGGAGGAAGACGGCCTCAACTGGGTAAAGGGTCCTTCATCTAGACCCCTATTCCCCTCCTCCCATAATTCAGCCAGGACTTGTACATCAGCCAAGTCCTCGGTATCAATCCCCAATTCCAAGCACTGCCGTCTGTCGTGCGTGGCGAATAATTTTTTCCACTTCATCCTTCGCACGAACAGATTGAGATCTTTAACCCACCCCTAGAAATCAAATTAGTTTGTTGGTACAAATGACATGCCCTTTTTCAGTACTGTAATTTCATCCAAACTGACTGAACTCTGAGATAGATTAAGGATCTGCAATTCATCAGATGATTTGAGAACTGCCGATGATGAAACGGGGATTATTTTCTTTCCCTGAGAAGATAATTGTATAGTGGGGGACCACTGCCTAAAAAATTGCCCCTTGGGTATGTGCCCCTACACCTTCTTCCTCTGCCCCTAGATCTCCCCCGGCTCATAGAGAGTACCGGCGGTTGTGCTGGAATTTGCCTAACTGCATCCACTTCGGTTTCACCCTCAGAGGAAGAGGGTTCTGTATCCAATTCCAGTACCTTAGATTGTTTGTTACCGTAATCAAAAACATGACCCTCCCGTAAGTCAGTGGTGTCCCTAATGTATTAAAAGTGTTTTCTTTCTTTCAGCTGAGAGGTGAACCTCTCAATAGTCTGCTGAAGCACCTGTTCCTTCCGAGAGAAATCTGAGTTGGTGGAGAATTTCTTCACCAACTTGATTTGTTCATTCAATATCACAGTATTTTTCTCAAAGACAGTACGCTCCTCCTCCAGTTGCAAGGTCATCAGGTGGAGAGAGGAGGACGCTGGACGAGGGACCAATAGGCCTCAGTGCTGTTCACTGATGAAAGTCGATTCATGCTGAGCACAAATGATGTCCGCCAACGATGTTGGAAAGCACTATGAATCAACCACTGTTTTCCTTTGGTGCTGGTGGTGTTACAATGTGGGCAGGTGTGTCTAGTCCTTAAAGAACTGCCCTACACTTTGGGAATGGTACAGTGACAAGCCATACTACTTGAATAACAACAATAATCCAGTCATTGTGCCTCTGCATGAACAGCACAGGCTTAATTTTATCTTAACGGAAAATGCAAATGTGATCGCACACTACATCCAGCACTCTGCCCTGCCTCCATGCTGGATGAGACATTGGTGTACATTTTGGCCAAAGCGTATTTAAGCCACTCACCGCGTCAAGGTCGTCTCATTTGAGTGGTCCCTAACTCTTGTTCCTACCTGTTTATGGGCCATGACAGCCACATAAAGTCCAGGGAATGCAGGTCAGCATGCAAGCCAAGTACACTCTGCTTTTAACCCCGTCCGGTGCCATTACAGCTTTCATCGGATCCAGGGATGCAAGTACCAACATGCATGCTGAGCCCACCATATACTTCTCCTGGAGCCAAATGGCCACTGGTAGGTTCTTTATAAGCAGACTCAGTTTTATACTGACTTTAAAACCAGCCTCCAGGACAGATTGACTGGTCAGGTGTGCTTGACTCAAAGGAGATCGCCACGCCTCCAATATATGTTACAAAGAAAAAATGTGGGGGGTTGAGCCCGCACAACCTGCCTGTAGGTGCAGATCACTATGGCGAAATACATATACAAACGGAAAATGCAAATGTGATCGCACACTACATCCAGCACTCTGCCCTCCATGCTGGATGAGACATTGGTGTACATTTTGGCCAAAGCGTATTTAAGCCACTCACCGCGTCAAGGTCGTCTCATTTGAGTGGTCCCTAACTCTTGTTCCTACCTGTTTATGGGCCATGACAGCCACATAAAGTCTAGGGAATGCAGGTCAGCATGCAAGCCAAGTACACTCTGCTTTTAACCCCGTTCGGTGCCATTACAGCTTTCATCGGATCCAGGGATGCAAGTACCAACATGCATGCTGAGCCCACCATATACTTCTCCTGTAATGGCACCGGACGGGGTTAAAAGCAGAGTGTACTTGGCTTGCATGCTGACCTGCATTCCCTGGACTTTATGTGGCTGTCATGGCCCATAAACAGGTAGGAACAAGAGTTAGGGACCACTCAAATGAGACGACCTTGACGCGGTGAGTGGCTTAAATACGCTTTGGCCAAAATGTACACCAATGTCTCATCCAGCATGGAGGGCAGAGTGCTGGATGTAGTGTGCGATCACATTTGCATTTTCCGTTTGTATATGTATTTCGCCATAGTGATCTGCACCTACAGGCAGGTTGTGCGGGCTCAACCCCCCACATTTTTTAATTTTATCTTTATGGAGGACAATGCACCCACTCGTCGAGGTCGCATCATTAGGGAACAGCTGCTGGAGAATGGGGGATCTCAAATGGAGTGGCCTGCACTTTCTCCTGACCTAAATACCATTGAAAACCTATGGGATCAGTTGAGTCGCCATGGAGAGGGTTGTAACTATGTACCCGAGAACTTCAATGACCTGAGGGCCACCCTTCAAGGAGAGTGGGATGCCATGCCTCAGCAAACATTAAGTCGACTTGTGAACAGCATGAAACGTTGTTGTCGAGCTGTAATTGATGCTCAAGGCCACATGACAAGTTATTGCAGCAGCAGGTCACAGGGAGATGAACGCTTCCATTGTGGAAGCGTTCATCTCCATAGTTATCTGTAGCGCCGTCCTTAGGACAGCGATACAGATGCCTGTGCTGTGGGGCAGGGGAGGGAAAGGATTCTCCCTTCCCTGTTCCTCTGATAGGCTGCCGGCACAAGGCCCGCAGCCTATCAGAGGCCGGTGCAGGCAGCGCGATGACGTCATTGCGCCGCCTGAGCCATACAGCGCGGGACACAGGCCGAAAGAGGCCTGCATCGCATTGCTGTGTGATGGAGGTAAGTATAAGTGTTTTTTTTTTTATACCAGACTTTTACTGCCACATGGGTGGAGCGGGAGGCACTTGATACTGGCACGTGGGGGTGGGGGGTTTGGCACTTGATACTGGGACATGGGGTGGGGGGGTTTGGCACTTGATACTGGCACATGGGGGGGTTTGGCACTTGATACTGGCACATTGGGGGTTGGCACTTAATACTAGCACATGGGGGTTGGCAATTGACACTGGCACATGGGGGTTTGGCACTTGATACTGGCACATGGGGGTTTGGCACTTGATACTGGCACATGGGGGGTTGGCACTTGATACTGGCATATGGGGGGGTTTGGCACTTGATACTGGCACATTGGGGGTTGGCACTTAATACTAGCACATGGGGGTTGGCAATTGACACTGGCACATGGGGGTTTGGCACTTGATACTGGCACATGGGGGGTTTGGCACTTGATACTGGCACATGGGGGGTTGGCACTTGATACTGGCACATGGGGGGAAGAGAGGCACTTGTTACTGGCACATGGGGGGCATGGAGAGGCACTTGTTACTGGCACATGGGGGGCATCGAGAGGCACTTGATACTGGCATATTATTATGGGGGCTTCTACTGAGGCCACAAAGAAGGGGTATTTTATATGGAGGGCTCTGTGTGGTAATAGTATTATCAGGGGTATTATCTGTTTCTGCAGTATAGTATTGGGGAGCACAGCGGCACAGTATTGGGGGTAGTAGGATGATTTGTCCAGAAGATGGGAGGATGATGGAAAAGTAGCAAACTAAGATTTGTTGTAAAACTGCAGAAACGGAAAATGGCGACAAAATGGTGGTCTGGTCTGAAGATCTGAAAGGAGAAGACGAGGACAGAGAACATCTACATCAAAGGAGACGTCACTGGATGTAAGAGGTATGGGGCGCTGTATTTCTGTAGTGATGGGGGGACATTAAAGTCCGCAAGTGTTGTGTGGGGGGCCCCCTCATTGATTTTCGCCTCAGGGCCCCATTTCACCTAGAACCGGCCCTGGCCAGCACAGAAAAGTATCTGTGAGGAATAACACATTTAGGCCTAAATCCGTTTTCCTTGATTTCTGTGTTCACACATTTTCAATCAATTAATTTTTTTGGAAGTTGTTGATTACGTACAGTACAGACCAAAATTTTGGACACACCTTCTCATTCAAAGAGTTTTCTTTATTTTCATGACTATGAAGGCATCAAAACTATGAATTAACACATGTGGAATTATATACATAACAAACAAGTGTGAAACAACTGAAAATATGTCATATTCTAGGTTCTTCAAAGTAGCCACCTTTTGCTTTGATTACTGCTTTGCACACTCTTGGCATTCTCTTGATGAGCTTCAAGAGGTAGCCCCTGAAATTGTCTTCCAACAGTCTTGAAGGAGTTCCCAGAGATGCTTAGCACTTGTTGGCCCTTTTGCCTTCACTCTGCGGTCCAGCTCACCCCAAACCATCTCGATTGGGTTCAGGTCCGGTGACTGTGGAGGCCAGGTCATCTGGCGCAGCACCCCATCACTCTCCTTCATGGTCAAATAGCCCTTACTTTCAAAGTTTTCCCAATTTTTCGGCTGACTGACTGACCTTCATTTCTTAAAGTAATGATGGCCACTGGTTTTTCTTTACTTAGCTGCTTTTTTCTTGCCATAATACAAATTCTAACAGTCTATTCAGTAGGACTATCAGCTGTGTATCCACCTGACTTCTCCTCAACGCAACTGATGGTCCCAACCCCATTTATAAGGCAAGAAATCCCACTTATTAAACCTGACAGGGCACACCTGTGAAGTGAAAACCATTTCAGGGGACTACCTCTTGAAGCTCATCAAGAGAATGCCAAGAGTGTGCAAAGCAGTAATCAAAGCAAAAGGTGGCTACTTTGAAGAACCTAGAATATGACATATTTTCAGTTGTTTCACACTTGTTTGTTATGTATATAATTCCACATGTGTTAGTTCATAGTTTTGATGCCTTCAGTGTGAATCTACAATTTTCATAGTCATGAAAATAAAGAAAACTCTTTGAATGAGAAGGTGTGTCCAAACTTTTGTTCTGTACTGTATATTTAACTAGCAGCATATATATGTGATTACTACACCAATAGACAGGAGTAGTACAAAACATTATCTGAGAGACCCAAAAATGTCCATCTGTGTAAGGGTTCCAAACGAAAGACCCAGTGCCAGAATATGGGTAGTAACAGCACTAACTATCTGGCCACAAGTAGTAATAGTAGTAGTAGTAGTAGGCTGCAGTTGTCCCTGCTGGCTTCAGAAAGGCGCAACATTATAGTTATAGTTGAAAAAGGATGATATTGTAAATTGGATGGCTTACTCCTCCTCTCAGTCGCAGTAGGATGACGTGCGGATGACTTCACAGTTCGTCACCGTGCCATAGAGCCAGGGGTCACAGTGTTTCTCCTGCTACTCCTCCTTGCAACCCAAAAGAAGGCCATCAGTGGAGTCCTCTCAATCTTTACTGCCCCTTCCTAGCGGGGCATCTTCTTTTTTCCTAGGAAATGACAAGAAAACTCCACCATGCCCTATGGCAGATAGTCAAGAGAATCTCCCTGTTGATGTCTTGTGAGAGAGCCCTCAACCTTTGGGCTGCCCTGTGGAGGAGATTGGAGAGAATGCTGGTGACCCCATGTACACCTGTGTTGATGATGGTGGTAATAGTGGCACCAATAACGGCATCGGTGGTAGGGGCAAATGCAGAGCAGGGTAGGGGGCCCATGAGCCCACCATGATATATCACAATTTGATAAAAGTGGCAGAGATTGTGTTAAAGAAGTATCTAGCTTTCCTGAGACAAAGAGACTTTTGTGTTTTAATTTCTATGTGCGCAACAAGAAAATGGCGATGGCTAGTAGCTGAAAAATAAACTTAGCATCTGTGTGTGTTAAGATAAGATAAGCCGTATGTAAGTGCTAATAACCAAATATGCATTTTGTAAGAAAAAACATAGTCTTTATGGCTACTTTCTCACTGGCGTTTTGAATTCCGTTTTGTGAGATCCGTTTCAGGGCTCTCACAAATGGTTCAAAACGGATCCGTTCAGCCCCAATGCATTCTGAATGGATAAGGATCCATTCAGAATGCATCAGTTTGGTTCCGTTCCGCCTCCATTCCGCTCTGGATGCGGACACCAAAACGCTGCTTGCAGCATTTTGATGTCCGTCTGGCGATGCGGAGCCAAACGGATCCGTCCTGACTTACAATGTAAGTCAATGGGAACGGATCCGTTTTCACTGACACAATATGGTGCAGTTGAAAACGGATCCGTCCCCCATTGACTTTCAATGTAAGTTAGGACGGATCCGTTTTGACTTAGACTTTTTTTTTAAATAATAATGCAAACGGATCCGTTCTGAACGGATACAAGCGTTTGCATTATAGGTGCGGATCCATCTGTGCAGATACAAGACGGATCCGCACCGAAAGCAGGTGTGAAAGTAGCCTAACCCGTTAGTAGTATATAGAAAGCTCATAGAATACTAATCAATCAATAGATGGATTCATTTCTGACCAATTCAAAGTATTATTTGTGTACCAATCAGAAGTTATTGTTGAAATATTTATAAACCAATCATGTCAATACTTTAAGAGGTTTCACCCTTGGAAGGTGTATAAATAAAGAGCCTAGGACAATCCCACTTTGGGATCCTGGCAGAGTTGTGAACTGTGCTCTGACCTCTGTCGTTTTCCTCCGTCTACGTCATTCACCTGAACACGTGGTATATATCCTTACGTGACTGACCCTTGGTCTGCCACAACATTTTCTGGTGGAGAATTCGGGCACCACAAAAACGCCCCTAGCTGCAGACCCCGATACGGAGACCAGGAAGACCGCGGTAAGCAACCCATTGTGTTATTTCCTGTCTCCTGAGCTCTGCTCGCTGTTCTGCAGTGTGGTGTGTGAACGTGGTGCCTGCACCTTCTTCTGGTGAATGTTTTGCCTAATGTCCCCTATATGTGCAAACTGTCTCTAGGAGTATGAATGCACGAGTGTGTGAGTGGCTGAGATAAGCTGAATCTAGGAGGGGTCTGACCCTGCTCCCCCTGGGCCAAGCTGAAAGTCTAGAGCTCGCTGACTGGTTTGTCTGGTCCCTGTCTCTGGAGGCCTCTGGTTCTGGTGGAGAAAAAGGTTGACGGACCTATCTTGGAGGAGGCTGTGAGACGTGGCAGTGTATAAAGCTGTCCAGTAAGATTGGATAGGGGCCCTGCAGTTCCTTGTTGGTACCTGAAAAAGGTGCCAGAGGTCAGGGGTTGTTCGAATGTTATGTCATGTTGTGTGGTTTTACATGTACTGAGTGCCTGCTGATATTGTGTGAGGAAGGATTACTGTGTTGTTGCCAACTCCTCTGCTGTATACAGTAGTGTATACATGCGTGGGTATTATGATACCAGTTTGGAAGAATGGATGGTTGCAGTGATAATAATTTGGATAGCAGTTTTTTTGTGCTTCCTGTGCCATAGAAAGAACGTAGAGGGGTTTAAGGGGTTTCCAGCGTGTAACCCCAGAGAGGACGTGTGAGTTACTCTGTGTATGAGCAAGACTACACTGTAGTTTTGCCAACCAGTGGATATTGCTGCCTCGGAAGCGGTTGCCACAGCACCACTGGTAGTAGAGAAAAGTGGTGCCGCCTCGGAAGTGTGTCCAACAGCACTGTTGTAATTCACCAGGTGTGTGAGTACCTGGATAGTGAATTACAAGGAGCCACCCACGGGATGGGGGCTACACAGAGTAAACGTTCCTCTGAAAAGGAAGCAGAGAACAGCTCTGGCTTGACTATGGGACAGGAGACAGTAAGGACATGAGACTACTAAAACATACATTCATGTCTGCATTAAAAGCACCCATACAGGATGCTGTAAATAAGGCTCGCCCTGATTGGCGTACCTGCCGGTTCCCTGACCTAGTGGCCATAGCAAAGGGAGCTGAGCTAGACTTATAATGGCTAATAAACTCTTCAAACCAAAGGGTAGGCTCCAGAAAAAGGCACCAGGTGGATCCCAGTCCCCACATAACTGGGACCAAGCAACATGTTGGAATTGTGGGAAAAAGGGGCATTATTCAGTCAAATGTTCCCGGAGAGGTCAGGCCCGCAACTGTTCCACGGAGCACCCCCTTGCGGAAATCTCCCTTGCCAAGGGGTAGGTTTTCTGCAGTATGGTGCTTTTTTGAGGAAAGTGCGGACGACAAAAGAATAGTAGTTTGCAACCTGTGCAGTACCAAAATTATCTGGGGCGTGAACACTAGAAACCTCACCACCATCAGCTTGATCCATCACCTGGCATCCAAGCACCGTAATAAGTGGGCCAAACGCCTGGGTCCACATTCTGTGTCTGCGGGTCACACCACTGCCTCCTCTTCCCCTAAGTTACATGCTGGCCAATCCCCTGTCGAAGGCGCAGGCCCGGATTCCCCCCGCACTGCACTTGGACCTTCGCAAGAACCATCAGCAACCACATCCACTTCTGTGTCCCAGCGCAGCGTTCAAATGTCTTTACCTCAGGCATTTGAACGCAAGCGCAAATATCCAGCCACAGGCATTAGCACTAAATGCGCAACTTTCCAAATTACTGGCCCTGGAAATGTTGCCATTTAGGCTTGTGGACAGTGAAGCCTTCTGCAGCCTGATGTCAGCGGCCGTCCTGCATTACGCAGTCCCCAGCCGCCACTATTCTTCAAGGTGTGCCGTGACAGCCTTTCACCATGTGTCCTGTAACATCACACGTGCCCTGACCAATGCAGTTACTGGGAAGGTCCACTTAACCACGAACACCTGAACAAGTGCATTCGGCCAGGGATGCTACATTTCCCTGACGGCACACTGGGGGAACGTTGTGGAGGCCGGGAGTGAGTCGTACCCTGGGATGGCATAGGTGCTACCGATGCCAAGGATTGAAGACCCTAATTCCATCACGGTTTCTGCCACCACCTGCGTTAGTGGCTCTAACCCCCACTTCTCCTCCTCCACTTCGACCTCAGAATTATCCTCTTGCAGCACCAGTCAGCCATCAGTCGCTGGAAGCAGTGTTGCATAATCATTCAAAAGAGCGTTTCTACAGGGAGGAACAGAAATACCAAACTTCAAAAAAGCTAAATTTAGCCAACTAAGAGAGGCCATAGGCCTAACTAACTGGGACAAAGTCCTCAAAAATAAAAATACAGCCACAAAATGGGATATCTTTTAAAAGCATCCTAAAATCTCATTGTGAGAGGTACATACCGTATGGGAATAAAAGGTTAAGGAACAAAAAGAAACCAATGTGGATAAACAGAACTGTAAAGAAAGCAATAAATGACAAAAAGAAAGCATATAAAACACTAAAACAGGAGGGTTGCACGGAAGCACTGAAAAACTATAAGGAAAAAAACAGAACATGTAAAAAACAAATAAAAGCGGCCAAACTAGAGACCGAGAGATTAATTGCCAAAGAGAGTAAAACTAACCCTAAAATGTTCTTCAATTATATAAATGTTAAAAAGTATAAATATGAAGGTGTCGGCCCTTTAAAGAGTAATGAGGGGGGGGGGTCGCAGAGAGCGACGAGGAGAAAGCAAAGCTGTTAAATATTTTTCCTCCAATGTATTCACTGAGGAAAATAAACTGTCAGATAAAATGCTGAATGTAAAAATAAATTCCCTATTAAAAGTGCCCTGTCTGACCCAGGAAGAAGTACAACAGCGACTTAAAAATATTAAAATAGACAAATCGCCAGGACTGGATGGCATACACCCCCGTATCCTAAGGGAATTAAGTAATGTCATAGCCAGACCCTTATTTCTGATATTTGCAGACTCTATACTGACAGGGAATGTCCCACAGGATTGGCGCATAGCAAATGTGGTGCCAATATTCAAAAAGGGTATAAGTTTAACATCTGTTGTGGGTAAACTGTTTGAAGTTTTTTTGAGAGATGCTATCTTAGACTTGACAGCGGCGAATCGAAGGATGTCGTATATCCGGACTTTTCCAAAGCATTTGACATTGTACCACATAAAAGGTTAGTATATAAAATGAGAATGCTCGGACTGGGAGAAAACGTCTGTATGTGGGTAAGTAACTGGCTGAGGGATAGAAAACAGAGGGTGGTTATTAGTGGTACACACTCAGATTGGGTCACTGTCACTAGTGGAGCACCTCAGGGGTCAGTATTGGGCCCTTTTCTCTTCAATATATTTATTAATGATCTTGTAGAAGGCTTGCATAGTAAAATATCAATTTTCGCAGATGACTCTAAACTGTGTAAAGTAATTAACACTGAAGAGAACAGTATACTACTACAGAGGGATCTGGATAGATTGGAGGCTTGGGCAGATAAGTGGCAGATGAGGTTTAACACTGACAAATGTAAAGTTATGCACATGGGAAGGAATAATGCAAGTCACCGGTACATACTAAATGGTAAAACACTCAGTAACACTGACATGGAAAAGGACTTAGGAATTTTAATAAACAGCAAACTAAGCTGCAAAAACCAGTGTCAGGCAGCTGCTGCCAAGGCCAATAAGATAATGGGTTGCATCAAAAGGGGCATAGATGCCCGTGATGAGAACATAGTCCTACCACTTTACAAATCGCTAGTCAGACCACACATGGAGTACTGTGTACAGTTCTAGGCTCCCGTGAACAAGGCAGACATAGCAGAGCTGGAGAGGGTCCAGAGGAGGGCAACTAAAGTAATAACTGGAATGGGGCAACTACAGTACCCTGAAAGATTATCAAAATTAGGGTTATTCACTTTAGAAAAAAGACGACTGAGGGGAGATCTAATTACTATGTATAAATATATCAGGGGTCAGTACAGAGATCTATCCCATCAGCTATTTATCCCAAAGACTGTGACTGTGACGAGGGGACATCCTCTGCATCTGGAGGAAATAAGGTTTCTACACAAACATAGAAGAGGATTCTTTACGGCAAGAGCAGTGAGACTATGGAACTGTCTGCCTGAGGAGGTGGTGATGGTGAGTACAATAAAGGAATTCAAGAGGGGCCTGGATGTGTTTCTAGAGCGTAATAATATTACAGGCTATAGCTACTAGAGAGGGGTCGTTGATCCAGGGAGTTATTCTGATTGGAGTCGGGAAGGAATTTTTTATTTCCCTAAAGTGGGGAAAATTGGCTTCTACCACATTTTTTTTTTTGCCTTCCTCTGGATCAACTTGCAGGATAACAGGCCGAACTGGATGGACACATATGTCTTTTTTCGGGCTTATGTACTATGTTACTATGTTACTGCAGTGGGGAAGCATTAACAGGCCGTGCTGAAGCTGATTTGCTTAGGTGACAAACAGCACACTGCCGCAAAGCTGTGGCAGGGAATAAGAGACCAGACTGAGCTGTGGCTCTCGCCACTTAACCTAGAACCAGGCATGGTTGTGTCTGATAATGGCCGTAACTTGGTGGCGGCTTTGGAGCTCGGCAAGCTCACGCACATCCCATGCCTAGCCTACGTCTTAAACTTTGTGGTTCAGCAGTTTCTCAAAACCTACCCCAATTTGCCTCAGCTAATGGTGAAGGTGCGCTGCGTGTGTGCGCATTTTTGCAAGTCATCGACAGCTTTAGCCGGTCTGTCAACGTTGTTGTGCGACGTGAGCATGCGCTGGAACTCCACGTTCCACATGTTTGCCAGGCTTTGTGAGCAGCAGAGGGCAGTAGTGGAATACCACCTGCAACATGGTCGTCGCCCCTCCAGTCAGCTTCCGCTCTTCACAAGCGAGGAGTGGGCATGGATGTCTGACCTCTGTGAGGTTTTAAGAAACTTTGAGGAATCAACAAGGATGGTGAGCGTCGATAACGCTATTATCAGTGCCACCATCCCACTTCTGTGTCTACTCAAACACTCGCTGCTCACAATTAAGGACGATGCTTTGCATGTGGAAGAGGTGGGAATGGGGGAAGACATTACACAGGGTGATAGCCAGACCACCCTCCGTCCATCTTCTCAGCGCGAATTGGACGATGAAAAGGAGGAGGAGGAGCAGGAGACAATTGCCTCTGCTACAGAGGGTAATTACCCATGGAAGTTTAATTCTATCTGTTCTGCATGGGTGGTTAGAAGAGGAGGAAGAGGATGAGAAGATTGAGAGTCATCCTTCTGATGACAACAGCAAAGTCTTACGTGTTGGAACTCTGGCACACATGGCTGAATTCATGTTAGGCTGCCTTTCCAGCGACCCGCACGTTATATGCATTTTAGACAACACGGATTACTGGTTGTTCACCCTTCTCGACCCCCGATACAAAGAGAATGTCACGACGGACGTGCACTCAGACTAACAGATAAACCACCAACCAGGCTCTAGGCGAGAGGCAGGTGAAGGGTCACCTCCTAGCTAATCCCTGACCTCTCTCCCTGCACTGCTCAGCCCACATGCAGACCTTGGTGGTAGGTATGATGTGTCCCCGTGCCTGGGCTGAAACACCCTAAATTCCCTGAGATGGTAAAAAGGGGAAATAGGAGCAGCCTGCTCGCACAGAACCTGGATGGGAGAGATGACACAAAACAACCAAACTTGAAACCACACTAATCTTTCTGGGCTGGATCAGACAACCTTCCTTCCTAGCTTCCAAGACCAAAGTGATTCCTATAATCCGCTCAGAGCACTGGGATGGAGTACTATTTAAACTAATGACCCCACCCAGTGCACCCGATGAGAGGCGGATCCAGCACGGCTCCAAAACAAAACACTAAACTCGTGCTGCTATTCTGGCCGACCTCCGCACATAGTCAGGGCGGGGCATGACAGAGAACTTCTCATCTCTTATTCCTCCGGTGGAGAGGATGAGGAAAACGGTGCAATACCAGAAGGTCCTTGTTGATTAAAGTGGTCAAAAAATTTCTGACAACGCTGGCAGCAGAGTCTGTAGTTCCTTGGGCAACCGAGGAGGGGAGACAAGTGGAACACACAGCAGTTCCAACAAAGGCAGGGCAACACTCTCCAAAGCCTGGTACAGTTTCATGACACCCCATCAGCACTCTCACCCTGATGCGCGGCCTACTGTCACAAGGAGGGAAAAATGTTGGAAGATGGTGGAGTATATAGCAGATCGTGTCAGCGTCCTCAATGATCCCTCAGTGCCTTACAACTACTGGGTGTCCAAGCTGGACACGTGGCACAAACTGGTGCTCTATACCTTGGAGATGCTGCCCTGCCCTGCCGCCAGCGTTTTGTCTTAGCAGGCATTTAGTGCTGCTGGTGGCATTATACAGATAAGCGTATCCGCCTGTCAACTGAAAATGCTGACAGGTTGACTCTTATGAAAATAAACAAGGTCTGGATTGACCATGAAAACCAACCAAAAGGAGTGGGTCAATTAAATACAAAACACTTATAATACTGAGGTAATCAAAAAAAGACATAATTTTATTTGAAAATCACAACAAGACATAGTTCGACAGGTCACAATACATAAAAATATTAAAAACCAAGAGGACCGATGGTGGACTGCTGGTATATATTTATAAAGTGCAAGCGCAATAATCCTGATTGGTCATTAGTAGAGAGGTATATAACACCAAACCACTATGGCTCCAAACTACATAATACAATAGAACCCATATTCATATATATACAACAGATACCAGAATTGGGGGTGAAGATACACACCACAAAGGCTCATTGAGGCAATGGGGTAACTAGAAATGTAATAGGCACATAGAAAATACTGACCAACCAACCTAGTATACCACACAGAAGCACCACCGGTCCGCTCCCCGACGCACGTTTCGCGTTTAGCTTTTTCAAGGGGTACCATGACTTCGACTCACCAGAGGAAAGCAGCTGAACATAAAGGGACTTTAAATGTGTTGTTTATAATGTACTGAATACATTGTATTACCATGCACCCCTTCCACCCCAAACAAGGGTATATGGTTGAATCTTCCTTTTCTCCTCCTCCTCTTCCATCATATCAACATGCTTATTCATCGCATATAATGTTTTACAGGGTCAGCTCACCTGCAGGCCCTCGCATATAATGTTTTACAGGGTCAGCTCACTAGCAGACCCACACCTAAAATCATTATAGTGGGTACTATGGGGAAGGGGGGAGAGGAGTACTATGGGGTCATCTACGGGGGGCACTAAGAAGGGGTATTTTATACTTGCAAATTATGGGGGACACTGAGGGCATCTACTGGGGCACGATATATGGGGCATTTTATACTGGTACATTATAGGGGGCACTAGGAGGAAGGAGGGTGTGGAGCACTATGGGGGCATTTACTGGGGGCACTATATAGGGGTATTTTATACTGGCACATTATGGGGGCACTATGGGGACATTATCTCATCTGGGGCATCACAAGGGGGTATGTTTTGCACATTATAAGGAGAATTATTTTTACTGGGGGGGCATTATAGTGGACTTTATTACTCCCCCATGGTATGACCCCCTAGTAGCAGCACCAGCCTCTCCCTGTTCTGCTGTCCCTCTGCCCCTTCTCCAAATCCTTATCATGAAATCTTTCTCATTAGGATAAAACACATCAGCTCCGCCGAGCCCCCGGCCAAAGTATGGAAGTGGCGTCCGAGATCCCCAAGGGCCAAGCCAAGTAATTGTAAGTTTTCATGTGAAATATGTTTATTATAAACATATAGCCTACACTGTGCCCCACAATATACAGTATACTGCTACACTGTGCCACACAATATACAGTATACCGCTACACTGTGCCACACAATATACAGTATACCTCTACACTGTGCCCCACAATATACAGTATACCGCTACACTGTGCCTCACAATATACAGTATACCGCTACACTGTGCCACACAATGTACAGTATACCGCTATACTGTGCCACACAATATACAGTATACCGCTACACTGTGCCACACAATATACAGTATACCTCTACACTGTGCCACACAATATACAGTATACCTCTACACTGTGCCACACAATATACAGTATACCGCTACACTGTGCCACACAATATACAGTATACCGCTACACTGTGCCACACAATATACAGTATACCTCTACACTGTGCCACACAATATACAGTATACCTCTACACTGTGCCACACAATATACAGTATACCGCTACACTGTGCCACACAATATACAGTATACCTCTACACTGTGCCACACAATATACAGTATACCTCTACACTGTGCCACACAATATACAGTATACCTCTACACTGTGCCACACAATATACAGTATACCTCTACACTGTGCCCCACAATATACAGTATACCGCTACACTGTGCCACACAATATACAGTATACCTCTACACTGTGCCACACAATATACAGTATACCTCTACACTGTGCCACACAATATACAGTATACCGCTACACTGTGCCTCACAATATACAGTATACCTCTACACTGGGTAGTCTGTTCTATAAGCACCATTGTTTTGTGGCGGCGGACAGAAAATAATCTGGAAGTGCCCCTCCCGAGACCAGGCTCTGGATCCGCCACTGGCCCCGACATAAGATATCGCTGACATAATTTCTAATAACTGATATGGAGAAAAGGGACAGAGTTACCCCTAAACATCTCCTGAGCACACACAGAGCCCCGATACCAGCAGATTACATCGCCGGCTCTGCTACATGGACATGACAGAGACTCAGCTGTAGTAACTGAACATTACACATACACAGCTCTGCTGCACACACTGATACAGCTCTTCAGAGGCATATTACACATAAACAGCTTGGTTGTATGCGCATACAGCTCAACTACACAGACATTACACACATACAGCTCATCTATACAAACATTACAGCTCTGCTACATACAGACTGGGATTACAAGCAGTACAGCAGAGACCTGTGTACAGGGAACAGATAATCCTGGTCATGTGATCTTCATGACTCCTCCCACACACGATCACATGGGTATGACATCATCACAGGTCCTGTACCTTCTCCTGCAGCACAGCCTGGAGCCTGACTCCTCCCACACACGATCACATGGGTATGACATCATCGCAGGTCCTGTACCTTCTCTTGCAGCACAGTCTGGAGCCTGACTCCTCCCACACACGATCACATGGGTATGACATCATCGCAGGTCCTGTACCTTTTCCTACAGCACAGCCAGGAGCCTGACTCCGCCCACACCCGATCACATGGTTATGACATCACACAGGTCCTGTACCTTCTCCCGCAGCACAGCCTGGAGCCTGACTCCGCCCACACCCGATCACATGGTTATGACATCACACAGGTCCTGTACCTTCTCCCGCAGCACAGCCTGGAGCCTGACTCCTCCCACACACGATCACATGGTCATGACATCATCACAGGTCTTTTACCTTCTCCTGCAGCACAGCCTGGAGCCCGACTCCTGCATGGTGGTAGAAATTACAGCCCAGGAGGCTCCACAGTGAAGGGTTGTCAGAGGAGGACACGCCTGCCCCCAGGTAAGTGGAACACTCATCACATCCACACATATAAGGCTAGAGATGAGCAAAGTTGATATTTTGAAATCCGTTCACACTTTGTTTACTGGTAAAAGGTGAATTGCGTTATGGATTCAGTTACCACGGACCATAACGCAATTCTATGACTGAATGCCTTTTTGCAGCCCATAGACCTCTATTATGATGGAATGCCTAAAGGCATTCCGTTATGTATTACATAGTAACATAGTACATAAGGCCGAAAAAAGACATTTGTCCATCCAGTTCGGCCTGTCATCCTGCAAGTTGATCCAGAGGAAGGCAAAAAACCCTGTGAGGTAGAAGCCAATTTTCTCCACTTTAGGGGAATAAAAAATTTCTTCCCGACTCCAATCAGAATAACTCCCTGGATCAACGACCCCTCTCTAGTAGCTATAGCCTGTAATATTATTAAGCTCTAGAAACACATCCAGGCCCCTCTTGAATTCCTTTATTGTACTCACCATCACCACCTCCTCAGGCAGAGAGTTCCATAGTCTCACTGCTCTCACCGTAAAGAATCCTCTTCTATGTTTGTGTACAAACCTTCTATCCTCCAGACGCAGAGGATGTCCCCTCGTCACAGTCACAGTCCTGGGGATAAATAGCTGATGGGATAGATCTCTGTACTGACCCCTGATATATTTATACATATTAATTAGATCTCCCCTCAGTCGTCTTTTTTCTAACGTGAATAACCCTAATTTTGATAATCTTTCAGGGTACTGTAGTTGCCCCATTCCAGTTATTACTTTAGTTGCCCTCCTCTGGACCCTCTCCAGCTCTGCTATGTCTGCCTTGTTTACAGGAGCCCAGAACTGTACACAGTACTCCATGTGTGGTCTGACCAGTGATTTGTAAAGTAGTAGGAATATGTTCTCATCACGGGCATCTATGCCCCTTTTGATGCAACCCATTATCTTATTGGCCTTGGCAGCAGCTGCCTGACACTGGTTTTTGCAGCTTAGTTTGCTGTTTATTAAAATTCCTAGATCCTTTTCCATGTCAGTGTTACCGAGTGTTTTACCATTTAGTATGTACGGGTGACTTGCATTTTTCCTTCCCATGTGCATAACTTTACATTTGTCAGTGTTAAACCTCATCTGCCACTTATCTGCCCAAGCCTCCAATCTATCCAGATCCCTCTGTAGCAGTATACTGTCCTCTTCAGTGTTAATTACTTTACACAGTTTAGTGTCATCTGCGAAAATTGATATTTTACTATGCTAGCCTTCTACAAGATCATTAATAAATATATTGAAGAGAATAGGGCCCAATACTGACCCCTGAGGTACTCCACTAGTGACAGTGACCCAATCTGAGTGTGTACCGTTAATAACCACCCTCTGTTTTCTATCATTGAGCCAGTTACTTACCCACATACAGATGTTTTCTCCCAGTCCGAGCATTCTCATTTTATATACTAACCTTTTATGCGGTACAGTGTCAAATGCTTTGGAGAAGTCCAGATATACGACATCCATTGATTCGCCGCTGTCAAGTCTAGAACTTACCTCCTCATAGAAACTGATTAAATTAGTTTGGCATGACCGATCCCTCACGAAGCCATGCTGATATGGCGTTATTTGCTTATTTCCCATAAGATGCTCTAACATAGCATCTCTCAGAAAACCTTCAAACAGTTTACCCACAACAGATGTTAAACTTACCGGCCTATAGTTTCCAGGCTCTGTTTTTGGACCCTTTTTGAATATTGGCACCACATATGCCACGCGCCAATCCTGTGGGACATTCCCTGTCAGTATAGAGTCCGCAAATATCAGAAATAAGGGTCTGGCTATGACATTACTTAATTCCCTTAGGATACGGGGGTGTATGCCATCCGGTCCTGGCGATTTGTCTATTTTGATTTTTTTAAGTCGCTGTTGTACTTCTTCCTGGGTCAGACAGGACACTTTTAATGGCGAATTTATTTTTACATTCTGCATGTCATCTGACAATTTATTTTCCTCAGTGAATACATTGGAGAAAAAAATATTTAACAGCTTTGCTTTCTCCTCGTCGCTCTCTGCGACTCCCCCCTCATTACTCTTTAAAGGGCCGACACCTTCAGATTTATACTTTTTAACATTTATATAATTGAAGAACATTTTAGGGTTAGTTTTACTCTGTTTGGCAATTAATCTCTCGGTCTCTAGTTTGGCCGCTTTTATTTGTTTTTTACATGTTCTGTTTTTTTCCTTATAGTTTTTCAGTGCTTCCGTGCTACCCTCCTGTTTTAGGGTTTTATATGCTTTCTTTTTGTCATTTATTGCTTTCTTTACAGTTCTGTTTATCCACATTGGTTTCTTTTTGTTTCTTAACCTTTTATTCCCATACGGTATGTACCTCTCACAATGAGATTTTAGGATGTTTTTAAAGATATCCCATTTTTTGGCTGTATTTTTATTTTTGAGGACTTTGTCCCAGTTAGTTAGGCCTATGGCCTCTCTTAGTTGGCTAAATTTAGCTTTTTTGAAGTTTGGTATTTTTGTTTCTCCCTGTAGAAACGCTCTTTTGAATGATAATTGGAAGGTTATTACTTTATGGTCACTATTTCCCAGGTGTCCCCCAACCTGCACGTCTGTTGTTCTGTCAGGTCTATTGGTTAATACTAAGTCCAGTATGGCCGTCCCTCTAGTCGGGTCCTGAACCAGTTGGGAGAGATAATGGTCTTTGGTTATTGCCAAGAATCTGTTTCCTTTATGAGATATACAAGTTTCAGTTTCCCAGTCTATATCTGGGTAGTTGAAGTCCCCCATAATAACCACCTCATTATGATTTGCCGCCTCGTCTATCTCGTTTAGTAGTAGATTTTCTGTGGACTCTGGTATATTAGGTGGTTTATAGTAGACTCCTATTAGTAATTTATTGTTGTTTTTAGCTCCATGTATCTCTACCCACAGTGACTCCACATGTTCATGTCCCTCACTTATATTTTCTCGGACTGTGGGCTTTAGACAAGATTTTACATAAAGGCAGACCCCTCCACCTCTCCGGTTTTGACGATCCTTTCTGAACAGACTGTAACCTTGTACATTAACTGCCCAGTCATAGCTATCATCCAGCCATGTCTCAGTTATTCCCACTATGTCATAGTCCTCCTCACACATCACTAATTCCAGTTCACCAGTTTTATTAGTCAGACTTCTGGCATTAGTATACATACATATGAGAGGTTTATGTATATTTTTTACCCTACACCTTTCCTTCTGAACTGTTCTTGTCCCTCCTTCCATTTCTCCCCCAGTCCCACTACCTTGCCCCCGGTCTCTATCTGCACTATCTTCCCCTTCTATAGTGTAATTACCCTCCCCCCCAGTCCCTAGTTTAAACACTCCTCCAACCTTCTAGCCATCTTCTTCCCCAACACAGCTGCTCCTTCCCCATTGAGGTGCAGCCCGTCCCTACGATAGAGGCTGTAGCCGACAGCGAAGTCGGCCCAGTTCTCCAGGAACCCAAACCCCTCCATCCTACACCAGTTCTTGAGCCACTTGTTAATTTCCCTAATCTCCCGCTGCCTTTCTTGTGTGGCCCGTGGTACCGGTAGTATTTCGGAAAATACTACCTTTGAGGTCCTTGCCCTAAGCTTTTGCCCTAAATCCCTGAAATCATTTTTAAGGACTCTCCACCTACCCCTAACTTTGTCATTGGTTCCGATATGGACCATGACCGCTGGATCTTCTCCAGCCCCTCCCAGTAATCTGTCAACCCGATCCGCGATATGTCGAACTCTAGCGCCAGGAAGACAGCACACTGTTCGGCGATCACGGTCTTTGTGACAGATTTCCCTATCTGTTCCCCTAATAATTGAGTCTCCCACTACCAGCACCTGTCTGGCCTGCCCTGCTCTCCTGGTCCCCTGCTTACCGGAGCTGACATTCCCCTGACTGGCAGAGGAAGTGTCCGGCTGCGGCAGTGCCGTCCCTGGACTGACATCCCCCTCATCTGCCAAACGTGCAAACTTGTTGGGGTGTGTCAGATCAGGGCTAGCCTCCCTGGCACTCTTCCCTCTACCCCGCTTTCTAAATGTTACCCAGCTAGCTACCTCACTTTCCTCAGCCTCCTCTCTGTCACCCTCTCCCTCATCTACCCCAAAGAGTGCTTGCTCGGTGAGAAGCAAACTTTTTTGCAAATTGTCAATGCCTCTCAGTGTTGCAACTTGCCCATTTAGAGACTCGATTAGCGATTCCAAACGGGTAATTTGCTCACATCTTGAACAAAGAAATTCACCCTGGAACGGCTGTTCCAGGACTGCATACATCATGCAAGATGTGCACTGGACTGCGTTGTCAATTGTGCAACACATACTAAATGGGGATTACACCACAAAAGAAAAAAATACAATACAATGTAGTAATAATATACAGGCTAATTGCAGTCCCCCTCCGAAGTCCCTGAATCTAAAGTCACTTAATCTTAAGTCACACACTTAATCAACCACGCGTCGCGGTCAAACTCGCGTTATATATCTGCTTATATTAATATAAATGCAGCTCACTGCACCAGCCTGGTTTGCTTCCCCTCTGGAATCAAAAAGGCTGTGCTGTTCTTACTGCTGAGTTTTTAAAGTCTCCTAATTAGACAGCCACACCCTAATTAAACAGCCACACCCTAATTGCTCACCTGTGCAACCCCTGGAGAAAGAAAAAAAAAAGTGTTATCACAGCACAAAATACAGTCAAAAACAGCCACTTATCAATGTCCACAAATAATTTAGCTCTCAGATACTCCCTCACTTAATCTTAAGTCACACACTTACACAACCACACTTAATCAACCACGCGTCGCGGTCAAACTCGCATTATATATCTGCTTATATTAATATAAATGCAGCTCACTGCACCAGCCTGGTTTGCTTCCCCTCTGGAATCAAAAAGGCTGTGCTGTTCTTACTGCTGAGTTTTTAAAGTCTCCTAATTAGACAGCCACACCCTAATTAAACAGCCACACCCTAATTGCTCACCTGTGCAACCCCTGGAGAAAGAAAAAAAAAAAGTGTTATCACAGCACAAAATACAGTCAAACACAGCCACTTATCAATGTCCACAAATAATTTAGCTCTCAGATACTCCCTCACTTAATCTTAAGTCACACACTTACACAACCACACTTAATCAACCACGCGTCGCGGTCAAACTCGCGTTATATATCTGCTTATATTAATATAAATGCAGCTCACTGCACCAGCCTGGTTTGCTTCCCCTCTGCATTGCATTATGGTCCGTGGTAACGGAATCCATAACGCAATTCACCTTTTTCCAATAAACGAAGTGTGAGCGAATTTCAAAATATAAAATTTGCTCATCTCTAGTTAAGGCTCCACAGCCAGAAGGATCCGTAGATCTGTCTGCTGGTAATCAACAGGTTCCTAAGAACATAAATGAGGAAGTAAGCACGCAGGCGTCTGGGGCAGGACACCAGCTTAAAAATATTAAAATAAGAAACAATTGACAAGAATTCACTTCTAACGTATAACGTGGACTGGAGCAGGGGGCGTTATATAGAAGACATATCCAGGAGATCTCAGAGACGTGGACTGGAGCAGGGGGCGTTATATAGAAGACATATCTAGGAGATCTCAGAGACGTGGACTGGAGCAGGGGGCGTTATATAGAAGACATATCCAGGAGATCTCAGAGACGTGGACTGGAGCAGGGAATGTTATATAGAAGACATATCCAGGAGATCTCAGAGATGTGGACTGGAGCAGGGGGCGTTATATAGAAGACATATCTAGGAGATCTCAGAGACGTGGACTGGAGGATGGGGCGTTATAGAGAAGACATGTCCAGGAGATCTCAGACACGTGGACTGGAGGAGGGGGTGTTATATAGAAGACATATCCAGGAGATCTCAGACACGTGGACTGGAGCAGGGGACGTTATATAGAAGACATATCCAGGAGATCTCAGAGACATGGACTGGAGCAGGGGGCGTCATATAAAATACATATCCAGGAGATCTCAGAGACGTGGACTGGAGCAGGGGGCGTTATATAGAAGACATATCTAGGAGATCTCAGAGATATGTACTGGAGCAGGGGGCGTTATATAGAAGATATATCCAGGAGATCTCAGAGATGTGGACTGGAGGAGGGGACGTTATATAGAAGACATATCCAGGAGATCTCAGAGACGTGGACTGGAGCAGGGGGCGTTATATAGAAGACATATCCAGGAGATCTCAGTGACGTGGACTGGAGGAGGGGGCGTTATATAGAAGACATATCCAGGAGATCTCAGAGACGTCTACTGGTGCAGGGGGCATTATATAGAAGACATATCCAGGAGATCTCAGAGACGTGGACTGGAGGAGGGGGGCGTTATATAGGAGACATATCCAGGAGATCTCAGAGACGTCTACTGGTGCAGGGGGCATTATATAGAAGACATATCCAGGAGATCTCAGAGACGTGGACTGGAGGAGGGGGGCGTTATATAGGAGACACATCCAGGAGATGTCAGAGACGTGGACTGGAACAGGGGACGTTATATAGAAGACATATCCAGGAGATCTCAGAGACGTGGACTGGAGCAGGGGGCGTTATATAGAAGACATATCCAGGAGATCTCAGAGACGTGGACTGGAGCAGGGGGCGTTATATAGAAGACATATCCAGGAGATCTCTGAGACGTGGACTGGAGCAGGGGGCGTTATATAGAAGACATATCCAGGAGATCTCAGAGACGTGGACTGGAGGAGGGGGCGTTATATAGAAGACATATCCAGGAGATCTCAGAGACGTGGACTGGAGGAGGGGGCGTTATATAGAAGACATATCCAGGAGATCTCAGAGACGTGGACTGGAGCAGGGGGCGTTATATAGAAGACATATCCAGGAGATCTGAGAGACGTGGACTGGAGGAGGGGGCGTTATATAGAAGATATATCCAGGAGATCTCAGAGATGTGGACTGGAGGAGGGGGCGTTATATAGAAGACATATCCAGGAGATCTCTGAGACGTGGACTGGAGCAGGGGGCGTTATATAGAAGACATATCTAGGAGATCTCAGAGATATGTACTGGAGCAGGGGGCGTTATATAGAAGATATATCCAGGAGATCTCAGAGATGTGGACTGGAGGAGGGGGCGTTATATAGAAGACATATCCAGGAGATCTCAGAGACGTGGACTGGAGCAGGGGGCGTTATATAGAAGACATATCTAGGAGATCTCAGAGACGTGGACTGGAGGATGGGGCGTTATAGAGAAGACATGTCCAGGAGATCTCAGACACGTGGACTGGAGGAGGGGGTGTTATATAGAAGACATATCCAGGAGATCTCAGACACGTGGACTGGAGCAGGGGACGTTATATAGAAGACATATCCAGGAGATCTCAGAGACATGGACTGGAGCAGGGGGCGTCATATAAAATACATATCCAGGAGATCTCAGAGACGTGGACTGGAGCAGGGGGCGTTATATAGAAGACATATCTAGGAGATCTCAGAGATATGTACTGGAGCAGGGGGCGTTATATAGAAGATATATCCAGGAGATCTCAGAGATGTGGACTGGAGGAGGGGACGTTATATAGAAGACATATCCAGGAGATCTCAGAGACGTGGACTGGAGCAGGGGGCGTTATATAGAAGACATATCCAGGAGATCTCAGTGACGTGGACTGGAGGAGGGGGCGTTATATAGAAGACATATCCAGGAGATCTCAGAGACGTCTACTGGTGCAGGGGGCATTATATAGAAGACATATCCAGGAGATCTCAGAGACGTGGACTGGAGGAGGGGGGCGTTATATAGGAGACACATCCAGGAGATGTCAGAGACGTGGACTGGAACAGGGGACGTTATATAGAAGACATATCCAGGAGATCTCAGAGACGTGGACTGGAGCAGGGGGCGTTATATAGAAGACATATCCAGGAGATCTCTGAGACGTGGACTGGAGCAGGGGGCGTTATATAGAAGACATATCCAGGAGATCTCAGAGACGTGGACTGGAGGAGGGGGCGTTATATAGAAGACATATCCAGGAGATCTCAGAGACGTGGACTGGAGGAGGGGGCGTTATATAGAAGACATATCCAGGAGATCTCAGAGACGTGGACTGGAGCAGGGGGCGTTATATAGAAGACATATCCAGGAGATCTGAGAGACGTGGACTGGAGGAGGGGGCGTTATATAGAAGACATATCCAGGAGATCCCAGAGACGTGAACTGGAGGAGGGGGCGTTATATAGAAGACATATCCAGGAGATCTCAGAGACGTGGACTGGAGCAGGGGGCGTTATATAGAAGACATATCCTGGAGATCTCAGAGACGTGGACTGGAGCAGGGGACGTTATATAGAAGACATATCCAGGAGATCTCAGAGATGTGGACTGGAGGAGGGGGCGTTATATAGAAGACATATCCAGGAGATCTCAGAGACGTGGACTGGAGGAGGGGACGTTATATAGAAGACATAACCAGGAGATCTCAGAGGCGTGGACTGGAGCAGGGGGCATTATATAGAAGACATATCCAGGAGATCTCAGAGACGTGGACTGGAGGAGGGGGCGTTATATAGAAGACATATCCAGGAGATCTCAGAGACGTGGACTGGAGCAGGGGACGTTATATAGAAGACATATCCAGGAGATCTCAGAGATGTGGACTGGAGCAGGGGGCGTTATATAGAAGCCATATCCAGGAGATCTCAGAGACGTGGACTGGAGGAGGGGGTGTTATATAGAAGACATATCCAGGGGATCTCAGAGACGTGGACTGAAGCAGGGGGCGTTATATAGAAGACATATCCATGAGATCTCAGAGATGTGGACTGGAGGAGGGGGTGTTATATAGAAGACATATCCAGGAGATCTCAGAGATGTGGACTGGAGGAGGGGGCGTTATATAGAAGACATATCCAGGAGATCCCAGAGACGTGAACTGGAGGAGGGGGCGTTATATAGAAGACATATCCAGGAGATCTCAGAGACGTGGACTGGAGCAGGGAATGTTATATAGAAGCCATATCCAGGAGATCTCAGAGACGTGGACTGGAGGAGGGGGCGTTATATAGAAGACGTGTCGAGATGACCTCATTGGTCCTGGGTCGGTTAGCTGACATCGCTGGCTGTGTGGCCATGATCTCAGCACTGTCACCATGTACATAGATAAGGTGACAGTTTGCAGCCATGACGAATCTGTATATCATGGAGGCTTAAAGAGTTCATATTCCACCTCTGTCTACGGAGTCTTTTTTCCATCAGCTCCGCAGTGCGGCGGAGGTACTGCAGAGTGCAGGGGCAGGGCATCGGGTAAGGCCACGTTCACACCAGAGAATGCCAGGAATCTGTCATGGTCTTACCTGCTTGCTGCTCTCCTTCGTTTGACATGTGCTGGCGGCCATCTTGGGTCCTGGGTTTCTTGTAGCCTTCCACCCTGCGGCTCCTCCTTCCCCTGGGAGGAGCTGGATGCCTAGCTCATATATATAGGAGGTCTGTGGCTTCAGTTCCTTGCTTGGTCCTCTTGTGTTCACATGCTTCTAAGACTGCTGCTGCTTCTGGTTCCTGATCCTGGCTTCGTCTGACTACCCTGCTGGTTCCTGATCCTGGCTTCGTCTGACTACCCTGCTGGTTCCTGATCCTGGCTTCGTCTGACTACCCTGCTGGTTCCTGATCCTGGCTTCGTCTGACTACCCTTCTGGTTCCTGACCTCTGGCTTCGCAAAGACTCTGCTCGGTTTCACCATCCGTTTGGACTTTTGCTTTACAGCTTTATTTTCAATAAAGCCTTCTATTTTCACTTATCTCTTGTTGTACGTCTGGTTCATGGTTCCGTGACATTAGGACCAAGCCATGAATTCTGACGGTACAGGGCCATCCTCGCTACCCACGCTGGTTGCCAGACTTGATCAGCAGGATCACCTGTTGGGTCGGTTCGCTGTGGCGTTGCAAACCCTGCTTGAACGCACGGCTCATTTCGCTCCCGTTGCCGATGGGTCGGTTGTCGCTCCTGGGCTCGCTCCTACTGCCGCTCCGGTTGTTGCGCCAGAGTCTACCCCGACACCTGTTGTTGCGCCTGCGGTGTTTCGGGGTATGACCGGTTCTGCCCCTCTTCCACAGCGCTTTGGGGGAGAGCCAACTCAGTGCCGAGGTTTCCTTAACCAGGTGGGCATTTATTTCGAGTTGCTGCCACATGCCTTTCCTACTGAGAGATCAAAGGTGGGCTTCTTGATCTCGCTGCTCTCGGACAAGGCCTTGGCCTGGGCCAGCCCTTTATGGGAGAACAACAATCCGGTGGTTGCCGAGTTTTCCGGTTTTGTTGCTTCTCTTCGGAAGGTATTCGATGTGCCGGCTCGTGCTGCCTCTGCTGCGAAGCTCCTTATGTCCATCAGACAGGGTTCACGATCCGTAGCTGAATACGCCATTGAGTTTCGTACCCTGGCAGCAGAGGTGGGCTGGAATAATGAGGCTCTGGTCGCTGCTTTCTCTCATGGTCTCTCGGATGCCTTGAAGGATGAGGTTGCAGCTAAGGACCTACCAGTTGAGCTCGAGTCTCTTATTTCTTTCCTGATTTTGATTGACACCAGACTCAGGGAGAGACCTTCCTTTAAGGAGAACCTGCGGAGGTCTTCTAACAGATTGGTGCCTACGTTTGCTGTCCCACCCGTGCCTCCCTCTCCTCCCACGCCTCCTGGGGATGACTTGTCTGGGGGTGAACCCATGCAGCTGGGGTTTGCTCGCCTGTCCGAGGGGGAGAGGGCACTCCGGAGACGCGAGGGCCGATGCATGTACTGTGGTCTCGGTGGGCATTTTCGGTTGGCATGTCCGAAACGTCCGGGAAACGCTCGTACCCTGAGATCCTGTCGGGGGCAGATCTTGGGTGGAGTCTCCTCGTCCCCGGTTTCCCGTGTTGACAAACCACTGATCACTGTTGTCCTCTCCTGGGTCGGGGGCTCGGTGACGACCCAGGCGTTGGTGGACTCTGGTGCTGGTGGTTTGTTCATTGATAATGTGTTCGCTGCCGCCAATTCCATTCCTCTGCAGGCTCGAGGTTCCCCACTGGCTCTTGAGGCGATAGACGGCAGACCCCTTCTGCCGCCACACGTGACTCATGAGACCCTTCCAGTGGGGATAGCCATTGGTGCCGTTCACAGAGAGTCGGTCTGCCTCCAGGTTATTTCGTCTCCACACTACTCGGTGGTCTTGGGGTACCCCTGGCTCCAGAAGCATAATCCGACTTTCGATTGGAGATCGGTCGAGATCCTCTCGTGGTCACCGCAGTGTGGGGCTAGTTGCATCCATGGGTCTGACAAGTTGCTGTGTACTTCCTCGGACTCTCTGTTGCCTCCTGAATACGAGGAGTACCGGGATGTATTCGATAAGGTGCGCGCGGTTGCCCTACCTCCGCACCGCCCATACGATTGTGCCATAGAGTTACAATCTGGTGCCGTTCCTCCTCGTGGCAAAGTCTATCCACTGTCGGTAGCGGAGAATGAGGCCATGGAGGAGTACGTGAGGGAGGCGCTTTCACGCGGACACATTCGCAAATCTTCGTCCCCGGCAGGGGCTGGATTTTTCTTTGTGAAAAAGAAGGGCGGTGAGTTGAGGCCTTGCATCGATTACAGGGGTCTCAATCGCATCACGATCAAGAACGCTTACCCGATACCCTTGATTTCCGAGCTGTTCGATCGCCTTAAAGGGGCCACGGTCTTTACCAAACTCGACCTGAGGGCGGCATATAACCTGGTAAGGATCAAGGCGGGCGATGAGTGGAAGACCGCGTTTAACACCAGGACCGGTCATTACGAATCCTTGGTTATGCCCTTTGGGTTGTGCAATGCGCCCGCAGTCTTTCAGGAATTCATCAACGATGTTTTCCGTGACCTGTTGCAGCAGTGTGTGGTAGTCTATTTGGATGACATCTTGGTATATTCTGAATCCATGGAGGCCCACATTCTGGATGTCAGACGAGTGTTGCAACGGTTACGAGAGAACAAGCTGTTCGGTAAGCTTGAGAAATGCGAATTTCACCGATCCCAGGTAACCTTCTTAGGTTACATCATTTCCGCTGAGGGGTTCTCCATGGATCCTGAGAAGGTTTCGGCTGTCTTACAGTGGCCCCAGCCCAGTGGTCTTCGTTCCCTGCAGCGCTTTTTGGGCTTCGCCAATTATTATCGGAAGTTCATCAGGGACTTTTCCATGCTGGCCAAGCCTCTCACGGATCTGACCAGGAAGGGCAGTAATTCCCAGGTCTGGCCGCTCGAGGCCATCCGAGCTTTTGAGGCCCTAAAGTCCGCCTTTGTGACGGCTCCGATTCTGTCGCATCCCAACCCTGGGTTGCCCTTTGTCCTCGAGGTGGACGCGTCTGAGACGGGAGTAGGCGCCCTTCTGTCTCAGCGTAGAACACCAGAGGGTCCTCTGCTTCCTTGTGGGTTTTACTCCCGGAAACTGTCTTCCGCGGAGTGCAACTATCAGATTGGTGACAGGGAGTTATTGGCCATCGTGCAGGCCCTTAAAGAATGGAGGCACTTGCTCGAGGGTTCGGTGGTTCCGGTTCTCATCCTGACGGACCACAAGAATCTGACCTACCTTTCTGAGGCCAAGAGATTGACACCACGTCAGGCCAGATGGGCTCTGTTCTTGTCACGTTTTAATTACGTGGTCTCCTACCTACCCGGTTCCAAGAACATCAGGGCGGATGCCTTATCACGGCAGTACTCCGAGCTGTCCAGGGAGGAGTCGATTCCGACTTCGGTCATACCTCCGAATCAGATCCTGGCCGCCATTCGCACCAGCCTGACCTCTCCCCTGGGTGAGCAGATTTTGGCGGCTCAATCTGGTGCTCCCTCTGGGAGACCCAACGGCAGATGTTTTGTGCCTGAGGAGTTGCGCACTCGGTTGTTGCGAACCTACCATAACTCCAAGACCGCGGGGCATCCTGGAAAGAATCAGCTGTCCTGGGCTGTTTCACGTCTGTTCTGGTGGCCTTCCCTACGTTCCGACATCGCCGCATATGTAGCGGCATGCTCCGTTTGTGCCCAGAGTAAGTCCCCTCGGCACCTTCCGTTGGGCCTTCTGCAACCCATAGCCACCGGGGAGCGCCCATGGTCACACCTGGGGATGGATTTCATTGTGGACCTCCCTGCATCCCGAGGCCATACGGTCATTCTCATGATTGTGGATCGGTTTTCCAAAATGTGCCACTGTGTTCCTCTCAAGAAGTTACCCTCTGCACAAGAGTTGGCCACGATTTTTGCCAGGGAGGTCTTCCGGTTGCACGGTTTGCCTAAGGAGATTGTGTCGGATCGGGGGAGTCAGTTTGTGTCCAGGTTCTGGCGCGCCTTTTGCTCCCAGTTGGGGATTCATCTCTCCTTCTCCTCGGCCTACCACCCTCAGTCCAATGGGGCCGCAGAACGATCCAATCAGGCCTTGGAGCAATTCCTTCGTTGCTATGTCTCCGATCACCAAGACAATTGGGTTGACCTCCTGCCTTGGGCTGAGTTTGCCAGGAACACGGCGGTGAACTCTTCCTCTGGGACGTCTCCCTTCATGGCCAATTATGGGTTCCAACCTGCCGTGTTACCGGAGGTATTCTCTCCCCAGGATATTCCGGCTGTGGAGGATCACCTTTCCGTCCTACGTGCTTCTTGGGTACAGATCCAGAAGTCCCTTGAGGTCTCTGCGCAGCGCCAGAGATTCCAGGCTGATCGCAGACGAGCGCCTGCTCCTTCCTACCAGGTCGGAGACCGTGTATGGTTGTCCACCCGCAACCTCAACCTTCGAGTGCCCACTCCCAAGCTGGCGCCTCGCTTTGTTGGTCCCTTCCGAGTGCTTCGCAGGGTAAACCCGGTAGCCTATGCCCTTGCGCTTCCTCCTGGCATGCGGATCTCCAACGTGTTTCATGTCTCCCTGTTGAAGCCACTGGTGTGTAATCGTTTCACTTCCTCGGTTCCTCGGCCTCGTCCGGTCCAAGTGGGCAATCGTGAGGAATATGAGGTGAGCAATATCCTGGACTCACGCCTGGTCCGCGGTCGGTTGCAGTTTTTGGTCCATTGGCGTGGTTATGGTCCAGAGGAGCGTTCCTGGGTTCCCTCCGCAGATGTCCATGCTCCTGCCTTGCTCCGAGCCTTCCACGCACGCTTCCCTCAGAAACCGTTTTGTGCTCCGCGGAGGAGGGGCCCTTGAGGGGGAGGTACTGTCATGGTCTTACCTGCTTGCTGCTCTCCTTCGTTTGACATGTGCTGGCGGCCATCTTGGGTCCTGGGTTTCTTGTAGCCTTCCACCCTGCGGCTCCTCCTTCCCCTGGGAGGAGCTGGATGCCTAGCTCATATATATAGGAGGTCTGTGGCTTCAGTTCCTTGCTTGGTCCTCTTGTGTTCACATGCTTCTAAGACTGCTGCTGCTTCTGGTTCCTGATCCTGGCTTCGTCTGACTACCCTGCTGGTTCCTGATCCTGGCTTCGTCTGACTACCCTGCTGGTTCCTGATCCTGGCTTCGTCTGACTACCCTGCTGGTTCCTGATCCTGGCTTCGTCTGACTACCCTTCTGGTTCCTGACCTCTGGCTTCGCAAAGACTCTGCTCGGTTTCACCATCCGTTTGGACTTTTGCTTTACAGCTTTATTTTCAATAAAGCCTTCTATTTTCACTTATCTCTTGTTGTACGTCTGGTTCATGGTTCCGTGACAGAATCGTCCGGACAGAATATTCTGCGTGCATCGGTATTAGTTGTGTAGAGGCCGGATCTCTGCCGGACCCCATTATACTGAGCGGGAGCAGGCGGCAGTATCCAGCGGGGTGCACCATGTAACAGTAGGTGCACTGCCCATCATGTTATAGATACATTTCTTTAGATACGTGGGTTTATACGGATATAACACGTATTTTTATTGGAGCGCTGATAAAGTGGTGGGAAATTATTGTTGTGCAGTTTCTGTTCCAACGAGGCGTTCGCTCAAAAACTTTAAACATTAAAATGTATTCGCTCCATGTAGACAAAAGTCGTATCGGCCGAAGTCGCGCAAGTCTTTGGTGAATTACTGTGTTTTTAAAAACATTTTCAAATAGGAATCAGAAGTCTTTTTTGATACCGAGGTACCAGACAGTACCAAACCCGACTTCGGATTTATTTATATATATTTTTTTTTAATCAAATCTTTTTTATTTGTCAATATTACAAAGCTGTATACAGTAGAAACAATATTATGTCATAATACAGAAAAATAAATCTGTTCAAGATGTACATTGTGTATTGTAATTTTGTATATAATATAGCATATAAAACATACATGAAATACTCCCCCACCCTTTGTACTCTTTCCGGCCTGCATGCGACACCTTCCCACTCCTAGAATCTAATGTGTCTATTGGATAACCAATTACTCCATTTTTTCTCAATTTTTTTGGAGGACACCCTCTTTTCAGGAAAATAGCTTTCTCACAGATCAACATATCATTGACTTTGCCCATAAATTATTCTAAGGTCGGGGGGCTAGTCTGTATCCAGTGTAATGACATCAGTTTCCTGGCTACATACTGCGATCTTACTATACTCATCAGTCCCTATTTCAACGACATAACCCAGAATACATATTTTGGGGTCCCTGTCTAGCCTAACTGCCATGTTTTGGTGTATGATCTCTAGTACCCCCGACCAGAACCTATCCAGACATTGACACTTCCATATCGTGTGGATCAAGTCAGCTGGTTCCGTAGAACACCTTGGGCAGCACTCATTCATTCTGACCCCAATATGTTTTAGAAATACTAGCGTTTTGTATACTCTCTATGAATGACGTAGAGTTGGCACAGCTTTCCCTGTTCACGGTATCGCCTCTAAAATATCCTCCCACTGTCCCTGCTCTATCCCTCCCACATCTTCCTCCCACTTTTTCATTCTAGTTAACGGATGAGAGACCAGAAACTTGTCCAGTAACAATGTATAGCGCATAAATATCAAATCTCTCTTTTCGTTCCCTATAAGGATTAATTTTTGAGCCGTGTCTAATTTCACAATGCAAGTATCTTTTTCTTCTTCATGGTGTTATACACATGGCGTATCTGTAGGTAGAGATAAAACCTTGTTTGAGGAATTAGAAAATTTCTCTTGTATATTCGTAAATGCTTTAAACACCCCATCTTCTACCAAGTCGCCTATCCTATGAATTCCGTTATTTTCCCATCCCTGAAAACCTGACAGAGAAAGAAATTCCGGAAGCCGAGAGTTGTTCCAAATTGGGGCCAACTCACTGACGCCCATCACCCCTCTCAGCTGCTTGACCTTGTTCCAGACTCTTTCCATAAGGCCTATCAGAGGGATATTATCTGCCAGCGTATGCTCCCCCTCCCCTTCCAGTATCCACATTAAATCCTTCTTCCCCAATTTCTGCTGTAAAATCCGGCTAGTCATGTCGGTCAGTGTATAATCTTTCCATTCCTTAAAATGCTGACACTGTGCTGCTAGGTAGTAAATCCATGGATTTGGTACTGCCAATCCCCCGGTCTTTTTAGAATATTGTAATGTTTCAAGTTTGATCCTTGGTTGGGTTTCTCTCCATATAAGCTCCCTAAAGATAGAGTTAATTTTATGTAATCTGTCTAAAGGTAGCCAGATCGGGGTGTTATGGAGCACGTATAAAAGTTGTGGCATCATTACCATCTTAAGGAGATTTACTCTGCCCACTATGGGCAGAAAAAGATTCCATGCTTTAGCTTTTTTTCTAAACTGCGCAAGCAGGGGGGATAAGTTCAATTCTTTAAAATTCCTAAATATTTTATATTATTTACACATGGGATATTATGGGTATTATGGGCTATGATAACCTCAGATTTCGCCTGGTCATCTATAGGCATCTATGCCGATTTTTGCCAATTAATCGTTAGTCCTGACAGATAACCAAACAGAGACATAGTCGCCGATAGTGAAGACGTCGTATCCTCCAGGAATAACAGTGTCATCAGCGTATAACGCAATTTTGTTATTTATCCGGCCATATTGGAAACCTTTAATGTCTGGGGACTTACACACTGCCGCCGCCAAGGGCTCAGTTGCTATAGCAAAATGAAGAGGGGACAGTGGGCACCCCTGCCTGGTTCCCCTTGCCAGTTGGATGTAGTTGGACACACTCCCATTCACCCTAATACGCACCCTTCGATTAGAGTAGAGGAACTGTATCCACTTAATAAACCGCTGACCAAAGCCCATGCATCTCAACGTCTCCCAAAGGTACCCCTACTCTACACTGTCGAAGGCCTTAGCGGCGTCAAGCGACAGAACGGCGATATCTCCACAGTTGTCTGCTGGGATTTGTGAGCTGGTATATAATCTGCGAATGTTAATAGCTGTAGATTTCTGGGGCATAAAGCCTGTTTGGTCCGGATGAATTATGCTCAGTATAACCTTAGATAATCTTTTTGCCAGAACTTTTGATAACAACTTAACATCTGACGTTCGTAGGGATAAAGGCCTGTATGAGTCAGGTAATCGTGGATGCTTCCCTCCCTGGTTTTGGTATCCCTACTATAAGTGCCTCCTGCATAGATGCCGGAAGACAGCCCACCTCCCATGAAAAATTAAAGACCTTCAATAATTCTGGTAACAGTATATCCTGAAATCTCTTATATGTCTCCACCGGGGCTTTGTCATTAGCCATGTCCTTCAAGCTATCTACCAATTCATCCATGGTAATGGGCGTTTCTAGTAGGTCCCTTTTCTCTTCCGAAAGTGTGGGCAAATCCACCCCCCCTAAGAAATTGTACTACCTCCTCCTCAGAATTCGCATACTTGGAGGTATACAACGAGGAGTAGAATCTCTGCAATACCCCCAGCATTTCCTCTGTACTTGTGCAAGACGTCCTCTGGGGATTCAGAAGTTCCACTATACATGTTGGTCCTTGTTGGGCCCTGGAAAAAACCGATAGTGTGTGTCCTACGCTCTCACCTTGTGCAAATGTGCGTTGTTTATAAAAGACACGTTTTCTATCTGCTACCTTCAAAAGGTGACATCTCAACTGTTCTTGTACTTCTTTTAATACCCTACTGGTGTCCTGTGAGGGTGCAATCCCAACTGCCCTCTCCGCCTCCTCAACTTCCTTGTGGACCCTATCATCCGCTGTTTTAGATCTAGTTTTATGTGCACTAATAGATATAATTAGTAACCCCCTCAAATAGGCTTTCATAGCATCCCAGACCGCATGAGGGCATGTCGTATCTGTATTAAAAATAAAGTATTCTTTATGGGATTTTGTTATATGTGTCAGGTCTTCCAGAATTTTTATCCAATTCGCATTACATTTCCATAATATCGGCCCCACTCTATCCCTCCCAAGATCCAGCTCCAACCTTAGTACAGAATGGTCCGAAATTGATCTGGGAAGGTAATCGGAGGAATGACCATACGGAAGCATTCTATCGTTCACCAATGCTAAATCTATCCGGCATAGGGAACAATATGTAGACGAGCTACAAGAATATTTAAGTTCTGTCGGGTGTCTTAGTCTCCATATATCCATTAATCCCACCTCTGTCATGATGTTACACAATGCCGAGCTTCCGGGGGATCTTCCATTTCCCTCCACCCTACATCTATCCAACCGGTCATTCAGTGTGCAGTTGTAGTCTCCTACCAACATCCACAGAGTCTCGGTGTCACGGATGTAGTAGGGCTGAACACCAAAAGACAATCAAGAAGGAAGGGGAAAGACACTAGGCCTCACCGTTAGGGAAGAAAAGGGTCACCACCTATAAAACCCTGCTCCTGGCCCTAACTCCTATCCGTATGGGCACCTCTCGATGGTAGAGATACCTATACACGGGAACCTAGAAAACCCTGGTGACCCTCAGATGCCCTAAAGATAATGACAGGGCAGAGACCACCTGTTCCTTATCTGGTAAAGGAACTAGCGTCTCGCTGAGGCCAAGTAAACAACCGGGGGGGGGGGAATACAAAACACGACAAGCGGAACACTTAATTTCAGAGGATGAAGGATGAACAGGACTTCAACACGAACCACACTCCAGCTCTTCCAACGCCAAATGAAGCTATCCCAAGTAAGGAGTGTTGGGAAAAGTCAGACTAAATAGGGTGAGGTAAAGGTCACATGATCCACACCCGAACAGGAGGTGTGGACAAACCAGCAACACACAGACAAAGTGAAACCAAAAGAGGCTGTCAGATCACTAATGCATAGATAATCTTTCAGACCTTCTGAGACCTGTCACAGATGTGACAGTACCCCCCCTTCTACGGGTGACCTCCGGGCACCCAGGACCGACCTTATCAGGATGAGCTCTGTGGAATGCTCTCACCAGACGACTAGCATTAACATCAGTCGCTGGAACCCACATCCTCTCCTCTGGTCCGTACCCTCTCCAATGAACGAGATACTGGAGGGATCTCCGGAGAACTCGGGAGTCCACAATCCTGCTGATCTGAAATTCTAAATTGCCGTCCACCATGACAGGAGCAGGAGGCAAGGAGGATGGCTCAACAGGTTCGACATATTTCTTTAGCAACGATTTATGAAATACGTTATGGATTTTCAATGCCTGAGGAAGTTCAAGACGGAAGGCTACAGGGTTAACAATGGCAGTGATCTTATATGGACCAATAAATCTTGGGCCCAACTTCCAAGAAGGTACCTTAAGTTTAATGTTTCTTGTAGACAACCACACAGAATCGCCCACTCTCGGGTCCGGACCACTCATACGTCTCCTGTCAGCCACACGCTTATACCTGTTGCCCATCTTTTTCAGGTTATTTTGGATTTTCCGCCAAATAGAAGACAAAGAAGAGGAAAATCGTTCCTCCTCAGGAATGCCGGAATTTTGAGCAGCAGAAAACTGTACCAAAACTGTGGATGGAACCCATGTGCGCCAAAAAACGGCGACTTCTCAGTGGATTCCTGTCTACGGTTATTTATAGCAAACTCAGCTAACAACAAAAATGAAGACCACTCTTCCTGATTCTCTGAAACAAAACATCTCAAGTAAGTGTCCAGATTCTGATTAGTGCGCTCCGTCTGTCCGTTCGACTGAGGATGAAAAGCTGAAGAGAAGGACAATTGTACACCCAGACGAGTACAGAACTCTTTCCAGAATCTGGAAACAAACTAAGTCCCTCTATCGGACACCACATCAGAGGGAATGCCATGTAGTTTCACGATGTTGTCGACAAACACCTGTGCAAGAGTATTAGCATTGGGGAGACTAGGTAATGCAATAAAGTGTGCCATTTTACTAAAACGATCTACAAGCACTAGAATCACAGTTTTTCCCGAAGAATTCGGTAAATCCGTGATAAAATCCATGGACAAATGGGTCCAAGGTCTGGACGGGATGGGCAATGGAAGCAGAGATCCGGAAGGCCGAGTATGTGTCACCTTAGCACGTGCACAGGTACCACAGGCTGACACATAGTCCTCAACACACTTATGCAACCCTGGCCACCAAAATCTGCGAGAGATGAGATCTGCTCCCAGGGTGATGTTCCTCAAACACCTTGTGACGTAATTCGGAGGGAACAAACAACTTCCCCGGAGGACAAGAGTCCGGAGCATCCTCCTGTGCCTCCAACACCCTGGCCTCAAGATAAAGAGCGGATATGACTACCCCTTCAGATAAAATGGGACTAGGGTCATTAGACTCACCCCCCCCCCCCAGGAAAGCTATGCGACAAAGCGTCCGCCTTGACGTTCTTAACCCCAGGGCGGTAAGTGACGATGAAGTTAAATCTTGTGAAAAACAATGACCATCTGGCCTGCCTTGGGTACAGTCGCTTAGCCAACTCCAGGTAGGCCAGATTCTTGTGATCCGTAATTACCGTAATAGGGTGAATTGCTCCTTCCAACCAATGCCGCCATTCCTCGAACCCCAACTTAATGGCCAGCAATTCCCTATTCCCCACATCATAATTCCTTTCGGCAGTAGAGAGTCTTTTAGAGAAAAATGCACATGGGCGCCATTTACTAGATGAAAGACCTTGCGACAAGATTGCTCCTACCCCTACCTCGGACGCGTCAACCACAACAATAAATGGCTGAGTCACGACCGGTTGCATCAGAATAGGGGCCGAAGCAAAACATTCTTTCACAGCAGAAAAGGCCTGTAATGCCGCATCAGACCAGACAGAAATATCCGCACCCTTCCTAGTCATGTCTGTTAAAGGTTTAACCACCCATGAATAGTTCAAGATAAATTTAAGGTAGTAGTTGGTAAACCCCAAAAACCGCATAAGCGCTTTCAGATTTCCGGGTCGATCCCAGTCCAACACGGCATGGACCTTCTTGGGATCCATACGAAAACCTGAGGATGAGAGCAGGTAACCCAGAAATTGCACTTCCTGTACAGCAAATACACACTTTTCCATCTTAGCATACAACTTATTCTCTCTTAGGATCTGTAACACCTGTCTCACATGATCCTGATGAGTCTCCATATTAGGCGAATAAATTAGTATGTCATCAAGGTATACAACGACAAACCTCCCCACCAGATGATGAAAGATGTCATTGACAAAGTGTTGAAAAACTGCAGGAGTATTGGTTAACCCAAAGGGCATGACCAGGTTTTCAGAATGACCCTCAGGGGTATTAAGTGCGGTCTTCCACTCATCCCCCTCCTTGATCCTTACCAGATTATATGCCCCCTCAGATCCAACTTAGAGAACACCTTGGCACAGACAATCTGACTAAACAAATCTGGAATCAAAGGAAGGGGGTAAGGATCACGGACGTTAATACGATTGAGCTCACAGAAGTCCAGGCATGGTCTCAGGGTACCATCTTTTTTCTTTACAAAGAAAAACCCAGCAGCCACTGGGGACTTGGATGGTCTAATATGTTCCTTTGCCAAACTCTCGGTAATATACTCTTGCATGGCCTTTCTTTCGGGTTCCGAAAGATTATGCAACCGAGATTTGGGCAATTTAGCTCCGGGAATAAGATTGACGGGACAGTCATACTCCCGGTGCGGAGGCAACTCCTGATTACCACTCTCAGAGAAAACATCAGAAAATTCTGAAATGAACGAGGGTACAGTTTTAGTGGTCACCATAGAGAATGATGCATTAAGACAGTTGTCCATGCAAAAATCACTCCAATCGAGAATCTGTCTCGCTTGCCAGTCGATGTTAGGGTTATGTTTGCTTAACCATGGTAAGCCCAACACCAACGGAGCAGGCAGACCCTCCAATACATAACAGGAGATAGATTCCTGATGCAAATCACCCACTCTTAAATGAATGTCATTCACTACCTGCGACAGGCATTTTTGGGTGAGAGGTGCTGAGTCAATTGCAAAGACAGAAATACTTTTATCTAATGCATTAGTAGTCAACCCATGAATGCGTACAAACTCTCCATCAATCAAGTTAACTCCTGCTCCACTGTCGATAAATGCTTTGATTTTCACAGTTTTGGACTCTAGCGCCACCTCGACAGACAGGAGAAAACGGGTACTACCAATAAAAGATAAAAGTAGGTTTTCTTGCTCCCCATCCACATCACAAGGCGCAACTACCAGTGTCTCTCCACCATAAGTGTCAAAGGAAGCAGTATCCTTATTGGACAGTACGTCCTGAAGGTGAGGACCCCTAGATCTCTCTCTCAGGCGTCTATCTAGACGTACAGCAAGGGACATAGCGATCTCTCCCTCAGGCGTCTATCTAGATGTACAGCAAGGGACAACGCGTCCTGCAGTCTCTGAGAGAGACCCTGACAGAATTGGCTACGGAGGGCAGGATCGTTCCACTCAGTATCGGTAGCCCATCTCCTAAATTGAGAGCAATAGGTCTCCGCGGAACGTTCTCCCTGCTGCAAACTCCGTAACTTGGTCTCGGCCTGAGAGATCCGATTCGGGTCATCGTAGATGAGACCCAAGGCTCTGAAGAATTAATCTACCGACCGGAGGGACGGTGATCCGGTCGGCAGAGAAAAAGCCCAAGATTGGGCGTCCTCTTTAAGCAATGAAATAATCATACCCACACGTTGACACTCATCCCCAGAAGAGTATTGACGCAGCTTAAAGTATAATTTACATGACTCCCTGAACCGGATGAAATTGTCACTACCCCCGGAAAACCTGTCCGGGAGAGCAACCTTCGGTTCAGGACAAGCCTGGGACCCACCACCAGAACCAGCAGCCTGTGGACTCTGAATCTGCAAAACAGGTGCGCGGAGGTCTGCTACCTCCAAAGTCAGATGCTGCATCTGTTCGACCAGTGCAGACATAGTATCCATAGCTGCACAGATCAGAACAAAAATGGTGGTATAGGCTTGGGATAATGTCACGGATCTAGTAGTGGAGAACACCAAAAGACAATCAAGAAGGAAGGGGAAAGACACTAGGCCTCACCGCTAGGGAAGGAAAAGGGTCACTACCTATAAAACCCTGCTCCTGGCCCTAACTCCTATCCGTATGGGCACCTCTCGATGGTAGAGATACCCATACACGGGAACCTAGAAAACCCTGGTGACCCTCAGATGCCCTAAAGATAATGACAGGGCAGAGACCACCACCTAGCGTCTCACTGAGGCCTAGTAAACAACCAGGGAAGGGGGAATGCAAAACACGACAAGCGGAACACTTAACTTCAGAGGATGAAGGATGAACAGGACTTCAACACGAACAACACTCCAGCTCTTCCAAGACCAAATGAAGCTATTCCAAGCAAGGAGTGATGGGAAAAGTCAGACTAAATAGGGTGAGGTAAAGGTCACATGATCCACACCCGAACAGGAGGTGTGGACAAACCAGCAACACACAGGCAAAGTGTCAGATCACTAATGCATAGATAATCTTTCAGACCTTCTGAGACCTGTCACAGATGTGACACTCGGGATATTCTGCCATAAACTCAAGGATCACTCTCAGCAGGGTCGATGCAAATGGCGGGGGAATATATAATGATACCAGTAATATTTGAATGCCCTCCACAGTGCAGAGTACACATACGAATCTTCCTTGTTCATCTAAATGTTCTTTAAAGAGGACCTTTCACCTTGAAAAACATTGTGAACTAAGTATGCTGCCGTGGAGAGCGGCGCCCGGGGATCTCACTACACGTACTATTATCCCTGGGCGCCGCTCCGTTCTCCCGTTATGCCCTCCGGTATCTTCACTCACTAAGTTATAGTAGGCGGTGTCTGCCCTTGTCCTGTGGGCGTCTCCCCCTCCTAGGCTGCAGCGCCAATCGCAGCGCACAGCTCACAGGCTGGGATTTTTTTTTCTCCCAGGCTGTGAGCTGTGAGCTGTGCGCTGCGATTGGCCAGCGCTGCAGCCTAGGAGGGGGAGACGCCCACAGGACAAGGGCAGACACCGTCTACTATAACTTAGTGAGTAAAGATACCAGAGGGCATAACGGGAGAACGGAGCGGCGCCCAGGGATAATAGTAAGTGCAGTGAGATCCCCGGGCGCCGCTCTCCACGGCAGCATACTTAGTTCACAATGTTTTTCAAGGTGAAAGGTCCTCTTTAATCATTCAAATCTGATATTTTTATGTACCAGTATGCTTACTCCCCTGGAATGTGATGACAGCACTGCATGGGCTCCATAGCCCACCCAAGAATTTTTCAGCCAGTGCAATGTATCTTTGGTTAAATGCGTTTCTTGTAGACAGCAAATAGCTGGCTGAACGCGTGATAGGTAATTAAAGATTCTATGACGTTTTCGTGTATCAGCCATGCCCCTCACATTCCAGCTAAGTATCCTAGTCATGTGTGTCATACTTTGGATATGAAACGTATAAGTGATCTACCCCAATTTTATGTTTAAAACTATCTTGTGTAGCCATGGGGAGAACCTTAACATGTTTTCCCAGCATTAAGGGTAGATGCTGCACTAACATTTATTGTAAAGTCTGGCCTATAGGCTTTCCGGAGTGAGTACCAACCCTCTCCCCCTTCCCGAGTAACAGATCTGTTCCCACAGAAAATTGGTAATTCACATACAACAGAAGAAAATACTCTGGCTGCTGCCTGTTCGTTTAGTTGCACTGTATCGTGTCTGCTCCTGACCCGTGGTTAATAAAGCAAATGAAAACGTTGATCGGTGCGTGCCGCCGGAGTATTTTCTTCTGTTGTGTGTGAATTACCAATATCTGACACCAGCTGAGCACCTCCTGACCAGGGGACACACTGAATAGTGTCCGGAGCTGCACTTGCAGGAGGAAGAGGGGTATTGTGCAGTGCCAATGGATCTGTTGTCTAATTCCTGTGTTCCCACAGAAAACATTCCGAATCAACTCTTTCCTAGGGCTCTCCTTAACACAGATTCCCACTTTTTGAACCAGCATATTTAACCTTACAACTCTTAAATGCTCTTAGGAGCCAGATATAACCTAAAAACATTCCTTGAGCTGCACTTTCTGTGCATTACTCACGCTCCTTCATCAGAGGAACCGATAGCTTGTTAGTATTCGCAAAGTCCCATCAGTGGAACTGACAAAATGACATTATTGAAACAGACAATTTCAAGAGATCTTCTCAGGCATCCTTGTCTCGTGCTCTTAATTGGTTTTCATGGCAGTCCAGCCAATGTGCCGCCTCTTCTGGGTCCTCAAAGAACTGGGTAGATCCTAGCGCCGCCATCCGTTTTGGCCGGGAATAACATGGAGTATGGAATTTGTAGATTCCTAAGCCTTTTCTTGACGTCCAGGAACCTTGTCCTCTTCTTTTGGACCTTTGTGGAATAGTCCGGAAGGATGGAAATTTGTGCTCCATTGATGACCAGGTCCACGTTGTCATGTGACTGCCTCAGAATGGTATCCCTGTCCTTAAAATGTTGTATTCTGGCCAGGATAGGTCTTGGTGGTCTACCAGGAGGCAGTGGTCTTGTGGGCACCCGATGAGCTCTTTCTACAGCCTATAATGAAGACAGTCCTTTGTCCTGAAATATCTGGTGCAACCATTTTTCAATATATTCTGTGGCATTTGTCCCCTCAGTTTTTTCCGGCACCCCCACTATTCTGATGTTATTACGGTGTGATCTATTTTCCAGATCGTCCGTCTTAGGAAACAGTGCCGCTTCATCTCTTGCAGTCATTTTGGCCACCATCTTAAGAGGCCTGGTTTTATCCTCCATCTCTGACACTCTTTATTTCAAGCATGGAAGTTCTTTCATTGATTTTATGCATGTTATGCCTGATCAGGGATATATCTTCTCTAAGGCCACCTACTTGGAGGTTGAGGGCTTTTAAGGTACTATTGCAGCTAGCTACTGCTCTAATGATATCTTTAAGGGTAATTTCTTTTTCGGGATGTTTGTGAGGGTTTGCTTTATCCTGGGCTTTTATTCGGGGTATAGAGACTTGGCAGTCTTTGTTGTTTACCCCCTCTTCATCTGTGGAGTGATCCTCTTGCTCAGAGGAGGAATTATCTCCAGCACCATCGATCTGTGACCAGTCATTTGCCCCTTCTACTACCCTGGCATATTTGCTAAGGCGTGCTGCTACTCGCCGCCTCCTGTCTTTCTTCCTCCTCCTCAATTCCCGCACCATCTTGGCTGCCCACCGACCTATCTGTGCTTGCGCCGCTCTCCCCCCCCCCCTCTTCGGCAGGTTGTCCTCCTCCACTAAGTGTTCCAGAGGGATCTGCCGTCTTCTGGGACTCTTACCAGTGGTTTTCTTACCACCAGCAGGCTGCAATCTCCACGATGTTTCAGGATTCAAGCAGGAGCGGTCTAACTCGCATCCTACTCCATGCTGCAGTAGGCCACGCCTTCGGATTCCTATTTTAAAATGTTTTTAAAGATGCAGTTATAAATACAGAAGTAATTCACCGAAGTTTCGTGCGAGTTCGGACGATAAGAATTTTACCTATGCGGAGCCAATACATTTTAATGCTGTACAGAAATAGCATTAAAAACTAAGTTTTTAAACGAATCTACTTTGGATCTACGATCTGAAGGTTGATTTGCTTAAGCCCCTAGTTGCAGGTGCAGTTATTTCTGAGCGATCCTTAGAGACTTGTTCAGACTAGAACTGTATTTGACGCTGTTTACCGTGCGAGGTGCACATAGTAGGCTTGTAGCTGAAGGACGCTGAGATCACAGAAAGTTAGTGACCGCCATAACCCACGAGGGTGCAAAGCGGTTCCTTTTACAGTGCCTAGTGCACCGCTGTGGTGTTGGAGGGTAGTCATAAATACTCGCTGTACTTTCACACAATGGTGTAAATAACAAAATTTATAGATCATTTCATTTAAAAAGAAATCTGCATTCATCCACCTGAAAAAAAGCTGTAAAATCATGGACACTGGGTTCTCACTTCCACCTAAGTTGCTGTCCGCTGCTTGTTGTCAGACAAGATCCATCCCCAGTAACATAGACTCACAAGACCGCAAACAGGAAATGGGGGCGTGTCCGAGCTAGCTGAGATCCTGATCCTGAGAACCTGCTTCTATACTGCTTCTGAAGATTGTAGGAGACCCCTAACTTTCTGTAATTGTGATTTTTCTCCTCCTTATCTTTTCTGTAAGCTCCAAAGCTAAAACAAACATAGTGTGAAGTAAGGAAATGGACATCACAGCAATACAGTGGTGGCAGGTTTTACAGAAGTGATACGCCCCCTGCTTCTGAGTGAATTGCATCTAGGTGTGCAGCTGAAACAGGGAATATGTCTGAAAAAGACATTAGGGAAGCCCCAAAAAGACATGTTCCTTCACAGTTATGATTGTAAAAAGATTATACAAACTTTTATATGATAACTCAGGTACATTTTACAGGTGTTGTCCCATGAAAATATTCTACATTTTTCAAACCAGCACCTGGATCTGAATACTTTCATATTGGCATGTAATGAAACATTTACAGTATCTGTATAAGCGCCACCTGCTGATTGTTTATGGGTGTTGGGAGTTAGACTTCTATATTGATCTCTTATTGATGACCTATCCTTAGTACATGCCGGAGAAACCCTTCAAGGACCGCTGTATTTCATCATGCTGCTTCCTAAAAATAAATCTATTAAACTGCAACATCTGTGTGGTCGTAAGGAGCTGTCATAAACCAAATCTGCCAACCCAATGTCCATCTAGATACTAATAATAATAATCTTTATTTATGTATCGCCAACATATTCCGCAGTGTTTTATAATTACCCTGATTGGACCTATAGAATCTTTCACTGCTCCAGCACTGAGGCTCCTGTGGTCTCCTTCAGTCTGTTTACATCACTGCAACGACAACATTGGTTGGAGCTCTGATGGCGGTATGTATATCACCTGACCATTAAGGCCTATGATGGTCTATAGCGGTCTCGTGCTGTTCATACTGGCATCACTGATGACGTCTTCTATTGGCTGTAGGGTCATGTGAAGGTGTGACATACCATGAAACTGTCTTGACCTCACGCATGTTTTGATCACTATAATAAGAGAGAACACAACATCTACACTTTATTATCTCCTCCGATGTCTCCTCTTTTTCTCTCCAGTTATTGTATTTTACATGGGATTTTGTAGGATTTTCCATTGTCTAATCTTCTTTCCATTCAGGTTCCTACAATATAGGATCTGCTCAGTGGAGATCTTCTATATAAGACCCTTCTCCTGATTGACCCATCAAGGATGGACAGGGACAAGATGGCAGAGAGTATAATAAATCTCACCCTAGAGATCCTTTTCTGGCTTACTGGTGAGGTGAGAGATTCTGATGATGTCACATTACATCATCTTATCTATGTTACTAACAGATGGACATGACTGGAGAGGTGAGGGACTCTGGAGATGTATGGAGTGATATGTATTACTGTGTCTCTCCATAACCAGGACTACACAGTAGTGAAGAAGACCTCTAGTAAGCTCTGTCAGGCCCCTGTGTCTGAAGATTGGGGAAGAACCCTGAGCCCAATCACGGGGCCTCCACCTCACCCCCTGATCCATGAGGAAATCAATAGAGAGAAGATCCTAGAACTCACCAACAAGATGATTGAGCTGCTGACTGGAGAGGTGACACTGCTGGGAATGCTGGGACATTATACAGAAATGCTATGAAGGGATCAGGGTGATGACTTTTGTCATTGTGTTGTCAGGTTCCTATAAGGTGTCAGGATGTCACCGTCTATTTCTCCATGGAGGAGTGGGAGTATTTAGAAGGACACAAAGATCTGTACAAGGACATCATGATGGAGGATCACCGGCCTCTCACATCCCCAGGTAATAGACATGACTAAATACACATGCCCTCTCATTATCTGTATGTGAGCAATTCATTCAGTCACTGGATGTGTTTCATACTGTTGGAAACAAAAATCTTTTTAAGCAACTTCTTCCTCAGAAGATTCTTTTGTTTAAGCCTCATTCACACGTCAGTGATTTTCATCAGTGATTGTGAGCCAAAACCAGGATTTGAGCCTCCACACACATAAGTAACAGCGGCTGCTAATGTTCCCCTGTTTATCGCCGTGGTTCCGGGCTCCGCGTTCAGCGGTGATCTACTGCCGGTGTTTCCACATTCACCGCTGCAGTCCTGAGCTCTGTCCTTACAGGCATTGTCAGTCCTAGGATCCGCTCCGCAGTTCCTTCCAGCCCTGAGCACAGCATGCTTACAGGTTGTTGTCTGTAGCACTTCCTTTAAGGCTGGCGCACGTCACTTCCTGTGCTTTATGGGTTAGATCATATGACCTTGCTGACCAATCCTAGCCCTTCTGCACATACATAAGTGGCTCAGCCCCCTTCCCAGGTGCCTGAGCGTCAAGGTTCTTGTGTCCTGCAAAGGTTGCTGATATCTCTGCTAGTCTTCCTGTGTATCTGACCCACGCTTGTGTTTCTGGACTCCTCTACCTGTTTGATCTCTGCCTGCTTGCCTTGATTCTCCTGTTGCCAATCCGGATTGCTTGACTTGTAAATGTGCAGCCTGCCCGGACCTATTGCTTGTTTGACTTTGCCTCATCCTTGGGTCCTGCACTGTTGCTCATGGTTACGGCTTGGCCTGCTGACTACGTCTGTACCTCTGGTACCTTGATCAGGTACCTCCTTCTCAAGAAGTCGCGACCTGGTGTTCTTCTTTGGAAAGTCTATCCCCACCATCAGTGGTACTGTGAGGAGGTAGGACACGTGGCACTTTGGGTTCACACCTGCTGGTTCATGACAAGGTATAGGGGAAAGATCTGCACCTGTTCTGTGTTTAGAGCCTCACCTGGTTTTGGCTCAAAATCTCTGATGGAAATCACTGACCGAAAACTGATGTGTGAATGAGGCCTTATTCAGAAACAAGAGCAGCAAGACAAGCATTGAAGTCAATGTAAAACTTAGGCAGATTATGGCATAAGAGGTAAATGGAAGTGAATTACAGCCGTGGTAAAAAGCAGCGCTATGTTATAAGTCCTGGACACCGTCCTTTATACCTCAGAGAACAAAGGAATAATTAATATTTTAATTCAAGTTTTCTGCAGTGTGTCGCTGTACGTAGACTTCAATGTTTTACACACAGATTCCATCATTCCATCATTATCATGCGTAACCATAGATCTACACAAGTTACACCGACAACAACTTCTAATTGGATAAAAATTTCCTTATCACGATCTCTTCTTGCATAAATAATTTGTTCCTAGGGCCTTTCATTAATCCTCTCCAATTCAAGTACCGATCTCCATTTTTCTTTCCAAAGAGCCCCATGGTCCATAAAGCCAAGATCGTCTCTTTCATTTATCACCGGTCCAACACCAAGGATCGATCAAGATCATAAACATGCAAATGGTTAGTTTTAATAGACAAATACATTTATCTTGTCCAAGGCTTCAATTTCTAGTGCAAATATTATCTACTTTCTAAATGTAACCATTCCATCCTAACATTTTCAATGACTTAAAGGGGTTCTCCGGGAATTAAGAAAATGAAAATACTTGAATATTACTTTATTATAAATATATTCTCAAATAACTTAGATTATTTATAATGGCTCGTTTTGTCTGGGGAGCAATCATCAGGGGAAACAAAATGGCCGTAGTCCCATTAGTTCACACAAAACCTGTCCTAACGACACAGCAGGACAAGTTATTTTACAACAGGTGCAAAGAGCTGCCTCCTCCTCCTCCTCTCTACTTGTCAGGGATTATGATCCTGAATACAGATGATAAGAACTTTTAGCTGAATCTCTGGGGAATTTAGTTTATGAGGAGACATGAAGTACAGAGAGGACGGACAGGACAGGCTGTGGTAATGGAGACTGTAAACAAGTGCTGCTGCCCCTACCGCACCCTCCTCTCTTGTCTCCTCATTATCTCCATTCCCACACAGATTCAGCTGTATTCAGGATCATGATTCCTGACATGTAAAGCAGAGAGGATGATGAGGCAGCTCTATAGCTCAGTGTTCAGAAGTAACTTGTCCTCCTGTGTGATTAGGACAGGTTTTGTGTGTACTGATAGGACGGCGGCAATTTTATTTCTCCTAATGATTGCTCCCTAGACATAACAAGCCTTTTTAAGTAATTAAAGGTATTTGCGAATATATTTATTACAAAGTAATATTTAAGTATTTATATTTTTTTTATTCCTGGAGAACTTCTTTAACCACCTCCGGACCGCTGTACGCACAGACGCGTCCTGGAGGTGGTTGATTCATTCCTCCTGGACGCGCCGGCGCGTCCTCTCGCGAGACGCGAGATTTCCTGTGAACGCGCGCACACAGGCGCGCGCGCTCACAGGAACGGAAGGTAAGAGAGTTGATCTCCAGCCTGCCAGCGGCGATCGTTCGCTGGCAGGCTGGAGATGTGTTTTTTTTAACCCCTAACAGGTATATTAGACGCTGTTTTGATAACAGCGTCTAATATACCTGCTACCTGGTCCTCTGGTGGTCCCATTTGTTTGGATCGACCACCAGAGGACACAGGTAGCTCAGTAAAGTCCCACCAAGCACCACTACACTACACTACACCCCCCCCCCGTCACTTATTAACCCCTTATTAGCCCCTGATCACCCCTAATCACCCCTGATCACCCCATATAGACTCCCTGATTACCCCCCTGTCATTGATTACCCCCCTGTCATTGATCAACCCCCTGTAAAGCTCCATTCAGATGTCCGCATGATTTTTACGGATCCACTGATAGATGGATCGGATCCGCAAAACGCATCCGGACGTCTGAATGAAGCCTTACAGGGGCATGATCAATGACTGTGGTGATCACCCCATATAGACTCCCTGATCACCCCCCTGTAAAGCTCCATTCAGATGTCCGCATGATTTTTACGGATCCACTGATAGATGGATCGGATCCGCAAAACGCATCCGGACGTCTGAATGAAGCCTTACAGGGGCATGATCAATGACTGTGGTTATCACCCCATATAGACTCCCTGATCACCCCCCTGTCATTGATTACCCCCCTGTAAAGCTCCATTCAGACGTCCGCATGATTTTTACGGATCCACTGATAGATGGATCGGATCCGCAAAACGCATCCGGACGTCTGAATGAAGCCTTACAGGGGCATGATCAATGACTGTGGTGATCACCCCATATAGACTCCCTGATCACCCCCCTGTCATTGATTACCCCCCTGTCATTGATCACTCCCCTGTAAAGCTCCATTCAGACGTCCGCATGATTTTTACGGATCCACTGATGGATGGATCGGATCCGCAAAACGCATCCGGACGTCTGAATGAAGCCTTACAGGGGCATGATCAATGACTGTGGTGATCACCCCATATAGACTCCCTGATCACCCCCCTGTCATTGATCACCACCCCTGTCATTGATCACCACCCCTGTCATTGATCACCACCCCTGTCATTGATCACCCCCCTGTCATTGATCACCCCCCTGTCATTGATCACCCCCCTGTCATTGATCACCCCCCTGTCATTGATCACCCCCCTGTCATTGATCACCCCCCTGTCATTGATCACCCCCCCTGTCATTGATCACCCCCCTGTCATTGATCACCCCCCTGTCATTGATCACCCCCCTGTTATTGATCAACCCCCTGTCATTGATCAACCCCCCTGTCATTGATCACCCCCCTGTCATTGATCACCCCCCTGTAAGGCTCCATTCAGACATTTTTTTGGCCCAAGTTAGCGGAATTATTTATTTTTTTTCTTACAAAGTCTCATATTCCACTAACTTGTGACAAAAAATAAAATCTCACATGAACTCACCATACCCCTCACGGAATCCAAATGCGTAAATTTTTTTAGACATTTATATTCCAGACTTCTTCTCACGCTTTAGGGCCCCTAGAATGCCAGGGCAGTATAAATACCCCACATGTGACCCCATTTCGGAAAGAAGACACCCCCAGGTATTCCGTGAGGGGCATATTGAGTCCATGAAAGATTGAAATTTTTGTCCCAAGTTAGCGGAACGGGAGACTTTGTGAGAAAAAAATAAAAAATATAAATTTCCGCTAACTTGTGCCAAAAAAAAAAAATTTCTATGAACTCGCCATGCCCCTCATTGAATACCTTGGGGTGTCTTCTTTCCAAAATGGGGTCACATGTGGGGTATTTATACTGCCCTGGCATTCTAGGGGCCCCAAAGCGTGAGAAGAAGTCTGGTATCCAAATGTCTAAAAATGCCCTCCTAAAAGGAATTTGGGCCCCTTTGCGCATCTAGGCTGCAAAAAAGTGTCACACATCTGGTATCGCCGTACTCAGGAGAAGTTGGGGAATGTGTTTTGGGGTGTCTTTTTACATATACCCATGCTGGGTGAGATAAATATCTTGGTCAAATGCCAACTTTGTATAAAAAAATGGGAAAAGTTGTCTTTTGCCAAGATATTTCTCTCACCCAGCATGGGTATATGTAAACAGACACCCCAAAACACATTCCCCAACTTCTCCCGAGTACGGAGATACCAGATGTGTGACACTTTTTTGCAGCCTAGGTGGGCAAAGGGGCCCATATTCCAAAGAGCACCTTTCGGATTTCACTGGTCATTTACCTACTTACCACACATTAGGGCCCCTGGAAAATGCCAGGGCAGTATAACTACCCCACAAGTGACCCCATTTTGGAAAGAAGACACCCCAAGGTATTCCGTGAGGGGCATGGCGAGTTCCTAGAATTTTTTATTTTTTGTCACAAGTTAGTGGAAAATGATGATTTTTTTTTTTTTTTTTTTTTTTTTACAAAGTCTCATATTCCACTAACTTGTGACAAAAAATAAAAACTTCCATGAACTTACTATGCCCATCAGCGAATACCTTGGGGTCTATTCTTTCCAAAATGGGGTCACTTGTGGGGTAGGTATAATGCCCTGGTATTTTAGGGGCCCAAATGTGTGGTAAGGAGTTTGAAATCAAATTCTGTAAAAAATGACCAGTGAAATCCGAAAGGTGCTCTTTGGAATATGGGCCCCTTTGCCCACCTAGGCTGCAAAAAAGTGTCACACATCTGGTATCTCCGTACTCAGGAGAAGGTGGGGAATGTGTTTTGGGGTGTCATTTTACATATACCCATGCTGGGTGAGATAAATATCTTGGTCAAATGCCAACTTTGTATAAAAAAATGGGAAAAGTTGTCTTTTGCCAAGATATTTCTCTCACCCAGCATGGGTATATGTAAAAAGACACCCCAAAACACATTCCCCAACTTCTCCTGAGTACGGAGATACCACATGTGTGGCACTTTTTTGCAGCCTAGGTGGGCAAAGGGGCCCATATTCCAAAGAGCACCTTTTGGATTTCACTGGTCATTTACCTACTTACCACACATTAGGGCCCCTGGAAAATGCCAGGGCAGTATAACTACCCCACAAGTGACCCCATTTTGGAAAGAAGACACCCCAAGGTATTCCGTGAGGGGCATGGCGAGTTCCTAGAATTTTTTATTTTTTGTCACAAGTTAGTGGAAAATGATGATTTTTTTTATATATTTTTTTTTTCATACAAAGTCTCATATTCCACTAACTTGTGACAAAAAATAAAAACTTCCATGAACTCACTATGCCCATCAGCGAATACCTTGGGGTCTCTTCTTTCCAAAATGGGGTCACTTGTGGGGTAGTTATACTGCCCTGGCATTCTAGGGGCCCAAATGTGTGGTAAGGAGTTTGAAATCAAATTCTGTAAAAAATGACGAGTGAAATCCGAAAGGTGCTCTTTGGAATATGGGCCCCTTTGCCCACCTAGGCTGCAAAAAAGTGTCACACATCTGGTATCTCCGTATTCAGGAGAAGTTGGGGAATGTGTTTTGGGGTGTCTTTTTACATATACCCATGCTGGGTGAGAGAAATATCTTGGCAAAAGACAACTTTTCCCATTTTTTTATACAAAGTTGGCATTTGACCAAGATATTTATCTCACCCAGCATGGGTATATGTAAAATGACACCCCAAAACACATTCCCCAACTTCTACTGAATACGGAGATACCAGATGTGTGACACTTTTTTGCAGCCTAGGTGGGCAAAGGGGCCCACATTCCAAAGAGCACCTTTCGGATTTCACTGGTCAGTTTTTACAGAATTTGATTTCAAACTCCTTACCACACATTTGGGCCCCTAGAATGCCAGGGCAGTATAACTACCCCACAAGTGACCCCATTTTGGAAAGAAGAGACCCCAAGGTATTTCGTGATGGGCATAGTGAGTTCATGGAAGTTTTTATTTTTTGTCACAAGTTAGTGGAATATGAGACTTTGTAAGAAAAAAAAAAAAAAAAATCATCATTTTCCGCTAACTTGTGACAAAAAATAAAAAGTTCTATGAACTCACTATCCCCATCAGCGAATACCTTAGGGTGTGTACTTTCCGAAATGGGGTCATTTGTGGGGTGTTTGTACTGTCTGGGCATTGTAGAACCTCAGGAAACATGACAGGTGCTCAGAAAGTCAGAGCTGCTTCAAAAAGCGGAAATTCACATTTTTGTACCATAGTTTGTAAACGCTATAACTTTTACCCAAACCATTTTTTTTTTACCCAAACATTTTTTTTTTATCAAAGACATGTAGAACAATAAATTTAGAGCAAAATTTATATATGGATGTCATTTTTTTTGCAAAATTTTACAACTGAAAGTGAAAAATGTCATTTTTTTGCAAAAAAATCGTTAAATTTCGATTAATAACAAAAAAAGTAAAAATGTCAGCAGCAATGAAATACCACCAAATGAAAGCTCTATTAGTGAGAAGAAAAGGAGGTAAAATTCATTTGGGTGGTAAGTTGCATGACCGAGCAATAAATGGTGAAAGTAGTGTAGGTCAGAAGTGTAAAAAGTGGCCTGGTCTTTCAGGGTGTTTAAGCACTGGGGGCTGAGGTGGTTAAAGGCCTCTATTTTCAGTATTCACTTCAAAATGGTGAATAACTCTTTAGCTAAGCTCCTTTTTGAGGTGTAAACACAAGGGGGTTCCTTTACTATTCTGAAATAAGCCTATTATTTAAAGGGCCAGATGTCGGTGCAACGGTTAGTAGCGCCGCTCTCTGTGAATTCGCCCTACTCCATGCCAGGTCTACAATTGTGGGTGTAGCGTGGACGGGAAGGGGGGGGGGGCCTGCACCTCTTCATAACTTCGGAGGAACCAGCGCCAGCTTAGGGCTTTAAGAACTGCATTTAAAACACCAGTCTTAATAAATGTGCCCCAAGATTTATACATAAGACAACATGGCTTACCATCCGATCTAATCCGGATTCTGGAATACCGACAGTTAAGGAAGAGAGAACAACACCACAGAGATGTCCCAGTCCTCTTCTTCCACAGAATAATTCAGAAGAACATCACTATGTCCTACGGGATGATCGGTTAGATGGATACAATGGCATCATGATGGAGGATCACCGGCCCCTCATATCATCAGGTAGTAGACATGACTAAATACACTCTTTATCTGTATGTAAGGAATGAATTCAGTCACTGGATATGTTTCCTACAGTTAAGGAAGAGATAACAACACCGGAGAGATGTCCCAGTCCTCTTCTTACACAGGATGGTTCAGAAGAACATCACAATGTCCCACAGGATGACCAGGTAGATAGAGATAAGTTCTCATGAAATGTCCCCTATGATCTGTAGAAGACTGTGAAGATCTTGTTTTATCCACCAGTATTATATGTTTTATCCTTGTATAATGAAAGATGAAGATGGCAGGATTACAGTTGACCATAGACGTTACATGTTGTCTGGATCTTCTCACTATTTTCTGCCTGTATAGACTTTTAAGATGGCCTTCTCTGTCAACTGCTTCAGATCTTTTGTGGTTGCACAAGAATGACACAACAGTTTTCTGAGAGATCTTAGCCCAGGACCATGCAATACTACAAATGATCAAAGTTGTGCCTGGATTGTCAGCTTAAACATGAACATCAGGAGATAAATGCATCATTATCTTCAACGGTTTTGTAGACTAGGGTGCAGTCTCCTGGTGTCTCCTTAATGTCAGAATGGCAGTACCAAGATCATACCACAGATTCTATTCTAGCACATGTAGATGCAAGTCATCCTTCTTACTTGCATAGAGTATAATATAACATTCAGGGGCGTAGCTAAAGGCTCATGTGACCTGGTGCAAGAGTTCAGCTTGGTCTCCCTTCCCTCAGTGCTTTGTGGCCAGGGGCAGGGAAGCACATGGCCTGAGGCAAAAATTGAAATTGCTTCCCTTGCCAAATTCTTGACCCTACCCCTTCCCTCCAGCCAGAGATGTAACTTGACCTGCATGAACTTTGTATAGTACCGGTGTCTTCTTATGTGGCAGAAGGGTCTTTGGGCCCCCTCAGGCTCCTAGGCCCAGTAGCGACTGCACCCCTTACAGCAGGGGTGGGGAACCTTTTTGCTGTCGAGGGCCATTTGGATATTTGTAAAATCGTTTGGGGCCATACAAAATTTTTTACTTAAAAATTTGACGGCTATATTTGGTCAAAGATATAACTGACTTAGGGGTAAGTTACAGAAATTGCGCTTCAATTAAAAAAATCTATAGCGCTATATTTTTGCAGCACAAAATGGCGCCTGCGCTATATATTACAAATAATACAGGTGCCATTTTGACAACATAAAGCAGTCTAATTATTAAGTTGAGAATGTTATATATTTAGTTCTTTATTTGGCATTAATGGCAGCCAAGCTAAACCCAGAGGGGTCCAGAGAGGGGTTCACCCAGCCTCTTTATTCGCAAATGTCCCTGCCTTTGTCCCTTTCTCAGCCTCAGATCTGCCCCCCACCTCCATCAGCCTCAAATCACCCTCCTATCAGACCCCCCAGTCTACATCAGCCTCATATCAGACCCTCATGAGACCCTCCCCAGCCTTAGATCAGACCCCCAGCCTCAGATCAGACCCTTTGAGACCTACCAACCTCAGATCAGCCCCCATCAGACCGCCCCAGCCTCAGATTAGCCCCCATCAGACCTCAGATCAGACATTTAAAATAAATAAATAAATAAACTTGCCTCTCCAGCTCCGGACGGCGCTGCCACTTCGCAGATTCACTTACCCTCCCTGGTCTTCTTTCCGCTATGCTGTACTGTGACCTGACAGGTCATAGTGCGCATCTACATGCACTACGTCCTGACACTGTACGTGTCAGAACACAGCATGGGGCTGGAAGAAGGTGAGTACAGCTAGAAATGCGCTGTTGTCACCTTCCTGTGCCTCCTGCATGTTAATGACCGCTTCCATAATGGAAGCGGTCATTAGCATTTTCACAATGTGTTCCGGCAGGAGGCCAAGGGCCACATGAAATGGTCCCGCGGGCTGTATACGGCCCACGGACCAGAGGTTCCCCACCCCTGTCTTACAGTTACGCCCCTGATAATATTGGAAGTTGATTATTGGAAAAGCTATATAGGATTATTTTCAATAATGAATACAACTAGAGCTTGTAGATTTTGATCTTGATTGTAGAGTTTTATTATTATATAACATACGGCAATATTAATGCGTGCCGTTTCGGCTCGCAGGCCTACCTCAGACACTATGCCACAGTTGTGATTGAGAAGGTAAGGAAATGAGCCAGAGTATTCAGTATAGAAGCAGTCATGTATCATACAAGTTTGTTGTAAAGATCGTCAGTGTCTGAGGAAGGCCTGCAAGCCGAAATGTCACGCATGAATATTGCCGTATGTTATATAATAATAAAACTCTACTTTCAAGATCAAAATCTATAAGCTGTAGTTGTATTAACTATTGATGACGGGGTTGGAACCCTACTTACAGCTGATACACGGAGTGCGACAAAGATTTATTAGGATTATTTTCAGCAGCACATATAATTCTAGCTCGCCAAGTTACAGAAATTGCGCTTCAATTAAAAAAATCTATAGCGCTATATTTTTGCAGCACAAAATGGCGCCTGCGCTATATATTACAAATAATACAGGTGCCATTTTGACAACATAAAGCAGTCTAATTATTAAGTTGAGAATGTTATATATTTAGTTCTTTATTTGGCATTAATGGCAGCCAAGCTAAACCCAGAGGGGTCCAGAGAGGGGTTCACCCAGCCTCTTTATTCGCAAATGTCCCTGCCTTTGTCCCTTTCTCAGCCTCAGATCTGCCCCCCACCTCCATCAGCCTCAAATCACCCTCCTATCAGACCCCCCAGTCTACATCAGCCTCATATCAGACCCTCATGAGACCCTCCCCAGCCTTAGATCAGACCCCCAGCCTCAGATCAGACCCTTTGAGACCTACCAACCTCAGATCAGCCCCCATCAGACCGCCCCAGCCTCAGATTAGCCCCCATCAGACCTCAGATCAGACATTTAAAATAAATAAATAAATAAACTTGCCTCTCCAGCTCCGGACGGCGCTGCCACTTCGCAGATTCACTTACCCTCCCTGGTCTTCTTCCCGCCACGCTGTACTGTGACCTGACAGCGCTCAGCGTCAGGTCATAGTGCGCATCTACATGCACTACGTCCTGACACTGTACGTGTCAGGACACACCGTGGGGCTGGAAGAAGACCAGGGAAGGTGAGTACAGCTAGCAATGCGCTGTTGTCATCTTCCTGTGCCTCCCGCATGCTAATGAAGCGGTCATTAGCATTTTTACAATATGTTCTGGCAGGCGGCCGGAGGCCACATGAAATGGTCCCGCGGGCCAGAGGTTCCCCACCCCTGCCTTACAGCTACGCCCCAGATAATATTGGAAGTTGATTATTGGAAAAGCTATATAGGATTATTTTCATCAACACATATAATTCTAACCCGCCAACAATTTTCTAGCTGCTCAGATGCATCCATACATTTTGAACCTTTTGATTATGGATACCTGGTCATGTGATCTCTAGTCTGACCTCCAGTCTGAGGCTTGCTGTCTCTCTCCTGTGTGGCCGACATCCTGTGAACTACAAGATTACAGCATCATTTATCAGATCCCTCTGGAGAGCTCCCTCCCCACCAGCTACTCCTCCTTGTCTTCTGTATGTCGCTGAAGATATCATCTCTAAGAGTCTAAACCTTTGCTCTTCTAGTGTAATGGATAATGTAGAGATGATATCTTCAGCAGCATGATATGTTTAGGGACATACAGAAGACAGGAAGAGCAGCTGGTGGGGAGGGATCTTTGTTTTTGTATGGTAGACCACATTTTGCAAAATTCTTACTGAATCCGATTAGTTTAGAGTCAATTTGCTCATCTTTACTCTGAAGGTATTAATTTCATGACTAAACTTTTGACAATGAGTCCCAGAAATTAATACGTAATTGGTCTGCCATACAAAAACAAAGCTTATGCGATTCGTTTCAGATCAATCACTTGAAAACAGTGGCCAGTGCATTTAAACCCTTAAGGACCTGCGCCGTACATGTATGGCGTGCTGATCTGCTCCCTCCCGATTACCGGCAGGGGTCCAGCAGTCACTGATAGCCGGACCCCTGCTGTATGCACCGGTATCGGGGAAAACGCTGATGTCGTTGCATTAACCCTTGCACTGCCGCGGTCAGCGCTGCCTCGACACGTGCAATTTTCTGCCAGGTTGGGGGGGGGGGCGCATCGGATCCCTGCCCTGCTGTGACAGGGACCCGATGGCAGGGAAGGCAGCCCGATGCCTTCATTAGGCATCATGGCTGCCTTCCGTGACAGCCTCTGAGATCCAGCCCCCTGGATCTCAAAGGCAGGAAGCTGTAAGTGTATTATAGTGTGTAATACACTTACAGCCAATGCATTACAATACAGAAGTATTGTAATGCATTGTAAAGAGGATCAGACCCCCAAAAGTTGGAGTTCCAGAGTGGGAGAAAAAAAAAAAAAAGTAGAAAAAAAAGTTTTGCAAAAAAAAAAAGTAAAGTTTCAAGTAGAAAAAAAAAAAGCATCTTTTTCCCCCAAAAAAATAAAAATAAAATGTAAAAAATAGGGAAAAAAGACAAATTAGGTATCCCCTTGTCCATATTGACCGGCTCTATAAATATATCACATGACCTAACCCCTCAGGTGAACGTCAAAAATATAAAATAAAAACTGCAAAAAAAATATTTTTTGTGACCTTACATCACTAAAAGTGCAACACCAAGCGATCAAAAAGGCACATGCCTCAAAAATAGTACCAATCTAACCGTCACCTCATCCCGCATAAAATTAGTCCCTAACTTAAGACAATCGCCCAAAAAACAAAAAAACTATGACTCTTAGACTAGGGAGACACTAAAACATTTTTTTTTGTTTCAAAAATGCTTTTATTGTGTTAAATGTAAAAAAAAGTTGACATATTGGGTATCACCACGTCCGTAACAACCTGCTCTATAAAATACCATATGACCTAACCTCTCAGATGAACACTGTAAAAAATTATATATTTGTGTCAAAGCCATTTTTGTCACCTTACATCACAAAAAGTGTATAAGCAAGTAATCAAAAAGTCATAGGTACCCCAAAATAGTGCCAATCAAATCGTCATCTGATACCCTACCTAAGACAATCGCCCCAAAAAAAATAAAAATATGGCTCTAGGACTATGGAGACACTACATGATTTGTTTTGTTTAAAAAATGCTGTTATTGTGTAAAACTTAAATAAATAAAAAAAGTATACATATTAGGTATCGCCGCATCTGTAAGAAGCTGCTGTATAAAAATATCACATGAACTAACCCCTTAGGTGAACACCGTAAAAAAAAATAATATTAAAACGGTATAAAAAAAGCCATTTTTTGTCACCTTACATCACAAAAAGTGTAATACCAAGCGATCAAAAAGTCGTATGAACCCTAAAATAGTACCAATGAAACGGTCATCTCATACTGAAAAAAATTTGTCCCTACATGAGAGTGGCCCAAAAAATTAAACTATGGCTTTCAGAATATGGAGACACTAAAACATTATTTTCAAAAAAGCTTTTATTGTGTCAAATGTAAAAAAAAATATAAAAAAAGTTGATATATTTGCCGCGTCCGTAACAACTTGCTCTATAAAATACCATATGAACTAACCCTAATTTAAAGTATGTCAAAAAAGTGTTTGTCACTTTACATAACAAAAAGTCATATGTACCCTAATATAGTACCAACAAAACTGCCACCTTATCCCATAGTTTCCAAAATTGGGTAATATTTTTGGGAGTTTCTACTCTAGGGGTGCATCAGGGGGTGTTCAAATGTGACATGGCAACTTAAAATTCTCCCAGTTAAATATGCCCTTCAAAAACCATATGGTGCTCCTTTCCTTCTGTGCCCTGCCGTGTGCCCGTACAGCAGTTTACGACCACATATGGGGTGTTTCTGTAAACTACAGAATCAGGTTAATAAATAGAGTTTTGTTTGCCTGTTAACCCTTGCTTTGTTACTGGAAACAATTCTGAAATTTCATCTCCATTTTCCTTTAATTCTTGTGGAACACCTAAAGGGTTAATAAAGCTTGTAAAAACAGTTTTGAATACCTTGAGAGGTGTAGTTCCTAAAATGGGGTAATTTTTGAGTGGTTTCTGTTATGTAAGCGTCACAAAGTGACTTCCGACCTGAACTGGTCCTTAAACTGAACTGATTCAAACTTAAAATGGAAAATTTGCCAAAAAAATTTAAATTTTATCTCCATTTGCCATTAACTCTTGTGGAACACCTAAAGGGTTAATGACGTTTGTAAAATCAGTTTCTATTATGTAAGCCTCACAAAGTGACTTCAGATCTGAACTGGTCCTTAAAAAGTGGGTTTTTGAATATTTCTGGAAAATTTCAAGATTTGCTTTTAAACTTCTAAGCCTTGTAACGTCCCCAAAAAATAAAATGTCATTCCCAAAATGATCCAAACATGAAGTAGACATATGGGGAATGTAAAGTAATAACTATTTTTGTAGGTATTACTATGTATTATAGAAGTAGAAAAATTGAAACCAACATTTTTGGTAAATTTGGTATTTTTTTTATAAATAAAAATGAATTTTTTTTACTCCATTTTACCAGTGTCATGAAGTACAATATGTGCCGAAAAAACAATCTCAGAATGGCCTGGATAAGTCAAAGCGTTTTAAAGTTGTCACCATATAAAGTGACACTGGTCAGATTTGCAAAAAATGGCCTGGTCCTCAAGGTGAAAATGAGCCCGATCCTTAAAAATCAATGGATTTGCTACTAACCTTGGCTTTCTAACGTCCCCAAAAAATAAAATGGCATTCACAAAATGATCAAAAGATAAAGTAGACATAAGGGAAATGTGAAATAATAACTATTATATGAGTTCTCACTATCTGTTTTAAAAGCCGAGAAATTGAAATTTGGAAAGTTGCGAATTTTAATATATTTTTTTAAAATTTGGTATATTTTATTTTAAATAAAAAAGAAAAATATTGTCTGAAATTTACCACTATCATGAAGTACAATGTATCATTAGAAAACAGTCTCAGAATGGCTTAGATAAATTAAAGCGTTACAAAAGTTATTATCACATAAAGTGACACATGTCAGATTTCCTGATCCTTAAGGTGAAAAATGGCAGGGTCCTGAAGGGATTAATGTTAGTATTGGATGGAAAACCATGAAGAAGGTAGAGGACTGTAAATAACATGACACTGGGAGGAAGTGGGGAGGGGGCGGAGTCTGACAAAGAACGATTATAGACACAAGTCACTAACATAGTGTGATAGGAACACTACAGAGAGGGAATTCCTCTAGGGAAAGTATTAAGGGAGTGAGGGGATCCTGAAACTGTGCTTAGTGGTTGTCCCACCTCACTTGTACAGCTTGTCTGGCAGCCTGCTCTGCGCTTCATTTTCTGATTTCCTGCCTCCAAGGCTGGACCCCCACCCCGGCTTTTCGTGACATCACATCTGCTCCTCAGCCATGTATGCTCACTTCCGATGCTTGTCTGATTAGGGGTGCGGGGAGGGCTATCATTCAGACAGCCTGAGCCCACCCAGCCTTAGAGTTGGTAAACCAGGTTTATTTGGTCTCCTTGATAAGAAGGTGTAGTGGCTCAGTTGGTAGAGCGCATGGGTTTATCTATTGGATTCTACAGTGCAGCCAGGCATTAATTTTTTTTCTTCGAATTTCAGCCCATTTGAAATTTTATCCAGCTCTCCACTACATTGGGTGCAATATTAAATGGTGGAATTGGAAAGCGCAACTTTTCCTACAAAAAAATAAGCCCTCTTAAGGCTATATGAACGGAAAAATAAAAAAGTTATGGCCCTAGAAAGGCAGGGAGTGAAAAATAAAAGCAGAAAAACTAAAAATCACAAGGTCCTCAAAGGGTTAAACACGTTGCATTATAGCACAAACATGTTACAGCAACAACACCAATTTTATATCCATATCGGTGCTCCAGATGGCGACCAAAATGGTCGCCAATGCAACTTCGAATTAGAAAATGGCGACAAGACTACAAAGCCATTTGCGCCTAAACCCTCTGCTGCTCTGTCTCTTTAAGAAAAGAAAAAATAGATTTCAAGGCGTCTGCTGCGCGCCGGCTTTTTCTTCTGTGGTTCCTTTTACACTTAGCCGACGCGCTCTAGTGTCAGGAGAAAAACCCGCCTACCCACTTCGCCATTGGCTGCCAGTTCTAACCCGCGAACTACAATCTGCTGGTCTGGTAGGTGAGGAGAGGTCCTCCCACTGATTCGTCAGAGCCGCCCGTACACTGGAGACATGTCGGGGAGCTCCGGAGTCCTGTGTTCACTCTGCGCCGTGTATTATAATTCATGTATAGTGGAATGCTCCCCCTGACACGACTTGATGCATTGCCTCAGGACTGTGCCTCTGCCGAGCATGATGCGGCCTCCACATACCAGGTAACGAGACTGACGAGCAGAGGCTGGGCTCTTTTTAATGGAATCTCTGTCTCCTCTGCCCTGAAATATGTCCTGAAGCCGCTCAGCTTAGATTTCATGCTCTGACACAGTGGTTTGAACCTTCAGCGCTGAGGTTACATAGTAAGTCTGCCTTGTAGCTGAAGATGGATGGATCCTGTGAAACCTCCCACAAGACAGCGGTGTGAGCTCCAGGTTTAGATCATGTACTGCGGAGGCTGCTCTCCTGGAGATTTAACTTTTTTTTATTTTATTTGTATTTTACTATATCTTATAAAGTGTATTTTTATTTTATAGTACCCCTTTACAATCCTGGGTGCATCATAACTGCCATGTGTTACAGCAAAGAAGGGGTTTTCTCACACCAGTCCATAGACCCAAGGGGCCACAGTGCTACGTAAAGTGTCCCACTGGAGTTTTCTCTGAAAAGTGCCTCTGACAACCCCTACAGTGCTGGATACGGCAGTGGGGCGGAGGTGACGTTCCGTCAGGAGTGTTCGCTGTGTTTGGGGACCTGGTGACAGTCCCTACAGTAAGCCCCCCGATAGTTTGGTCACAGCCATAGCCGCCCTCTGCCGTATCTGATAGTCCAGTCACAGCCATAGCCGCCCTCTGCCGTATCTGATAGTCCAGTCACAGCCATAGCCGCCCTCTGCCATATCTTATAGTCCAGTCACAGCCATAGCCGCCCTCTGCCGTATCTGATAGTCCAGTCACAGCCATAGCTGCCCTCTGCCGTATCTGATAGTCCAGTCACAGCCATAGCCGCCCTCTGCCGTATCTGATAGTCCAGTCACAGCCATAGCCGCCCTCTGCCGTATCTGATAGTCCAGTCACAGCCATAGCCGCCCTCTGCCGTATCTGATAGTCCGGTCACAGCCATAGCCGCCGTATCTGATAGTCCAGTCACAGCCATAGCCGCCCTCTGCCGTATCTGATAGTCCAGTCACAGCCATAGCCGCCCTCTGCCGTATCTGATAGTCCAGTCACAGCCATAGCTGCCGTATCTGATAGTCCAGTCACAGCCATAGCTGCCCTCTGCCTTGTCTGATAGTCCAGTCACAGCCATAGCCGCCCTCTGCCGTATCTGATAGTCCGGTCACAGCCATAGCCGCCCTCTGCCGTATCTGATAGTCCAGTCACAGCCATAGCTGCCGTATCTGATAGTCCAGTCACAGCCATAGCTGCCCTCTGCCGTATCTGATAGTCCAGTCACAGCCATAGCTGCCCTCTGCCTTGTCTGATAGTCCAGTCACAGCCATAGCCGCCCTCTGCCGTATCTGATAGTCCAGTCACAGCCATAGCTGCCCTCTGCCGTATCTGATAGTCCAGTCACAGCCATAGCCGCCCTCTGGCGTATCTGATAGTCCAGTCACAGCCATAGCCGCCCTCTGCCCTGTCTGATAGTCCGGTCACAGTCGCTGTATCGGGTGACGCCCCTCTTCAGGACTAAGGTCCTCATACACATTAGATGCCAGTGGCTGCACCCATGAACTCCTGTCTACTTCCCTTGCATTATGTTAAATGGTCATGTGATCTCCACTGTGGCCAGAGATTGTCTTGATGGCACTGCAGTCTAATGTTTTCATAGAGAAACCCAAGACAAGCAGCGGAGGCCGGGAAGCGAATGAGCCGGGACCCAGCACCTAGGGATTACCAACGTGAATCTGACTAGTCTGACAGGTCATGGAGATGAGTGCACAACCCCTTTAACTGCGTGGGTTGTAGCTTAGAAAACCCCATGCTCCTGAGCATCCCAGCTATATTATATGTATTTAAAATTTTGCGACTAAAAATTTTCTTTTGGCTCCTAAATTTTTCAGGTTAGGAGCCAATGGCTCCTTGATATTTTCTTTAGTCTGGAGCCCTGCATATTATTAAACACATAGTTCAAAGACCATTTACAACAAACGCTGCATTGTTATATTTTGTTAGCGGACATATTAGTACATCAGACTGTGTGTTTAAAAGACATTTTAGTACAGAGTTTTCATTGTTTTACCACTGATATTGGTACCAGCAGTATCAGTACCTGCCAGGAGTAGTAGTAGTTGGCCACAGTTCTCCCGGCTCCTAATATTATTGAGGACACACAGGATGGAATTGTGGACTAGATGGCTCACAGTGGCGGATTACAATAGGGACGTTCGGGTCGGCAGCCCCGGGCCCAGCACCGCTGGGGGGCCCAACGCCGACCCGAACACCCACATACTGCTGCGGGGCACGGGAGCGCATAGCTCCCTGTCCCGTCGCCGATCACCGCCATAGGCTTCAGGCCGCACATAGGCCTGAGGCCTATGCGGTAGTGAAATCCCAGCGCAGGCGTGCGTGATGATGTCATCACGCGCCTGTGCCAGAACGCAGCACTGCCTCATCTCGCCTTCCTCTGCGAGCCTGGCCCTGGACATAGCCTAGGTGAGTATTTAGCTTTTCATTTTTTTCATATTTTTTATTTTTATTTCATGTGCCTACTTTGGGGGACATGTGGGGGGTGGGGGACACAGTAGGACATATTAAGAGACATCAAGTACATGGGGAGGGGGAGAATGTGGGGGCTGTGGGGCCAAATTATTATGGGAGGGAATACTATGTGGGGACAAATTACTGTGTGGGGACAAATTATTATGGGAGGGACTACTATGTGGGGGAAAATTACTATATGGGGCAGTGTGGGGGCAAATTACTATATGGGGAAGTGTGGGGGCAAATTACTGTGTGGGGGAAACTATTGTGTGGGGACAGTGTGGGGGAAATTGCTATGTGGGGACAGTGTGGGGTAATTGCTATATGGGGACAGTGTGGGGTAATTGCTATGTGGGGACAGTGTGGGGTAATTGCTATGTGGGGACAGTGTGGTGGAAATTACTATGTGGGGGCAGTGTGGTGGAAATTACTATGTGGGGGCAGTGTGGTGGAAATTACTATGTGGGGGCAGTGTGGTGGAAATTACTATGTGGGGGCAGTGTGGTGGAAATTACTATGTGGGGGCAGTGTGGGGGAAATTACTATGTGGGGGCAGTGTGGGGGAAATTACTATGTGGGGGCAGTGTGGGGGAAATTACTATGTGGGGGCAGTGTGGGGGAAATTACTATGTGGGGGCAGTGTGGTGGAAATTACTATGTGGGGGCAGTGTGGTGGAAATTACTATGTGGGGGCAGTGTGGTGGAAATTACTATGTGGGGGCAGTGTGGGGCAAATTACTATGTGGGGGCAGTGTGGGGGAAATGACTGTGTAGGGCAAATTACTATGGGGGATTACTATATGGGGCAGTGTGGTGGAAATTACTATATGGGGGTGTTGCTATTAGGGAGGCACTGTAGGGGCAATTCTATTATTTTTGGGGACACTATACAGGGATTATTGCCTGGAGCACAATAGAGGGTGGTATTATTACTGGGGGTCTCTAGGGGACATTATAGCTGCTGTGGACACTATAGGAACATTTGGGGTAATTTATCAAACTGGTGTAAAGTAGAACTGGCTTAGTTGCCCATAGCAGCCAATCAGATTCCACCTTTCATATTTGACAGCTCTTTTGGAAATCCAGTTCTACTTTACACCAGTTTGATAAATGACTCTACTTATGTCTATTAGGGTCACAATTTTTTCAGCAGTATAGTACCTTGGACATTGGGGAGCAAAACGGGCACAGTATTGGGGGTGGCAGCAGGATGGCACTGTGGGGACACCAGAATGAGGAGGTTGATGGGAAAATTGAGAAATCTAATGTGTCATGGTGGTCTGGGTCAAATGGAGGAGAAGAGGAAAGAGAAGGTCTACATGACAGGAGATGTCACTGGATGTAAGAGGTATGTGGTGCTGTATTCTCCTGCATGTCTTTTTTATTATAATTATATGTATTTTAAATTTGGCAACCAAATTTTTCAGTTTAGGACCCAATTTGGGGTATTTTTTTTAGTCTGAAGATGTCATATGGCCTAGGAAGAGACTGTGGCGCTCATGAAGCACCGTAGCCTCTTCATACAAAAAATAACTAAAATAAAATAAAGGGAGGGGCCCAAGTTGGGTAGACAGCCCCGGGCCTATCATGCACTTAATCCGCCCCTGATGGCTCAGCGTTTAGACTACCATGAGGTGGAGATTTGGGGGAGGAGGGGCACCCCATACATAGCTGTGTTTGTGGTGGTAGGAGTAGTCGCACTTGTAGCTGCACTGGTGGTGGTAGGGGCAGTAGTAGCAGCATTGGATCTGAAGGCAAATATAAAGCAGGTAATCTAGAGGGGGCAAGGAAACTCATGATGACATATCACAGTTTTCATGGTGGGAGGTTGAGGACTATTACAATGTTTGTGTGTTGGACAGGACCTGGGAGCCAGATCCAGGTGCTGAGAAGAAAATAACATCAGAGGAAGAGGATGGTGGCAGTGGCAGCAATACAGAGTGAAGGCAAAATACAGTTAGAACCTCCCAAAACCTGCCAGGGCCAGATCTGCTTCTAGTATTGTCAGCTTGGAAACTGGTGATGCTGATGATACTGTGGTCGCAGGCTGAAAACGTGCCAGACCTAAAACAAGCTCGGCTGCAGCTAGCTCTGTGTGGAGTGTGCAAGTATCTCCTGTCTGGCAGTTTTTCTCTACGGTGCTGGAAAACATAAGCAATGCCCTGTGCAAGATCTGCCAGATTACAATAAGCCTTGGGAGTGACAGAGGTGTCTGCCAGCTACCACAACAAGAGATTCCTCCTTCTCCCAGTCTCCTTTGTGGCAGCCAGGCGGCATCCACTTGCAGTACTGTGTCCAAGTCATCATCCGTTACTGCTTCTCCTGCTCAGACTATGCCTCCTCCTATTCTGTCCCACCATCAGCCATCGATAATGAAATGTGGGGCCAAGAAATAACTCTGCTTGCACAAGTTGCTGGTGGTGGTCTGTGGTATCACTTTGTGGATTCTGTTGCCTTTAGGGGGCTAATGGCATGTGCTCAGCCTTACTAGAAGTTATCTAGCTGGCATTTAAAAAAAAAAAACATCCCTGCTTTGTACTCTCAAGTGGCGGTGAATGTAGGCCACTCCTTGCAATTCTAGCTGTGCAGCAAGGTGCACACAATGGACACCTGGAGCAACGGTTACGTACTGGAACAGTTCATGCCTTTCACAGCTCGATAGATGAATGTTTTTTTCAGTGAGGCAGCACTGTAGCAAGAAGGCCAGGTCCTATTGACACCTCCATGTTTGTTCCGACACCAGGCACTTATTGGCCTCCTCCATGGATATCCTCCTGTCCCAAACAGAAGCAGGGCAGAACATCGCTCCCACTCCCCCTTCTTTCTATCATGTGAAGCATTGCCATGCCGTTTTAGAGCTGATCTCCCTGGGTGATAGTAGCCACATAGCCAAATACTTTCTAAAGTGCAGCAAACAACCGCGCTGGCTGTCTCCTCACCTAACTCCAACTGGGCAAGGTGGTCAGAGACAATTGCAGGAACATTGTGGCTGCTTTGTGTTTGGGAGAAATAACACATGCTCCCTGAATGATGCAATACGATAAATCTAGTCGTGCAGCGTTTGTTAAAAAAAAGTACAGAGGCTTTTGTAAGGTACTAATAATAGTAATAATAATCATATAATATAATCGTAATCAGTTTGCACATCTCCTGTCCTTTTACTATAAGCAGTGATAAGCAGGGTGTTCTAGTGCTGATAGATAATCAGTTCTCACCTCTCCTGTCCTTATACTATAGACAGTGATAAGCAGGGTGTTCTAGTGGTGATAGATAATCAGTCCTCACCTCTCCTGTGTTCTATCCTGCCCATTATGTTATAAACATTGATAATCAGGGTGTTCTAGAGGTAATAAATAATCAGTTCTTACCTCTCTTGTCCTTATACTGTACAGGGGGCAGTACAGAGATCTATCCCATCATCTATTTATCCCCAGGACTGTGACTGTGACGAGGGGACATCCTCTGCGTTTGGAGGAAAGAAGGTTTGTACACAAACATAGAAAAGGGTTCTTTACGGTAAGAGCAGTGAGACTATGGAACTCTCTGCCTGAGGAGGTGGTGATGGTGAGTACAATAAAGGAATTCAAGAGGGGCCTGGATGTATTTCTGGAGGGTAATAATATTACAGATTATAGTCACTAGAGAGGGGTCGTTGATCCAGGGAGTTATTCTGATTGCCTGATTGGAGTCGGGAAGGAATTTTTTATTCCCCTAAAGTGAGGAAAATTGGCTTCTACCTCACAGGGTTTTTTTGCCTTCCTCTGGATCAACTTGTAGGATGACAGGCCGAACTGGATGGACAAATGTCTTTTTTCGGCCTTATGTACTATGTTACTATGTAACCCCTTCAAGCGACAGCCAGTTTGGACCAAATGCCAGAGCGCTATTTTTCTAATCTGACGTGTCACTTTATGAGGTAATAACTTTGGAACGATTTTACTTATCCAAGCCATTCTGTGATTGTTTTCTCGTGACACATCGTACTTCATGTTGGTGGTGAATTTGAGTTGATAAGTTTTAACTTTATGCATTAAAAAAATCCCAAATTTGCAGAAATTTTGGAAAAATTCAGTATTTTCAAAATTAGAACTTCTTTGTTTTTAAGACGGATAGTGATACTTCATAAAATAGTGTAAGGGATCGCTTTTCTTTCAGGGGGTCGCAACCAACCACATACTTCTTCACGACACCAGGATTAAGGTCCAAACAACGCTTTTATTTGGCATCAGCACAAACATAAATGATACTAAAAAAACACCTGCCCGTCTAGGCATTTGCTAATACAAAATAACATATCCCTTCTAAAGAGCCCTGTTCACACACGGAAATCAAATGCGGCTTTCCTCAGCCAAACAGTCCAACAGCCTCCAGGCTGTGACAAGTCCAGTACCTTTTGGGGGATTATGGCCCAGTAGTAATCCTGACTCTGGCCGTGCGTCCTTCGCTCCACAAGCATCGCTGGGTCCCCCAAACTTCGGGGTATCCCGTAGCCTCGTGGCCCTCCAACCTTCCTGGCTAAGACTACTCAGAGCCTCTGCAGATCTCTGTTCCAAATCACTCTCTCTTGCAGAGTTACATACTCGGAAGTGCTTTATGCCATCCTGATTACAGCAGGCTTCACCTTCGATCACCTCAGGGCAAAGGGAACACGCGTACTGTAACGGTGTGGATTGGCAAATCCCACTATCAAACCTATCCGCCAAATCCAAATAAAATTCAGCCCAGAAGAACATGTGTACCAAACTGTCTCAGCAAACTATACTTTGCTGAGACTACTGCAACTTCCTGGATTTCAGTCATCTCACCCAGCTAAGGTATCTGGGTGGGACATTACACACCTTCCAGCACTGTACACATCACCACAATAGTTATCATTTTACATGCCACATATGTCTACTTTATGGTTGCATCATTTTGTAATTGTCATTTAATTTTTTTAGGCAGTTAGAAGGCTTAGCAGCTCATTTTAAAATATTTAACAAATATTCCAAAACCCACTTTTTTAAAGACTAGTTCAGTTATGAAGTAACTTTGTGGGGCTTACACAGTAGAAACCACCCATAAATTACCACATTTTAGAAACTACACCCCTCAAGTTATTCAAAACTGATTTTACAAACTTTATTAACCCTTTAGGTGTTCCACAAGAATTGAAGCAAAACGGAGGGGACATTTTAAAATTTTATTTTTTGGGGCAGATTATCCATTTAACCACCTCAGCCACCCTTAATGACCAGGCCACTTTTTACACTTCTGACCTACACTACTTTGACCGTTTATTGCTCGGTCATGCAACTTACCACCCAAATGAATTTTATTTCCTTTTCTTCTCACTAATAGAGCTTTCATTTGATGGTATTTCATTGCTGCTGACATTTTTACTTTTTTTGTTATTAATCGAAATTTAACGATTTTTTTGCAAAAATATGTCTTTTCACTTTCAGTTGTAAAATTTTGCAAAAGAAACGACATCCATATATAAATTTTTCTCAAAATTTATTGTCTTTGATAAAAAAAAAATGTTTGGGTAAAAAAAAAAATGGTTTGGGTAAAAGTTATAGCGTTTACAAACTATGGTACAAAAATGTGAATTTCTGCTTTTTAAAGCAGCTCTGACTTTCTGAGCACCTGTCATGTTTCCTGAGGTTCTAGAATGGCCAGACAGTACAAACACCCCACAAATGACCCCATTTCGGAAAGTAGACACCCTAAGGTATTCGCTGATGGGCATAGTGAGTTCACAGAACTTTTTTATTTTTTGTCACAAGTTAGCGGAAAATGATGATTTTTTTTTTTTTACAAAGTCTCATATTCCACTAACTTGTGACAAAAAATAAAAACTTCCATGAACCCACTATGCCCATCACGAAATACCTTGGGGTGTCTTCTTTCCAAAATGGGGTCACTTGTGGGGTAGTTATACTGCCCTGGCATTCTAGGGGCCCAAATGTGTGCAAAGTAGTTTGAAATCAAAATCTGTAAAAAATGGCCAGTGAAATCCGAAAGGTGCTCTTTGGAATGTGGGCCCCTTTGCCCACCTAGGCTGCAAAAAAGTGTCACACATCTGGTATTGCCGTACTCAGGAGAAGTTGGGCAATGTGTTTTGGTGTGTCATTTTACATATACCCATGCTGGGTGAGAGAAATATCTTGGCAAAAGACAACTTTTCCCATTTTTTTTATACAAAGTTGGCATTTGACCAAGATATTTATCTCACCCAGCATGGGTATATGTAAAATGACACCCCAAAACACATTGCCCAACTTCTCCTGAATACGGCGATACCACATGTGTGACACTTTTTTGCAGCCTAGGTGGGCAAAGGGGCCCACATTCCAAAGAGCACCTTTAGGATTTCACCCGCCATTTTTTACAGATTCTGATTTCAAACTACTTACCACACATTAGGGCCCCTAGAATGCCAGGGCAGTACAACTACCCCACAAGTGAGCCCATTTTGGAAAAAAGACACCCCAAGGTATTCCGTGAGGGGCATGGCGAGTTCCTAGAATTTTTTATTTTTTGTCACAAGTTAGCGGAAAATGATGATTTATTTTTTTTTTCTTACAAAGTCTCATATTCCACTAACTTGTGACAAAAAATAAAAACTTCCATGAACTCACTATGCCCATCACAAAATACCTGGGGGTGTCTTCTTTCAAAAATGGGGTCACTTGTGGGGTAGTTATACTGCCCTGGCATTCTAGGGGCCCTAATGTGTGGTAAGTAGTTTGAAATCAAAATCTGTAAAAATGGCCGGTGAAATCCGAAAGGTGCTCTTTGGAATGTGGGCCCCTTTGCCCACCTAGGCTGCAAAAAAGTGTCACACATCTGGTATTGCCGTACTCAGGAGAAGTTGGGCGATGTGTTTTGGGGTGTCATTTTACATATACCCATGCTGGGTGAGATAAATATCTCGGTCAAATGCCAACTTTGTATAAAAAAATGGGAAAAGTTGTCTTTTGCCAAGATATTTCTCTCACCCAGCATGGGTATATGTAAAAAGACACCCCAAAACACATTGCCCAACTTCTCCTGAGTACGGTGATACCAGATGTGTGACACTTTTTTGCAGCCTAGGTGGGCAAAGGGGCCCACATTCCAAAGAGCACCTTTCGGATTTCACCGGCCATTTTTTACAGATTTTGATTTCAAACCACTTCTCACACATTCGGGCCCCTAAAATGCCAGGGCAGTATAACTACCCCACAAGTGACCCCATTTTGGAAAGAAGACGCCCCAAGGTATTTCGTGATGGGCATAGTGAGTTCATGGAAGTTTTTATTTTTTGTCACAAGTTAGTGGAATATGAGACTTTGTAAAAAAAAAAAAAAAAATCATCATTTTCCGCTAACTTGTGACCAAAAATAAAAAATTCTAGGAACTCGCCATGCCCCTCACGGAATACCTTGGGGTGTCTTCTTTCCAAAATGGGGTCACTTGTGGGGTAGTTATACTGCCCTGGCATTCTAGGGGCCCTAATGTGTGGTAAGTAGGTAAATGACCTGTGAAATCCTAAAGGTGCTCTTTGGAATGTAGGCCCCTTTGCCCACCTAGGCTGAAAAAAAGTGTCACACATCTGGTATCGCCGTATTCAGGAGAAGTTGGGCAATGTGTTTTAGGGTGTCTTTTTACATATACTCATGCTGGGTGAGAGAAATATCTCGGCAAAAGACAACTTTTCCCATTTTTTATACAAAGTTGGCATTTCACCAAGATATTTATCTCACCCAGCATGGGTATATGTAAAATGACACCGCAAAACACAATGCCCAACTTCTCCTGAGTACGGCGATACCAGATGTGTGACACTTTTTTGCAGCCTAGATGCGCAAAGGGGCCCACATTCCTTTTATGAGGGCATTTTTAGACATTTGGATCCCAGACTTCTTCTCACGCTTTAGGGCCCCTAAAATGCCAGGGCAGTATAAATACCCCACATGTGACCCCATTTTGGAAAGAAGACACCCCAAGGTATTCAATGAGGGGCATGGCGAGTTCATAGAATTTTTTTGGCACAAGTTAGCGGAAATTGATTTATTTTATTTTTTTCTCACAGTCTCTCTTTCCGCTAACTTGGGACAAAAATTTCAATCTTTCATGGACTCAATATGCCCCTCACGGAATACCTTGGGGTGTCTTCTTTCCAAATGGGGTCACACGTGGGGTATTTATACTGCCCTGGCATTCTAGGGGTCCTAAAGCGTGAGAAGAAGTCTGGAATATAAATGTCTAAAATTTTTTACGCATTTGGATTCCGTGAGGGAGTTCATGTGAGATTTTATTTTTTGACACAAGTTAGTGGAATATGAGACTTTGTAAGAAAAAATAAATAAATTTCCGCTAACTTGGGCCCAAAAAAATGTCTGAATGGAGCCTTACAGGGGGGTGATCAATGAGAGGGGGGTGATCATGGACAGGGGGGTGATCAGGGAGTCTATATGGGGTGATCACCCCCCTGTCATTGATCACCCCCCTGTCATTGATCACCCCCCTATAAGGCTCCATTCAGATGTCCGTATGTGTTTTGCGGATCCGATCCATGTATCCGTGGATCCGTAAAAAACATACGGACATCTGAATGCAGCCTTACAGGGGGGTGATCAATGACAGGGGGGTGAAAAATGACAGGGGGGTGATCAGGGAGTCTATATGGGGTGATCACCCCCCTGTCATTGATCACCACCCTATAAGGCTCCATTCAGATGTCCATATGCGTTTTGCGGATCCGATCCATGTATCCGTGAATCCGTAAAAAACAAACGGACATCTGAATGCAGCCTTACAGGGGGGTGATCAATGACAGGGGGGTGAAAAATTACAGGGGGGTGATCAGGGAGTCTATATGGGGTGATCACCCCCCTATAAGGCTCAATTCAGATGTCCGTATGTGTTTTGCAGATCCGATCCATGTATCTGTGGATCCGTAAAAAACATACGGACATCTGAATGCAGCCTTACAGGGGGGGTGATCAATGACAGGGGGGTGATCAGGGAGTCTATATGGGGTGATCACCCCCCTGTCATTGATCACCCCCCTATAAGGCTCCATTCAGACGTCTGTATGTGTTTTGCGGATCCGATCCATGTATCCGTGGATCCGTAAAAAAACATACGGACATCTGAATGGAGCCTTACAGGGGGGTGATCAATGACAGGGGGGTGATCAGGGAGTCTATATGGGGTGATCAGGGGTGAATAAGGGGTTAATAAGTGACAGGGGGGGTGTAGTGTAGTGGTGTTTGGTGCTACATATTACTGAGCTACCTGTGTCCTCTGGTGGTCGATCCAAACAAAAGGGACCACCAGAGGACCAGGTAGCAGGTATATTAGACGCTGTTATCAAAACAGCGTCTAATATACCTGTTAGGGGTTAAAAAAATCACATCTCCAGCCTGCCAGCGAACGATCGCCGCTGGCAGGCTGGAGATCCACTCGCTTACCTTCCGATCCTGTGAACGCGCGCGCCTGTGTGCGCGCGTTCACAGGAAATCTCGTGTCTCGCGAGATGACGCATATATGCGTGACTGTGCGCAGGGCTGCCGCCTCCGGAACGCGATCCTGCGTTAGGCGGTCCGGAGGCGGTTAAATCCAATTTTCCTGTAACACAGCAAGGGTTAAGAGCCAAAGAAACCTCAATATTTATTACCTTGATTCTGAAGTTTACAGAAACACCCCACGTGTGGTCGTAACCTGCAGTATGGGCGCATGGCAGGGTGCAGACAGAAAGGAGCGGCATATTGTTAACAGAGGGCAGATTTTGCTGGAATGGTTTTCAGGTGCCATGTCAAATTTGAAGAGACCCTGAGGCACCCCTAGAAAGAAAACCTCAAAAAGTTACCCCATTTTGGAAACTACCCCGCTCAAGGAATAAATTTAGTGGTGAAGTGTATGCTTTGACCTAACAAGCGTTTCATAGAATTTAGAAACACATGGCTGTGAATATGAAAAATTAACTTTTATTTCCAATATTTTTTTTTTATTTTCACAAAGGGTAACAGGAGAAAATGCACCCCAAAATTTGTTTTACTGAATACGGCAACAACTCATACGTGGTCATAAACCGCTGTTTGGGGGCATGGCAGCATTCAGAAGGGTAAAAGCAGCATCAGGATTTACTAACCTGTAATTTGCTGAAATTAGTTTAGGGCGCATAACATTTGTATTTTTTCACCAATGTAGCTGTTTGGGGGCTTGTTTTTTGTGAGATGGGCTGTAGTTTTTATTGGTATCGTTTTGGGGTACATATGTCTTTTTGATAATTTTTTATGCTATTTTGTGTGGAGGTGAAGTGGTCAAAAATGACAATTCTGTCAGGTTTTTTATTTTTTTTTATTTATGGGGTTCCTCTTGTGGTAAATATTATCTGATTATTTTATTCTGAGGGTTGATACAGTTATGGCGATAACAAATTTATGTAGTTTTTTTAATGTTTTACTACTTTTTTTGCAATAAAATCACATTTGTGTTAAAAATAAATGATATTTTGCATCACCATATACTAAAGTCAATAACTTTTTAAATTTTTTCACCAACGTAGCTGTTTGGGGGCTTGTTTTTTGCGTGATGGGTAGGGTTGAGCGAACCCGAACTTTAGGATTTTTGGACCCCGGACCCGAACATTTCAGTAAAAGTTCGGGTTCGGTGTTCGGCTATTTTATTGCACTTTTTGAAAGGCTGCAGAGCAGCCAATCAACAAGCATTTAACTGTGTGCCCTTAGAAGCCATCACAGCTATGCCTACTAATGGCATGGCTGTAATTGGCCAATGCAGCATGTGACCCAGCCTCTATATAAGCTGGAGTCACGTAGCGCTGCACGTTACTCTGCTCTGATTAGTGTAGGTATAGGATGCTGCTGCTGTGAGGGAGAGAATAGGACAGAATCTTTTAATCAGAAGTGCTTGTTAACTCAGCGATCTACCTAGATTTTGTTTTGTGGGTGCCTTGCCCTGAGCCCAGTGACCCAGAAAAATAACTTTTATCCGTCTGTTAGTTAGGTGAGGCGGCGGCGGTGGCGGCCATTTTATGCAAGTTCTGTGCAACAGCACAGCATATGTGCATTTGTGACAGTCAAATAGAAGCTTGAACTACTGCAATTATATTCTGGGTTTAAAAAAATCACCCATTTTTGGCAAGACCCTACATCTTTGGCCTTTGCGGCAATAGTCAATGTGCAATTTAAGCTAGAAATACAGCAATCATTTTCTGGGTTTAAAAAAAACACCCTTTTTGGGCAAAATACTCAATTTTACAGCCCTTGCTGCATCTGTACGTGTGAAATTTGAGCGTTATATACTGCTGTCATATTCTGTTATTAAAAAAACTAAATTTTTGGGCAAAATACTTAATTTGCGGCCTTGTCTGTATCTGTCAGTGTGAGATACACGCTTTCGATACTGCTGTGCTATTCTGGTATTAAAAAAACACCTATTTAGGGCAAAAATCGTAATATGAGGAGAGCGTCAAATAAGGGACGTGGCCCCGGTCGTGGTGCTGCTGGTGGAGCTCCTGTTGCAGGGAGAGGACATGGTCGATCTGTGCCAGCTACACTCACAAGTGAAACACCTTCCTCAGGTGCGAGTAGGCGACAGAACCTTCAACGATATTTGGTCGGGCCTAATGCGGCTCTACGAATGGTGAGGCCAGAACAAGTACAGGCGATGGTAGATTGGGTTGCTGACAGTGCCTCCAGTTCCTTTACATTGTCTCCCACCCAGTCTCCTGCTGAAAGATCAGAGTTGGCACCTGCAGCCGATGTCCATGAGTCTTTCACCTCACCCCCTTGCAAATCAGCCAAGCAGTCTAAGCCCCAAGTCATGCAGCAGTCTCTTCTGCTTTTTGATGACTCTGCTAGCAGGGTCTCCCAGGGCCATCCACCTAGCCCTGCCCCAGAAGTGGAAGATATTTAGTGCACCGATGCCCAACCACTTATGTTTCAAGATGAGTACATGGGAGGACAACTGCAGCACGTCTCGGATGTGTGGCTTTTGAAAGTGTGCAGACAGACAAGGAGGGCAGGGGTGAAGACTGGGTGGAAGATGATGTGGAGGACGATGACGTCCTCGACCCCACATGGAATGAAGGTCATGCGAGTGACCTGTGTAGTTCGGAGGAAGAGGCGGTGGTCGCACAGAGCCACCAGCACAGCAGAAGAGGGAGCAGGGTGCAAAAGCGGAGCCGCCGTCCCCTAGACAGTACGCCTGCTACTGCCCACCGCAGCAAGGGACCGAGCACACCAAAGCCAGCTCCAAAGAGTTCCCTGGCGTGGCAGTTCTTCAGACAATGTGCTGACGACAAGACACGAGTGGTTTGCACGCTGTGCAATCAGAGCCTGAAGCGAGGCATAAATGTTCTCAACCTGAGCACAACCTGCCTGACCAGGCATCTAAGTGCAAAGCATGAGCTGCAGTCGAGTAGACACCTCAAAAACCAAGAAAGGTTTCTGGCTCCTCCTGCTTACTCTTCTGCTGCAGTCTCGGCCTCTTCATCCACCTCTGGAGTGACAGTTGCACCTGCCACTCCGCAAACAGAGGATCTACCAGCAACACCACCACCTGAGTCACCAAGCATCTCCACAATGTCCCACGGAAGCGTTCAGCTCTCCATCTCCCAAACACTGGAGCGGAAAAGGAAGTACCCCTCTACCCACCCGCGATCCCTGGCCTGAATGCCAGCATTTCAAAATTACTGTCCTTTGAAATGCTGTCATTCCGTCTGGTGGAGACGGAGAGTTTTAAAAGCATTATGGCGGTGGCTGTCCCACAGTACGTCGTGCCCAGCCGCCACTACTACTTTCCAGGCGTGCCATCCCTTCCCTGCAAAACCAAGTGGGGGCCAAAATCAGGTGTGCACTGCACAACGCCATCCATGGCAAGGTCCACCTAACTACGGATACGTGGACCAGTAAGCACGGTCAGGGACGTTATATCTCCATAACAGCACACTGGGTAAATGCAGTGGCGGCTGGGGCTGAGGCGGATAGCAGTTTGGCGCATGTCCTTCTACCACCGAGGATTGCAGGGCGCTTCAGTTTGCCATTTGTTGCTTCCTCCTCCTACTCTGCTTCCTCATCCTCTACCACCTCCTCATCCGGTCAGCGTAACACCTTCACCATCAACTTTAGCACAGCCAGGGGTAAAGGACAGCAGGCAGTTTTAAAACTTATCTGTTTGGGGGACAAACCCCACACCGCGCAGGAGCTGTGGACGGGCCTTGAACTACAGACTGATGAGTGGTTGGTGCCAGTGTGCCTCAAGCCCGGCGTGGTGGTTTGTGATAATGGGCGAAATCTCGTAGCAGCTCTGGGACTAGCCGGTTTGACGCACATCCCTTGCCTGGCGCATGCGCTGAATTTGGTGGTGCAGAGGTTCCGTAAAGATTACCCCGATATGTCAGAGCTGCTGCATAAAGTGCGTGTCGTCTGTGCGCGCTTTCGGCATTCTCACCATGCTGCTGCTCGCCTGCAGCGTAACTTCGGCCTTCCCGCTCACCGCCTAATGCGAGACCTATGTTCCTTGTTGCGCTGTTTCGAGTACTCCACCAACATGGCCAGGGCCGATAACGCCGTTCTTAGCTTTACTATCCCACTTCTATGCCTCCTTGAAAAAACGCTGCTGGTGATGATGGAAGAGGATGTGGCACAGGAGGAGGAGGAGGAAGAGGGATCATTTCATAGGGTTCCCGGCCAATCATTCACAAGTGGCTCCGAGGGTGGGTCCCTGCACAAACGCAATGAACACAATTGTCCAGCCAGGGCACAGTTCTGGAGGATAACGAGGTGGAGGATGAGGAGAGGATGAACGGTGTTCACAGCAGGGTGGCACCCAAACCAGCTCATGGCCATCACTGGTGCATGGCTGGGGGGATACAGAGGACACAGACGATACACCTCCCACAGAGGACAGCTTTTCGTTGCCTCTGGGCAGCCTGGCACACATGAGCGATTACATGCTGCAGTGTCTCCGCAACGACCGCAGAGTTGCCCACATTCTAACTTGTGCTGATTACTGATTACAACCAGCACCACCAGCTGATATGGAACATCTTAGCAGGAGGCAACATTTCAGCAACATGGTGGAGCAGTATGTGTGCACACGCTTACACGTACTGAATGACGGGTCTGCCCCCTTCAACTTCTGGGTCTCCAAATTGGGCACATGGCCTGAGCTTGCCCTTTACGCGGTGCTGGCCTGCCCTGCAGCCAGTGTATTGTCTGAACATTTGTTTAGCACGGCAGGGGGCTTTATCACAGACAAGCGCAGCCGCCTGTTCACAGCCAATGTGGACAAGCTCACGTTCATTAAAATGAACCATGCATGGATCCCACAGGACTAGTCCGTACCTTGTGCAGAATAGACATGTATACCGACCTTAACCAACCATTGTTATGCTACAGCGCAATTGCTCATTGTTGTATTTTGGATATTTCACACTCTTTTGGAGTGTACCCTAATAAAAAAATAATTAAAATAATTAAAACTAAAAACCAGTGTTGGCTACCTCGTCCTCCTACACTGCCGCTTCCACCTACACCGCTACGTCCACCGACTCCTCAAACTCCTACTCCATATGGACCTCCACCTCATAAATCAAGTTTGTTAGTTTTTTTTTTTATTTGTACGTATTTTATTTTATGTCATTTCACTAATTTGTCTGTTACATATTCGGGTGAAATTCACCACTTTTTGGGTGTGATATACCCCGGCTGTACCTAGTAGACAGGTAAAAACATTTCACTAATTTGTCTGTTACATTCTCGGGTGACATTTGACCATTTTTGTCGTAATTAAACCCCTGCTCTGCATAGGTGATAGGGACATAAATTTCAAAAAATCGTCTGTTACAAGGTGACATTTTACCAATTTTGCCGTATACAAACCCCTGCTCTGTATAGGTGACAGGGAATTCAATTTCAAAAATTCTTCTTTAATTTATGCGCGCCCCCTCCTTTCATTCAATGCTTAAACTTTAACAACTTGTCCCACATTTGCGCTTCAATAATTTGTCCCACTTTTCCGCTCGATCATATTTAATTTAAAAAAATTTACCTCCCTTGGATGTGGTCTCTCTTTCTCACGCTCCCTCTCCGGCGTGGAACCCTGATTCGCCGATAACCATGATCAACATGGTAGACTCAGAAAAGAACATCGAAAGTTGATAGAGAAGATATCCAAATGGATGGTGGACGTCACAGGGACGTGCGATCAGGAAGAAGTTATCTAGAGTCAACAAAGCGGCAGCAGGGCCTCTCCTGTGTAACGTTTCCAAATCCTAAATACCCCAGTGACATTCCCTATAATTTTTTATTAATCATTCCAATAACAGGGCATCTTAAGAGTCCTGTATTGTTATTTATCGTCACTACCTCCCCAAGTCGGGAGTGGGTAATTGCCGCGCGCCCCCTCCTTAACTTGGATTCTTCAGTTTTAATAACTTTTCCCACATTTCCGCTCGATCACAATTAAATTTCATCCATTGATCTCCCTTGGATGTGGTCTCTCTTTCTCACGCTCCCTCTCCGGTGTGCAACCCTGATTCGCCGCTAACCGTGATCAACATGGTAGGCGCAGAAAAGAACATTGAAAGTTGAGCAGATATCCAATTGGATCGTGAACATCACGGGGACGTGCGACATGGTGAGGCAGTATGTGTGCACACGCCTACACGAACTGACTGATGGGTCTGCCCCCTGCAACTTCTCGGTCTCCAAATTGGGCACATGGCCTGAGCTTGCCCTTTACGCCTTGGAGGTGCTGGCCTGCCCTGCAGCTAGTGTATTGTCTGAACATTTGTTTAGCACGGCTGGAGGGGGTTATCACAGGTTATATTTCCCAATGTTTTGGGGTGTACCCTAATTAACAAAATTAAAAAATAAAATTAAAACAAAAAACCAGTGTAGGCTACCTCCTCCACCGCCGCTTCCACCTACACCGCCACATCCACCGCCTTCTCAACCTCCTACTTCATATGGACCTCGTCCTCCTAGATCAAGATTATTTTTTATTTTTACGTATTTTATGTTATTTAAAGTCATTTCCCTATCCACTTGCCATGCTCTTAACCACATTTTGATGCCATTTGCAGCCCTCTAACCCTTTCCATTTTAACATTTTTAGAGCCATTTTAGTGCTCAAAAGTTCGGGTCCCCGATGTGTGGTGACAAAAACAGCAATTCTGTTTTTGTTTTTTTTATACATTATTTTTTTTAAGGCCTTTTCCGTGCAGGATTAGTAATATGATACTTTTATAGATCAGGTCGTTACGGATGTGGCGATACAAAATTTGTGTAGTTTTTTATTTATTTAATTTTTTTATGACATAAATGAACGGATATAAGAAAAGACAATTTTTATTTTATTCTTATTACATTTTAAAAATTTTATCTTTTTTTATTTTATTTATTAAGACCCATCTGGATCTTGAACATCCAGTGGGCCTGATGGCTTTACAGTGCATTGCAATAGTCATCTATTGCAATGCACTGTATAGTCAGTGCTACACTTACACTAAGGCTGATCAGACCCTCAGGGTCCGATCAGGTTTAGGTACATGGCAGCCCAGACGCCATTGTAAGGTGTCCGGTTGCTATGGCAACCATCGGGCTGCTGCCATCGCCGCAGCGGCGGCCCGATGCAAGTGAGGGGTAGCTCCCTCCCTCTCAACCCCATGGATGCCGCGGGTGGCTGCTGATCGCGGCATCTATGGGGTTAGATCGGCTCAGATCGTTGTTAGAACTGATTTCGGCCGTTGCAGCAGAGTTTCAGCTGTAAGTTACAGCTTAAACTCTCTCCTGATGGCAGCGACTCCTTTCCTGAGCCGCTGCCATCAATGCCGGCAGCACAAAGAGGAGCGGTGGGGGCATCTGGAGGACATTGGACATATTTTGGGGCATATGGGGGGGGGCAGCACATGGATGAGGGGCACGGCACACAGGGGGTCTTGCCTGATTTGAGGATGTGATCTCCATCGTGGAGATCAAATCCTGAAACCGGCATTTTCTCAAGGAAGCGCTCCGATTGGTTAGTCTGCAGAGACTAACCAGTCAGAGCGATCGCTGGCAAGGGACCACTCTCTTTGGGGAGAGCGGAGACTCCGGGGCTGTGACACTATATAGTGTGACAGCCCCGGTAAGCAGATTGGATGAGAGTGTACGTCCAAATGCGTGAAAGGGTTAACAGTGATAAGCAGGATAATCTAGTGGTGATAGATAATCAGTTCTCACCTCTCCTGTGTTCTCCGCTGTCCTTATACTAGGTACAGTATCTTCATGCCTGCAGTAATCCCAAAACTTTTAGATAGAACATGAAGACGGCATTAAAGGCCTTATTCAGGAACAAGTAACTTTTTACATGCTACCCTTATCTTTTTGTTATGTGTGCCAGCTCCTGTGTGTCCATCTTCCTGTAAATGTTGTTTGCTCCCTTGCCGGAACAGGCATGGTCACCTGCTTTACTGCAGCCAATGACTGGCTTTAGTGGTGATGTGTCTCTTGTGGACATGTTACCCCTGAATCCAGTCATTGGCTGCAGCAGAGCAGATAATTATGCCCATTCCGAGGAGGTAAATAAGCCACGGACCGATAGAACTTTGGCTTACTGTCTTCACAGCCCTGGGGCGTCCAGCAAGGGCAACAAGTGCACAAACAATGTAATGTTATATACACACAATGTAATGTTAGGGATGGTATATAAGGGCTACTCTCCCTGCATTGTAAACTGGTTGGAATAATGAAGCAATCAGATCGGATTTATACAGGAGACCTGCAGATATTTGGCTCAGATAACTCCTGCTGTCCGGTCATTTTTGGTCATCATTCTAATTACTGATTTTTCAGGTCATATAAAACCTTCCACACGACTTCTCCATCCGTCTGATGACTTCTACAATATTTCTTTCACAGCTTGTGAATCCGGGTGAAGATCTGAACAATATTAATCCTACAGAGACATATGTGAGGGGTGATGAGCAGAGTACAGAGGACATTCCTGCAGATAACCGCCCAGGTGAGTAGTGACCACTAAGTAAAGCAGAGAGGTCTCTAAGATTCTGCTTCTACAAATAAAAAATATAGATATATTGTGCAATGTGGGAATAATGATATTACTATTATTATTTATATTGATAAGTGTACAGGTGAAACTCGAAAAATTTGAATATCGTGCAAAAGTCCATTTATTTCAGTAATGCAAATTAAAAGGAATTGCATTAATGCAGCTTAAAATTGGAATTTTGTGAAAAGGCTCAAAGTGTCACACTCTAGTCAGCTAATTACTCCATATTCCCTGAGCAAAGGGTACCTCAAAATTGTGACTTTGGGGTTTCATAAGCTATAAGCCATAATCATCCAAATTTTAACAAATAAAGGCTTGAAATATCTCGCTTTGCATGTAATGAGTCTATCTCATGTGTTAGTTTCACCTTTTACGTTGCATTACTGAAATAAATGAACTTTGTACGATATTCTAATTATTCGAGTTTCACCTGTATATGAAAGTATAAAGGAACAAACATAAATCTCACATACGGAGAGACTTGTACACAGTAACAATTACTAATAATTACTACTAATAATAAAGTTACTCCCAAGACCATTTGGTAACTAAACCACAAATTCCTATCCCTCTACAGTACAGTGTAGTTACTATACAGAGGTCTTCTCATGTCTCTCCAGTCCCGGTCTTTGCTCTGGCCCCTCCAGGTTTCCTCTTCTGTAGCACTTTTCTCTTCTCCTTCTCTCTTCTGCCTCTTCGCTTCTTCCTTCCTTCCTTTCTAACAGCCAGTCCGAGCATTGTCTAGAATATGGCTTGGACACATCTTTTTGGTTGTTCCTTATGGTTTTCTAGCAATTTCCAGTGAACTCTTGCAGACTGATAGAAGCAGCTGGAATGTTGGGATTTTCCAGCACTTTCCTGCCCACTAGCCATGTACCACCTACTGGACAATTGTCAGCCATTCTTTAGATAATTGACAGCTACACTACCTTTGATGCTAATGGCCCGTTGTCCGGATAGACAGGACTCGCTCACACTGGCTTTGAGAGGACAAGTATAGGCTCTAATTACCAGGAAGTTGCTGAGAACAGGATACCAATACAATATATGGCTTACATCATTCTCCTAAAAATTCTTAAAAATCTGTATTAATGTGTATTTCTTACACGTGCATAAATAAATTCACCTACACGCCTTGACATGCTATCAATGGGGTTATTAACCCCTTAGTGACCACCCATACGCCTTTTTACGGCGGTCACTAAGACTCCTTAGGCTAAGCCACCGCTTTTTTATGGTGGCCCCGTGCAGCGGGGAGCGGGGTCCCGGCTCTCACATGAGAGCCGCGGCCTTGCTCTAACAGCTCGGACTGGCAGGAGTGCTGATCTGGGCTGTTTAACTCTTTACATGCCGCGGGAAGTGGACTGCCTCTGTCTGCCATCGGCAGCCCGTAAATGCGATCGCGGGGTGCCGATGTGCGTGAAGACTGAGACTGGGGTCTCGTGTAGGCCCCAGACTAGCCTTGAGTAATTTCCTCTCTGGCACAGCCTGCTGGGCAGTGTCAGAAAATTTTCTGACACTGACATTAAAATGCAGTGCACTATATGGATAATGCATTGCATTTTAAAATCAATCAAAAAGCTGTCTGTTATAGTTCCCTTGTGGGACTATTAAGTGGTAAAAAAAGTAATAAACTAATTTATTCAATAAAAAAATCCCATTAAAAAATTACGTTTTTTTTTTCTATTGAAAATACGCTTTTCAATGAAAAAAATTGCAAAATAAAAAAATACCCAATATGTTTGGTATGGCGGCGTCCGTAATGACCCAGACTACATAAATATCACATAAACTATACCCTACGGTGAACGCTGTAAAAAAAGACAGAATTGCTCATTTATTCTTAGTTGCTACCGAAAATGCAAGCAATCAAAAAGCGCCATTTACTCCAAAATAATACCAATAAAAAAAACAAGTGGTCCCGCAAAACTGAAGCCCTCACACAACTCTATAGAAAGAAAAATAAAAAAGTTATGGGTCTTGGAAAGCGGCAATGCAAAAACATTTAAAAAAAAAAAAGAAAAAAAAAGAAGGGGGTTTTATTACAAAAAGGTAGTAAAACGTAAAAAAACTATGTGTAATTGGTATCACTGTAATCGTACTGACCCAGAGAATAAAGATATGTTCTTTATACCGAAAAATGATGATGATGATGAAAAACGCTTGGTCACTAAGGGGTTAATGATTGTCTGTTCTGCCATGCTGAATGCATTTGGGCGAGCAAATCATCAAGATCTGCAGTTTATATCTAAAGGTGCATTTACACCAACAGATTATCTGACAGATTTTATGACCAATCATTGGTCAGATGGCCGTTGGTATCTGGTGGGACCTTCCATCGCCCTTTTGTATCAGTATAAATGGTGTCAGTGTGCAGTATAATAAATCTTTTACATTAATTACAAGTAATACTGGATCACATATTATTTAACATTCCCTAATTGACTCTTCTGATTGATTCATCAGAATTACACCTGAAATTTATTTCAAGAAATAGTTAATCTGTAGTGATAGAATTTTCATTATCATTGGATGGTGTTTATATATGAATCGCAGGCACTTAATATTAATCCACGAAAAAAAGGAAGATTTTATGGAGCGTGCCATCCAGTTTGTTTACTTGAGAGTGACAGGACTGTGCTTCCTACTGTCCATTCTACTCTCCTCCCTCCGAGTCCAGCTGCTGTATCTGTCATCCATTATAGCCCAGGTCTCATTCCCCGGCCTGCACTCTCCCCAGCAGTAGGTGTAATACAGTGATGTCATTGTACCTCCTGGGCTGAGAGGGAGAGCGCACAGACCTGAGATAATCCCCCGGCCTGTGCGCTCTCCTCAGCTCAGCGGGAGAGATGACGTCATCACATCACGTCTGCTGCTGGGAAGAGCATGATGTGCTCGGTATTACTTTATTAGTTTTATTCAAAGTACAGGAGCTTCACTGATGTAAAGGGGGCACTAATCGACAGTACTACTGTAGAAGGGGACACAAAGGGGGCATAGCTGTGGGGCCACTAAGGAGAAGCATTATTGTAAGGGCATAACTAATGTGTGGGGGCATAACTACTGTTTGGAGACATCAAGGGGGCATTCTCCTGAGGAGACTAAACGGGAATTCTACTGTGAAAGGGACTCTTAGGGTAGATAACTATGGTGTGGGGAACTAAGGGGACATTCAACGCCTCTTGTCCAGCGCTACAAAATGTTTTATTCATATGTATTTAAAATGACTGATTGGGTGGAGGTTGGAGGGAATTTGTTCAAGGTGCGGCCCAACCTGGCCTAGTTATACCCCTCGGTCTACTATTAGATCGTGATCTTTTTGGCCACCACTGTTTTAGTCAGTTTATTCTTGTATTTTGTGCTATACCTTTCTGTGGATTTTTTTATACTTTAAATGTAATAAAATTTCATTGAAATATTTTGGTATATTATTCATCAATAATAAAATGTATTTTGTTCTTGGCAGGTGACTGTACCAGGAACTTAGAGATACATCTGGTATCTTCACATTTTGAAGTAGATGATCATGGTATCATACAAGATATATATGAAGAGCATGCCAATATCCAAGATATACCCTCATCCAATCACAGCAAAAATGCATCATTTGAATCTTTTAAATCGGTCCGATCTTGTGATTCATCACAGACTGTAACACAGAATAAAAGTCACAGAAGAGGTGCTAAACATCAAACAGCTCACGTAAAAGAGAAGCTAGTTTCATGTTCAGAATGTGGAAAATGTTTTAGATTTAAATCAGAATTAGTGAGACATCAGAGAATTCACACAGAGGAGAAGCTGTATTCATGTTCAGAATGTGGGAAATGTTTTAAGTATAAACAAGGTGTTGAGGTACATCAGAGACTTCACGCAGAGAAGCCATTTTCATGTTCAGAATGTGGGAAATGTTTTAACAATAATTCATATCTTGTTGTACATCAGAGAATTCACAGAGGAGAGAAGCCATTTTTATGTTCAGAATGTGGGAAATGCTTTAACAAGAATTCACATCTTGTTGTACATCAGATAGTTCACACAGAAGAGAAGCCATTTTCATGCTCAGAATGTAGTAAATGTTTTAAGTATAAACAAGCTCTTGTTATACATCAGAGAATTCACACAGGAGAGAAGCCATTTTCATGTTCAGAATGTGGGAAATGTTTTCAGGATAAATCGGCTCTTAATAGACATCAGAGAGCTCACACAGGAGAGAAGCCATTTTCATGTTCAGAATGTGGGAAATGTTTTAACCAGAAATCAGTTCTTGTTCGACATAAAAAAACTCATAGAGAGAAGCCATCTCCATGCTTAGCCCTTTAGTGCCCTCCCTTATGTGTTTTTATGGTAGTCCGTGTCACTAACTGGCATTATTCATTCAGACACTTCTTTTTACAGAGAGATAATACAGAACTTTGCTTTGAGTTACCAGAGGTGTCTGAGGGCTTGAAATGATGATTGGGACCGCTGTGAGAGCTCCCCAAACACGTATTGTCTCCTGTATTGAATGAATACCGGTCATCAAAGGACATATCCGGTTAAAAGCTAAAGTATATACTGTATATATATCCCCTCTAAACAAAAATGTTTGAGAGAAAATAAAAAAAAACCTATGGGGCCTGATATAAAAAGATAACTATCTACCTATTTACAGTATTTGTAAAATTAGAAACGTCAAATATGAGCTTGTCAAGAAACCGTCAGCTCTTACTGGGTTTCATCAGTGATGTGCAAGTTCTCCCAACAAATGACCATGAGTAGATCAGGGAATAGGACGGCACTCCTCCACAAACATAAAGGGAACCTTTTTCTCCCTCCTATGGCGATGACCCAGCAGCTTACACCAGACTTCGGCGGTGCTCAGTCTTGGTTCAGTCCAAAAAACTTGCAAATATGAAGATAAGAGACAGCACTCACTAGTTCAGTTCGATTCTCTCTTTATTGCTTCACACAAGCATAAAACATGTAAGAAGGCGGTAGGGGAGCAGGATGCCACACAGGCACCATGAGGCGACGGCCGTTTTGCGTAAGACACGCTTCCTCGGGCCTCCTAATGTGGTGACGTCAATGCGTCACCTTTATGCACCAACGCCGACATTACAGACATGCTCACAGGCAGCACTAACGGTAACATATCAATTATATAAAAACAAATCATAAAATTGTGGCAGTGGAGGGAAATCAATTGGTTACCAGGGGTTACAGAAAACCCACAGCAACCAATTCCTTGTTACATTATGATAGTTTCCACCCCCAGAGTATGAAATCAGCAGTGCTTTATGGCCAATGCATAAGGCCTAGGAGAATTAACAGCCGGGAAGAGGACTTTAGGTCCCAGGCTATTGATCTAACAAAACTTCTAATAAAAAGAGGTTATCCACTGAGAAATCTCCACCAAGCAATGTTAAAGAGGACCTTTCATTACAATTAAAAATCTAAACTAAGTATGCTGACATGGAGAGCGGCGCCCAGGGATCTCCCTGCACTTACTATTATCCCTGGGCGCCGCTCCGTTCTCTCCGGTATCTTCAGATTTTCAGCTCAACTGGGAGGAGCCTTCTCTTGTTCTCCTGGGCGTCTCAGGCTATGAGCTGAGCGCTGCGATTGGCCAGCGCTACAGCCTGGGAGAAGGAGACACCCAGGAGAACAAGAGCAGACTCCTCCCGGTTGAGCCGAAAATCTGAAGATACCGGAGCCTATACCGGGAGAACGGAGCGGCGCCCAGGGATAATAGTAAGTGCAGGGAGATCCCTGGGCTGCGCGCTCCATGTCTGTATACTTAGTTTAGATTTTTTATCGTAATGAAAGGTCCTCTTCAAAGGCTTCACAATTCACACGGGACGATTTACTGTCAGGTAAAAAAAACTCCTAAAAAAGATAAAAGAAACAAGACACCACATACAGGTCCTTCTAAAAAAATTAGCATATTGTGATAAAGTTCATTATTTTCTGTAATGTACTGATAAACATTAGACTTTCATATATTTTAGATCATTACACACAACTGAAGTAGTTCAAGCCTTTTCTTGTTTTAATATTGATGATTTTGGCATACAGCTCATGAAAACCCAAAATTCCTATCTCCAAAAAATAGCATATTTCATCCGACCAATAAAAGAAAAGTGTTTTTAATACAAAAAAAGTCAACCTTCAAATAATTAAGTTCAGTTATGCACTCAATACTTGGTCAGGAATCCTTTTGCAGAAATGACTGCTTCAATGCGGCGTGGCATGGAGGCAATCAGCCTGTGGCACTGCTGAGGTGTTATGGAGGCCCAGGATGCTTCGATAGCGGCCTTAAGCTCATCCAGAGTGTTGGGTCTTGCGTCTCTCAACTTTCTCTTCCCAATATCCCACAGATTCTCTATGGGGTTCAGGTCAGGAGAGTTGGCAGGCCAATTGAGCACAGTAATACCATGGTCAGTAAACCATTTAACAGTGGTTTTGGCACTGTGAGCAGGTGCCAGGTCGTGCTGAAAAATGAAATCTTCATCTCCATAAAGCTTTTCAGCAGATGGAAGCATGAAGTGCTCCAAAATCTCCTGATAGCTAGCTGCATTGTCCCTGCCCTTGATAAAACACAGTGGACCAACACCAGCAGCTGACATGGCACCCCAGACCATCACTGACTGTGGGTACTTGACACTGGACTTTTGGCATTTCCCTCTCCCCAGTCTTCCTCCAGACTCAGTCCACTGCTTCCGCAGGTCCCCCAAGGTCTGGAATCGGTCCTTCTCCACAATCTTCCTCAGGGTCCGGTCACCTCTTCTCGTTGTGCAGCGTTTTCTGCCACACTTTTTCCTTCCCAGAGACTTCCCACTGAGGTGCCTTGATACAGAACTCTGGGAACAGCCTATTCGTTCAGAAATTTCTTTCTGTGTCTTACCCTCTTGCTTGAGGGTGTCAATGATGGCCTTCTGGACAGCAGTCAGGTCGGCAGTCTTACCCATGATTGTGGTTTTGAGTAATGAACCAGGCTGGGAGTTTTTAAAAGCCTCAGGAATCTTTTGCAGGTGTTTAGAGTTAATTAGTTGATTCAGATGATTAGGTTAATAGCTCGTTTAGAGAACCTTTTCATGATATGCTAATTTTTGGAGATAGGAATTTTGGGTTTTCAGGAGCTGTATGCCAAAATCATCAATATTAAAACAAGAAAAGGCTTGAACTACTTCAGTTGTGTGTAATGAATCTAAAATATATGAAAGTCTAATGTTTATCAGTATATTACAGAAAATAATTAACTTTATCACAATATGCAAATTTTTTTTAGAAGGACCTGTGGATTTATGTTCTCATTCTAATACAGTCCTATGGTGGATGCCATTCGTAAAACTATATACCACAACTAGGACATACTGAGTAAGGATGAGTCCTTAAAGGGCCTAGCACAGAACAAACCTATAGTTGCATTTAGGCGCAGCCATACCTTGAAAGATAGGTTGGTTAGAAGTAGATATTCAGAATGGAGGCCAGATACATGGCTCAAAGAATATGTACCTAAGGGCAACCGTAAACGTGGGAACTGTTCATTTTCTAAGCATAATCCTGTGCATAAGATAGTATGTTTTGGAGGTCTGCAACACAGGGTTGACCACCTCATCAGGTGTAGAAGTAGGTTTTTTGTTTACCTGATAATGTGCCCCTGTGGTCGCTTCTATATTGGCAAAAATATTAGACCTTTATTTGAAAGAATAAGAGAGCACTTTAATTCTGTAACATCTGGTAAAGGATGTCCACGGCTGATTAAACATGTCAGAGAGATGCATGGAAGCGACCCCGGGGTTTTAACATTCTCTGGTCTAGAAGAAGTACCCTTTCTACCATCAGGGGGTGATGGACATATTCAATTACTGCGAAAAGAGGCTAGTTGGATTATCAAAGCCAATGCCATGGGCCCCCTAGGTCTGAATGACAGAAACGATTTAAGCATTTTGTTATAGGTATCTGTGTAGTATTATACAGTGCTCCAGACTAAAAACAATATCAAGGAGCCATTGGCTCCTAACCTGAAAAATTTAGGAGCCAAATGAAATTTGGAGTCGTCAAATATAAAATACATATTATATAGCTGGGATGCTAAGGAGCATGGGGTTTTCTAAGCTACAGCCCACGCAGTTTCCCACCTATCTCTAGAACAGGGCCCCCAAAATTAAGAAGAGAGCACCACGCATGCGCTTTCGGCTATTTCCAGAACTCCCATAGAAGTGAATGGACAGTGAACTACGCAAGCATGATCACCTCTCCATTCACCTCTATGGAAGTTGCATGAAGTTTTGGCACTCCCATAAAAGTCAATAGAGGGTGGGTTCGCATACATTGTGCGCCCTCGTTCACTTTGGGGGCCGTACCTTTCTGACACTGGTGGCATATCCTATGCCACCAAAGTGCGAGATAGGCCAACATCTTTTAAAGGGTACACCTAAAGGGTTAACAAAGTTTGTAAAATCAGTTTTGAATACCTTGAGGGGTGTAGTTTCTTAGATGGGGTCACTTTTATGGAGTTTCTACTCTAGGGGTGCATCAGGGGGGCTTCAAATGGGACATGGTGTCAAAAAACCAGTCCAGCAAAATCTGGCTTCCAAAAACCATACGGCGCACCTTTCCCTCTACGCCCTACTGTGTGGCCGTACAGTAGTTTACGGCCACATATGGGGTGTTTCTGTAAACGGCAGAGTCAGGGCAATAGAGATACAGTCTTGTTTGGCTGTTAACCCTTGCTTTGTTAGTGGAAAAAATAAGTTAAAATGGAAAATTAGGCAAAAAAATGAAATTCTCAAATTTCATCCCCATTTGCCAATAACTCTTGTGCAACACCTAAAGGGTTAACGAAGTTTGTAAAATCAGTTTTGAATACCTTGAGGGGTGTAGTTTATAGAATGGGGTCATTTTTGGGCGGTTTCTATTATGTAAGCCTCTAAAGTGACTTCAGACCTGTAGTGGTCCCTAAAAATTTGGTTTTTGTAAATTTCTTAAAAATTTCAAGATTTTCTTCTAAACTTCTAAGCCTTGCAACATCCCCAAAAAATAAAATATCATTCCCAAAATGCTACAAACATGAAGTAGACATATGGGGAATGTAAAGTCATCACAATTTTGGGGGTATTACTATGTATTACAGAAGTAAAGTAACTGAAACTTTGAAATTTGCTAATTTTTCTAACTTTTTGGTAAATATGGTATTTTTTATGCAAAAAAATTAACTTTTTTGACCCAATTTTAGCAGTGTCATGAAGTACAATATGTGATGAAAAAACAATTTCAGAACGGCCTGCATAAGTCAAAGCGTTTTAAAGTTATCAGCACTTAAAGTGACACTGGTCAGATTTGCAAAAAATGGCCAAGTCCTTAAGGTGAAATAGGGCTGAGTCCTTAAGGGGTTAAAGAGTTGGTTAGCCATCATTGGCTTCTTTTTATTTTGTAAGTCTAGCTCAGCTCCCTTTACTATGGCCACTAGGTCAGGGAACTGGCAGGTCCACCAATAAGGGCGAGCCTTTTTTACAGCATCCTGTATGGGTGCTTGTAATCCAGACATAAGTGTATGCATTAATAGTCTTATGTCCTTACGTTCTCCTGTCTCATACCCATAGTCAAGCCAGAGCTGTTCGAAAGCTGTGGCGTAGTCAGCTACAGTCTGCTTAGAGTCTTGTGTTTGCAAGACATTATTGATTCCGCTACCACGGACCACAACGGAATTCGGAATCCATATCGGGATTCTCCGCTAACCGGAAGCCGAACTTTAGACGCCGAACTTAAAACAGAAGTTCGCTCAACACTAATCATAAAGGTATCAGTCTGATTGTCCTGTTGCTCTTTTACCCAGGGTTTGAAAGCCATGATAAATTCCTGGCCCGATTTGGTCTGTGGCCTTATCTATAGGGACAGCACCAGGGGCCTTTGCCAACATTTGATTCTTACCTCCCCTCCTTTTGTCTCCAGATCCGCCCAAGTGGCTTTATATGCGGTCTGGATACTTTCCAATTTACGAAGGAAAGTACTGGGGACAGTAAGGGGGTCTGACAAAGTGTTACACATGGCCAGCAACTCATTAGGAGTCCATGGCCGATAAACATTATAACATGTGTTTCCACTTGCCCAGCTCTGGGGAGGGTCTTATTGACCAATGGGTATAAACCCACACGGGGGTGTGGCTTGGGACCCCCACAGGCTGAGCATCTCTCTCTCGAGTCTGAGTTTTGTTGTCCACACCTAGGACATGCCCACCCCTTCGGACCATTATATGGAGGTGGTGCTGTTGGAGAGCGAGATTTTTGTGGGTTATGGGGGACAATAGACCGTACTTCATGAGGGATGGTTAATTCTTTTGTTGGCAATTTAATCACATCCCATATTTCATACACGGTCCCTTTGTCAGTGTCTTTTGCATTATGGGCATTTGCTCTGGTAGAAAGGCTTGCAGACGCAGTATAGAAGCAACGACAATGTCTTTAACTTAAAACAGTTTAGTGTTTATTCACAAATAAAAATAAGCAAAACAAAAAGTCAGTTTCAAGGAAAACAGTCACCTTGAGTCTGGTGTTTGTTCACACCATGCAGCAATGTAGAAGTCCTGGGACATAGCAGAAACCATCTGCTCTCACACCAACAAGGTAGCAGGCCTTTACCCAGGCCCAAACTCCCAGGTCCCAACACAGAGACTGACAGTGCTTCACTGTCAGAGAAGAGTAAATTCCTCCCACCTGACAGTGCTGCCTGTTTTATAGCCCAACCCAAGACCCGGCCTGGAACGTGGGGAGAAGCCACCCACCCTGCACTTTGGCTGCTCCCAGTAAGAGCCGGCCCAGATCGGCTTTACAGCCATACTAAATAGCAAAACCATGTCAGCCAGCACTAGCTGCCGCTGACACATGAAATTACCGGCTCTTACCTCACCGAGGCCAGGAATCTTTGACCCTTGCGCCTTCCTACATACCTCCCCCCTTTGTTCAACCCTGAGGGGGTGAACACTTGCCAGACAGTGTACCCGGGACAGGGCATCAACGTTTCCCTGTAAGCGGCCTGCCCTGTGTTCCACTGAGAACTTGAAGTTCCATAACGACAAGAACCATCTGGTGACCAGAGCATTCTCTTTGGCCTGGCTCATCCACTTAAGAGGGGAGTGGTCGGTCACCAGACAGAACTTTCTCTCCAACAGATAATAGCGGAGAGACTTGAGTACCCATTTGATGGCCAGGCACTCTCTCTCCACTATACTATACCTAGTCTCGGCTGGGGTAACCTTTCGGCTCAGGAAAACAGGATGTTCCTCCCCATTGATGTCCTGAGAGAGTACTGCTCTAAGGCCTACTTCAGAGGCATCGGTCTGTACCACAAACTCCCTCTTGAAGTCAGGTGTAACCAATACCAGGGACCCACACAGGGCAGACTTCAAAGCGGAAAAAGCCTTTTGTGCCTGTTCATTCCACTGAACTGTCACTGACTTGCGTCCCTTCAAAAGGCCTGTCAATGGTGCGGCGACTGAAGCAAAATTGGGGACAAACCTCATATAGTACCCCACCATACCCAGGAATTACTTTACTTGCCAAGTAGTGACAGGTCGGGGCCAATTCCTAATTGCCTCTATTTTGTTCACCTGAGGTTTGATAATTCCGAGCCCAATTACATACCCCAGGTACTTTGTCTCTTCTAACCCTATCGCGTACTTTTTTGGGTTAGCGGTTAAGCCAGCCTTCCGAAGGGAGTCCACTACAGCCTGTACTTTAGGTAGGTTACTTTCCCAGTCAGTGCTGTGGATAACGATATTGTCCAGGTACGCCGAAGCGTACTGACGATGTGGACGGAGTACAATGTCCATTAGCCTTTGAAACATGGCGGGAGCGCCATGTAGACCAAAGGGTAATACCTTGTACTGATACAGCCCCTCTGGTGTGATGAAAGCCGTTTTTTCATTGGCAGCCTTCGTCAAGGGTACCTGCCAGTACCCTTTGGTGAGGTCCAACACAGAAAAATACCGGGCTTGGCCTAACTTCTCAATAAGCTCATCTACTCTGGGCATGGGATATGAGTCAAACTTGGCCACCTCATTCAGTTTGCGGAAGCAGTTACAGAACCGCAATGTCCCATCCGGCTTGGGTATTAAGACTATCAGACTGGCCCATTAACTTTTTGACTCCTCGATGACACCTAGCTGGAGCATTAGCTGCACCTCCTCCGATATGGCTTGTCGCCGAGCCTCGGGTACCCGATACGGTTTAAGCCGGACTTTTGCCTGAGGCTCAGTGATAATGTCATGCCGGATTATGGACGTGCGTCCAGGGAGGTCCGAGAACACATCCGTGTTCCGAATAATGAACTCCCTGGCTTCCTGAGCCTGTTTAGGGGAGAGGCTTTCAGTAATTTTCACTGTGGCAGCTGCTTCCATTGCTACAGACAGAGGGGCCGAAACCGCTTCCCCTAAGAACCCTGGTCGTCGGCTGTCTTCCGTACAGGTTTCCCTATCTCTCCATGGTTTGAGCAGATTCACATGGTCCACCTGCTACGGCTTTCGCCTCTCTGGCTGGTGTACCTTGTAATCTACCTCTCCAATTTTTTCAAGTACCTCGTAGGGACCCTGCCACCTAGCTAGAAACTTACTGTCTACAGTCGGTACCAGAACCAACACCTGATCACCTGGGTTAAAGTTGCGGACCCGAGCCTCCCGATTATAGACCCTACTCTGGGCTCGCTGTGCTTCCTCCATATCCTCCCTAACCAGAGGTAACACGGTTTCCATCCGTCCTTGCATCTGGGTGACTTATTCAACAACACTTTGGTGCGGTGTGGGCTGTTGTTCCCCCGCCTCTTTGGCCACGTCCAACAAACCGCGAGGGTGTCTGCCGTATAGCAGTTCGAAGGGCGAGAACCCAGTAGAGCAACGACAACGTCTTTAACTTAAAACAGTTTATTGTTTATTCACACATAAGGATAAGCAAAACAAAAAGTCAGTTTCAAGGAAAACAGTCACCTTGAGTCTGGTGTTTGTTCACACCATGCAGCAATTTAGAAGTCCTTGGACATAGTAGAAACTATCTGCTCTCACGCCAACAAGGTAGCAGGCCTTTACCTAGGCCCAAACTCCCAGGTCCCAACACAGAGACTGACAGAGCTTCACTGTCAGAGAGGAGTAAATTACTACCACCTAACAGTGCTACCCAACCCAAGACCCGGCCTGGAACGTGGGGAGAAGCCATCCACCCTGCACTTTGGCTGCTCCCAGAAAGAGCCGGTCCGGATCGGCTTTACAGCCATACTAAATAGCAAAACCATGTCAGCCAGCACTAGCTGCCGCTGACACATGAAATTACCGGCTCTTACCTCACTGAGGCCAGGAATGTCGGTGACACATACCTTCCGTCAATGACATACCCTTGTGCCTTCCTACAGCAGTCATAATCAGTTCCTGGGCTACATCATACCACATTGTGGCCTGGTCATATTTGCTATGGTCCTCCAGCAACCCCTTAAAATGAGTAAGAAATTTCTGCCATGCTGGTTCATCCAATGTTCCATTCACACCTGCTCCCAATTTCTTTAACATTTGTCTACAGTCTTTGGTTACTTCAGTGCCCTTTGTACATTGCACAATATCTATTGCAGAGACCCATTTCTCTGCTTCCTTTTCGGAGGAACGTTTACTCTGTGTAGCCCCCATCCCGTGGGTGCCTCTTTGTAATTCACTGTCCAGGTACTCGCACCTCGTGAATTATAACAGTGCTGTGGACACACTTCCGAGGCAGCACTATCAGTAGTGCCGTGGACACACTTCCAAGGGAGCACTATCAGTGGTGCTGTGGACACACTTCCAAGGGAGCACTATCAGTGGTGCTGTGGACACACTTCCAAGGGAGCACTATCAGTGGTGCTGTGGACACACTTCCAAGGGAGCACTATCAGTGGTGCTGTGGACACACTTCCAAGGGAGCACTATCAGTGGTGCTGTGGACACACTTCCAAGGGAGCACTATCAGTGGTGCTGTGGACACACTTCCAAGGGAGCACTATCAGTGGTGCTGTGGACACACTTCCAAGGGAGCACTATCAGTGGTGCTGTGGACACACTTCCAAGGGAGCACTATCAGTGGTGCCGTGGATACACTTCCGAGGCAGCACTATCAGTAGTGCCGTGGACACACTTCCGAGGCAGCACTATCAGTGGTGCTGTGGACACACTTCGAGGCAGCACTAACCACTGGTGGCAACACTACAGCATAGTCTTACACAGAGTAAGTCACACGTCCTCTCTATTGTTACTCGCTGGATACCCCTTGAAGCCTTCTACGTTCTTTCTATGGCACAGGAAGCACACACACACTGTTATGCAAATTATTATCACTGCAACCACCCAATCCAAACTGGTATCATAATACCCACGCATGTATACACTGTGCAGCACAGGAGTTGGCAGCAATGCAGTTATCCTTCCTCACACAATATGAGCAGGCACTCAGTACATGTGAAATCACCCAACATGACATAACATTGGAACAACCCTTGACCTCAGGAGCCTTTTTCAGGTACCAACAAGGAACTGCAGGGCCCCTATCCAATCTTACTGGACAGCTTTATACACTGCCACGTCTCACAGGATAGATCCATCAACCTTTTCTCCACCAGAACCAGAGGCCTCCAGAGTCACGGATCGGAACAAGCCAGTCAGCGAGCTCTGGACTTTCAGCTTGGCCCAGGGGGAGCAGGGTCAGACCCCTCCAAGATTCAGCTTATCTCAGCCACTCACACACACGTGCATTCATACTCCTAGAGACAGTTTGCACATATAGGGGAAATAAAGCAAACGTTCACCAGAAGAAGGTGCAGGCACCACGTTCACACACCACACTGCAGAACAGCGAGCAGAGCTCAGGAGACAGGCAGTTACACAATGGGTTACTTACCGCGGTCTTCCTGGGTCCTGGTATCCATATCGGGGTCTGCAGCTAGGGGCGCTGTTGTGATGTACGCATTTTCCACCCAAAAATGTTGTGGCAGACCAAGGGTCAGTCACGTGAGGATCGAGCCACGTGTTCAGGTGAATGACGTCGACGGAGGAAAATGAGAGAAGTCCGCGCACAGTTCACAACTCTGCCAGGATCCCAAAGTGGTAGTGTCCTAGCCCCTGTATTTATACCCGTTCCAAGGGTGTAACCTCTTAAAGTAAAGACATAATTGGTTCACAAATATTCCAACCATGGCTTCTGATTGGCACACACATAGTACGTCTAATTGGTCAGAACTGAATCCATTTACTGATTGGTTAATGCTCTATGAGCTTTCTCCTTGCTAAGACTATGGTTTTCAGCAAGCAATGCATACTTGGTCATTAGCAGCACACGGCTTATCTTATCCTAACACACACAGATGATAACTGGTTTTCAGCTGAAGCCATCGCCATCTTATTGCGCACATAGAAAATAAAAGACAAAAGTCTCTTTGTAAAATGGCAGCCACAGGAAAGCTGGATACTTTTTTTTAACAACGCTGAATATATTTTTCTTCTGAAATACGCCACTAAAGGCTTTAGCACATATAACTGCAACAGTGAACTGCGAATATATTTTTATTTTTCCACTTAATACGCCACTAAAGGCTTTTCAACACAGCACTTGCACCAATAACAAGAACGGTTTGCTGGAATTACAGAGCTGTATAATGGCTATTTGGATCCGCAGCTTTACCTCTCCGAGCCGGTCCTGCCTCCGATCACAATCTGTCGGACATTTCCGCCGTTCTCCAGCGTCGCCGGATGCGTTTTTTCTAATCTCCGACGACTAAAATCTCATCTTTGATATTCTGCCAATGACACAAAACTGACGCAAGGCAGCGCTATTAAAGGGAACTTATCTCCTTCCACTGATCACTGATTATGGGGGTCCCTTGCCAGTCATGAGAACGGAGCCCCCCCCCCACTGTGGAAATCCTACATCTGCCCCGACATAAGATATCGTTGACATCATTTCTAATAACTGATATGGAGAAAAGGGACAGAGTTACCCCTAAACATCTCCTGAGCGCACACAGAGCCCTGATCAGACATCAATGTGAATGATCCCTATTCAGACCTCAGATAAGAGCCCCATGCCTCATATCAGCCCCCAGAAGTGTTCATGAGCCTCATGTTTTATAAAATAAAAAACCCACTTACCTCTCCTGCTCCTCACCGCCCGCACTCTTCTTCCTCCTGCTGTCGGCTGTGAGCTGGCGAGCACAGCGTGGCGTCACAGAGCGCCTCACGTTGTGCGCAGCCCTGCACAGCCCACAGCTGAGGACTAAGAAGCGGTAAGTACAGAGCCTTCACCGCTTCCCGATCCTCCGGTACTAATCAGCGCTTACATAATAGAAGCGCTCATTAGTATTTGCCCCATAAGACGCAGGGTCATTTCCCCCCCACTTTTTGGGGGAAAAAATGCATCTTATGGGGCGAAAAATACGGTACATCGTTGGCTCTGCTACATGGACATGACAAAGACTCAGCTGTAGTAACTGAACATTACACATACACAGCTCTGCTGCGCACACTGATACAAGTCTTCAGAGGCATATTACACATAAACAGCTTGGTTGTATGCACATACAGCTCAACTACATAAACATTACAGCTCTACAGCACTGCTACATACAGACTAGAACAAGCATCCTCAAACTGCGGCCCTCCAGCTGTTGTAAAACTACAACTCCCACAATGCCCTGCTGTAGGCTACCTGTAGGCTGTTCGGGCATGCTGGGAGTTGTAGTTTTGCAACAGCTGGAGGGCCGCAGTCAGGCCCGTCGCTAACAGACAGGCAAAACAAGCAATTGCTCTGGTTAGAATATACCATCGGATCTGAGTTTTACGAGCTCAGTGAGATTGTAAAAACTCAAATCCGATGGTATATTCTAACCCATCATGGCACTGTTTAGGGGAGGGGGGATCTGTGGATGGCACTGTTTAGGGGGGATCTGTGGATGGCACTGTTTAGGGGGGGGATCTGTGGATGGCACTGTTTAGGGGGGGATCTGTGGATGGCACTGTTTAGGGGGGATCTGTGGATGGCACTGTTTAGGGGGGAGATCTGTGGATGGCACTGTTTAGGGGGGATCTGTGGATGGCACTGTTTAGGGGGGGATCTGTGGATGGCACTGTTTAGGGGGGGGAATCTGTGGATGGCACTGTTTAAGGGGGAGATCTGTGGATGGCACTGTTTAGGGGGGAGATCTGTGGATGGCACTGTTTAGGGGGGGATCTGTGGATGGCACTGTTTAGGGGGGGAGATCTGTGGATGGCACTGTTTAGGGGGGGAGATCTGTGGATGGCACTGTTTAGGGGGGAATCTGTGGATGGCACTGTTTGGGGGGGATCTGTGGATGGCACTGTTTAGGGGGGGGGAATCTGTGGATGGCACTGTTTAAGGGGGAGATCTGTGGATGGCACTGTTTAGGGGGGAGATCTGTGGATGGCACTGTTTAGGGGGGGATCTGTGGATGGCACTGTTTAGGGGGGGATCTGTGGATGGCACTGTTTAGGGGGGGAGATCTGTGGATGGCACTGTTTAGGGGGGGATCTGTGGATGGCACTGTTTAGGGGGGATCTGTGGATGGCACTATTTAGGGGGGATCTGTGGATAGCACTGTTTAGGGGGGATCTGTGGATGGCACTGTTTAGGGGGGATCTGTGGATGGCACTGTTTAGGGGGGGATCTGTGGATGGCACTGTTCAAATTTCATGCACATTAAATGCAACAGCAGTATTTGCACTGTAAACCTCCTTTTTTATTTATATAAAGTGTGGGTGAACTTAAACTGTATGGCTATACTGTGGTTTCTGTAGGCTTTGCGTGCGTGGAGGGGGGGGGGCCTCCATGTCTATTTTGCTTGGGGCCCCCAAATTCCTTCAAACGGCCCTGGCCGGAGTTTGAGGATGCCTGCCCTAGAATTACAAACAGCACAGCAGAGCCCTACATACATAGAGCAGATAAACCTGTGATTTCTGTGACTCCTCCCACACATGATCACCTGGTCATGACATCATCACAGGTCCTTTACATCCTCCAGCAGCACAGCCAGGAGCCTGACTCCTCCCACACATAGTCACCTGGTCATGACATCATCACAGGTCCTGTACCTTCTCTTGCAGTACAGCCTGGAGCCTGACTCCTCCCACACATAGTCACATGGTCATGACATCATCACAGGTCCTGTACCTTCTCCTGTAGCACAACTTGGAGTCTGACTCCTCCTACACATGATCACATGGTGAAGACATCATCACAGGTCCTTTACTTCCTCCTGCAGCACAGCCTGGAGTCTGACTCCTCCTGTAAACGCAGGAAGAAATAGAAACACAGGTAAGTGGAACCCTCACCAGCTCCACACATGTAAGACTCCACAGCGGAGAAGATCCGCAGGTAATAAACAGATTCCCAACAACCTGAACCAGGAAGTAAGCACGCAGGCTCCTGGGGCAGGACACCAGCTCAAAGATATTATTATAAAAAGCAGTTGACAAGAGTTCACTTCTAAGGTATAATGTGTTTCGTGGACCGGCCTTCCCCTCATTCAGGTACAACAAAAGCCAGCAGCAGGGGGCGTTATATAGAAGACATATCCAGGAGATCTCAGAGGCGTGGACTGGAGCAGGGGGCGTTATATAGAAGACATATCCAGGAGATCTCAGAGACGTGGACTGGAGCAGGGGGCGTTATATAGAAGACATATCCAGGAGATCTCAGAGACGTGGACTGGAGGAGGGGACGTTATATAGAAGACATATCCAGGAGATCTCAGAGACGTGGACTGGAGGAGGGGACGTTATATAGAAGACATATCCAGGAGATCTCAGAGACATGGACTGGAGGAGGGGGCGTTATATAGAAGACATATCCAGGAGATCTCAGAGACGTGGACTGGACCAGAGGGCGTTATATAGAAGACATATCCAGGAGATCTCAGAGACGTGGACTGGAGCAGGGGGTGTTATATAGAAGACATATCCAGGAGATCTCAGAGACGTGGACTGGAGCAGGGGGTGTTATATAGAAGACATATCCAGGAGATCTCAGAGACGTGGACTGGAGGAGGGGACGTTATATAGAAGACATATCCAGGAGATCTCAGAGACATGGACTGGAGGAGGGGGCGTTATATAGAAGACATATCCAGGAGATCTCAGAGACGTGGACTGGACCAGAGGGCGTTATATAGAAGACATATCCAGGAGATCTCAGAGACGTGGACTGGAGGAGGGGGCGTTATATAGAAGACATATCCAGGAGATCTCAGAGACGTGGACTGGAGCAGGGGGCGTTATATAGAAGACATATCCAGGAGATCTCAGAGACATGGACTGGAGGAGGGGGCGTTATATAGAAGACATATCCAGGAAATCTCAGAGATGTGGACTGGAGCAGGGGACGTTATATAGAAGACATATCTAGGGGATGTCAGAGACGTGGACTGTAGGAGGGGGTGTTATATAGAAGACATATCCAGGAGATGTCAGAGACGTGGACTGTAGGAGGGGGTGTTATATAGAAGACATATCCAGGAGATCTCAGAGACGTGGACTGGAGGAGGGGGCGTTATATAGAAGATATATCCAGAAGATCTCAGAGACGTGGACTGGACCAGGGGGCGTTATATAGAAGACAAATCCAGGAGATCTCAGAGACGTGGACTGGAGCAGGGGACTGGAATGCCCAAAGCATGAAAAATTCCTACTTTTCTTAAAAATCACTTAAAACATGACTGGATAAAAATGAGTCGCACTGCAAGAAGGGGATCACTCTCCCAAGGATATATAAATACAGGACAAAAGGCTGAAGTTGGTTTCTTATTCAAAAGTTGCAGTGAGCGTCCCGAGGGGAATCGGATAAAAGCGGCATAAAAATACAAATGATGGGCAGAATGAAATGAATTCGGGCACTGATCTCACACTGGTGACATACAGAGGGTGGTGAACAGATTGTAATATGGGGGCAGCTGCTGTATCAACACGAAGCCAAACACAACAAGAAATAGAAATACCGCATACAGAGGCCACACATAAGCTTATTTATTTACATATATATATAATGGGCACATTCGTCCTTGTTATATGGACCCCTGAGGAAGCTAGACTTGGCTGGTGATACGCGTGGGGCGTATTCACCTACACATAATGTCCACCGATTCTACTATTTGATAAGTATTCTGCATTATTTTGATGTCCTATTTACTAACTGTCTACTACTTTGGCGGCGCGTATTTGTTCTTCTTTTGAACCTGGTGGTGGTAGGTGTGAGTTAGACAGATGCACAGTCCACACACAATGCTGAAATTGTATACAATGATTTCAACTTTTTGGCTTTGTGTTTCTAAATAAATTATATATTTTTTAACATGATGTGCAGCCTCTGTATGCAGGATTTCTTTTTCATACAGAGGGTGGTGCCCGCACCATATACAGGGGAGTTAAACCCAAACAGGTTCTGGGCACAAGAACTGGCAGCAAAGTGGACAGACGGACACTGTCACTGATTTCAGTAAGTAACTGGTGTTTATATAGGGTTAAATGAATTTGGGCTGAGCTGAACTGAAATGTATATGATGTGAAGTAGGGCTGCAGCAAACGATTATTTTAGCAATCAAGTATTCTAACAATTATTTTTACGATTAATCAAGTAGTCTAATAAGGAAAACCTTCTTAAAATAACGTATTGCTTTATAAAAACTATATTTTTTATTTCTTACAGTGTGTGAAGCCGGTAATTCTGCTCGTAGATGATAAATATGATATAACGGCTCCAAAAATATATTAATAAATAGAGAATTACTAATAACGGAGAAGTGCGCAGCTCTCCAGTGTGAGGCGCTGACGAGACAGAAATCATAGAACGGCGAAAGGAAATTCACAAGTAAAGTGACTGAAATAAACAATAGTAAAATCACAAACCGATATGACAGACATCTGTAGGGGATGTGTCCTCCCCGACGTGCGTTTCATCTACTGCCTTCATCTTGGGGTTGGTGCTGCTGTGTGTGAGAAGCCTTTTATATCCGTGTATAATATAATACTCACCACTTAATTATGTGGCGCATGCGCGTACAGGAAGGAAGGAAACCTTGTCCCCGGCACTAAGAGGACACGCAGGGGGAAGCGGGACAGGAAGCAGTGGTCTCGTGCTCACCACGCCAGCACAGGGGAGGAGCAGCCAAGCAGAGTGCAGCGCATGCGCACATGATGAGGAGTATTAATGCTCCACATTGGAGAAAGACAGAATGACCCGGGGAAACAGGGAGAGATTCAGGAATTCCTTGGATTTCTTCATTCAATCCCTCCGGTGTCAGAGTCCGCATCCTGACACTCCAGAAGTCTTCTCCACCGATCAGCCGTGCAGACCCATCTCTACACCATGTAGGTATCAAACCGCCATCTTTATTATGTGTGATGGTGAAATGACGGACAAACTGCGGTTAGATTTCCCTGCATTAACCCCTTCAGAAAAAATTGGGAAAAATTCACCGTTTTCAAAATTTTTACTTCTCTGCTTTTCCGGCAGATAGTGATACCTCGTAAACCAGTTATTACTTTATATCCCCCATATGTCTGCTTTATGTTCCTCATTCTGTAAATGTCATTTTATGTTTTTTAGAACAGGCTTAGAAGTTTAGAAACAATTCTTAAAATGTTTACAAAAATTTCCCAAACCTGATTTTTAAAGGGGTTCTCCGGGCTTTTAATATTGATGACTGTGAGAAATGGACAACAATTCTCATAACTTTTATTAGCTGTGTATGTTTTATACCTGTCGTGTGATCCTATACATTTTGATGCCATTCTGTGATTGTACGTGCCGTTCTGTCTGGGCCTGCAGGTGGAATGCGCATTACCCTTGGAGGAAATCAGTTGATCACCTGAATGTTAAAAAACTGTCCCTTTGCAAGTGGTAATGAAGATGGTTCCTGGAAATACAGACAGACAGCATGGAACCAGCGGGGGTCCAGAAGTTTGAGTATGAAGAAAATATTGCATAAGCGATAACTCTGGTACAACTGACGTATTAATAATTGTGATCATTGCATTCCGCTTGATGTGGGCATCGTAGGGGGTCTAAACCTCCCATCCCTGACAACCAGCATTCCCACATAACCAGTATCTCACCTTCTGGGACAACCACACCAGTCATGTGTGGGATCAAAATGATCAGCCGGATATAATATACATTATTAAAACCTGTTGGGTCCCGAATATCCGTTAGTGTGGACGGGAAGCCATGTTTTATTACTATTTCATGTCTGCCAGCTGAGTAAGAGGTGGAGCATGCACAGGTAATGAGGGGCCATCCTAGAAGGATGGGACACAATAGGAGGGAGACTCCTCTCAGCTCCACTCTCTGCCGAATGGGGATAAAAATGAACTATTGGCAACATTTCTTAGACACAATTTGGGGATCCGATCAACATTGGGTTGTGTTCCACTTTCCTCCCATCCACGGAAACCAGAAGGAACTCTGACCACACAATTTGTTGTGTAAGAACCTTTCTGCTTTTTATCCTTATAGTTTTATACTGTTTTGTGCATGTTTATGTATGTCTTATTTCTTGTAACTTTTTGTAACTAAGTGCTGTACCTTTTTAGTACATTAAAGCAGATCTCTAATGGTTTTTCCTTGTGCCCTGAACGAGCCCAGTAACCTCTATTTTTTAAGTGTATGAGTGCGGTTTGTGTTACTGTGTATTTTAAGTGTGGCTTGTGCGACTGTGAGCCTTCTTGCGAGTGGGGCGCTGTGGGGTTTTCTATGAGCCCTTAATTAATCAGTGTATTGATTTAAATGTCCTAGCCCAGGGGTCTGCAATCTTTAAGACATAAAGAGCCACTTGGACCCGTTTCCGAAGGAAAAAAAAAACTGGGAGCCGCAAAACTATTGCGACATTTAAAAAAAATATAACACTGCATATATTGTTTCTTACCTTAATGCTATATACAGGATCGTGCAGTCAGCTGTCAATCTGAAGAAAAAAAGGACTTTTTCACTTAACAATGTAAAATATATTTTTGCAAATTAATAGCTAATTAAAATATTTAATTTACCTTTACCAGACCACCCCCAATCATGTGCCAGTAATACCAGACCCCCCTCCAATCATGTGCCAGTAATACCAGACCCCCCTCCAATCATGTGCCAGTAATACCAGACCCCCCTCCAATCATGTGCCAGTAATACCAGACCCCCCTCCAATCATGTGCCAGTAATACCAGACCCCCCTCCAATCATGTGCCAGTAATACCAGACCCCCCTCCAATCATGTGCCAGTAATACCAAACCCCCCTCCAATCATGTGCCAGTAATACCAAACCCCCCTCCAATCATGTGCCAGTAATACCAGACCCCCCTCCAATCATGTGCCAGTAATACCAGACCCCCCCTCCAATCATGTGCCAGTAATACCAGACCCCCCTCCAATCATGTGCCAGTAATACCAGACCCCCCTCCAATCATGTGCCAGTAATACCAGACCTCCCCAATCATGTGCCAGTAGTAATACCAGACCCCCCCCCCCCCAATGTGCCAGTAGTAATACCAGACCCCCCTCCAATCATGTGCCAGTAATACCAGACCCCCCTCCAATCATGTGCCAGTAATACCAGACCTCCCCAATCATGTGCCAGTAGTAATACCAGACACCCCCCCAATCATGTGCCAGTAGTAATACCAGACCCCCCCAAATCATGTGCCAGTAGTAATACCAGACCCCCCAATCATGTGCCAGTAGTAATAGCAGACCCCCCCCCCCCCAGTCATGTGCCAGTAATTCCAGGGGCCCCCCAAATTCCCCAATCATGTGCCAGTATAATACCATTATGTGCCAGACTGCCAGTTAAAAAAAAAAATAATTAACACTTATACTTACCTCTTTGGAGCGATGCGATGCAGGCCTCTTCCGGCCTGTGTCCCGACTCCAGCGCTGTACGGCTCAGGTGGCGCGATGAAGTCATCGCGCCGCCTACGCCGGCCTCTGATAGGCTGCCGGCCTAGTAGTGCCGGCAGCCTATCAGAGGAACAGGAAAGGGACACACCTCCCTGCCCTGCTCATCCGCACAGCCTCCTTTTGTATCGCTGTCCTGAGGACGGCGATGCAAACAGATCACTATGGAGATGAGCGCTTCGCTTCCACAATGGAAGCGCTCATCTCAGTGCCTGCCCAGCCGCCGCCGCACAGTGCCTGCCCCGCCGACGCACACACACTGCTCATGCCGCACACACACTGCTCATGCCCATGCCGGAGCCGCGGCAAAGGTTCAAAAGAGCCGCATGCGGCTCTGGAGCCGCGGGTTACTGACCACTGTCCTAGATGGTGGCAGTGTGTTGGGGTGCATGAGAGGCTGTGTCACGGTGTGATCAAGGCTCAATCTGAGGGCTGTGTGTAGGGGCGCGAGAGATTGAGTGCGTGAAATAGATCAACCCTTGGCAGTTGCACCTGGGTCACGTGACAGGGCGGTTCCCGTACGTGAGAATGACCTATCCTAAAGATAGGTCATCAATATCGGATCGGCGGGGATTCGACATCCGGCACCCCCACAGGTCAGCTGTATGAGGAGAAGGTGCACTCCGTCTCCTGTCCTGCTCACCGCTGTCATGTCTATGGCAAGCAGGAAGAGAGACAGGAGACGGCAGGAGCACACAGCGTGTGCCTTCTTCTCATACAGCTAATCGACTGGGGGTGCCAGGTGTCAGACTTCCCACCCCCCGATCTGATATTGATGACCTCTGCTCACCTATGATCTCGATGCGCTGCTGAATCCTATAGTTCTCTTGCACTGTTTCAGTGTCCGGAATGGTATGAAGGATACGTTTATTCCTCTCAATAGGTTGGTGACGCAATTACACTCGATGGATTAATACCGCAGTTACACCAGACGCATTTTGAAACTGTACGTTTTGTTCCTTAGTGGTTGCAATAGTATAAAAATGAGGGACCAATCGCTCCTTATCCGGAGCTGTGCTGATATCAGAACCTGGGCCGGACCGTGTCAGGATGTTTTTGTGGTATTCTAGTCATTCACAATGCACACCCTGCGGTTTCTTCAGTTGTTCTATAAACCAACAAATGAAACATACAAATGATGTAGATTATAAAATCCAATATATAGAAAATACAAAACATCCAAGTTGATCAACAAGTCATAAAACTGGGAATAAAGAAATCTAGAATAAAATAGACACATGTAGTGTAAAAGGGCTAATGTGGTCTTCATTCCGGGGTGTTAGTTCGCTCTGCAGGTCTGTCTTCATTTTGTTCTATATTTTGTTTTATTCCTGGTTTTAGGACTTGTTCATCAACTTTTATGTGTTGTATATTATATATATTGGATTTTATGACATATCATGAAACTGCCTTGACCTCACACATGTTGTTGACCATCACACATATAAAAAGAGAGAACACAACATCTACACTTTATTATCTCCTCCGATGTCTCCTCTTATTATCTCAAGTTATTGTATTTTACATGAGATTTTGTAGGATTTTCCATCTTCTCATCTTCTTTCCATTCAGGTTCCTACAATATAGGATCCGCCCAGTGGAGATCTTCTTTATAAGATCCTTCTCCTGATTGACCCGAAAAGAATGGACAGGGACAAGATGGCGGAGAGGATAATAAATCTCACCCTAGAGATCCTCTTCCGGCTTACTGGAGAGGTGAGAGATTCTGATGATGTCACATTACATCATCTTATCTATGTTACTAACAGACAGACATGACTGGAGAGGTGAGGGACTCTGGAGATGTAAGGAGTGATATGTATTACTGTGTCTCTCCATAACTAGGACTACACAGTAGTGAAGAAGACCTCTAGTGAGCGCTGTCAGGACCCTGTGTCTGAAGGACGGGGAAGAACCCTGACACCAATTATGGAGCCTCCACCTCACCTCCTGATACATGAGGAAATCAATAGAGAGAAGATCCTAGAATTCACCAACAAGATGATTGAGCTGCTGACTGGAGAGGTGACACTGCTGGGAATGCTGGGATATTATATACAGGAACGCTATGAAGGGATCTGGGTGATGACTGTATCATTGTGTTGTCAGGTTCCTATAAGGTGTCAGGATGTCACCGTCTATTTCTCCATGGAGGAGTGGGAGTATTTAGAAGGACACAAAGATCTGTACAAGGACATCATGATGGAGGATCACCGGCCTCTCACATCACCAGGTAATAGACATGACTAAATACACATGTCCTCTCATTATCTGTATGTAAGGAATGAATTCAGTCACTGGATGTTTTTCATACTGTTGGAAATTGGCCACAAAAACACAAAACTTCTTGAAGCAACTTCTTCTGAAGATTCTTTTGTTTAAGCCTCATTCACACATCAGTGATTGTGAGCCAGAACCAGGATTGGAGCCTCCACAGACATAAGGTATAGGGGAAACTCTGTACCTGTTCTGTGAGTCTCACCTGGTTTTGGCTTAAAATCTCTGATGGAAATCTGAAGAGCAGCAAGACATCATTGACATCAATGTAAAATGTAGGCAGATTATGGCATAAGACATAAATGGAAGTGAATTACAGCCGTGGTAAAAGGCAGCACTTTGTTATAAGTCCTGGACACCGTCCTTTATACCTCAGAGAACAAAGGAATAATTCATATTTTAATTCCAGTTTTCCGCAGTGTGTCGCTGTACGTAGACTTCAGTGTTTTACACACAGATTCCATCTTTCCATCATCATTATACGTAACCATAGATCTACACAAGTTACACCGACAACAACTTCTAATTGGATAAAAGTTCCTTATCACGATCTCTTGTTGCCTAAATAATTTGTTCCTGGGGCCTTCCATTAATCCTCTCCAATTCAAGTAACAATCTCCATTTTCCTTTCCAAAGAGCCCCATGGTCTATAAAACCAAGATAGGCTCTTTGATTTATCACCAGTCCAACACCAAGGAGCGATCATGATCATAAACATGCAAATGGTTAGTTTTAATAGACAAATACATTTATCTTGGCCAAGGCTTCAACTTCTAGTGCAAATATTATCTACTTTCAAAAGGTCACCATTCCATCCTAACATCTTTAATCGATTACTTAAAGGCCTCTATTTTCTCAGCAAAAGTAGTTAGTACTAAAAGTACTCAGTATTCAGTTCAAAATGGTGATTAACTCTTTAGCTAAGCTCCTTTTTGAGGTGTAAACACAAGGGGGGTCCTTTACTATTCTGAAATAAGCCTAAATTTGACATATTTCAGGCGCAGATGTCCATGCAATTGGGGGGGCGGCAGGTCTACAATTGTCGGCATGCAGTGTGCGAGGAAGGGAACGGGCCGGCAGGCCTGTCTCATTTATCATTTTCTACAAAAGGTGTAGAAAAGGGTCTAAATGTAAGACAGCTTGGAAGATGTCTTATATATAGAACTAGTGCTGGAAGCCCTGAAGTTATGGAGGGGCCTGCGCCTCTTCATAACTTCGGCGGAACCACCACCAGCTTAGGGCTTTGTTAAGACCTGCGCCTAAAACACTGGTCTTAATAAATGTGCCCCAAGATGTATACCTAAGACAACATGGCTGACCATCCGATCTAAGCTAAGACTATAACCCGTCAGAGGGTAAAGTTACTATATGTAGTATATATGCTTATGGCAATTCACACACTACCACCCAAATTAAAACGTAGCCTTTAATAAATAGTCCATAATAAGTAACCCACAATCAAAAGAAAATAGATGATAAACGAAAACAAAATAATAAATCAGCAATGGAGATTAGGGCAGTCTTATAGGAATAGGTATAGGCCACTAGATGAAGACTTTCCCTAGTACTTTCCCTATGCTGTAAGCCTTTTCTACAAAACGGAATGGCCGCCCCATTAGTGGCGATCCCGTATTCAGGAACCTCCTGAATGCGCCTAGATGGCCCTGAAAGGGAGGATTAGTGTGACCTAGAGAAGGTTTATCAGATGACCTAACATAAATGCCAAAAAACAAAAAATTATAGATACATAGATTTTCAATAAAAAAATTGTTGGATTCTGTTTCCGTTCGCAATAAAGCAAAACCTGCTAAGTCGCCAATAATTGGCAACTTGTCGCAAAATAGTCTCATCAAATGTCCCAATATTGTAGTACCAACGCGTTTCGGGTTCATCAGAGGACAAGAAAGTCACTGTAAATAGTGCTGCCTTCAAGCAGTGATAGTACAGATATAATGATCCAACAAAATGCTGCTGCCAGAACCAGCCAATACTAATAGATCACAAGAAATCATGCACTGGTTTTAGTGGCCAGTAGGTCATTTGGCCCCCTAATATGTAGTAAACACAAATCAAGATTATGCTGTCATCATAGATGGCCCAGTGATACTTGCGCATCCCAAGTCTCAAAATGTGGGGCTGGCTAGATATAGGGTCCGCGTGGTGTCCATGATGGCCATTCAGCATCTACCTGTAGTTCCTTTTGATTGTGGGTTACTTTTTCTGGAATATTTATTAAAGGCTACGTTTTAATTTGGGTGGTAGTCTGTGAATTACCATCCAATCTAATCCTGATTCTGCAACACCTACAGTTAAGGAAGAGAGAACAACACCCGAGAGATGTCCCAGTCCTCTTCTTCCACAGGATAATTCAGAAAAACATCACTATGTCCCACAGGATGATTGGGTAGAGGGATATAAGGGCATCATGATGGAGAATCGCCAGCCCCTCACATCACCAGGTAATAGACATGACTAAATACACACGTCCTCTCATTATCTGTATGTAAGGAATTAATTTGTTCACTGGATGTGTTTCCTATAGTTAAGGAAGAGAGAAGAACACCACCGGAGAGATGTCCATGTCCTCTTCTTCCACAGGATGGTTTAAAAGAACATCACAATGTCCCACAGGATGATCAGGTAGATGGTGATAAGATCTCATGAAATGTTCCCTATGATCTGTAGTAGGCTGTGAAGATCTTGTCTTCAGTCTTGTTTTATCCACCAGTATTACATGATTTATCCTTGTATAATAAGAAAGATAGAGATGGCAGGATTACAGCTGACCATAGACGTTACATGTTGTCTGGATCTTCTCACTATTTTCTGCCTGTATAGACTTTTAAGATGGCCTCCTCTGTCAACTGCTGCAGATCTTTTGTGGTTGCACAAGAGTGGCACAACAGTTTTCTTAGAGGTCTTAGGCCGGGACCATGCTCTACTGTAAATGGTCAACCAAAGTTGTGCTCGGATTGTCAGCTTGAAGATGAACATCAGGAGATAAATGCATCATTATCTTCAAAGGTTTTGTAGTCTAGGGTGCAGTCTCCTGGTGTCTCCTTATTGTCAGAATGGCAGTACCAAGATCATACCACGGAGTCATCCTTCTTACTTGCGTAGAGTATAATATAATATTCAGGGTCGTAGCTAAAGACTCATGTGCCCTGTTGCAAGAGTTCAGCTTGGGACCCTTCCCTCAGTGCTTTGTGGCCAGGGACAGGGAAGCACATAGCCTTCGTGCTGCCTGAGGCGAAAATTGAAACTGCATCCCCTGCCCCAAACCAAATTCTTGACTTTACCCCTTCCCTCCAGCCAGAGATGTAACGACCTGCATGAACTTTGTATAGTACCGGTGTCGTCTTATGTGGCAGAAGGGTCTTTGGGCCCCCTCAGGCTCCTAGGCCCAGTAGTGACTGCACCCCTTACAGCAGGGGTGGGGAACCTTTTTGCTGCCGAGGGCCATTTGGATATTTGTAACCTCGTTCGGGGGCCAAACAAAATTCTCAACTTAAAAATTTGACGGCTATATTTGGTCAAACATATAAGTGACTTAGGGGTAAGTTACAGAAATTGCGCTTCAATTAAAAAAATCTAGAGCGCTATGTTTTTGCAGCACAAAATGGTGCCTGCGCTATATATTACAAATATTACGGCGCCATTTTGACCACATAAAGCTAATTTTTAAGTTGAGAATGTTATATATTTAGTTCTTTATTTGGCATTAATTGCCGCCAAGCTAAACCCAGAGGGGTCCAGAGAGGGGTTCACCCAGTTTTCGCTCTCCATGCCACTGTCCCTTCCTTTCTCCCTTTCTCAGCCTCAGAAGTGCCTCCACCTGCATGAGTCTCTAATCACTCTCCTATCAGACCCCCCAGCCTACATCAGCCTCAGATCAGACCCTCATCAGACCCTCCCAAGCCTTAGATAAAATCCCCATCACACCCCCAGCCTCAGATCACACCCCATCAGACCCTCCCAACCTCAGATCAGACCCCCATCAGACCCTCCCTAGCCTCAGATCAGACCCCCATCAAACCCTCCGGCCTCAGATCAGACCCCGCAGCCTCAGATCAGACCCTCATCAGACCCCCCAGCCTCAGATCAGACCCTCATCAGACCCCCAGCCTCAGATCAGACCCGCAGCCTCAGATCAGACCCCCCCCCCAGCCTCAGATCAGACCCTCATCAGACGCCCCAGCCTCAGATCAAACCCTCATCAGACCCGCAGCCTCAGATCAGACCCCCCCCCCCCCAGCCTCAGATCAGACCCCAATCAGACCTCAGATCAGACATTTTAAATAAATAAAAAAATAAACTTGCCTCTCCAGCTCCGGACGGCGCTGCCACTTGGCAGATTCACTTACCCTCCCTGGTCTTCTTTCACTACCCTCCCTGGTCTTAATGACCGCTTAGCATTTTCACAATGTGTTCCGGCAGGAGGCCAAGGGCCACATGAAATGGTCCCGCGGGCTGCATACGGCCCACGGACCAGAGGTTCCCCACCCCTGCCTTACAGCTACGCCCCTGATAATACAGGAAGTTGATTATTGGAAAAGCAGTATAGGATTATTTTCAATAATGAATACAACTACAGCTTGTAGATTTTGATCTTGATAGTAGAGTTTTATTATTATATAACATACGGCAATATTGATGCGTGCCGTTTCGGCTCGCAGGCCTACCTCAGACACTATGCCACAGTTGTGATTGAGAAGGTAAGGAAATGAGCCAGAGGATGCAGTATAGAAGCAGTCATGTATCATACAAGTTTGTTGTAAAGATCGTCAGTGTCTGAGGAAGGCCTGCAAGCCGAAATGTCACGCATGAATATTGCCGTATGTTATATAATAATAAAACTCTACTTTCAAGATCAAAATCTATAAGTTGTAGTTGTATTAACTATTGATGACGGGATTGGAACCCTACTTACAGCTGATACACGGAGTGCGACAAAGATTTATTAGGATTATTTTCATCAGCACATATAACTCTAACTCACCAGCAATTTTCTAGCTGCTCAGATGCATCCATACATTTTGAACCTTTGATTATGGATATCTGGTCATGTGACCTCTAGTCTGACCTCCAGTCTGAGGCTTGCTGTCTCTCTCCTGTGTGGCCGACATCCTGTGAACTACAAGATTACAGCATCATTTATCAGATCCCTCTGGAGAGCTCCCTCCCACCAGCTACTCCTCCTTGTCTTCTGTATGTCGCTGAAGATATCATCTCTAAGAGTCTAAACCTTTGCTCTTCTAGTGTAATGGATAATGTAGAGATGATATCTTCAGTAACATGATATGTTTAGGGACATACAGGAGACAAGAAGAGCAGCTGGTGGGGAGGGATCTTTGTTTTTGTATGGCAGACAATTTTTTGCAAAATTCATCCTGAATCCAATTAGTTTAGAGTCAATTTGCTCATCTTTACTCTGAAGGTATATATTTCAGGGACTCGTTGACTAAACTTTAGACAATGAGTCCCTGAAACTAATACGTAATTGGTCTGCCATACAAAAACAAAGCTTATGCGATTCATTTCAGATCAATCACTTGAAAACAGTGCCGTGTGCGTTTATTGTTAGTATTAGATGGAAAACCATGAAGAAGGAAGAGGACTGTGGATAACATGACGCTGGGAGGAAGTGGGGAGGGGGCGGAGTCTGACAAAGAACGATTATAGACACAAGTCAGTAACGTAGTGTGATAGGAACACTACAGAGAGGGAATTCCTCTAGGGATAGTATTAAGGGAGTGAGGGGATCCTGAAACTGTGCTTAACGTGGTTGTCCCACCTCACTTGCTCTCCGTTTCATTTTCTGATTTCCTGCCTCCAAGGCTGGACCCCCACCCCGGCTTTTCATGACCTCACATCTGCTCCTCAGCCATGTATGCTCACTTCCGATGCTTGTCTGATTAGGGGGCCGGGGCGGGCTATCATTCAGACAGCCTGAGCCCACCCAGCCTTAGAGTCGGAAAACCAGGTTTATTTGGTCTCCTTGATAAGAAGGTGTGGTGGCTCAGTCGGTAGAGCGCATGGGTTTATCTATTCAATTCTACAGTGCAGCCAGGTGTTTTTTTTATAAAATTTTTTTTTTTGCCCATTTGGAATTTTTTTCCAGCTCCCCACTACATTGTGTGCAATATTAAAGGGAAAAATAAAAAAGTTATGGCCCTAGGAAGGTAGGGAGTGAAAAATGAAAGCAGAAAAACTGAAAATCACAAGGTCCTCAAAGGGTTAAACACGTTGCATTATAGCACAAACACGTTACAGCAACAACACCAGTTTTATATCCATATTATTAAACACATAGTTCAAAGACATTTTACTACACAGTTCTCTTTTTTTACCACTGATAATAAATGCATAATTCTAAGACCTTTCACTGCATTCTTCCCAAAGTAAATTGTCAATACCAGTGTGGATATTGATACTTTGGAGAGAGTTCAGAGAAGAGCTACTAAACTGGTACATGGATTGCAGGATAAAACTTACCAGGAAAGATTAAAGGACCTTAACATGTATAGCTTGGAAGAAAGACGAGACAGAGGGGATATGATAGAAACTTTTAAATACATAAAGGGAATCAACAAGGTAAAAGAGGAGAGAATATTTAAAAGAAGAAAAACTGCTACAAGAGGACATAGTTTTAAATTAGAGGGGCAAAGGTTTAAAAGTAATATCAGGAAGTATTACTTTACTGAGAGAGTAGTGGATGCATGGAATAGCCTTCCTGCAGAAGAGGTAGCTGCAAATACAGTGAAGGAGTTTAAGCATGCATGGGATAGGCATAAGGCCATCCTTCATATAAGATAGGGCCAGGGGCTATCCATAGTATTCAGTATATTGGGCAGACTAGATGGGCCAAATGGTTCTTATCTGCCGACACATTCTATGTTTCTATGTTTCTATGGAGTGTGTTTGTAGAAGTGGAGAGACATTTAATTGTGCCACTGTCTTTAAATTACAAAAACACACTTGCCATTTTGCTTGTTCCGGTAAATAATGTGTCTGTACCAAACCCCTGACTCTTCATTTATAAACCTCATAATAAAATGTCTGAGAAGTGGAAGAGTGCAAAACGAAAGACCTATGTCTCTTCCTCCCAGAGTCAGAATGTATGTAGTATCAGCAGTATCAGTACCTGCCAGGAGTAGTAGTAGTTGGCCACAGTTCTCCCTGGCTCCTAATATTATTGAGGACACACAGGATGGAATTGTGGACTGGATGGCTCAGCGTTTAGACTACCATGAGGAGGAGATTCGGGGGAGGAGGGGCACCCCATACATAGCTATGGTTGTGGTAGGAGTAGTGGCACCTGTATCTGCACTGGTGGTGGAAGGAGCAGTTGTAGCAGCAGTGGAACTCAAGGCAAGTATAAAGCAGGTAATGGGACTAGGAAGCCCATGATGGCATGTCACGGTTTTCATGGTGGGGAGGTTGAGGAATATTACAATGATTGTGTGTTGGACATGATCTGGGAGCTAGATCAGGGTGCTGAGTAGAAGGTAACATCAGAGGAAGATGATGGTGGCAGCGGCAGCAATACAGAGTAAAGGCAACATACAGTTAGAACCTCCCAAAACCTGCCAGGGCCAGATCTGCTTCTAGTATTGTCAGCTTGGGAACTGGTGATGCTGATGATACTGTGGTCGCAGGCTGAAAACGTGCCAGACCTAAAACAAGCTCGGCTGCAGCTAGCTCTGTGTGGAGTGTGCAAGTATCTCCTGTCTGGCAGTTTTACTCCACGGTGCTGGAAAACAAAAGCAATGCCCTGTGCAAGATCTGCCAGATTACAATAAGCCATGGGAGTGACAGAGGTGTCTGCCAGCTACCACAACAAGAGATTCCTCCTTCTCCCAGTCTCCTTTGTGGCAGCCAGGCGGCATCCACGTGCAGTAGTGTGTCCAAGTCATCATCCGTTACTGCTCCTCCTGCTCAGACTATGCCTTCTCCTATTCTGTCCCACCATCAGCCATCGATAATGGAATGTGTGGCCAAGAAACCACTCTGCTTGCACAAGTTGCTGGTGGTGCAGTGTCTGTGGTATCACTTTGTGGACTCTGTCGCCTTTAGGGGGCTAATGGCATGTGCTCAGCCTCACTAGAAGTTATGCATTTTTTTTTAAAAAGCCATCCCTGCTTTGTACCCTGAAGTGGTGGTGAATGTAGGCCACTCCTTGCAATTCTAGCTGTGCAGCAAGGTGCACACAATGGACACCTGGAGCAACGGTTACGGACTGGAACAGTTCATGCCTTTCACAGCCCATTAGATCAATGTTTTTTGCAGCGAGGCAGCACTATAGCAAGAAGGCCAGGTCCTATTGACACCTCCACGTTTGTTCTGACACCAGGCACTTATCGGCCTCCTCCATGGATATCCTCCTGTCCCAAACAGAAGCAGGGCAGAACATCGCTCCCACTCCCCCTTCTTCCTATCATGTGAAGCATTGCCATGCCGTTTTAGAGCTGATCTCCCTGGGTGATAGTAGCCACATAGCCAAATACTTTCTAAAGGGCATCAAGCAGCAAACAACCTCGCTGGCTGTCTCCTCACCTAACTCCAACTGGGCAAGGTGGTCAGAGACAATTGCAGGAACATTGTGGCTGCTTTGTGTTTGGGAGAAATAACACATGCTCCCTGAATGATGCATGCGATAAATCTAGTCGTGCAGCGTTTGTTAAAAAAAAGTACAGAGGCTTTTGAAAGGTACTAATAATAGTAATAATAATCATATAATATAATCGTAATCAGTTCTCACCTCTCCTGTCCTTTTACTATAAGCAGTGATAAGCAGGGTGTTCTAGTGATGATAGATAATCGGTTCTCACTTCTCCTGTCCTTATACTATAGAGAAGGATAATCAGGATGATTTAGTGATGATAATCAGTTCTCACCTGTTCTGTTTTCTCCGCTGTCCTTTTGGTATAAACACTGATAAGCAGGGAGTTGTAGTGATTAGTGTTCAGCAAATTGAAGCAAAACTAATTGACTTTGATCCAAATTTCAGGAGAAATTTAATTTGCCACAAATCCAAATTTTTTCTCCCTTCGTGGTAACAAATGTTTTTTTTCCTAAAATTGTGGCTGCACATGTTACAGTAAAAGTAAGAAGCCCAGGAATGCAATATGACCCAAAATGCTGTGCAGCTAGCAAATAAACAGATAGCCACCCCTATGATGTGACTGCCCTATAAAAGCCTCACCCTGCCCTGTCTCCACCATTTTATTGTGAACAGCATAGTGCTAGGGACAGTATTTAACAAAGCTTTTAATTGTAGAATCTTGGATAGGGACAGTGTAGGGAGATCGTAGAGAGAGTTTTCACACACTGTAGGGAGAGCATAGGGAGACTGCAGGGACAGTGCAATCTCTTTTTAATCACCCTGTGCATCTTGTTCCACTGCTGTACCATTTATTCTTAATCTGTTCTGTTATACATAGACTTACTGTGCATCAGACTCAGTGTCAACAGGCAGTCTAATATATATAGGCATGTTTGTATAGTTCATCTGCTGCGCCATATATACATAATCTGTTCTGTTATACTGTACATAGACTTACTGTGCATTCAACTTAGTCTCAACGGCTTCGTTTATCTAGTACACTTGCAGCACCATTCTTACTTAATCTGCTACATTACTGATTTAGTTACTGTACCCTATGGCCAAAAGACAGTTTCCTGGGCCCTCAAAAGGAACGGGCAGTGGCAAAAATGTTGCTGTAGCAGCAGAAGGGGTGGTGGTAGCAGCTGCAGCAACATGCAAGAGCTACCACTGTCATCCAGCAGTCGTGTTTTGACCAACAATCCAGCTGTACTAGAATGGTTCACTCACTCTTCAACATCATCTCAGGTGACAACAGATACACGCAGCCAGGAATCGGTGGGTTCCTCTGTTACCACACTTAGTTGGCATGGCCCAGGAACAACCTCTGTGCCCTCCCCTGTCCTGCAACTGTCTCTTTACTTCCCTTCTGCTCGGGAAGTAAGGCATGCTGCCGGCTGTCCTCCACTTTTCAGCGAGGACAAGATTAGTGAGAGCTACAGGCCACCACAGACTTGGAGGAGAGGTCCGCTGCATCCTACAATAGGCGTGCAACTAGCAAAGGTGACAGTCGGGTGGGAGCACGTGTTTTGAGCTGTCAGGGATATGGCCATGAGACTGGTGACGGTGACATAAGTGACGAACAGACATTAGTGGATGATGATGTAGCCGCTCACATGTGGGAGCCGGTTGAAGAGGAGACCTAATTAGCATCTAGGGGTGAGGGTGGAAGCAGGCCTGTGAGCCAGCAGCAGGGTGGCAGCAAGCCGATGAGCCAGCAGGGTGGAAGCAGTGGGAGATCTGGAAAAAAAAACACACCCAGGGTAGACCACCTGCTACTCAGGAGTCTACTTTTAGGAAACAACTAGTGGTGCGGGGGTTCATAAAGATAGAGGCAGGCAGTCAGCACAGAGTGTTGGCGGTAAAATGCCATACTTGGCAGTGTGGGAATTTGCTGAGGATGTTAGCGTGGTGGTACGCAGGATATGTGAGCAGAATGTGAAGCACGGTCAGGGTGCTAATGTTGCCACCATAGCCCTGCATCACACATGGAACGTCACCATAAAGTGGCCTGGGAAAAACATGGCACTAATGTAGTGGTACAGCCTGATGCAGGAACCACTGCATCTCCCAGCGACCCGCACGCCTTCTCCGGCAGTCAGGGATCCTCAACTTCAACAGAAAGAACCTGTCGTTCCTTCCCTTCGTCTATTGCTCCTCCTCCAATGGCGCAGAAGCTTAATGGGCACCTGACTAAGTTGCTGGTACTACAGTTCCATATGGTGGGCTCTGAACATTTCAGAGAACTGATGGCTTGAGTCCCAAGCTGTCATTATTTCTCTAAAAAAGCTGTATCAGTCGTGCAAACGTATGTTGGCAATGTTTCCACACGTTGGAACTCCACCCTTTACATGTTGGCATGTTGGACTGACTGTATGTGCAAAGGAAACCAGTGACTGATTTCTTGATGAGGCAGATGGACAAGACTACTCCGCTGTGTAACTTTGACCTTAGACAGTGGCAGCTCATGCTGAGCCACAGGTAGTAGGATACTTGGAGTGCACCCTGTCACCCCAGATCAATGATCCCCTGGACTACTTGGCAGCTAAAATTGAATTGTGGTCACAACTGGATACATTTGCCCTGGGCAAACTTTACTGCCTATGCAGTAATTTGGCATCAGAGGGAGTGTTTAGTGCAATGGATGGCATAGTTACCCCAAAGAGAACTCGCCTTTTAACACAAAAAGTAGAGAGATTAACCTTTATAAAGATGAATCAGGTGGATCATTTATTTAGACCGGTATTTTAGACGCTTGTACTAATAACCCCTTGCCCTGACGGTGCATCTGCCGAAGTTATATAGAAGCATCGGCCTCTACATAACTTCAGCGCATCCACCATCAGTCTAAATTTAAGCCAGCTTCCTAACACAGGCGTCGAAAATGATAAATGAGACGGACCTATCGGCTCGTCCCCACCCACATCAAGCCCCCATTTTTAGAATTGATAAGAGCATGGAAAAGTCGCAGGTTGCAATCTGGGACTGATATACGCCAGAAAACTGACGTATATCACTTTATAACCTAAGCTTATAAAGATGAATCAGGCCTGTATCAACCAGTATTTCCAGACACCGGTGCCTGATACAACAGACTAGATCATTCTGGCAGTAATGATCTGACTAGTGTGCTGCCAAATCTGAACATTGTGACAAATGGCCCGTTACTTCTGCCCAGGTGCTGCTGCCACTATTCTGATGCTGGCACCTGCCTGACGCCACACGCCTGTTGCTGTTACTTGTCTTCCCACCTCCTCACTCTTTGACTGGACCACTATGCTGACTCCACATGCTGTTGCCACCCTCCCCACTCTGTTCCGGGGTCACTATTGTGACTCTTCATGCTGTTGCCACCCTTACCACTTTGTGACACTAGTGTCCATGTTTGACATCAGCGTTTATTTTTTTGTTCTTCTGATCCGCCAGAAAAACAATAAAGTAATAAATAAATAAAAAACTGTTCTGTCTGAGCGTCCATAAGGCCTTTATCAGACGGTCAGTATTTTGCATTAGGATTTGGAAGCCAAAAGCAGGAGTGGGTCCAAAACACAAAAGTTATGTAAATATCTCTGTTTTTGACCCACTCCTGTTTTTGCCTTATGATTACTGTCCAAATACTGATGAAAAAACTGACCAAATACTGACCACCTAGAGGCCATTAAAGTCCTACATGCGGACTTCTTTTTCATCTGAAGAAAACCGATTTCAGAGGCAAATGGCCAAAACTCATGCAAATTGAGCATGGGCATCACACGGTCAGTATTTTGCATAAGGACTGGATCATGATTTGGAAGCCAAAAGCAGGAGTGGGTCCAAAACACAGAAGACATACATATATTTCCAGCACATGTTCTCTGTTTTGGACCCACTCCTGTTTTTACCTTACAAATTCTGATCAAATGCTGCCCAAATACTGTTTGAAATTGGATGCTCAAACTACATGATCCCCTTTTGATGGCAGTTCTGATGGATCAGAAAAATAAACTGTGAACACAGCCTTACTGCTGACACCCTCTCAATTTTCATGGGGCCACTGCACGGTTAAGTCCACGCCGATAAATTAGACCTGTCGCCAACATTGACCTGTAAGAATTCACTCTTCAGTTGTTTCCATCGGTTTTTGTGAGCCAAATTCAGGAGCCAAGCCTACTCTCGGATTAGGTATCAAGAATAAATCTGCACCTGTTCTGTGGGTTTGACCTGCACCTGCTTTGGTCTGACAATAACTGACAAAATAAGTGAAGTGTGAACTAAGTTTAATAGTGACGCACAGTCCTTTTTTCACCACTACTTTATTGTATCGTATATGTATTGTATCCATGTCCTTATTTTGTTCCACTAAAGAGTTATTAGGACACCTCTTCTTTACTAATGGATGCTGTATAGGGAGGAGCGAACCAGGAATCATAACAGATCTGTCTGGTTTCAGTTATGCAGGACTTTGTTGTTCGTCCTGCATAACGAAACCAGGCGGATCTGTTATACTTGGCCATAGACTTCTGTTATAATGGATCAAAACGGAATGCCTCTTAAAGGCTTCCGTTTAGCTTTCCGTCATAGAATTCCGTTATAACGGAATCCATAACAGGATTCCTCTACTGCTCGTACGCCAAACCCGAACCTGTAAAGTTCGGGTTCGCTCATCCCTAATGCTGTATGCTGTCATACTGACTCACAGTAACTGTTTAGCTACCAGAAAGGACTAGCTATGCATGTTTCTGCAATTCACAGTGATGTACACCAGGATACATTTTCCCTAAAATTTTATTGCAGGCTGGGATATACCTGATTTAATGCACTTTGTGACTAATTAATTTGTAACAAAGCAAATTTTGGGTAAAAAAACGCGACAAAGCAATGAAATCGAAATTTTGAAAACTTCGCTCATTACAAGTAGTGATACTAATCAGTTCTTGCTTCTTCTGTTTTCTCCCCTGTCCTTATACCACAATCTGTAATAAGCAGGGTGTTCTAGTGGTAAGCTATATTCATTTCTCACCTCTCCTGTGTTCTACCCTGTTCATTATGTTATAAACATTGATAACCAGGGTGTTCTAGAGGTAATAAATAATCAGTTCTTACCTCTCTTGTCCTTATACTATTAACAGTGATAAGCAGAGTTATCTAGTGGTGATAGATAATCAGTCCTCACCTCTCCTGTCCTTATACTATATACAGTGATAAGCAGAGTCTTCTAGTGGTGATAGATAATCAGTCCTCACCTCTCCTGTGTTCTCCCGTCCCTTACACTAGGTACAGTATCTTCATGCCTGCAGTCATCCCAAAACCTCTAGATAGAACAGAAAGACAGTATTAAAGGGTTTGTTCAGGAATAAGTAACTTTTCACATGTGTCTATTATGGAAAGAGTCATACGTATCTGCTACCCTTAGCACCGGTTATGTGTGCCAGCTCCTGTGTGTCCATCTTCCAGTAAATGTTGTTTGCTCCCTCGCTGGCACAGGCATGGTCGCCTACTGGTGATGTGTTTCTTGTAGACATGTTACCCCTGAATCCAGTTATTGGCTGCAGCAGAGCAGATGATTATGCCCATTCCGAGGAAGAAAAAATATAGAATTAACTACAGGAATATAATGGTCACTAATGATAAACAAAAAAATGGGCACCCAATTATAAATACAAATATTGAACAGAACTGGTGGGTAACCTCAATTAAGACTTTTCTTTTAATACATCATTAAAAATACCCAAAAGGAGGCGAAAAGGTCGCTCACCACAGTACAAGACACTTATTACAAATCACTCAATGGTGAAAAAGTACAAAATTGCTATATGTAGTGCAAACAAACCTAAACGGGAGCAAAGGAGTGGGAGGGGAAGGGAGACTGGGTCTCTTTCTCCTATTGATCCCTCCCTATATGTTTACACCTCCTAAGTTGTCCCTAGGTGTCCCTACGCTGCGCCATGTGGCTGCCCAGTTTCGTCAGAGAAGGAAGCAAGCGAGGGAACTATGTTGGCACACTAAGAGATATACTATAAATGCAAAATACAGCTATATCTCAAAACACACTGCCCGATGCGTTTCATTGGCCTAGGGCCAATTCATCAGAGGTCTTGAATAGATGAAATAGAGCAATACAAAGTAATCAATATATAAAGTGCACAAAGCAAAATAGTCAAGAGATAAAGTTCAAATAGCAGCCAAAATTTAGCTTAGCAGCAGCGGCAGAGGCTCCATCTGATCAAACTAATGGAGTGTTTCGTCCTCGTAGCACAGCCCTCTAGTTTCTTTGAAGCTGATAGTCATCCAGCCGGGCTTGTGGCAGCGGCGCATATGCTAGTGTGCAAATGAGCCTTTTAAAGGCAAACAAATTGCACATAAGTCGCATCCCATCCGGCACATGACCCGTCATGTGATTAGAAAGCCGTGACCTCAGTCACATGGGCCATTACGTGATCAAACGGGGGCCAGAGCAGCAATCACAGGATCAATATAGGGAGTGTCTGTAATATACCAGGCACTCCCCTTCAGGGAGAGGATGTCAGTTAAGTCACAGGCATCCTTCTCAGTTTCTCCAAAGTGGCGCTAAATAAATTCCAGCGCCGATCCAAACACAAATAGACCAAGGCAGTATACAGTAACTACTGCCAAGTGTGAATAAAGGCTTAGTATGGCAGGAATACTCAATATAATAAGACCAAACCGTCCTTATAGCAAAGTGAATCAAAGGGATTCCAGTGAGGTTATATACCAACGTTGGACAGCACCACAGGCGGAGCACCTGGTGAAGTCAAATGAAACAACCAAAGAGAAGTTGGTCATTTAATTTCTTAGGTTGCATAGTTTTGAGCTCAAAAATCCACCAGGTCTCCCTCTGCAGTACCCTCCTCTCCCAATCGCCACCTCTTTGAAGGGGGGATGAATTCAATCCCCATGAACAATACCTTAGAAAAGTCACCTCCATTTAGAAATTCAACATGTTCGGCCAGAGGAGTATCTCTTTTATGACGCATATCCCCCAGGTGTTCGCCCACTCTTCTTCGAAGTTCTCTGGTGGTTTTACCCACATATTCGATTCCCCTCTCAAACCCCTCTGTAAATCACTTTGCTTGATCGACAATTAATGAAACTTCTGATGGTATATTTTTTTGGTGTAACATTACTAGTGAAGGTGCGACCTTGGATAATGTGTGGGCATGCTACACAGCCACTACAGCGGTAACACCCATAGATGGGATGTAGCCACCCCTCATTATTTCTTGGTGTCCCACAGTAGTGGCTGTGAACAAGATGGTCACGTAAAGTGCGTCCTCTCCTGTAAGTGACTTGTGGTCCCTCCGTTATCACATCACTAATGTCAGGATCAACTTTAAGGATACCCCAATATCTGGAGATTATCTTCCTCACCTCATCAGTACCCCCATCCTATGTAGCTATCAGACGAATATAGTCTTTCCCTTCTGATCTTTCTTGGGGTGCAGGAGTTCCGTGCGATCACTAGTTAAGGCTCTCTGGTACGCCTTCCTCAAAATATAATCCGGGTAACCCCTTTCACGGAATCTTACTCGTAAATCTGCTGCCTGCCTCCCTCAATGTAGAACAATTCCTTCTCATTCATTGCCCTACAGGGATACCCCTTTTGAGAGGTTGTGGATGATAACTATCCCACTTCAAGAATGAGTGTGTAGATGTAGGTTTCCTGACCGTCTTGGTTTGAATTCCCCCCTTCCCCCCCCCCCGGGCCCCTTTCTATCAAAATATCCAGAAAGGGGAGCGAATTAGATACAGTTTCGGAGGTAAAACCAAGGCCTATATTGTTCGTATTGAGGGTGACCAGCAGATCTCTAAATACCTCCTTAGTCCCCCGCCAAATGACAAAGAGATCGTCTATAAATCTCTCCCACTTTACAATATCCACTGTAAGTGAGTGGGGAGGGGGGGGGGGGGTCAGAAAAGACTATGCATCTCTCCCACTAGCCCAGGAACAGATTTGCGTATGATGGGGCACAAGGACTCCCCATCTCACAGCCCCTGAGCTGGTGGAAGTAAGTGCCGTCAAAAATAAAATAATTGCAAGTGAGGGTAAACTCAAGTATTTGCAACATGAAAATGTTATGTGCCTGGAACTGGCAACCCCTGGTACTCAGGGAAGACTCAACCGCTTTTAACCCAAGGTGGTATGGGATAGAGGAATACAGGGCCTCTACATCAATAGACCCAAGCAGGGAGTCTTCATCCAAAAAGACCCCCTCCAATCTTGCTAATAGGTCACCCGTATCTCTGATGTATGACGGTAAGGTTTTCACAAAAACACAGCATCGATGTACAGTGCTGCCCATAATTATTCATACCCCAGGCAAATTTTTACTTAAAGTTACTTTTATTCAACCAGCAAGTAATTTTTTGACGGGAAATGACATAGGTGTCTCCCAAAAGATAATAAGATGATGTACAAGAGGCATTATTGTGGAAAAAAAACATTTCTCAGCTTTTATTTACATTTGAGCAAAAAATACAAGATGTTCCGCACTGTGGAAAATCTCAGAGTACGTGGTCGGAAGCCAAAAGTGACACCTGTGCTGGCCTGGAGAATAGTTAGAGAGGTGAAAAAGAATCCAAGGATCACCACCAAGGTCATCCTGGTGAATCTGGGCTCTGCTGGTGGCAATGTCTCAAGGCAGACAATCCAACGGACACTGCACACTCCTGGGCTCCACGGATGCAGACCAGGCACACAAAAGCTTGCTTGGCCTTTGCAAAAGCTTATCTGGACAAAGAAGAAGATTTCTGGTCTTCTGTGTTACGGTCAGATGAAACAAAAATTGAATTGTTTGGTCACAATGATGTTCCCTTCATTTGGCGTAAAAAAGGAGAAGCCTTCAACCCAAAGAACACCATCCCCACTGTCAAACATGGTGGTGGGAACCTAATGCTTTGGGGGTGTTTTTCAGCCAATGGACTAGGGAACTTAATCACAGTAAACGGCACCATGAAAAAAGAGCAATACATGAGGATTCTCAACGACAACATTAGGCAGTCTGTTGAGAAACTTGGCCTTGGGCACCAGTGGACATTTCAGCATGACAATGACCCAAAACACACAGCAAAAGTGGTGAAGAAATGGTTAGCAGACAACAACATTAACGTTTTGGAGTGGCCCAGCCAGAGTCCAGACTTGAATCCAATTGAGAATCTGTGGAGGGAGCTAAGGATCAGGGTGATGGCAAGAAGACCCTCCAACCTGAAAGATTTGGAGCTCATTGCTAAAGATGAATGGGCAAAAACACCTCTGGAGACATGCAAAAAGCTGGTCTGCAATTATAGGAAGCGTTTGATTGCTGTAATAGCCAATAAAGGCTTTTCTATTGATTATTTAGAAGGGTATGAATAATTTTGGACTGGACACTTTTTGCTCAAATGTAAATAAAAGAGAGATTTTTTCCCCCCACAATAATGCCTCTTGTACATCGTCTTATTATCTTTTGGGAGACACCTATGTCATTTCCCGTCAAAAAATTACTTGCTGGCTGAATAAAAGTAACTTTAATTCAAAATTTGCCAGGGGTATGAATAATTATGGGCAGCACTGTATATACCCACGTTTTGGCTAAGACTGTTGACTCCTGAAACAATTGGTCGTTCTTTCAAATTAGTGGTACCTTTATGAATTTTAGGTAAACTATAAAAGGTAGCCACTGTAGGGCATCTACAGTTCAGGAAGTCAAACTCTTCTTCTGATATGAGTACATTATCTTTAGCCCCACGTAGGATATTGATGAGTTTCCGTTGATATGTTTTAGTGGGATTACTCTTCAACTTTTCATATGTTCCCTCATCGCTCAAAAGATCCATACACATCGCTCTATATCATGGGGTATCCAATATCACAATGTTACCACCTTTATCTGAAGGCTTAATTGTTATTTCCTTTTTTTTCCAAGTTCCCTAAGGCCCTCGATTCATCTTTTGTGCAGTTGAGTCTCCCCTGAGTAAGTGAAAGTCTTTCAACATCAACAGAAACCTGATTTACAAATGCATCAATACAGGAAGGGTTCCCTATTAGTGTCATCCTTGTACTTTTTTTCTACAGTGAAGTGAAAGGACCCCTACCTTCCTGGGGAGCACTATCCACTAAGCTATACAAAGGACGTACGTCCTGTAGGATGTCCTGTGGGACCCCTAATTCCTTGCTTTCCCTTTTATTCATTAGCTGAAAGTGCTTGTGCCATCTCAGTTTTCTAGCAAATAAATAAAGATCTTTTATCCAATTGGAAAGATTAAACGCCTGAGTGGGTACGTACGACAGACCCTTACTTAGGACCCCCATTTCAGCGGGTTGCAAAATGATAGAGGACAAATTTAATACTTGGCTAGATTGATGGGAGATATTGATTAGGTATGGGTCGGGCGAGATTTCTGCGAGTTGCTTCCCCGCAGTTGGTAAGGCAGCCCTATTTTCTTGTCCGCCTCTACCCCCCCACCCCTTGCCCGACCTCCTTCTGCCTCGATTACTCCTCAAACTCTCCCTTTCTCCTTCGGAAATCTCAGTATCACTTGTCGAGATATCAGACTCTTGTTTTTTATTCTGTTGCTTAGGAGTCCGAACAATAGTTGTATAGACCCTATTGTCGTGGAAGTCCTGTAGATCACGATTAAATTGTCTGTGCTTCCGCTCCTTCAAATGATGCTGACATTTTTCCAGGGAGCTCTTCAGTTGTGATTCCTTAGTTGCAAACTCAGGTTCCTGTTTAAATTTCTGTGTAATTTCTATTTGATCCTTTAGGGTTTTCTCAAGTGTCTCAAAAGTAACTTTCTCCTCTTACAGAAATAATTGCATAAATTGGAGGGAACCTCCTCCTATTTACTCATTAGACTCGAGCTTCTATATCTACTTGCTGGTGTGAGTGTTATTCTTAGGCCCCTGGGAACTATTTGATGTTTAATGTAGTTCTCCAGGGACTGAACCTCCCACCAGGAAGTAGTGTGCTCCTTTGTTAACTCTTTGAAAGCTACATTGAAAGAAGGGGTTTATCTTTTTTGGGAGAGGACCCTTTCTGAAAAGACTTTACTAGCCTCAATCAGCCATTGATTTCTGTCAAGGCCCGTTGTGAGAAAACCTGCCATGCCCCTTAAACCTAGAATAAATATTGAATTAACCACGGGAGTATAATGGTCACTGATGATAACCCAAAAAATGGGTACCCAATTATAAATACAAAAATTTAACAGAACTGGTGGGTAACCTCAATTAAGACTTAACTTTTATTACATCATTAAAAATACCCAAAAGGAGGCGAAAAGGTATATCCCAAAAACACACTGCCCGACGCGTTTCATTGGCCTAGGGCCAATTCATCAGGGGACTTGAATAGATGAAATACAGCAATACAAAGTAGTCAATATATGAAGTGCACAAAGCAAAATAGTCAAGAGATAAAGTTCAAACAGCCGCAAAAACTTAGCTTAGCAGTAGTGGCAGAGGCTCCATCTGATCAAACTAATGGAGTGTTTCGTCCTCGTACCACAGCCCTCTATTTTTTTTTTTTTAAGTTGATAGTCATCCAGCCGGGCTTGTGGCAGCGGCGCATATGCTAGTGTGCAAATGAGCCTTTTAAGGGCAAACAAATTGCACATAAGCCGCATCCCATCCGGCACATGACCCGTCATGTGATTAGAAAGCCGTGACCTCACAGTCACATGGGCCATCATGTGATCAAATAGTCGCCGGAGCAGCAATCACAGGAACAATATAAGGAGTGTCTGTAATATACCAGGCACTCCCCTTCAGTGATGCTGCAAGGGGCGGATAAACAAGGGAGAGGATGTCAGTTAAGTCACAGGCATCCTTGTCAGTTTCTCCAAAGTGGCGCTAAATAAGTCCCAGCGCCGATCCAAACACAAATAGACCAAGGCAGTATACAGTAACTACTGCCAAGTGTGAATAAAGGCTTAGTATGGCAGGAATATTCAATATAGTAAGACCAATCAGTCCTTATAGCAAAGTGAATCAAAGGGATTCCAGTGAGGTGAAATACCAACGTTGGACAGGAGGTAAACAAGCCACGGACCGAAAGAACTTTGGCTTACCGGCTTCACAGTCCTGTGCACAAACAATGTAATGTTATATACACACAATGTAATGTTATATACACACAATGTAATGTTAGGGATGGAATATAAGGGCTGCTCTCCCTGCATTGCAAACTGGTTGGAATAATGAAGCAATCAGATTGGATTTATACAGGAGACCTGCAGATATTTGGGTCAGATAAGTCCTGCTGTCCGGTCATTTTTGGTCATCATTCTAATTCCTGATCTTTTCAGGTCATATAAAACCTTCCACACGACTTCTCCAACCGTCTGATGACTTCTACAATATTTCTTTCACAGCTTGTGAATCCGGGTGAAGATCTGAACAATATTAATCCTACAGAGACATATGTGAGGGGCGATGAGCAGAGTACAGAGGACATTCCTACAGATAACCGCCCAGGTGAGTAGTGACCACTAAGTAAAGCAGAGAGGTCTCTAAGATTCTGCTTCTACAAATAAAAAGAAATAGATATATTGTGCAATGTGGGAATACAAGGGAAACACAAAAGGGGTTGGTCAGCACATCCCAATGCGCAGGTGCACGCTGCTATGACTGAAAACACAAAACAACACAACATATAATGCAACAGCTCTCTGCGAACCAAATAAAGTACAAAAACATATTGTAATGCTAATGCTATGCTAATATAGTAGAGATGCTTGGCAAATACATTTTGTACAAAATTATTTGAGCCCTTCTGTCGCACGTCAAGGCGATCTCTGTAAGACGGGAACCTAACACTAAGTTCTACCTGTTAAGTCCCATGACAGCAACCATGAAATTACGGGGGTGTAGGTTCCACATGCATTCTGGGTCCCCTTTGGTTTTTTTCATTTTTGGGGTGAAAATTGCCTCCATTGAATACAGGGGATGCATGTACCAACATGCATGACGAGTCCACTACCCACTCCATACCTCTCCTGGTGTCAGGGGCTTCCAGTGAGTGGGGAGGAGCAGGCTAAGCTTTATACTCATGCTAATTAAAATCAGCCTATGAGCATGAGTATAAAGCTTAGCCTGCTCCTCCCCACATATGTGCCCACCTTGGGTAGCTGTATGTAATCCACCTGCACTCTTTGAAACGGGTACAAGGGTTTGGGAGTGTGTTTCTTGGGGGTCTTTACGAACCTCTCAGGGTTATGTCTGGCACATGTAAGACAAGCCTGAAAGAACTTTTCAAAGAGGGTCTGAATTCCAGGGGCAAACCAATGTTCTAACACTAGTGCGCTCATAGCTCCTTTTGACAAATGAGTAGGGCCATGTGCTAAATTGGCCATCATTGGATACAACATCCGAGGCAAACATGTTCTACCATTTACCTGCCAGAGCTCTCCTGCCTTTGTGGCCCCCGCCTCCATCCATACCTTTTTGTCTTGAGGCGTTATCTGAGCCTGTAGTTCTTGCAAGAGATAAGTCTGGCGTAGTTGGCAAAGACAATGTCAGGAGTGGCAGACCGGCTGCTTGTTTGGCTGCTTGAGCATTTCCCATGGCTTACGGATCATCTTTCTTCACATGGGCTGGTACTTTAACAATGGCTACCTCTGTGGGCAGCTCTAGGGCCTCTATGAGGCTCTGTACTGCTTCTGAATTCTTAATTGGTTTGCCCAATGAAATCAGAAATCTCCTAATTTTCCAGATAATACCCAAAGTCATGTGCTACCCCGAAAGCATACCTGGAATCTGTGTAACAATTATTTCTCAGTCCCTTACCCAATGTACATTCATCGGTGAGTGCCTTCAATTCCGCCTCCTGTGCAGAAGAACAGGATGGGAGTGTTTTTTGTATGATTACCTTACCATCTTGGATTACCGCATACCCGGTGACAAAGTGTCTTTGTTCATCATTCCTCCATCTGGAGCCATCCACAAAATACTCAGCATCAGGGTTAGTTAATGGTGTTTCAGTAACATTTGGTAACCCTTTTGTTTCTGCAATCATCCTTTCATGACAGTCATGATTTGCAATTGGATCAGACTCCTCCTCCTCCCTCTTCGCCCTCCTCTTCTAAATCCACTGGCAGCAAAGTATCTGGATTTAGAACTGTACATCGCTGTAAGGTAATGTGGGGACTGAGTAGTGTCAGCTCATATTTTGTGATTCTGGCTTGAGACAAATGTTTCAGCTTGGTGGTGTGTAGTAGTTCAGCAACTGAATGTGGTACTTGTAATGTGAGAGGGTGTTGTAGTACCAGGTCCTCTGTTTTTAGCACTAATTCAGAGGCTGCAGTGACAGCTCTGAAACATGTGGGTAGAGCTCTAGCAATACTATCTAGGCTGGTAGAATAGTATGCAATGGGCCGCATACGGTCCCCGTGTTTCTGTGTCAGTACACCTGAGGCAAATCCCCCTTGCTCATGACAAAACAATGTAAAATTGTGTTTGTAGTTGGGGATGCCCAATGCTGGTGTTGTGGTAAGAGTTAGTTGTAATGCACGAAATGCACTCACAGCTTCTGGTGTTAGTTCAAAAGTCTCTACTTTGAGGCAGTCATATAGTGGCTGCATCATCTGAGGGCAATCTCTAATCCAGGGGCGACAGTAACTGACAAGGCCAATAAAGGCACGCCGAGCCCTTGGAGTACTTGCAGGGGGGCTGCTGTATAGCAGTAACCCTTTCAGATGTAAGGTGTTTAGTACCTGGAGAAATACAGTGACCTAGGAACGTTATAGTAGATCTACAAAGTTGCAGCTTCTCTTTGGAGGCTTTGCAACCATTTGTAGCGAGAAAAACAAGCAATGATAAAGTTTCCTCTTTACACTGTTCAGGACTCTGACAACAAAGTAACAGATCATCAACATATTGTAAAAGAACAGTGTCCGGATAGTCCGGCTGCCAGGACTGCAACACAGAATGTAGAGCAGTAGAGACAATATCAGGAGAATTGACAGCCCCTTGTGGTAAAACGACCCATGCATACTGCTTGTGACGGAAAGTGAAAGCAAAGTAGGGCCAGCACTCTTCATGTAAAGGGACAGAGAAGAAAGCATTTGCAAGATCAATGACCGTAAAAGATGTGGCATCTATATAGGCACTTGGTTTAACAGCGCGTGGGGATTGGGCGCTTGTGGTGTATTTATGACAGTTACAGCATTTACTGCCCTTAAATCATGCACCATACGATAGACTGGAGGCTGACCCTTTACAGTCTGTCTCTTCTTCAAATAGGGGAGTATTAAAGGGGCTTTTTATAGGGATTATTAACCCTTTCCCCAACAGATCTTTTAGATCATTTGCGATAGCATCTTCCTGTGAAGAATTTAGTGGGTACTGACGTACACATGACGGCTTAGTGAGAGGTTTCAGCTGCATGACCACTGGAGTTACTGGTAGTCTACCCATGTCTGTCTTGGAAGTCGCCCACAAATGTGATGGGACTTCAGACAGCCAGTCTGGGCGTGTAAATTTAGAGGTAGAGGAGGCACCGAACGTCATTAAGGACATAAGTGCACACAAAGTCTCTTCAAAAACAGGGGTTGTGATTTGGGGTTTTCCTAAAGAGAAATCCACAGATGCTTTCATGGCACTAAGCACGTCAGTCCCAAGTAAATTGTATAGACTATCTCAGCTTACCAACACACGCGTGATAATAGATAAGGCATCATGAATGTTAAGTCTAACAGGCTTTGTTAGTGGGAGTTTACAGATGTTCCCTCAACCCTTTGACAATAAATGTAATCTGAGGAGATAAGCTCCTCAAGCACATATTTTCCATGTATTAGGGTATGGGCTGCTTCTGTGTCTACCAAAAAGACAATTGAATTCCCTGTGTGCTCACATGTGGATATGATGATTAGTTGTGGACCTGGGGTTGTGTCAAGGGGGTAGTTAACGTTGAGGGAACTCACAGGATTGCTGTCACTTCATTGAGAGGTCTGGGCAGTGGACTGACCTCTCCGGGGACATTTGGCTGAATAATGCCCCTTTTTCCCACAATTCCAACATGTTACTTGGTCCCAGTTACGTGGGTACTTGGCTCCACCTGGTGCCTTTTTCTGGAACCTGCCCTTAGGTTTAAAGGGTTGGTTAGCCATTATTGGCTTCTTTTTATTTTGCAAGTCTAGCTCAGCTCCCTTTGCTATGACCACTAGGTCAGGGAACTGGCAGGTCCGCCAATCAGAGACAGTGTTTTTTATAGCATCCTGTATGGGTGCTTTTAATCCAGACATGAATGTATGTTTTAGTAGTCTCATATCCTTACTGTCTCCAGTCCCATAGTCAAGCCAGAGCTGTTCTAAAGCTGTGGCGTAGTCAGCTACAGTCTGCTTAGCGTCTTGTGTTTGCATCATAAAGGTATCAGTCTGATTGTCCTGTTGCTCTTTTACCCAGGTCATGATAAATTCCTGGCCTGACTGGTCTGTGGCCTTATCTGCAGGGACAGTACCAGGGGCCTTTGCCAACATTTGATTCTTAAGTACCTCCTTTAGTCTCTAGAAGACGCTCCAGATCCTCCCAAGGGGCTTTATATTCGGTCTGGATACTTTCCAATTTACGAAGGAAAGTACTGGGGACAGTACGGGGGTCTGACTCACTAGGAGTCCATGGCATATAAACATTATAATCATGTGTTTTCACTTGCCCAGCTCTGACTGTGGGGAGGGTCTTATTGACCAGTGGGTATAAGCCCACACTAGAGTGTGGCTTGGGCCCCCCAAAGGCTGAGCATCTCTCTCTTGAGTCTGGGTTTTGTTGTCCACAGTCAGGACAAGTCCACCCCTCCGGGCCATTATATGGAGGTGGTGCTGTGGGAGGGAGAGATTTTTGTGGGTCATGGGGAATAATACACCGTACTTCAGAAGGGATGGTTAATTATTTTGTTTGCAATTTATTTCATCCTATATTTCATACATAGTCCCTTTGTCAGTGTCTTATGCCTTATGGGCAGTCATAGACATTCCCTGGGCTACATCATACCACATTGTGGCCTGGTCATATTTGTTATAGTCTTTCAACCACCCCTTAAAATTAGTGAGAAATTTTTGCCATACGGGTTCATCCAATGTTCCATTCACACCTGCTCCCAATTTCTTTAGCATTTGTCTACAGTCTTTGGTTGCTTCAGTGCCCTTTGCACATTGCATAATATCAATTGCAGAGACCCATTTCTCTGCTCCTTTCTCAGAGGAACGTTTACTCTGTGTAGCCCCCATCCCGTGGGTGGCTCCTTGTAATTCACTATCCAGGTTCTCCAACACCTGGTGAATTACAACAGTGCTGTGGACACGGTTCAGAGGTAGCACTATTAGTGGCGCCGTGAACACACTTCCGGGGCGGCACCACTTTCCTCTACTACCAGTGGTGCTGTGGGCATGCTTCCGAGGCAGCACTATCCACTGGTTTGCAATACTACAGTATAGTCTTGCCCTCACACAGAGTAACTCACACGTCCTCTCTGGGGTTACTCGCTGGAAACCCCTTAAACCCCTCTATGTTCTTTCTATGGCACAGTAAGCACACAAATACTGCTATCCAAATGATTATAACTGCAACCACCCATTCCAAACTGGTATAATACCCACGCATGTATATTCTATACAGCACAGGAGTTGGCCTCACACAATATGAGCAGGTACTCAGTACATGTGAAATCACACAACATGACATAACATTGGAACAACCCTTGACCTCAGGAGCCTTTTTCAGGTACCAACAAGGAACTGCAGGGCCCCTATCCAATCTTACTGGACAGCTTTATACACTGCCACTTCTCACAGCCTCCTCCAAGATAGGTCCGTCAACCTTTTTCTCCACCAGAACCAGTGGTCTCCAGAGACAGGGACCGGACAAGCCAGTCAGCGAGCTCTAGACTTTCAGTTTGGCTCAGGGAGAGCAGGGTCAGACCCTTCCTAGATTCAGCTTATCTCAGCCACTCACACATTCGTGCAGTCATACTCCTAGAGACAGTTTGCACATATAAGGGAAATAAACATTCACCAGAACACGGTACAGGCACCACATTCACACACCACAATGCAGAACAGCGAGCAGAGCTCAGGAGACAGGCAGTAACACAATGGGCTACTTACCGCGGTCTTCCTGGGTCCTGGTATCCATATCGGGGTCTGCAGCTAGGGGCGCTGTTGTGGTGCCCGCAATTCTCCACCAGAAAATTTTGTGGCAGACCAAGGGTCAGTCACATGATGATCATTGCCACGTGTTCAGGTGAATGGCGTCGACGGAAGGAAAAAAAAAGAAGTCCGTGTCAAAACTCTGCCAGGAACCCAAAGTGGGAGTGTCCTGGGCCTTTTATTTACACTGCGTGCAGAATTATTAGGCAAATGAGTATTTTGACCACATCATCCTCTTTATGCATGTTGTCTTACTCCAAGCTGTATAGGCTCGAAAGCCTACTACCAATTAAGCATATTAGGTGATGTGCATCTCTGTAATGAGAAGGGGTGTGGTCTAATGACATCAACACCCTATATTATGTGTGCATAATTATTAGGCAACTTCCTTTCCTTTGGCAAAATGGGTCAAAAGAAGGACTTGACAGGCTCAGAAAAGTCAAAAATAGTGAGATATCTTGCAGAGGGATGCAGCACTCTTAAAATTGCAAAGCTTCTGAAGCGTGATCATCGAACAATCAAGCGTTTCATTCAAAATAGTCAACAGGGTCGCAAGAAGCGTGTGGAAAAACCAAGGCGCAAAATAACTGCCCATGAACTGAGAAAAGTCAAGCGTGCAGCTGCCAAGATGCCATTTGCCACCAGTTTGGCCATATTTCAGAGCTGCAACATCACTGGAGTGCCCAAAAGCACAAGGTGTGCAATACTCAGAGACATGGCCAAGGTAAGAAAGGCTGAAAGACGACCACCACTGAACAAGACACACAAGCTGAAACGTCAAGACTGGGCCAAGAAATATCTCAAGACTGATTTTTCTAAGGTTTTATGGACTGATGAAATGAGAGTGAGTCTTGATGGGCCAGATGGATGGGCCCGTGGCTAGATTTTTAAAGGGCAGAGAGCTCCAGTCCGACTCAGACGCCAGCAAGGTGGAGGTGGAGTACTGGTTTGGGCTGGTATCATCAAAGATGAGCTTGTGAGGCCTTTTCGGGTTGAGGATGGAGTCAAGCTCAACTCCCAGTCCTACTGCCAGTTTCTGGAAGACACCTTCTTCAAGCAGTGGTACAGGAAGAAGTCTGCATCCTTCAAGAAAAACATGATTTTCATGCAGAACAATGCTCCATCACACGCGTCCAAGTACTCCACAGCGTGGCTGGCAAGAAAGGGTATAAAAGAAGAAAATCTAATGACATGGCCTCCTTGTTCACCTGATCTGAACTCCATTGAGAACCTGTGGTCCATCATCAAATGTGAGATTTACAAGGAGGGAAAACAGTACACCTCTCTGAACAGTGTCAGGGAGGCTGTGGCTGCTGCTGCACGCAATGTTGATGGTGAACAGATCAAAACACTGACAGAATCCATGGATGGCAGGCTTTTGAGTGTCCTTGCAAAGAAAGGTGGCTATATTGGTCACTGATTTGTTTTGTTTTGTTTTTGAATGTCAGAAATGTATATTTGTGAATGTTGAGATGTTATATTGGTTTCACTGGTAAAAATAAATAATTGAAATGGGTATATATTTGTTTTTTGTTAAGTTGCCTAATAATTATGCACAGTAATAGTCACCTGCACACACAGATATCCCCCTAAAATAGCTAAAACTAAAAACAAACTAAAAACTACTTCCAAAAATATTCAGCTTTGATATTAATGAGTTTTTTGGGTTCATTGAGAACATGGTTGTTGTTCAATAATAAAATTAATCCTCAAAAATACAACTTGCCTAATAATTCTGCACTCCCTGTATACACAATTCAAAAAGGGTGTAACCTCTCAAAGTAAAACATGATTGGTTTACAGATATTTCAATAATGGCTTTTGATTGGTACACAAATAATACTTCTGATTGGTTAGAACTGAATCCATCTATTGATTGGTTAATATTTTAGTTTTCCCCTTCCCAATAACGTGTTAACTGCTGAGTTAGTTTTTTTAGCAAGAAGTACATATTTGGTTATTAGTACGTACATACGCTTATCTTATCTTAACGCACACAGCTAACTTCTATAGTTTTTGCTTATGTCATGGTTATCTTCTTGTTGTCGCCATATTCTATCACGCACACAGAGAAATGAAAACATAAATGAATATTTAATATCCACTTTCAGAAAAGCTGGATAATTTCCTTAACATTATCAATGGGGTTAATAACCCCTTAGTAACCACCCATATGCCTTTTTACAGCGATTACTAAGGGGCATTAGGCTGAGCCTCCCTTTTTTTTTTTTATGGCAGCCCAGTCTAAGCTCTGCACGGGTCACCCGGGGAGCGGGGCCCGGCTCTCACATGAGAGCCGCGGCCCTGCTCTAACAGCCCGGACTGGCAGGATCCGGGCTTTTTAACACTTTACATGCCACGGGCAGTGGCGCCTGCCGCATGTAAAGTGCTGACAGAGGGAGCGGACTCCCTCTGTCTCCCATCGGCACCCTGTAAATGCGATCGCAGGATGCCGATGTGTGTGAAGGCTGGCTGGGGTCTTGTGTAGGCCCCAGACTAGCCTTGAGTAATTTCCAGCAGGCTGCGCCTCGTTGGCGCAGCCTGTTGTTCAATGTCAGAAAAGCATAAAATCAATCAAAAAGCTGTCTGTTATAGTCCCCTTGTGGGACTATTTATTTATTTTTATTTTTTGTGTGTGTCACAATGTGCACAATGGATCAGGTTTTTTTTGTTTGTTTTTTTCCATTTTCCAAGCACTTTATTAAGTAAAAGTAAAGTACACAACAGCGGAGGAGCGAAACTATCCTCCATAAAGTCAACAAGACACAATAACATGGTCACGTCTAAATCACAGGTCTCATTAGAAAAGATTAATCCGCTTTTAAATCCAAGGTTATTTTTATTGGTCCTTGGTCACTTCTGGAGCGGGTCAACTGTATGGAGAGTGAAAGAAGGACGAGTTTGCATGGAACTCTTCGGGTTCCGTCCATCTATTTTGTTGATTAATGAGAGTGTGTTGGGTTATTGGAATCGCTATTCCCCACCTCATCTCCAAGTCCTCTGTGGACTCTCCAAGCTTGCCAAAGTTTCGTAAATCTAAATCTCATCCACTTTAATGGCCCATTGTTCGATTGAGGGAACTTCCGTTGATAACTAATATTTCAGGATAAGAAATCTAGCCACATTTATCAGTTGCCTAAAGAGGTCTAGATTGGGGACTCGACAGGACAGGGGGTAAAGATTTAGGAGTGCCACTTCAACAGAGGGTTGTAGCGCCGCACCACAGATTTGGTTACATAACTGGAAGACTTGTTTCCACCATTGTAGGAGTAAAGGACAATCCCACCAAATATAGAGGTAAGATTCTCTTTCTTTCCTGCACCTCCAGCATGCGTCAGAGGCGGACATAGAGTATATGCATGTTTTGTTGGGAGTCTTATACCATCTTGTAATGACTTTGTAGCCGTTCTCCTGAAGTCTCACACATCTGGACGTTTTATGAGGGGATATGAGAATGATGTCCATGTCCGATACGGAGAGTGAACGGTTTAAGTCCTTTACCCAAAGTCTGATGAATGCTGGGGTAGTGACAAATGCCGGAATTCGTAATCTGTTATATAGTTGTGATATACTTTTGGTGGGACACGAGCTGGTACTAATCAGGCTTTCAAACCAGACCTGTGGACGATGCAGGTCTCCTAGCTTAATGTGTTGTTGTACATATGCTCGAAGAAAATAGAAAGATGTGGAGTTTAAGTGGTTAGCTCCCAGTCCGAGTCTCATATCCTCGAGAGTGAGTATGTGAGTATCTTGGAAAAGTTCTGAAAGCTGGATATTAGAATTTTTAATGTGGGTTGGTAAGCTGTCATGAAGAGCTTTAGGAGCTAATTGGAATATATCCCTAGTTTGTAATAGTAAGGAGGGATAGGGGGGTTGCATATTGGGTACCTTGTAGCCACATCCAGGCGGAGAAAGTGGCTTTTATTATGGGGGAGGTACAGGGGAAAAGAGGCCAGGGGGAACTGTGCCCTAGTAGGAAAGCTCTAAAAGTGGAACCCAGCATCGATTGCTCCATTGGGACCCAGGATTTATTTGGCGGGGCCCTCAGCCAATCTTCTGCTTCTGCTTTCCGATAAAGTTCTGGATCTGGGAGGGCAAGTCCACCCAGCCTCTTGGGTCGAGTTAAAGATTTATAGGAAAGACGAGCTATCTTTTTGTTCCAAATGAATGTTCTGAAAAGGGTCCTCAGAGCCGTATAATAGGAGGACGGTACTGGAATGGGAAGTAAATATGGTAATTTAGGTAACACGAGTGACATGAGGATATTTTTCCTTCCAAACCAAGATAAAAAGGCCAAATTGGTGAGAGTGTCTGAGATATTTTTCATAAGGGGTGTATAATTTAAGGAATACAGTTGATTGGGGTCAGCACTAATTTTGTGTTGTTGATCACCTAATATGATACCTCTGATCCCCCTGTCTGATCTGATTGTTTGCAGCAATGGCTCCAGGGTCAAGACAAAAAGGAGGGGGGAGAGTGGGCAGCCCTGACGGGTACCATTTCGGATTCTAAAAGAGTCCGAAATGGTACTGTTGCCTGAAATGGAATCTGAGGCATTGGAATACATGGCATCAATTACAAAAATGAAAGGGTCTGGAAATTTTAATGTCGATAGGACCTGTTTCATGAAAGACCACTTAACCCTATCGAAAGCCTTCTCAGCATCTGTGCTGAGAAGGACCAGGGGCAGGGATTTTTATTTTACAAAGTGTAGTATGTTGAGTACTCTTGCGGTATTATCTTTCCCCTCCCTTCCTTTAATAAAACCTACTTGATCCCTATGGATCAGAGAGGGCAAAATGGTTGACAATCTGTTGGCTAACATTTTAGCTAATAGTTTTAAGTCTTTGGTGAGAAGAGAGATGGCTCTGTAATTTGAGCAAATGGCGTGATCTTTACCCTCTTTCGGGATAAGGGTTATTTGTGCTTTGGTCATCTCTGTGGACAGGGATTTGTCTGCCAGTGTTTTATTGTATATGGGAAGTAGATGAGGTATCAGAATGTTGTGGAAAGTGGAATAATACGTGATCGGTAGGCCACCTGGACCTGGGCTTTTTCCTTTAGGAGACTGCCGGATGACATTTAGAAGCTCCGCCGGTATGAACGGAGATATTAAATGCTGTCTATCAGTATCTGACAATACAGGGAGATCTAACCTCTCCAAGAAAGATCCTGAGGGGGGGGGGGGGGGGTGACCCTATATCCCTCGAGTGTTGGTTGGGCAGGGTCCAGATTATATAATGATTCATACAAGTTTCTGAAATGTGTAGCTATCTAGTTAGTTTATGAACATAATTGTCTAGTTTCAAATACGCTTTTCAAAATATTGCAAAAAAAAATAATCTGCCCTATATGTTTGGTATTGCCGCATCTGTAACGACCTGGACTACATAAATATCACATAAATTTTCCCTTACGGTAAACGCTGTAAAAAAAAAAATAATACAAAATTGCTAATTTATTCTTAGTTGCCACCGAAAAAACGTGATAACAAGTGATCAAAAAGCGCTATTTACTCCAAAATGATACCAATGAAAAATACAAGTCATCCTGCAAAAATCAAGCCCTCACACAATTCCATAGAATGAAAAATAAAAAAAGTTATAGGTCTTGGGAAGTAGGAATGCAAAAACATATTTTCTTTAAAAATAAAAAGGTTTATTGCAAAAAAGTGGTAAAACGTAAAAAAAAATTATAAAAAAATACTATTAAAAACTACAATTTGTCCCACAAAAAACAAGCTCTCATAAAGCTATTTAGACGGTAAAATAAAAAAATTATAGCTCTTGGAAAGCGACGATGATAAAAGGAAGAAAAACGCTTGGTCAGTAAGGTGTGATACAGTGATGTCATTGCACCTGCTGGGCTGAGAGGGAGAGTGCACAGACCAGAGATAATCCCCCGACCTGTGCGCTCTCCTCGGCTCAGCAGGAGAGATGTCATCACATCACGTCTGCTGCTGGAAAGAGCATGATGAGAATGATAAGCAGTATAAGGAGCTTCACTACTGTAAGGGGCACTACTGTAGAAGGGGACACAAAGGGGGAATAACTACTGTATTGGGCCACTAAGGGAAAGCATTATTGTAAGGGGCATAACTACTGTGTGGGGGCACTAAGGGGGCATAACTACTGTTTGGAGACATCAAGGGGGCATTCCCCTGAGGGCACTAAATGGGAATTCTACTGTGGAAGGGACTCTTAGGAGAGATAACTATGATGTGGGGAACTAAAGGGGCATTCAACGCCTCTTGTCCAGCACTAGGAAATGTATATGTATTTAAAATGACTGATTGGGTGGAGGTTGCAGGGAAGTTGCTCAAGGTGGGGGCCAACCTGGCCTAGTTATGTCCCTAATTCTTGTATTTTGTGCCATACCTTTCTGTGGATTAAAAAAAAAAAAACTGAAATGGAATAAAATTTCAATAGAATATTTTGGTATATTATTCATTGATAATGTCTTTTGTTCTTGGCAGAGGACTGTACCAGGAACTTAGAGAAACATCTGGTATCTTCAGATCTTGAAGTAGATGATCGTGGTATCATACAAGATATATATGAAGAGCATGCCAATATCCAAGATATATCTTCATCCAATCACGGCAAAAATGTATTATTTGATCCTTTTAAACAGGTCCAATCTTCTTATTCATCACAGACTGTAACACAGAATAAAAGTCACAGAAAAGGTGTTAAACATCCAACAGCTCATGTAAGAGAGAAGACTTTTTCATGTTTAGAATGTGGAAGATTTTTTAGATATAAATCAGAATTAGTGATACATCAGAGAAATCACACAGGGGAGAAGCCATATTCATGTTCAGAATGTGGGAAATGTTTTAAGTATAAACAAGGTCTTGTTGTACATCAGAGAATTCACACAGGAGAGAATCCATATCCATGTTCAGAATGCGGTGAATGTTTTAAGCATAAATCAGCTCTTGTTATACATGAGAGAAATCACACCGGGGAGAAGCCATTTTCATGTTCAGAATGTGGGAAATGTTTTAGCAATAATTCGCATCTTGTTGTACATCAGAGAATTCACACAGAAGAGAAGCCATTTTCATGCTCAGAATGTGGGAAATGTTTTAAGTATAAACAAGCTCTTGTTGTACATCAGAGAATTCACACAGGAGAGAAGCCATATCCATGTTCAGAATGCGGTGAACGTTTTAAGCAGCAATCGGCTCTTTTTTTTCATCAGACAGTTCACACAGGGGAGAAGCCATTTTCATGCTCAGAATGTGGAAAATGTTTTAAGCAGAAATCAACTTTTGTTACACATCAAAAAACTCACACAGGGGAGAAGCCATTTTCATGTTCAGAATGTGGGAAATGTTTTAACAATAATTCACATCTTGTTGTACATCAAAGAACTCACACAGGTGAGAAGCCATTTTCATGCTCAGAATGTAGTAAATGTTTTAAGTATAAACAAGCTCTTGTTGTACATCAGAGAATTCACACAGGAGAGAACCCATATCCATGTTCAGAATGCAGTGAATGTTTTAAGCATAAATCAGCTCTTGTTTTCCATCAGAGAGTTCACACAGGGGAGAAGCCATTTTCATGTTCAGAATGTGGGAAGAGTTTTAACAATAATTCAGCTCTTATTAGACATCAAAGAGTTCACACCGGGGAGAAGCCATTTTCATGCTCAGAATGTGAAAAATGTTTTAATCAGAAATCGGCTCTTATTACACATCAAAAAACTCACACGGGGGAGAAGCCATTTTCATGTTCTAAATGTGGGAAATGTTTTAACAAAAATTCACATCTTGTTGTACATCAAAGAACTCACACAGGAGAGAAGCCATTTTCATGCTCAGAATGTAGTAAATGTTTTAAATATAAACAAACTCTTGTTGTACATCAGCGAATTCACACAAGAGAAGTCATATCCATGTTCAGAATGCGGTGAATGTTTTAAACATAAATCAGCTCTTGTTTTCCATCAGAGAATTCACACAGGAGAGAATCCATTTTCATACTCAGAATTTGGAAAATGTTTTAATAAGAAATCCGCTCTTGTTACACATCAAAAAACTCACAGAGAGAAACCATCTCCATGCTTAGCCCTTTAGTGACCTCACTTATGTGTTTTTATGGTAGTCAGTGTCGCTAACTGGCTTTATTCCGTCACACTCTTTTTTTTTACACAGAGATAAGACAGAGACAAGAGAACCTTGCTTTGAGTTACCAGAGGTGGCTGAGGGCTTGGAGTGATGATTGGGACCGCTGTGAGAGCTCCCCAAACACGTATTGTCTCCTGTATTGAATGAATACCGGTCATCAAATGACAGATCCAGTTAAAAGTTTATACTGTATATATATCCCCTCTAAACAAAAATGTTTGGTGAGAGGAAATAAAAAAAAAACAACTATAGCGCCTGATATAAAAAGATAACCATCTACCTATTCCAGCCCCAGTCTGTTCTACATTTTATAAGTATTTGTAAAATTAAAAACCTTGTCAAGAAACCATCAGCTCTTACTGGGTTTCATCAGTGATGTGCAAGTTCTCCCAACAAGTGACCCAGGTGAGGATTGCCTCATTACATAGAAACCATTACTCGTCCTCCTAAAGGAATATCATCTTAATCTGAACACCCTGACCAAAATGTACCTGTAGATAAACCCAACAAGTGTGGTCCCCGCCACCCCTGTATTTGTAGAAGTCATGTGGTTCACTCATCTCGCATGAATTTACCAGTGGGGGAATCCTTGGTTATTTTCTTCTTTGTATGTCCCACCAGCTCTGGATTGTTTTAAGTTTTATAATTGAAGACTTGATATTAAATATTTTTATTGGATATATAGAATTTTTGATCATTTTGTTTCCTATAACTATTTTCATTCCTATTATTGTATGGTGATACTGTCTGGGTTTTTAAGGTGTTCAATAAGTTTTTATTGAGTTATAACAAAAGAGGACAGCACAGTATACATAGGCGCGAATAGCTAAAAATGGCATGAGATAGAAGAATCCTTTGTAAAATCCCGCTCTTTGAGAGCTTTGCTTGCAGCCTGTAGTCTGAAAGCTGTTCAATTTTCCCCCTTACTCTGCACCACTCGGGCTATGATGCATATTTGGAAGCAGCTCATAGATTCTTTTCAGTTATTCAATGTGCCCCTAACTGTCTGGGTTTTTAATCGGATGTCTTACACCTGACAATACTTCTAGAAGTAATGACAATACCTCGGATGGAGAGGGGAGAGTAGTGATCCTTTACTGTTCTCATGGATGGTTTTGGATGCTGCCCCTTAAAGGGGTATTCCCATCACCCACTTTAGCATTATCTTCAGCTGCCTTTCTGCTCCTGCTTCCCCTACTGTGCTTGTTATGTGGGGGGAGCTATGTTATCACATGATGATATGCAGAGCTCTGGATGTGTGCTCCTGATGCTGCCATATAGTAAAGTGTACAGGGACTAAACAGGGAGAAACTGAGTGAGGTGCTGAGTATATATAGTATATAGACTGTAGTCATACCTTACACTTTCACATCCATATAGCACTACACTTTCTGAGCTCTCATTCTCCCCAGCTGCACGGCTTGCTCCCGTCCAGGTACATAGCCCAGCAGCTGCACATATATCACTAGTATGTCAGCTGCCTGGTGAGCACTGAAGTAGAACTCCAGTGCAGAGAGCTGGATGACAAAGGCTCCCGTCCCCGGCTATAGCCGCTCCTTGTATCATCTTCCCCTCCGTACATACAGATAACAGTGTGATAACATCAGAGCACACTGACAGCCCTGACGAGGGCTCCACTCTTCCTATTCCCTTTACCTAACTGCCAAGCAGAGCTCAAAAACTGCTGCTGAACACGTCCCAGAGCCGTCCTACTTCAAGGGTTTCTGTCAGCAGGAAAATGGTTATTAACCTGGCTGACATTAGTGATGTACTAATGTCAGCTGAACATAACTATATTAGCGCCATCTCACTGCGTGCCGCCGTTATTTAGAAAACAATTACTTTTATAATATGCAAATGAGCTTCTAGGAGAGGGGGGGGCGTTGCTCCTGCTCCTAGAGGGTCCATTCTCCCACCTCTGGCCACGCCCTGCTACACTTGATTGACAGGGCCAGGGAGCTCTGGTCTCCACCTGTCTGCCATGGAAATCTCGCGCCTGCGCTGTCCCGTTCAGTATTTGGGCTGGCGTAGTGAGGGAAGGACGGTGGTCGGTTGATGGCTTCATTCACTCCGGCTGCGCTGGACTAAACTAGGACGCAAGATTTTCACGGCAGACAGGGCCGGCAGGAGGAGACCAACGCTGCCTTGCCCCGTCAATCAAGTGTAGCAGGGCGTGGCCAGAGGTGGGAGAATGGACCCTCTAGGAGCAGGAGCAACGCCCCCCCCCTCTCCTAGAAGCTCATTTGCATATTATAAATGGAGCCTCTAGGAGCAGGAGCATTTTTCATCAACTTTACATAAGGGACAATGTGAGATATGATTGTTAGGATAGGAATACCCCTTTAATATATTCTGTAGGTAATTGCTTGTTTTGTGCACATAGTGGTTTCTACCTTGCCAGGCAGGGCCGTTATGGTGCAGAAGCGTGACTTGTCACATCTGGATACCACAGTTACAGTGATGTGACTGTCCCATAGGCCAAAATACAGTTGTGTTCAAAATAATAGCAGTGTGTTTAAAAAAGTAAATAAAGCTCAAAACCCTTCTAATAGCTTTTATTTCCATACACACAAATGCATTGGGAACACTACACATTCTATTCCAAATCAAAACATGAAGAAAAATATATCAAATTTGTGTTTTTCCTCTAAAGAAATTGAAGAAAAGTGAATATTAGACTGTTCAAAAAAATAGCAGTATTTGTATTCTTTACAAACTGAATCACTATATAAACTGAAAACTGTTTAAAGATTTTGCTTTCCTTTGAATCACTTAAAGGAGTTGTCTCAACTCATAAAGTTATATTTATTATGTGCATGACATTGTTATAAGTACCTTACAAATGTAGATGAATCAGCAGAAATGGCTCTCGTCCCCACTATCTTACTTCTTCGTCCTCTTTATACACTGCTCGTCTCCAGGGGCCACGGTTGCAGTGCAGCAGCGGTGGCCGCGATTGCGCACAGCTAGAAAAAAAGCCGGCCTTTCTGGTAGCCGGGAATTGATGGAGTGAGCACGCACGGGGCCGCGCGCATGCGCAGCAGCTCCCGTTCCCGTCCACCTCTCTGTCATTCTCTCCTGTATGATACATATCGCTGCAACCACCACTTACCATACTGCAAAGAAAAAGGGGGTCAGTCAGCACATCCCAAAGCGTAAGGGCACGTTGCTATGGCTGAGAACAAGACTGTTAAACAAAACAAGCAATGCAACAGCTCACTGCAAACCAAATAAAGTACAAAATTGCATCATAATAGCAAATGCTGAACTAATAAGTTAGAGATACTTGGCAAATCGTTTTGTACAAAATTATTTGAGCCCGTCTGCCGAACGTCAAGGCAATCTCTAGTTAGACGGGTTCCTAACACTAAATATACCTGTTATGTGCCATAGCGGCTATCATAAAATTCAGAAAGTGTAGGTTCCACTAACATGCTGGATCCGCCTGAATTTCCGTCATTTTCGGTGCCAAAATGGCCTCCATTATATCCAGGAAAAGCAGTTACCAGCATGCACCACTTACCATAGGTTGTCACGATCTGTATGATACTGCTAGTGTTTCAGATAGTCAGCAGCCTCACGAGCATGCACGTTGTTACGACCAGAGGATGTGGATCCTCTGTGTCAGCTGATAGAGGACTGGGAATTAGTCCAATATTGCTGACTGCTGACTCTCAGAGACAGGACCCTGGTGTCTGCACTGGTTACCTTGAATGCAGCTACCTGCAGTAGTGTGAACAGAGTCCAACAAAGGCAGAATAAAGGAACAGATGGTCTTTACTGGCAGACAGTATTCAAAAGTCACATGACAGATACAGGCAACACAAAGTTCAGAGCAATATAGCATGCAGATATAAGCAGTCTAGGAGCGCAGGGTCTGGATCCAGGCAGACTTACAGGAGGAGATGGGCAGATGCGTAGTCAGGCAGTGCAGATATAAGCAGTCTCATAGGCAGTGCAAGATCTGGATCCAGGCAGACTTGCAGGAGGAGATGGGCAGATGAGTAGTCAGGCAGTGCAGATATAAGCGGTCTCATTGTCAGGCAGTGCAGATATAGAGTCAACAACCACGCTTGGGCACTTCATGATGAGTGAAGCTGCCTTAAATACAAATAGTCCCGCCTCCGGGTGGGGATGGTAATCAGGAACCAGCTGCCTACTCATATAAGAAAGGGAGAGGTGCGCGCGCGCATGCTATAGCGCATCAGATGACACCTGGCAAAGAGGACGGATGCGGCGGTATGCTGGCGGGCACCTGCGTCTCCTACAAGGTAAGCCAGTACTGGGACCCATAGTGCTGCAATGTGTAGACAGCGATCTGCCACCCTGCAGTGGAGATGCAGATCCCATACTGACACACGTGTAGTCAAGAGGCGGGATTATATTATCCTAGCGCCTCATGCCTGCTCCATCAATCACAGCAGAGGTACCACCTGTGGATCTGCAAAACACACGGATGTGTGAATGGACCCTAAGATCCGGGGATTGGGCTGGCCACTCCATAACGTCAATCTTGTTAGTCTGGAACCAAGATGTTGCACGTTTACTGGTGTGTTAGGGGTCGTTGTCTTGTTGGAACACCCATTTCAAGGGCATTTCCTCTTCAGCATAAGGCAGCATGCGATAAATATGCCCAACACCTTTGTATGAGAAACATCCCCATATCATGATGCTTGCGCTACCATGCTTCAGTGTCTTCACAGTGTAGCCACTAGACACTAGACCCAAAAAGAACAATCTTACTTTCATCAGTTCACAAAATGTCTCTTTAGGCCAGTCAATGTGCTCTTTGGCAAATTGTAACCTCTTCAGCACCTGTCTTTTTTTCAACAGTGGGACTTTGTGGGGGCTTCTTGCAGATGGCTTGGCTTCACATAGGCCTCTTCTAATTGTAACAGTACTCACAGGTAACGTTAGACCTTCTTTGATCTTCCTGGAGCTGATTTTCGGCTATTCTGAGTCCTTGCCATTTTGGCTTTTCTTCTATCCATTCGAATGGTAGTTTTTCGCTTTCTTCCACTTCTTTCAGGTTTTGGTTGCCATTTTAAAGCATTTGCGATAATTTTAGCTGAGCAGTTCTGCACTTCTTTATCAATCGTCATAAAACCCTCAGACAAGGGGAGAAATGTGGTTATCATGGACTATGAGCAGTATACCCATATGTTCCTAAACACCCATATGTGCCTAAGCATTCTCCCCAGGAATCCATCATTGATGGATCGTAAGAAACTCAGTGGGATTCTATTTGAAGCCCTCCAACTCAGACTTATCAACAACTGATAGCTGGGGTTCTTTTTACCACCATTCCCACAATTGGCCTGTTTCTATGGCCTCCATAAGGGCTTAGAACCCTTAAAAGGAAGACCAATTGTATCAGGGACAAACAGCCTTACGCACCCTATCAAGAGATAAACAGCTCACCACTCTTTAGAAAACGCTTGCATGGGAAGGGGCCGTCCCCAGCACAAAAATCTGATAAATCCCAGCAGGCGTACTTGTTTTGAGGTATGCTTTATACTTCGAAACAAGTACGTCTGCTGGGATTTATCAGATTTTTTGAACGCAACCCTATCAGCACCTACATTGACCAAATTTTAAGATCATTTGTTACCTCTCTCCCATCTTATGTCCAGGACTCTATAGAGGTCATTACGAAGGTGAATGGCCTCCATGTGGAGCAGGATGTGATTCTGGAAAGTTTAGATGTGGAAGCACTATATAATTTGATACCGCACAACAATGGATGCGAAGTAGTGGCCACCTTCTTGCGGGAGAGGGGTACTCATTTATGCCTCACAATGATTTGGTGCTGAAACTCTTATGATTTATTCTTGAACATAATACCTTCCTTTTCAATAATAAGTTCTACCAACTGGTAAAGGGCGTTGCGATGGGGGGTTGGGAAAAGAAACTAGTGTTCAGTGAAGAGATGAGTGACTTCACATCGTCGATTATCTTATGGCTCAGATATATCGATGATATATTGATTTATTTTGGCAGGGTGATGAGAACACCTCTGCGACCTTTGTCCAGCAGCTCAATGTTAACGACTGGGGGCTTTTCTTCACATCGGAAATCCATCCTTCCAGTGTTAAATTTTTGGACCTCACTGTCTTTAAAGACATTGATGGCAATATAGGCACACGCCTATATAGAAAAAAAGACGGTCACTAACAGCTTATTATAATGGTGGAGTTGTCACCCTGGGGCCCTTAAAAGAGGTATCCCAAAGGGTCAGTATCTATGTCTCCGCCATAATTGTTCCACCATAAAGAGATTTCCAAATGGCTACAAATGATCTAAAACTGAGGTTCCAAAGTCGGGGATACCCGACACCGGTTTTGAATCAAGCGTATCATCAGGCTCTGTGTAGCAATAGGGAATCATTGCTAAACCCTTGCACTCGGAATGAAAAATCTGACCAGATTCGGATAATTGGAAACTATGATGAAGCCCACGGCCCTGTGAGACGAATCTTGTCACAATATTTGGGCATTCTACAAGCTGACTCCGACATAGGGCATTTGGTGGGCAGTACTCCCTCTATTACATATCGAAGGGGCAGAAATATTCAGGACAGACTGGTTCACAGTTTCCATACTCCAGCTGTGCAGCGCCTCTTCTCCATCAGGGACCAATTGTTGGGGACCTATAGATGTGGGGGGTGCATTGCATGCAGCTCAATTAAGAAGGGTGGCACATTTTCGAGCACCACTACTGGATACATCTATTGTATCAGCTCTTTTATAAATTGTAAATCCACAGGTTTGATATACAGCCAGGTCCATAAATATTGGGACATCGACAAAATTTTAACATTTTTGGCTCTATACACCACCACAATGGATTTGAAATAAAACGAACAAGATGGGCTTTAACTGCAGACTGTCACCTTTAATTTGAGGGTATTTACATCCAAATCAGGTGAACGGTGTAGGAATTACAACAGTTTGCCTATGTGCATCCCACTTGTTAAGGGGCCAAAAGTAATGGGACAATTGGCTTATCAGCTGTTCCATGGCCAGGTGTGTGTTATTCCCTCATTATCCCAATTACAATGAGCAGATAAAAGGTCCAGAGTTCATTTTAAGGGTGCTATTTGCATTTGGAATCTGTTGCTGTCAACTCTCAAGATGAGATCCAAAGAGCTGTCACTATCCGTGAAGCAAGCCATTATTAGGTTGAAAAAACAAAACAAACCCATCAGAGAGATAGCAAAACCATATGGCGTGGCCAAAATAACTGTTTGGAACATTCTTAAAAAGAAGGAACGCACCGGTGAGCTCAGCAACACCAAGAGACCCGGAAGACCACGGAAAACAACTGTGGTGGATGACCGAATAATTCTTTCCCTGGTGAAGAAAACACCCTTCACAACAGTTGGCCAGATCAAGAACACTCTCCAGGAGGTAGGTGTATGTGTGTCAAAGTCAACAATCAAGAGAAGACTTCACCAGAGTGAATACAGAGGGTTCACCACAAGATGTAAACCATTGGTGAGCATCAAAAACAGGAAGGCCAGATTAGAGTTTGCCAAACGACATCTAAAAAAGCCTTCACAGTTCTGGAACAACATCCTGTGGACAGATGAGACCAAGATCAACTTGTACCAGAGTGATGGGAAGAGAAGAGTATGGAGAAGGAAAGGAACTGCTCATGATCCTAAGCATAACACCTCATCAGTGAAGCATGGTGGTGGTAGTGTCATGGCGTGGGCATGTATGGCTGCCAATGGAACTGGTTCTCTTGTATTTATTGATGATGTGACTGCTGACAAAAGCACCAGGATGAATTCTGAAGTGTTTCGGGCAATATCATCTGCTCATATTCAGCCAAATGCTTCAGAACTCATTGGACGGCGCTTCACAGTGCAGATGGACAATGACCCAAAGCATACTGCAAAAGCAACCAAAGAGTTTTTTGATGGAAAGAAGTGGAATGTTATGCAATGGCCAAGTCAATCACCGGACCTGAATCCGATTGAGCATGCATTTAACTTGCTGAAGACGAAACTGAAGGGAAAATGCCCCAAGAACAAGCAAGAACTGAAGACAGTTGCAGTAGAGGCCTGGCCTCACCAGGGATGAAACCCAGCGTCTGGTGATGTCTATGCATTCCAGACTTTAGGCTGTAATTGACTGCAAAGGATTTGCAACCAAGTATTAAAAAGTGAAAGTTTGATTTATGATTATTATTCTGTCCCATTACTTTTGATACCTTAACAAGTGGGAGGCAGATATGCAAACTGTTTTAATTCCTACACCGTTCACCTGATTTGGATGTAAATACCCTCAAATTAAAGCTGACAGTCTGCAGTTAAAGCACTTCTTGTTCGTTTCATTTCAAATCTATTGTGGTGGTGTATAGAGCCAAAAATGTTAGAACTGTGTCCATGTCCCAATATTTATGGACCTGACTCTATCTAATGACATGTGTATGTGGATTACAGTATGTGGGCAAAACGGTGAAAAAAGTTCAGCAGAAGCATCGGGGGAACACCTCAATGACATTAAAAAGGAGGCAGATACCCTGGTGGCAAGACATGTGGCGGAATGCCATGCGAGTGACCCTGGGGTTGTTCAATTCCAGGGCATTGAATTAATTCGACCCTCACCTAGAGGGGGTGATTATGATAGGTGCGTACTACAAAAAGAGGCGAGATGGACCTTTTCGGCTTAATACTGTACGACAAAAAGGTCTCAATGACCATATATCCTATATATGTTTTCTATAGGTCATTTTGGGGTACCCATGTGTCTTCAGCCCTGGTCTGGTGTTAATTGATACACTGACAGACTTTATGAAGGAACATAATAGGGCATACCCAATTAGTACGGTATCTTCTCTTTTGCTGATTTTACCATTGCAACCATGGTTATTGCCGCCCCCCTCATTTGAATACATTATTAGGGTTGATACTGCTGATGTGGAACTGCACTTATTATATGCCATACTTGTAGTATTATTGTTCATATACAATGGCCTATCATTACCATCTATTTGGTCCCTCTGCATCTCTCCCTTCTCCTTGCAGTACGGGGTTTATAGTGCAGCGCTTGATATCTTCAGCGCTGATTCTGGCATGGACCCGAGTGACTTGGAGGGCAGACTTACAGCTGACGTAAGGGTGGGTGGAGCAATGACATTTAAATATCCAGCTTTGCGGAGGCCGCTTAACGGCCATCATACCGCCGGAACGCTGCCCCTATGTATCTATAGGTCTTTCTATCTATCTAATCTAATCTATCTGTCTTTCTATCTGTCTATCCATCTATCTATTATCTAGCTATCAATTATCTATCCATCTTTCTATCTATGTATTCATCTATCTATGATCTATCTATCGAAAACCCTATCAAGCTATTAATATCCTATTAAAATCCTATGAAAACCCTATCAAACTATTACAATCCTAATAAATTCCTATTAAAAGCCTATAAACCCTATCAAGCTATTAAAATCCCAATAAAATCCTATTAAATCCTATTAAAATCATATTCTGTCACAGATGCAGCAGCTGCGGCAGCAACTCTGCAGAAGCCATCATTTGTAAGTAGAGACGACTGGAACCCGCCATTGAGCGAGGTTAAGGGTATAACTCAACCTCGCTAACACTCGATTTGTTAATTTTGACATCTTAAAAGACCATGTGTCAGATTACTGGCGCAATCCCGAGACGCAGAAAACAATAGGTATAGAGTAAACTGGCATTTTCAGAAATAGGAAGCGTCGGGACATAGAAAAAAGCCTGTTACGTAAAACGCAAAAGCGTGGCTACACAAAGAGAAGACTGACGACGGACTTTACACCGTTGCCTTTCTGTTATTAAACATGGCAGCGCAATTTCAACACCGGTTTTCTTGTATTTTAGCAGGACCCTCGAATTCCGGAAAGAGTTTTTTTTTTAAATGGCTGTGTTAATTCACGTGGATACGTTAATGTCGCACAAACCCGACAATGTCATTTGTTTTTTATGTGTGTTGGCAGAAATTGTACGACGAGCTAACCCGTTTATTTACAAATATCAGGTTTACGACGAACTATTCCCGCTGGACAAGGTAAATTTGGCGACTGACGATCTTATGGAGGCGGCTTGCGAAATACAAAACTCTTTCACCAAATACGTGCACCACAGAAATTCGAGCATCATGTATCTCATTCAAAACTTATTTTGTCAGGGTAAGAAAAGCAGGACCATAAATTTAAACACTAAATACTGTACATGGTCCTTTTTAAGAACCCACAGGTTATTACGTTGGCTCGGCAAATGTACCCTGGTAAAACACATTTCTTTTTAGAAGCTTTTGAAAATGCTACACACACGCCTTACGGTTATTTACTCATAGATTTAAGATCCGACATGCCCAAGGAACTACGGCTAAAAAACGGTTTGTTCCCGCCAGATCTTCCGGCGGTTTATGTGTGCAAAAAGAAGCTCTAAAATGTGATATTTCTCATCTTGACTGTCATTCTTGGTAGCGTCGCCGCGCCTGTAAAGATGTCGAACTGGATACGGTGTAATTGGGAACCTTTCAAAGCATTGATCAAAACAAAACCGACGGTCCAAAAATCAATATTACGCAGCGTCAGTAACAATTGATTTGATATGTGCTATTGGCGAGATCGCTCTCAATATCGTTAAAGGAAAGATACCGCTTAGAGAGCAACAAAAAAATATACTGAAAAGATGGCGCAAGGCTATAAAGAAATTAAGCGTTAAAAGCTGCCCCATTAAACACAAGAAGCGCATTGTGAACCAACGAGGCGGTTTTATAGGTTCGCTGCTTGGCTTTGCGATACCTTTAATCACTAGCTTGATAGCTAATAGAGTCGGCGGCTCATAATGGAATATGCAGAAAATGTAACTGATTTCCAAACAAGAGTTGGACCAGTTAAAAACAAAAACTGTTGTAGAAACACCAGACATACGCCAAACCGTTACGCGGCGTTTGGACGTCGAAATTAGCGAAATACTACACAGAAATGACCTTTCAGATGATGAAAAAATTAAGAGATACACTAACGTGTTAGAGATACTTGACGATCAACAAACAGGCCGATAAAGAAATGTCAACCATAATTTTAATTACACAACCGCAACCAGATCAACAACGATCGACAAATGACTCTTCTAGCGGAGACGATGTTAAAGAGATACTTGACAATGTTAATATAAGGT